>NC_066623.1:81484304-82146804 GCF_025201925.1 Gopherus flavomarginatus | reverse complement strand
CTATCCCTCCCCCCTGTAGTAAGGTTATAGGTTATAATTTAATGTGTATATTTATGAGGGTGAAAATGTATCCTCATGGCTTAAAATAAGCCCAGGCAAAAACTCTCTAAGAGCAGAGGAGCAGTTCACACCTCATCAAGGTATGTATGGGACAAACCTAGCCCAGTCTCACAGGAACAAAGGATGCTGGCCCAGGCAGCAACAAAAGGATCTGTTTGACTCTCGAGTGAGTCACCCCCCCTGCCTTTGGTCAGTTTGGGTCTGTGATGAGGTAATGCTCACCTGACTATGGGGTGGAGGAGGCAAAGCCAAGAGGGAAGAAAGAACATGGTAAAAGACATGTTTGCCATGCTCTTCCTCTCTCTTCCACCTACATCTACAGACACCACACCAAGTGACTTAAGTGCTGATCATAGGGGAGAGCCTGGATGAAGAGCAACCAGCCAGCCTGTGGTGAGAAGCATCTAAGTTTGTAAGGGCACTGACAGTGTTAAGATCAGCTTAGAATGTGATTTGCTTTTATTTCATTTCACGAAATCTACTTGTTACGTTTTGACTTATAATCACTTAAAATCTATCTTTGTAGTTAATAAATCTGTTTGTTTGTTCTACCTGAAGCTGTGAGTGTCAGAGACTCCCCTTGGGATAACAAGTACATATCAATTTCTTTGTTAAATTGACAAACTCATATAAGCTTGCAGCGTCCAGCGGGGATAACTGGAGACTGCAAGACGGAGGTTCCTAGGCTTGTGTTTGGGACCAGAGATATTGGCTAGTGTCATTAGGTTGCACAATCCAAGGAGCAGCTTACATGCCAAAGGCTGTGCGTGAACATCCCAGGAGTGGGGGTTCTCACAGCAGAACAGGGTAAGGCTGGTTCCCAGAGTCAAGTGACCTAGCAGATCACTGGTCCAGATAACACCAGGGGGGAACGTCACAAGTGTAAAAAAAAACCAAAAAACCTATTTTGGTCAACATAGTAAGCACTTTGGCTCTGACTGCACACAGGGAGAAGATCTGCTTGATAGGAAGTGCTATTTCTCCAGAGTACATCTGCACTGGGAGATTTAAATACCTGCAGTTGGTCCTGATCAAAGCTGCCTCTTGGTTATATCAGAAATAGTTATATTAGTACAGTCAGTAGACTGGAAAAAGTGGTGTTTCATCCTTAGCAATGATCATATTTCTAAAGAATGCCCCAAGAGCCAAGAGATTAATCAGGCAGCAAACAATTAGAGTTGTCATTTTGTTCTCTATCAGGTGGAAATCCTCGACTGGAAGACAAAGCAACAGCTGTGCTTTCTGGATAAGGTAAATAATAATATTGTTAAAATGGCAGAGACAGTATTTAGAAGTTTTTAATTTTCTTTAAGTAAATGGAATGCTTGTGAAAGAAGATGGAAAGCCTTTACTCCTCCACTGGAGACAACAGCCTAGGCAGTGGCAGGGCAAACTTACCCACACCGCCTTACAAAATCCATCAACACTTTTCTGGAAAGACCAGAGGGCAGGGAGCACTTCCATCTTCATTCACATTCAATCTCTCAGCTGAGGGGGCCAACAAGGGTGGCAGTTAGTACCAGTTGTGACGTGACCCTGGAGAGATTTCACATAAGCCATCAAACTATCATCGTGTTGTAATAACTTTGGTCATTATTAACATGGATGGATTTGCAACATGAGTTAGAGATTAAATGCTCCCTTTTCCTATTATGAGTGGCTTGGGCTGTCCATACTAGACATAGAATTTTTTGGCTATGTTTCAGAAAGTTAAAGGAATGCTGTCAATTTGAAAAAATCACGTTTCCCCTTGCACATTTTTTGAACCTACTGATCATCTTCCAATACAAATGTCTTACATGAATAGTATCTTTTGTTGCCTAGGTGGAACGACATGCCACGATTGGTGATATCAGATTGATGTTCCATAAATCATGTAAGTATAAGATTTTCAAAGAAACATACTAAGGTTACAAATCACATCAGAATATCCAGTACATAATTATTTAAGATAAAATTATGTAGTTTGACGGAGCATGTGATATACACACATTAATGCAAGTAATCAGCAACTGAACACTAATGTAGCTGAGATTTAAAATAACTTTTCATTAGCTGTCATCTCCTAATTTCTTCAAATCTCTGCTTTGATCTGTAACTTTTTGATAATTTTTATAATAAATAATAAAACAAGAAGTCACAAATCTCCAACTGAAAGCTTCTCTCATTCGGTTACAGTCATTACAACAGTGGATAATCCAAAAGCAAATACTATGGATAATTTTATGTTTTCTAATTTGTCTTGCAGATCCCCAGTGGTATCCAGCAAGGCAGTCAATAAGACTTGACCCCAGTAAGTACCAGTAGGGTCTAGAGTAATAAAGCTATGAACACAGTGCTTGCACAGAGCGGTGCCACGTCCTGCCCTCTCTGCTGGTATTATCTGCTATAAGTGAGAGTTTTGCTGAACTAGTTAACATTATGAAGGACTTTACAAAAAGGAGCCCACCACAAGCTGAATTCTTTGAACATAGTTATTCAAATAAAATGTAGCACCCTTTTTTTCCCCTGCTATTAAGCATACAGTTATTTATACAATCTCTTTAAATGCTTATGCTCGTAAAGATGAACACATTTTTTTGAGATCAGTCCATGGGAAAATATGTGCTTGAGCAGCTTGTTTCCTTCCACAAGTATTTATGTTATCAGGCCCTATCCAGTGGCTTATACTGGGAAACTTGTCACTGGGTGACAGCTGAAACTATGGGGATTCCCCTAAATGCAGGAACTTGGGTGCCACTGCCCCTGGCCCAAAGCAGGCATGTGTCTGATAGGCCAAACCTCCGGAATGGAAAGATGTCAGTTAAACAAAAGAGTTGAATATAAATTGCATTTTACTGTGCAGAGAGGGAGAGATCCTGGTCTGCTCCATACCCCTTGCTTAGGACCAAAACCACGTGGAACCATCACATAGCCATTGGACTGAAGTGGAAGGCTACAAAGAGATCATGTAGGGGCACACTGCAACCTCTTGAATGCTGTGGCTTCTCTTCATGAAGAAGTTCATGGAGATGAGCAGGCAACAGTTCTGCAGAAAAGGACCTAGGGGTTACAGTGGACGAGAAGCTGGATATGAGTCAACAGTGTGTCCTTGCTGCCAAGAAGGCGAATAGCATTTTGGTCTGTATAAGTAGGAGCACTGCCAGCAGATCGAGGGACGTGATCATTCCCCTCTATTCGACATTGATGAGGCCTCATCTGGAGTACTGTGTCCAGTTTTGGGCCCCACACTACAAGAAGGATGCGGGAAAATTGGAAAGAGTCCATCGGAGGGCAAAAAAAATGATTAGGGGGCTGGAGCACATGACTTATGAGGAGAGTCTGAGGGAACTGGGATTATTTAGTCTGTGGAAGAGAAGAATGAGGCGGGATTTGATAGCTGCTTTCAACTACCTGAAAGGGGGTTCCGAAGAGGATGGATCTAGACTGTTCTCAGTGGTAGCAGATGACGGAACAAGGAGTAATGGTCTCAAATTGCAGTGGGGGAGGTTTAGGTTGGATATTAGGAAAAAACTTTTTCACTAGGAGGGTGGTGAAGCACTGGAATGGGTTACCGAGGGAGGTAGTGAAATCTTCTTCCTTAGAGGTTTTTAAGCTTGACAAAGCTCTGACTGAGATGATTTAGTTGGGGATTGGTCCTGCTTTGAGCAGGGGATTGGACTAGATGACCTCTTGAGGTCCCTTCCAACCTTGATATTCTATGAGGAATGAGAAGGGGGCTGGTTAGTGGGTCCATGATCTATATAAATTCTCTGTCCTTACAGAGAGAGCAGTGACACACCCCCATTAGCGTCTACCCATTTTCTGCAGCAGCAGTGGAATAACTACAGAGGCTACTGCAGAGCAGGGGATGAGGATTTAATTCATGGTGTGTTGGTTTCAGTGGTTTTCTGTGGGGAAACAGAAGCACTCTGAATTTGTTTTTATCAAATGGCACCCTCTTACCTAAGATGCTGGTAAAACGTGTCAGGTCAAAGGATCCCACAGATTGGTCTAAACAGACTAAAAGATTTCTTTAGGGTTAATATGTTACCAGAGTTTACTTTAATTTCTCTGTGATGTGTATAACTACTTCTTCTTCTCAGAAGGAAAATCCTTGAGAGATGAGGAAATCCTGCAGCATCTCCCAGTTGGCACAACCGCTACACTATATTTTAAAGATTTAGGGCCACAAATAGGATGGACTATGGTGAGCTATGCTGCAAGCCTGAGACATTTTAATTAATGTTTCTCCTTAATTAATTCTTGCATCGCTTTCTCTCTGCATTTATTTAGAATGTCCATGCGCTGCCTGGTCTGACAGCAGATATAGACAGTGGAGCTTCATTTTCAGTGACTCTAATCTTAAGAAGCATTTAACCAGAGATCCCAATAAAAGTACATCATGAAATCCTGGCAGTGCATCCCATGGACAAGCAGCAGTGATCGCCTTGCAACATGGTAGCCTGGCACTGTGGAACTAAGTGACTATGTAACTTCTGTTCCTTGAGCTGTCAGAGATCTTGTTGTCCTGGAGATCAATCCTGCAAAGACATATGAGTGACTTTACTCATGTCAGTCAATTTCATTGACTTTGATGGGTCTACTCATGCGAGTAAAGTTACTCACATGGATGTTTGCAGTTCAGGTCCTGGGACGCCAATGACAGCTGGTCATTTCAGTAGCAGCATGAATTCAGATTGATTTTGGTGAATAGTTTTGGCTGCATAAACACTGAAAACAAAAATTTTGAAACTCAGAAGTTTTGCTTTGAAACTCTCATAATGAACCATTTCAACTTTGTGTTTTGAATCAACATTTCATTTAGAAACCAAGTGTCACTTCAAATAGACATTCACAATGTTTCATTTGACCCAAACATTTGTTTTTCTTTTTGTCAAGAAAGACCATCACAGAAAATCAGTTTTGGTTTGAGACTACCCGAATATTTTTTGGTTCAGCCACCAAACTGAAAAATAATTATTCATTCAGGTCTAACATTAACAGAAATTGAAAACATCAAATGTTCTGCCCTCTTAATTCAAAGAAAAGTCCCATCATGGCAGCATTAACCTGTGGCATTGACTAGGTGATAAGAGAAAAGGTGGCTTTAAAATGATTTGGGCAACTGTCCCTGCACAAAGCCTTCTGCAACTCCACAATACAAATATTGTCCTTTAGTTTTAATTTAAATATCACAGCATGAAGGTAAAGTTAGACAGCAATTTGAAAACATATCATTTTTAGTTACAATACTTAATACAATCTTATTAATGACAAATAGTAAAGACAAATGTAATAAACCCTCCTATAATTTTAAATCACTTTTCATTGAATATAAATTCTCAGATCATCACGCTGGAGCCCATGTTAGAAAAAGACTTCTACCAAGTAATCCTAAATGCAGTAAGATGATCAGAACAAATAATTACAATATGAACAGGTTATAAGATCAAGATGCTTTCTTATCAATGTACAGTGAAATACCACAGCATATCAAAACATTATAATGTAAATCAAAGCATATAGTCTGCCATATGATTGTCCTCTGAACCATCTAGACCCTCCTCACCCTGCCCTTCATTCATCTTATTCAGACATAACCTAAGAAAAGCTTTAGCTTCAGCAAGTTTAAAGAAAAAATATCTTCCCACCTACGGTCAATTTCACCTTTACCAGGATGAGTGCTGATGCAATTACATCAGTTATAATGATGATAGCCATATCATGTTATCACTAATACCTCAACAACTTTTCTGGACATGAGTAGCTCTGAGTATATCAGAAAAAAGTGATGATTTTTGTTACATAAGTACAGCACATTTCCTTTATTTCTCCATAATTCAGACATGAACCTACTTTAATTAGTTATGGAAGCAAAAGTCATTATAAAAATTGAGGTCAAATTAAAGTGATGCTCATATGAAGTATTCCTATTTTAAACCAAATTCACTCATTAGAAACTAGTTTTTTGCCCTCCACCCTTTTTTCTGGAGAAATTCTTTCCCAGCATTCTTTTTAACCTACAGTAAAAAAGTAGTTTTATAGTATACCAAGATGATAAATAAAGGCTAACGTTATATAAATATAATTTGCATGCATATTTATCACAACTGTATGTGTTCCAATGTTAATTGAACATAACTTGTCACCTGAGCATGTAATTACTGAAGTTGTATGCAGTTACGGCAAATGCAAGTGCACATTATATGTATGCATTTCTAACAATCTCAGCCTATAATTCCAAATGTTGTTATGGTGCAAAAAAAAAAAAACAAAACAACCCCCCCCCCCCCAAATCCCACACCTCCATTCTGGGTTAGTGGAGGAATTTACTAATCACAAAAAGAAAACAAAGCACTGCCACTGATCTGCTCAGTCTAATTATTCTCTCTCTCTCTCTTTTTTGTTTTTTTGTTTGTTTTTTGGCAGGTATTTTTGACAGAATATGCAGGTCCATTGTTCATCTATTTTCTGTTTTATTTTCGCATGCCTTTTGTCTATGGCCTGGATGACAAGCTTACATCAAACCCACATCCAGTGGTTAAGTAAGTTCTGTTATGAGCCTCAAGCAATATTTTTGTAAACATCATATTTTTATTCCAAATTTCTTGCCACACTTGTTTCTGTAGCATTCCTAAATGCTTTTGTCTTGCTATTTCTAGCTTGGCATGTATCTGCCATTCTTTCCACTACATCAAAAGGTTGATTGAAACAATATTTGTTCATCGGTTCTCCCATGGGACTATGCCACTGAGGAGGAGTATTAAGGTAAATTGTGACAAAAATCTACCCACGGCCCTCAAGTAAATACAATCTGGCCACTCTCTGCACTGCTTCATTAGCACCGTGTTTTGGTGTGGCTTTTGTGGTAATGCACAGCAGCTCTGAATATGTAAAACTAATTCTTTTACAGGATCTCACAGTAACCTTCCCATTGTAACCTACATGCCACCCTGCCATTATAATTCCTGTCACAGTTTTTCCATTGCTCTTTCAAGATTTAATACCTTCAGTATTCATTCCGTTTTTAGCCCGCTAGCCCTCTTGAGTGTGAGGATTTCAGAAGCACTGTTATATTTTATGGGGGACAGTCTAGTAGTACAGTCTAGTAGTAGTAGTAGTACATAACTAGAGGTTTTCAAAATATTTTAAATCTGTTTTTTGGTAATAGAATCATTTCTCTCCTTGACAATTATAAATTTTCCTTTGCTTCTTGTGTAGCATGAAAGCACCATGGCTGTTCTATATTTCCTTCCTGTCATGAGCACAATCTAGCAACAACTCTGTTCTGGGAGCAGGGGTTCACCTGTGCTCCCTCTGTTGGCTGCCTGCCTGCACAGTGGTATGATAGACTGCATGGCTATGCAGTAACTACAGATTTTTAAAAAAATGAGGCAGCAGAATACTCTATTTTAAAACAAGGTTATGTAGAATCTGGAGGATAGCAGATTGTCATATCCTAACAACCTGGTTTTACGGTATTTAATATTTTGTATTTAGACTATTTCTTTGAAATACATCTGCATCTTAAGGGAGTAGTGGTCTCACCTGGGAATGAGACGGCTCTAGTTTCATTTTTATGCCCTACCAATAGTCTTATCTTTGTTATTACTCTATTGATCATCTGATTCCCTGCAGCTGATTAGCATTCGCTTTAGCTTTGTGCTTTCTAAGTAGGAAAAGGGTCCTAAATATTCAGCTAGTAGCATGAGCTGGGCACTGGTAATCTAGATCTATTTTCATTGCTTTCCGAAGCAGAGATGTGCACAGGTTTCTATCAGGCTAGCAGCTCACTTAGAAATGTCTACTCTGGACAAGTGGTAGCTATTTTACATTAATAACATTAGATGTTTGAAAGCAGGACAACTGTACCTTTAAAGTGAATTCATACTGTGCATTAAATCGTCACTAGTGTCTGATACCTCTATTGCACCACTCCAGTCCAAACAAAATACAGCTGCTAAAATTCTTATCTTTGCCAGTCATTCTGACTAGGGCCTTTGAATCACTTCCCCTTCTCCACCACATCATGTTCACGATTCTTGTCTTCAACATCAAGTTTATACATAACCATGTGTCTCTCTATTTAGCTGCACTTGGGCCTGATTCACCTCTCACTTGCTCTGGTGTAATCCTGTTGATTTTAATGGAGTTATTAGTGATGAGAAAATTCATATCAGGTTGACCCTTAATGAAATTTTTTCAAATCTATCAGCACACTAAAAATTAAAAAAAAAATGTTTCTGGTCAAATGAAACATTTATTTTTTTAAAAAGTTTAAATAAAATTTAAATTTCAAAATGAAAAGTCATTTTTAATTGAAACATTTTGAAAATGTCAAAATCCAACATTTCAAATCTTTAAAAATATATTTAAAAAAATATTTTTGATGAAACAATTTAGAAAGTTCAGCATGAATTTGCAACAAGTCTTGGTCAGCCCAAATCTGCATTTCTTGGTGAAAAACATTTCACAGGAACAGTTTTACCAACTCTAATCCCATTATCTTTACCAGCCTCAACACACTTTTTATTTTTTTTCCTCTCACAGGCAGATGTGCTTCTTCCATAACCCCACATGTGTGTAGAAAGTTCTTCCTGGGCTGTAAAGACAGTTCCCATTTAAATTGGGGGAAAGGGATGTAAACATACTAAGTGATCAAGTTGATGAAAGGTCCAGTGGCAAAGACCCTTCAAGGTATTTAGGTGTCTAACTTTCTTTGAGGATCTGCCTTATTACTTTCACTTTGTGGGAGGAGAAAGGAGTGGGTGTACAGATTTTCAAGGACATTTAATTATATGGAGAATCTGAGTCTCCAAGAAACCATTTGTGAGACAGCAGGAGCAAAGAAATGTCAAACACCCCCCCACACACACACTTCAAAAGGAAGCAATTTTAAACACCTTAGAACTTCCAAACAACTCTGTGTAACTTTCGCTAAAATTCCATCACTCCCCTCTCCTGGTGTGTATGATTTTTATATTAGGCCCAGCTTTTTTTTATTCCTAATTAAGAGACAAATTGTTACACTCCACTCTAAAAGGAAAGCTCAGCTCAGCTTTAACTTTGGAGCCAGAAACGTGGTTTAATAATATGTATTATGTATGTATATCTTTTTACTAGTCTGACTACACATTTTTCTCCAGCACTCAAATATAGGTGGTAGAAAAGGCCTCCTATTTTAGATACATCATTGTTCATATAGGGGCTGTTGTTCATTTGTCCCCGAGAAGTCAATCATCTTAATGTAATGAACAATCAAGTTCCTTGTGAGCATGACTTAGAGGGGATGGGATTGGACATTTCTGAGAGAGGATGGTTTCCATCCATTGTATTGGCTGGGAGACCCTTCACCTTTGTTTCACATACATGGCAGTAGAGTCATTTGAGCTCTTTCAATGCTTCCTTGTGCTCTCTGGGACATGGAGGATATGAGCAAATTATTTTTTTGAAGAAAGGATACAGATGTAATTAAAATGGAAACAGATATATCCCATCCGTGAAGGTTCTACTCATTCCTAGTAGGAATCAAGTAAAAACATTACACGGTATAAACAAGGCTCCTTTTGCTAACACTGCATATACTCTTGAAAGGTTGTGTTACTTTGTTAGGGCCTGTGACGGGACAGAGAAGCCTAGCATTGGTACCGCAGGAGTTAACCCTTCCTTGCTATCAGATGAATTCACGCCCCAGAATTCTGCTGGGCATGCTCCAAATGGAGAAGCCTGCAGACCAGCTCAGTCGGGGCTGACCACTGGAGGAGAAGGATGCAGGCTGCCAGCTCCTGAAGAGGGAGAGCCTGTGCACCAGGATACAGGAGTCAGCCAAGCCCAAGCAGCACCTGAGACCCCGACAGAGGACTTCACAGGGGAGGAACAGACTGGAGGAAGCCCTGCCGCAGATAAACTGGTACTCACGGTAGGAAGTGACCCAGGGGAACTCTAAAGACAAACGGTGTTAGAGCTGTATTGACGCTCAGTGTGTTGCGGGCGAATCCCCGCTGAGTGAGTGGCAAGGAGAGCTTGCCACTACCAGGGTCCTGAATCAGGGCTCGGTGGAGAGGGTGGGCTTGAATCCCCCTACCCCCTCACCCACGAACCATGAGGGATCCTAGAGACTCCGGCTGCTAGGCCGCGCTACCCCACTTGTGAGCGGGAGGTTGTATGGACTCCGGCCGCTAGGCTGTGCTACCCCACCCGTAAGAGGGGTTGTATAGACTCTGGTTGGTAGGCCGCACTACCCCGCTCATGTGAGGGGGCTGTATGGACTCTGACCGCTCGGCTGCGCTACCCCACTCATGGAGGAGGTGTTGCATGGACTCAGGTTGCTAGGCTGTGCTACCTCATCAGACAGAGGCAACAGGGGGAAGAAGGCTGAGAGGCCGTAACCGACCACCCACAAGGAGGCAGACGCAAGGACTGGAGAGTGGTGAGACGCTGACACCCCATCCCACCCCTGCCACAAAGGGGCGCTGCAGTGCCAGGCCTGCTACAACTGGTGGAGAATGCAGGCAGCAATCAGGGCCTGAAACAAGGATCCAGATGCTCAAAATGGACCCTGAGAAGCTTTTGAAATGGCTGCTGGAGAACCAACAGCAGCAGGCAGTGCAACAGCAGCAGCAGCAGCAGCAGCAAGCGCAGTTGCTCTAGCAGTTAGCAGCACAACAGTAGTTGCAAGTGGCACAGAAGCAAGAACAACAGCAACAGCTGATTCGGGAGCTGACGGCCCAACAACAGGCTAACCAGGAGTGACTATTTCAGCAGAAAGCAATGCTGATAGGACAGGCACCAAGCCTTCCTCTAGGCATGGCAGGGGGCAGTGCCAATGAAGGGCTTGGAGGACTACCAGTGTGCCTAACAAAGATGGGGCCAGGGGATGACCCTGAGGCCTTCCTGGTGAGTTTTGAGTGGATTGTAACTGCCATACAATGGCCCCCTGCACATTGGGCCACTATTCTAGCACCCTACCTGACAAGCCCAGCACAAGCTGCTTACCATAACCCCGATCCACAGGATGCCATCTTAGACCAAATGGGTGTCAGCCTCGAAACTTACCGCCAGCGACTCCGCAGAGAATGGTACACGCCAGGAGCCAGACCATAAGCCGTGGCCCAGCGAATCTGCGACCTCTGGAGGTGGCTGGAACCAGAACGATGGATGAGTGTTCAGGTAGCCGAGGCATTGGACCTAGAGCAGTTCCTGCAGACCCTACCAACTGGGGGGAAAGAGTGGGTGCAGAGACACCGCCCAAGACCCTTGCAGAGGTGATTTCCCGAATGGAGGATTACCTGGCAGCAGAGGGAGAACAGAATGCCAGTCCCAAAGGGTGGGGCTCGGGTGAATGGAACCTGAATCTGGCCTGGGAGGCCCGTAAGGTGGAGGGGAGAGGCCCCTGTCGGTACGCCCAGTCAGCAGGGACACACACGACCCACAGTGCTAAGGACCCACCCAGGACGGACCTCGTACAAAGCCAAGAAGACGCGGCAGGGAGGCAGAGCAGCCCCCGTCATACCCCAGCTGAAGAAGGGAAGCGGGACCAGTGTTATGAGTGCGAACAGATAGGGCACTTCCAGAGGGAGTGTCCATACATGGATTGTAATTATGGGCAGGTTTGGGCTGCGGGTCACCGTGCACAGACATGGGAGCTGGTGAAAATAGTTATACTGGTGAAAGTAGACGGGACGCAGAGGCGGCTCTAGGGATTTTGCCGCCCCAAGCACGGCAGGCAGGCTGCCTCTGGCGGTTTGCCTGTGGCGGGTCCGCTGGTCCTGTGGTTTCGGCGGACCTCCTGCAGGCACACCTGCGGGAGGTCCACCAAAGCCGCGGGACTAGCAGACCCTCCGCAGGCACGCCTGCAGGAGGCCCACCTCCGTGGGACCAGCGGACCCTCCACAGGCAAGCCGCGGAAGGCAGCCTGTCTGCCGCCCTGGCGGCGCCGGCAGAGCACCCCCCATGGCTTGCCGCCCCAAGCACGCGCTTGGTGTGCTGGGGCCTGGAGCCGCCCCGACAGGACGTCTACCTGGGCCTTGGTGGACTTGGGGTGTAGCCAGACAGTCATCCGGGCTGGGCTGGTAGAGCCCACTGGCACCACTGGGGCCTCCATCAGCCTGCAATGTATTCACGGGGATGTGAAGCCATACCCCACCATCTGGGTGCAGCTTGACGCTGCTCAACACTTAAGGCGGGTGTCTAGTCGGGGTGGCCCCGAAGTTGGCTTACCCAGTGACTGGCTGGGCTTCGCTGACCTCTTGCGAGAGTGGGGTACACATCCAGGGAGGAAAAGTGTGGGGCGGGCTAGAAGGCCTGGATTATTAGGCCAACCAGTGGCAGATGACCCCCAGGAGGAGACCTCAGGGAGTCCAGAGATAGAGAAAGGGAGCCAAACCTCTACTGAGGCCCCAACGGGAGAGGGCCATGGATGGCTGGATGTAGACGGCCACTTCCTGGAAGAACAACGAGGGGACACCACCCTCAGTCGAGCCTGGGAGCAGGCGACGGGACCTCCCAGGGAGGAAGACCTGCCCCAACACCGGCAGCAAGGACCCCAATTTTGAGATCCATCATGACTTACTCTATCGGGTGGTCCAGGAACCACAGACGAAAGAAGACCTGCACCAACTATTGGTCCCGCGGCGGTTCCAGCAGAACTTGCTCCACTTAGCTCACTCAGTACCGTGAGCTGGGCACCTGGGGAGGGAGAAAACGCTGCAACGGGTGGCCCAGAGAGTCTTCTGGCCGGGCATCCATAGGGAGGTGCGGGATTACTGCACCTCCTGCCCCGAATGCCAGAAGTCCGGCTCAAAAGGCATACCAAAAGCCCCTCTTGTGCCCTTACCAGTGATTGGGACACCCTTTGAGCAGATAGGCTTGGACTTGGTGGGACCTTTGGAGAGGAGTAGCTCTGGCTACAAGTACCTTCTGGTCATGGTTGACTATGCAACACGGTATCCAGAGGCAGTACCACTACGGACTGCCACGGCACCGGTCATTGCCAATGAGCTCTCGCAGATCTTTGCACAGGTCGACCTGCTGTGGGAGATACTAATGGACCAATGGACTAATGTAACTTCTAGACTAATGGCAGAGTTGTGCCATCTGCTGAATATGTGTGCACTCGAGACCTCAGTCTACCACCCTCAGACGGATCAGTTGGTAGAGAGATTTAATGGCATCTTACAAGCTATGCTAAGGAAGTTCGTGGATGACAATCCTTGGCACTGGGATAAATTGCTCCCAGCACTCCTCTTTGCTGTGCGAGAGGTTTCACAGGCTTCCACAGGGTTCTCCCCTTTTGAACTCCTCCAAGGGAGGAAACCCAGGGGAATTCTTGATCTCCTAAAAGAAACCTGGAAAGAGCAGGAGACCCACATCCAAGGATCCATCCAGTATATCCTCCACCTGTGGGAACGGCTCCAAGAGTTGGGAGCCTTGGCACAGGAGAACCTGATGAAAGCCCTACATAGCCAGGAGGCTCAATACAATAAAGGGGCCAAGATGAGAAGTTTTGAGCCTGGAGACCGTGTCTTCTTGTTACTACCCTCCTCCAAGTCTAAGCTGTTAGCCAAGTGGCAAGGCCCCTACGAGGTGACTAGACGAATAGGGCCTGTCGACTACAAAGTACGGATGTTGGGGTGAAGGAAGGACACTCAGGTCTACCATGTAAACCTCCTCAAGGCCTGGAGAGACTAGGAAGGCTTGATGATTGCCCCATACCCTCCAGAACCCGAACTGGGGCCATTGGCAGGAGATCCAGAGGAGCCAGGGTCTGCAGCCATAAGCCCGGAGCTTGACCCGGTCCAGCAGGAGCAGGTTACGACAGCTGATTTCAGCTTTCCCCACAGTCCTGTCGACACAGCCTGGGAAGACCATGCTGACCAGCCGCCATATCGCCACCATCCCCGGCCACAAAGTGAGGGAGAACCACTACCCATTCCCCAGGAAGATGTGGGAGATGGTAAGGAGAGAGCTCGACATGATGTTGGCCCTGGGGGTGGTCGAAGAGTCGTGAAGTGAATGGCGGAGCCCCATAGTACTAGTTCCCAAGCCAGATGGAACAGTCAGGTTCTCTATTGACTTCCGCATGGTGAACGCAATCTCTCGTTTTGATGTCTACCCCATGCCTCAGGTGGAAGAGCTGCTGGAGCAGCTAGGTAAGGCAGAATTCTTCTACACCCTAGACCTGACCAAGGGGTACTGGCAGATCCCTTTGACACCAGCCTCCTGAGAAAAGACAGCATTCCCAACATCATTTGGCCTCTACCACTTTACAATGATGCCTTTTGGGCTACATGGGGCCACAGCTACCTTCCAGCGGCTCATGAACCAAGTGTTGAGACCCCACAGCGCGTATGCCGCAGCATACATCGATGACATCATCGTTTACAGTGCCAACTGGGAGGAACATCTCCAGCACCTTGCTGAGGCGCTGCAAGCACTGCGTGAAGCAGGTCTCACTGCAAATCCAATCAAGTGTCACTTGGACCAAAGAGAAGTGACCTACCTGGGCTATACGGTGGGTCGGGGGAAACTCCGCCCTTTGGTAGATAAGGTGAAACCTTGAACTACCCAACCCCCACAACAAAAAGGCAAGTATGGCAGTTCTTAGGGCTGGCCAGGTACTATCGTCAGTTCGTGCCTAACTTTGCCACGCTCACTTCCCCCCTGACAGACTTGACAAGAAGCTCCCAACCACGGAAGGTGCAGTGGTTGGAAGACTGCGAGAAGGCCTTTTGCTCCCTACAGGAACGATTGAGACGGGAGCCAATACTGATCCAGCCTAACTTTGCAAGGCCCTTTATCCTCCAGATTGATGCCTCAGATGTAGGGTTGGGGGCTGTACTGTCGCAAGAGGTGAGGAGAGAAGAACACCCTGTTTTGTACCTAAGCCACAAGCTGTTCCCCTGAGAAACGCAGTATTCCACCATAGAGTGGGAGGCCCTGGCAGTTAAATGGGCATTTGGGGCCCTGAGGTACTACTGATTAGGGAACCCCTTCACATTGGTAACAGACCACGCACCCCTCAGATGGATTAACAGCATGAAGGACGCAAACACACGGATCATGCAGTGGTACTTATCCCTCCAACCCTACTCCTTCCACGTGTTACACCAGCCAGGAAAGGCCCATGGGAATGCGGATTTCTTTTCTCAAGTCACGGAAGAGGAGGGGGAAGAACTGGCCAAGGGTCAGCCGGGCCCGAGGGCTGTCTTAAGGGGGAAGGTGTGTGACGGGGCAGAGCAGCCCCACACTGGTACTGCAGAAGTTAACTCTTCCTTCCTAGCAGAGGAAGCCATGCCCCAGAACTCTGCTGGGCATGCTTCAACTGGAGAACAGGTATAAAAGCCTGCAGACCAGCTCAGTCAGGGCTGACCACTGGAGGAGAAGGATGCAGGCTGCCAGCTCCTGAAGAGGGAGAGCCTGTGCACCAGGATACAGGAGTCAGCCAAGCTCAGGCAGTACCTGAGACCCTGACGGAGGATGTCACAGGGGCGGAACAGACCGGAGGAACCCCCGCTGCAGATGAACTGGTACTCACAGTAAGAAGTGATCCAGGGGAACTCTAAAGACAAACGGTGTTAGAACTGTATTGACGCTTAGCGTGTTGCGGGCGGATCCCCGCCGAGTGAGTGGCAAGGAGAGCTTGCCACTACCAGGGCCCTGAGTCAGGGCTTGGTGGAGAGGCAGGGCCCGAGTCCCCCTACCCCCTCACCCCAAACCATGAGGGATCTTAGAGACTCTGGCTGCTAGGCTGTGCTACCCCGCTTGTAAGGAGGGGGTGTATGGACTCTGGCCACTAGGTTGCGCTACCCCACCCGTAAGAGGGATTGCATAGACTCTGGCCTCTAGGCCGTGCTACCTCGCTTGTCAGAGGGGTTGTATAGACTCTATCTGCTAGGCCGTGCTACCCTGCTTGTGTAGGGGGGATTGTGTAAGCTTTGGCCGCTAAGCCGTGCTACCCCACTCATGGAGAGGAGTGGGGGTGTTGCATGGACTCAGGTCGCTAGGCCGTGCTACCCTGCCAGACAGAGGCAATGGGGGGGAAGAAGGCTGGGAGGCCATAATTGACCACCCGAAAGGAGGCAGACACAGGGATTGGAGAGTGGTGAGACGCCGACACCTTATCCCACCCCTGCCACAAAGGGGTGCTGCGGTGCCAGGCTCGCCACAGGCCCTCCTAAGCACTGTCATCTACTGGGAGTCTGTGTATGAAGAATGAGTTGTATACTGCCGGTTTTAATATGACTGATACTGATTTCAGCAGTGACAAATCGCACTTACTTTAGGAGTCTTTCCTTCAAACTGAACTATGTTTTTTCAAGAAAATTGTGTACTTTGCTTGTTCACATTAATTACAGCATTTATTGTTGGGATCAGATCCCAATATTTAGATGAGGCTTTAGAATAGGGGTTCTCAACCTTTTTCTTTCTGAGGCCCCCCCCTAAAAGCTATAAAAACTCCATGGCCCACCTATGCCACAATAACTGATTTTCTGTGTATGAAAGCCAGGACCGGTGTTAGGGGGTAGCAAGCAGGGCACTTGCCTGGGGCTCCATGCCACAGGGGCTCCCGTGAAGTTACATTGCTCAAGCTTTGGCTTGAGCCCCGGGTGGCAGGGCTCATGGCCCTAGGCTTCAGCCCCATGTGGCAGGGCTTCAGCTTTCTATCCTGGGCCCCAGTAAGTCTAATGCTGGCCTTGCTTGGTGACCCCCATGAAACCTGCTCACAGTCCCCCAGGGGGTCCCGGGCCCCTGGTTGAGAACCATTGCTTTAGAAGAAACATGGGATTTTTTTCTGCACTAAAAGCCATAGGCATATACAACTCAGCTTATGGCAAGTCCAAAATTTATGGGTGAGTTTCCTTGTAAGAATCCATTTTAACAGTCTGATCCCATCAGGGCAGAGACTTTTCCTATTAGTCTGTACCATGCCTGGTGTGTTTTGGGTGATACTGTAATACAATAATGAACAGTGAGGAAGGATGGTCTTGTGGTTCGGGTGCTGGACTGGTATACAAATATCTGAGTCTGGTTCTGCTGCAGGTTTTCTAAATAACTTTGTGAAAGTCACTTAACCTCTGCACCTCAGTTCCACTATCTGTAACAGAGATGCTTTCTTTGGCCCACCATTTGTCTGGTGGTCTATAAACCTGTGGTAGGGACTGTCTCTTTATGTGTTGAAAGATGTAGAGCCAAGATGATCTTAACAATGGCAGCATTCTAAATCTTAAAATAAACTTGGGAGTAAGGCTGCAGTGGTCCAAGCCAGAAAAGAGGAGCTTGTGGTAGTCAAGACATGAAGTGATGAGGGCTTGGATGAGTTTTGGCTGTGGGCAGGGAGCAAAGGCTGGATTTTGGAGTGTGTAAGAAAAAGTGAAAGTATTTAGAAATGTCCTGAATATGTTCATCCTGCAGGAGAGCCAAGTCAGAAGTGACATCCTGATTATAGGGGAAGAGTGAGGAAAGGAAGATGATGAGCTCAGTTTTGGCCATGTTGAATTTAAGGTGGTGATTGGACAAAGATGTCAGAAAGACAGGCTGAGATACTAGATTTAGTGAAGGCGGAGGGTGCATCCATAGAGGTAGATTTATGAGTCATCAGCCTAAAGATGGTAGTTAATACCTTCCTTGCAGAGGAGAGCACCTGGAGCTAGAATATAGAAGGAGCAGAGGAGAGGGCCAAGGATAGACATCCTAACACGGTGAAAGGGGAAGAGGAGCCTGGCAAAGAAGAAAGAGCAATCGGAGAGAAAGAACAGAGCTATGGAAACCAACGCAGGACAAAATTTCAAGTAGGGAGAAACTGACATTGCAAAAGCTTCCAAGAGGCCAAGGATAATCTAGTGAGAATTCAGTGGTGCATAGAGGGTGGTAGCTGGATTGGAGAAGGTCAAGAACAGAACTGAAAGAGAAATTCAGCAAGTGGTTGCAGACAACACATTTAGTGAGTTTGGAGGTGAAGGGGAGGAGAGAGATTGGGCTTTAGTTTGAAGAGGACATAAGGTAGGGTCAAAGACATGGTCGGCGAGTTCTATGGACCCATGGTGCCTGGGCCCCAGGAATATTCCTGGGGCCCAGGCACCACAGGCCTCAGCCCTGCCTTCTGCCCCCAGATGCTCCCCCGCATCCTCCTGGCCATTCAAAATGGCTCAGGGCCCCCACTTGCCACCAGCAGCACAGCGGAGCTGAGCAGCTTCCTGCCTGCTCGCTTCACGTGGTTGCCAACCCCTCCCCGCGGCCCCTGGGCGGGGTGTGTCTGTGTCTACATGTGCTGCTCCCACCCCAAGCGCCCCTGCGGCCAAGAGGAAGCTGTGGGGGCAGTGCCTGGGGATAGCAGCATGCAGAGGACCCCGGCCCGCCCTGCCTAGGAGCCCCAGGTAAGTGCTGCACTCCCCACCCTCTCAGAGAGCCTGCACCTCCACCCCTTTCCCACATCCCACCTCCCCCATTCCGGCCTCAAACCTCCCTTCCAGATCCTGTAACCCCTCCCTCCACACACCCCCAACTCCATCGCAGAGCCTGAACCCCCACCCCTTTCCCACACATCCCTTCCTGCCCCCAAACTCCCTCCCAGAGTCTTAGGCAGGTGAGGGGGCAGAGTTGGAGGGGATGGGCTGTTGGCGTTCTGGGCACCACCTAAATTTCTACAAATCTGCCGTCCCTGGTCAAAGGTAGGTGTTTAAGATAGGGAGAAGGATAAAGACATGCTTGTATGAGGAGGGAAAGGAAGAGGTTGAAGGGAGGTTGATCATAGTTCACCATTTAGAACCCATGATGCTTCTATTTGTGGCAAAACAAGTCCTGTCTCCCCTAGCACTTGGGTCCTTATGGCTCCTCATCTCTGATCTGTGCGCAGTGAAACAGAATAGCTTCCCAGTTAAAACACTCCTTTAACTTTAACTCTTTGGACCACGTTTTCAAAAGCAATTTCTAGACCAAACAGCCTGTACACTCTCTTTGCTCTGAAGGGAAAAAAAATGTCACTTCAAGAGCAACACTTCCTGCTTATTTACTGTTGTCTTCCTGTTCTTTCCCTCCCACTCTACCAAACTTGGTATGTTGTCATTTTTGTTGCATTATCTGCAACTTGCAATTTGCCCCCAAGTGATCATTATCACTATTTCTTTTGGTAATCACTAGTCTAGATAACGCTATTGTCTTCCCTTCACACAGAGGACAGTAGATATCTTTATTATAAAAATTAAAACAGAAAAATTACTTATTTTTCAGAACTGCTTTTATTACTGGGGATTTGCAGCTTGGCTTGCTTATTACATCAATCATCCTCTTTATACACCTCCTTGTAAGTAGCAAAATGGCCCTCAGACTGATTTGAACCTTTACTTCGGTATGTTTGAGTGCTAACTATCCATTTTTAAACATTTTGTTTTCTAGCCTATGGACAAAAACAGATAAATTTTGCTGTGATCATGTTTCTGGTAGGTCTTTTGCTTTTTTTATTAAAGACTCTCCTTTACTTA
Organism: Gopherus flavomarginatus; assembly: GCF_025201925.1. NCBI lineage: Eukaryota > Metazoa > Chordata > Testudines > Testudinidae > Gopherus > Gopherus flavomarginatus. The sequence continues at coordinate 82,127,284 of NC_066623.1, read as the reverse complement.
TTACTTTCGGGGTTGGGGGAGAGGACTGTCAAATTTATTATTAGAAAACTCAGGACACAGAACTAAGATTGATCAGCTTAAGATAGAGACAAAATTGTCCGTTTTGACCAGAACCTGGACTTCAGAGAAAGTTTTGGCTGAGTAAGAATTTCAAGATTGGTCTATTTACTCTGCAGAAATTAGATAAGAATTTGCATGTGGAGACTCACACTCAGCCACATTCATCACAGTGATCCTGGTACTACCAGAGTCCAGCACTATGTTAACATTTGTTCAGTTTATCAAGGATTGAGACTATCAAGTAGATCATAAGTAGCCGACAGCTGGCCTACTACAGAATTATGAAAGTGTTAATATTCAGGGCCAGGTTTCATCTTGCTGGCTTTCCATATATTCTGACAGAATCCCTCTGGAAATAGAATCCTGAAAGTGTCCTTTCACTCTTTTATTTCATTGCTATCCTAACATTGCTTCTCTTAGGAAGTATCCATTCTCTCTAGTGCAGATGTAACCTGTCTCTGCATTAAGAGAAGAAAAAGATTGGAGGAGCTCATAGCGCTTTTCAAATGTGAAACTTTCTGTGAAATAGACAATGGTGGATAATTTGAGCCACAGAGGTTAAAGTGACTTTCCCTATATCAGACAGCACACTGCAGAGCTGGGAATAAAACTCAGCAGATCTGACTACCAGTTATCTGCTCTAGTCTGGCCATAGTCGTATATAAAGACCATTTCAATCTCTTTTCTACCTCACTAGTGGTGGAAAGCATTATCTAAAAACAGGTGGAAAAGTTGGTTAATGGAACTTTGTGAATCACATCAAGCCCTTGCCATAAGAAGTTGTTGTGGACCAGCATATCGGTATTTATGGAGCTGCACAAATATGCTTTGGGATTTTTGAGAAATCCAAACTGCCTGATTGATTTTTTTTAAACAAATCACCCCGGTCAAAAGGTAAAGGAAACACACGCTGGATCCACTTTATTCAGGGGTTACAGCATTAGGGTCTGGCTGGGAGAATAGCTGGAGTGCATTGTACCTTCTTGGGACTTGGTCAACACTTGCTAGTAGTGTTGCAAACGCAAAGCAGAGTGTAATATGGCGTCTTGTGTATGGAATGATGAGTAGAACAGACGTCTCCTTACCATCACTCAGAAATCTTGTTTTGAGCTTTATTAAGATCTAAACATTTTAAATCCTATGTTGTTTAGTCTATTTGTCAATGGGGGTTTGGGACCCTTTAAAAATATTTGTCTAGGAACTAGCATTGGGAAGAAGAATGATAAATGGAAGAGAAGCATTTTCCTTTACTGTATCGTATGCTGCTTCTTGCAGATATGTGAAGCTGGAAATTTCTCTATCCACGTTGCACTCAGTGACCTGAGAAAAGATGGTAAAAGTTTGTTCTCTACTTGTACAGTTGAATTAGCGCTTCTGCAGTGATCTACACTGAACGGCCTGATCCTGCAAGGTGCAGAGAGCCTCCTGTGAGGAGCTAATCACCCTCAGCTGGCCTCAGTGGGAGTTGAGGGTACTCAGCACCTCATAGGATTGGACACTAAAGGAAGTTTGGGTATGTAACGAAAGTACCTAGGGCCAGATTGTGCCATTAGGGCATAGGCCTATGTTAGCTGCACTGGTGGTTCAAAGTGGGATGTGGGCCTGATATTCGGGTTGGCTAGTTCTCCAGGGGATGCTAGCAGGAGCTGTGCTGTGGAGAGTGTAAGGTCCAGTAATGTGCCTGGCTCCTGCACAGGGCACAAGCTGTGTGTGCGCTTGGAAGTTAAGGGGCGTGGCTCTCTTGTGCTTTGCCCCCTCTTTGTAGGAGGGTTGCATAGGCTGTGGCTCATATTTGCTAACTGCATCCACAATTTTGTGACAATGTAATTTCTAGAAATACCCTTCATTTCTGAGGTCTAGGAAATGGTGCAGATACTTCCTATGGGACTGTCTTACTGCTGGCCAGTGAGCATTGCAATGATCTTTCCCAAGGATGCTTCTAGGCATGGTACTGCCAAATACTGCGTGCAAGCCTTAATGATGCCTATAGCACTTCCCCACAGGCACCCTAAACCTTCCTCTGGGCTCAGTGGAGTCCTTGTTTTCCCAAGTCTATCTTGCCCATCTCTTCAATAGGCAGATTTGGATTGTCTTTATAGCAAATTACATGGTACATAGGAGTGTCAGTGTTCTGTGATTTTATTTTTTGTGGTTCTTTAAATCTGTAGGATCCAAGATCCGTAAGATCCCTTATCCAACAAAGAATCCTTTCACATGGCTGTTTTTCTTTGTAACCTGTCCTAATTATACATACGAGGTATGTATCTTCATCAGTAAACCACACTAAGATTTAAGTTTTGCAGTTTATACTATATTATTAAAACAAACATGTAAGGAAACCCTAGAAACTTAAAATAAAAAATATGCAAGCCCACTTCATATTGCCAAACTCTAGGTTCAATCTTTCAAACAGTTAACCCATGAAAGACACCCTAATGTACCTTTAACTGAAATTTACTTCTGTGCAGAAAGACTACATGAAGCCTATGCACTCTTCAGACTCTCAAAATTAAGATCTAAATGGGATGTGAGTGGTGCATAGACCTTGTACAGGTCCTGTGCACAGCACTGAGTGTCAGACTGTGTCCTCAATGCACACAGCCCTGCTGAAGTCAGATTTAAACAAAATCTTGATTTCAGTGGAATTTCATTGGTGTAAATGAGAACAATATTTGCTCCCAGGGCTGCAGAATGTCACCATTATAGGCACTGATTTAGGAACAACTACCAAGTAGGTGGAGACAAGGGAGAGAGGAAACTTATGTCCAAAACAACACACGCAATAACCATGATGAAAAACGGGGAGCTTTTGTTTGGAATTAGCAGGATGCCATTGACTGTGTGAAAAATAATTGATACCAGAAATAGCTTTAGGTAACGTTGGGTGTATTGTTTACCTACATTAGAGAGGGACACTTTGATAAGAGGTATAAATGTGAATGTGATCATCAGAAATATTTTGAGTTTCCTTGGCCATAACAGGTGGGGGCATGGATCAGCTTCACCATCATGACTCAGTGCGTCCCGGGTGAGTAAGATTTTGTCTTTCTCCCAACTAGGTGATTTGTTCTCAGGACAAGAGAGTGTTGTTTCACTAGCATTGATATTGTTTCTTTTTTTATATATCTTTTTACAGTGGGATTGTTCACATTTCTTTGCTTCATTCAGATGACAGTTTGGGCAAAGGATAAACACTACACCTATGTACGAGAATTCAAGGATTATCCAAGTCTTAGGATGCCAATTATTCCTTTCTTACTGTAAGAAGAAAGAACTGTTTGAATACCTGAGCGGAGCTACAGGAGGACAAAGCTGATGGTCTCTCTTTACTGAGAAACCTGCTGGCAAATGAGAGAATTCATTTAGATAACTAAAGCAGGGTGGTTCTGCTGCATGGACTCTCCATTGCTGTGGGAAATTATATACAATTGGAAGCAACATCTCTCTAATATTTCTAAATTTTCAGAAGGTCATATTGGTTGCCATGACTGTATTGCTTCATTGGCAGCCAAGGGCCATTAAGGCTCACTATTGGCTTAGATCCTTTCAATTAGTGACAATTGTAGCTTTCTGTACTGGCCTGGTTGGTTTTGTGGATCACCATGAAGCCTTGCCACCGGGAAGCTCCAGCTTGTGGAACAGCATTCCACAGATATGCTGATTGACCACAGATTTCTGGAGTCATCATGAGGTCAGCTGATTCAAAGGTAGATGCGTGTGCTGCCTTCCCTTGCTGGAGAGGAAGTGCTTTGGGGACGGGTGCTTCATGGGGAAATGAAGACGTTACAAAGGAGGCAAATAGGAGTACTCAGAATAAAGAGGTGAGCAATAACTCAGATGCCTGAGTTGGCCCGAACACATACTTTGACGAGTCAACCTTAAATCACAAGTCATTAAGAACAGAACATACCCTTTTAGGAAAACTCCTTTATCAATAAATTGCTCACCAGCTAGTTGACTGGATTTTGAAGATGATGTATCTTGTGTAGCTGTGATATTTGGCCTGTTTTCATAAAACAAGTCATTATGATACCAAAAAGATCTCTTATCTAGAGGTTTTATGTTAGTGTTTTCTGAAGAGGTTTTTAATGTACTTTGTAAACAAATGCACTAACCTACAATCCTCAAAATGATACTTCTGTCCCTGTTTGCAAAACAGGGAGAAGGAATCAGTTACATAGTGAACTTTCTATGTTTTGTTTTCCACAAGGTGTTCAGTTTAACTTCGAAGGTTTTCTATAAATCTATTCAAGAAACTACTGCAAAACCTGTCTTAATGACTTTTTTAAGAACCTATTTTAGAATGTATCTACAAAGAGAAAACATACATAATGTTTTTTCATGATGATTTATTTACCTAGAATTGACCTATAGAAAGATTTTTGCAACTATTTGTAAAGATAAAATATGCAATAAATTCAAGCCTACATTTTGAACTCTGTCAAAATAATTATGGCAACAAAAGATAATGTATTATAGCTGGTTGCAGAAGTTTCATAGTTTATATATAAATATAAAGCAAAATGGTCTTGTGTCAAATAAAAAGTTACATCCACTGGATAAAAAAACAAAATCCCAGAGTTCACTATTATATAGCAAATTCTACTTGGCTTAGAAGCATGTAATGATTAGTGCTGTGAGTAATCAAAGCAATAAATCATTATGAATGATTTTGCATTCTGCTATTCTCCGGGAGAGCTAGAGGCAAAACTGGTGTCAGGGGTGAACTTCAAAATGTTTGATGATTCAGTCATATAATCCTCCAAAAATGCTGGGGTCCTGTCTGCCACAGTTGCCTCATTTCTCATTGACTTCAAAGGGGACGGCACGTAGGCTGAAATTCCCGTCTACAGATGGCCAGCAGAAGGCCTGGGCAACACTTACATCCCAGCTTGAGCCCTGAAGGCTCTGCACAGAGGGAAGATTTAACTTCAGCTGGCAACAGGATCAGGCCCTATATGTCAGCCTAGCCGGCCAAGAGATGAGAATTTCTCATGTGAGATTTGCCTACTTCCTAATTTGGGCCAGATCAGAAATACTGAATATTGCATGCAGACTTTAAAACAAACAAAAACCCACTACCTTTTGTAGTTTCACCTCAGTTCCTGGAACCAGGAAACGAAGGGCCATGTATTTACTTTCATTACCAAAAGTCACCAAGCTTTTTCAAATATAAAAAGGTTCTGCTTGGATGTGAGATTTTGGCTGATTCTCCCAGTCCTGATGATTCTCTGGAGCTCTAATGGAATTGCCTGACATTACAATGAGGCAGCCTCTGAGAGGGAGTATTATCTGTCAGCACTTATGTCCTGGCCTGACACAGTCCTTTGCATTTTAAGAAGGTAGGTGCCCATTCCTGAGGTGGCAGTGCTCTCTGTTTTTGGATGTGCAGTGGGAAGGTGTGCAATGCTACTGGTAGCAATTAATTTGGAAGGTTTTTTGGTTTTTTTAAAAAAGACCATATTAAAGGTCCAGAATAGAAAAAACATCTTTAATGCTTTCTTATGTGTCAGGAAGGACGAAAGAGTTGTCTCTCTTTGCAGCATATAATGATCCTTGTGTGACAGGAGGATTCTATTATAAATCAAGCATCTTCCACTCCTTTGACCCTTTCAATGCATACCTCATGTCTCTCTCCAGCCAAGGCAGAAGAAGTTTTTTGTTGCTAGTTAGTTGTGAACACAGTACTCGGAAAGGTACAAAGCTTTATTTGAATACTGCCCTGAGCAGTTTCTTCACTCCTCATACAGCTGTGATATGGCACACCTGTGAGCTAACACACTCTGTGTTAGCAGCTGCAGGGGAGTTCTATGCAGCTGCCTATTGAGGAAAAGCTGGGGACACCTTCACCTCCCGACTGGCTCCAGCTGCACGAGGATGTAAAGGAATTTCCTCATCCTCCATCTGTTGCTTAGCAAAGTTCACAAATACCTGCGAGAGGAGAACAGATCAATATAACCAGCTCACTGGGGGCCGGGCAGTTGAACTACTCTTGCCACTTGCATCACATCAGCTTCTCTGTAGGCAAGAAGGGTGAAGCAGAACCCAGAGGTATGTGCAGAAATGAAAACTGCCCATCAGCAGAGGTCACACATTTTTTTTATCCTGTACTGAATACATGTACAAATCCACCCTTTACGTCAGTTGAGGTAGGGGGCAGGGCCCATAGAACATGCACCACACTGGTGGGCAGAGAGAAGATGTAGTATCCTAAAGGCACTGTGCAGAGGTCACGAGCAGTCACAGGTGTGCGGGGCGTATACCCACCAGCAGTCCCCGTGACAGCTGCACAGACCCAGGGCTGCCAGCTGGGTGTGATACCCTTTAATGACAGTGTGCACTGCCAACAGCACTGGCCCGTGTTGCTGGCTTTTAGTATAGAAATGCTCCTGTATGGAAATCAGTGGCTTTTGAGGAGGGGGCTAGGTGCTCAGTTAGTTGATTGGGTACTGCAGGGCCTCTGGGGACACAAGGCAGTCAAAATCTCATTAAAACTAAATGGAAGAAAATTAATCAGTTGTCACTGTAGCTTCACAGTGCATCAGGGTATGCACAGATCTGATCCTGCACTTTTACCTGAGGGCGCTGAGAGTTTTGACTGAGTTAGGGATGTAAGGTAAAGCCCTTCAAAAGCTGGTTTAACAGATAGTCAAGACAGTTACAGACCCTAACTTATTCTGGGTTTTGCCAGATCCCCATAGCATTTCTTCTCTCTTGCCAGCCAGATTTTCTCATGGATGACTTTACTGCTTTCTTACTCACCTGATCCAAAGTTGTTTGTGAGACTGAATATTCTTCAATATTCAGGTTTTCTTTGTTGGAGATAAGTAACCGAAATATCCTGGCCAATGAGGAGGAGCAAATCTGGTACTGCAGCATGTTATAGTGTTTCTCTCTTTGTAAACTGCCTGGGAAGTTGACTTGTATGAAACGCTCAGCTGGGCTTGGATCTGGACACAGCCCAGGTTGAGGTGCTTTAATTTTCATGGTGACAATATATCCGTCTCCAAATCTGAGAAACACACATGGGTTTGGTTGTTTTATGAAGACGTGGTTTTACTATGCAGTGGGGGGAATCAGTTCTCAGCAGTACACTCAGAAATGCAGAGGCAACACGTGGAGGCCATGCAGGGTCATGTGGCCCCCCAGATTTCTGCCAGGATGAGAGCTGGGCTGAGTGCGGCTGAGGGGGACATGCCTGGGAAAGGCATAGGCACCTAGTGCTCCTACTGAGCTCTGCTCAGAGGCACCCGGAGCAGGGAAGAGAGACAGGGCTGGCAGCGCAACTCCACCAAGGGCGATGCGGGGAAGCCCTCTGAGTCCAGTTCCTTCCTCACCCACAGCTGCAGTTACCTGCTCAGCAGCAAGCGTCCAGAACCTTCTCCAGCCCACGCCGCACCCACAGCAGGGAGGCAATAGGAGAAATAAGTGGGGAAGGAGCTGTCGGGGGACGCTGGCTTGGAGTGGGTGTGGGAGGCGCAGGGGGAGTGGGAAAGGGCCTTGAGGTGACGCCTAGGCTTGAGGCTTCCCCTCTGCCCACCCCGGATCTTTAAATTGTGTCTGCCCACCATCAAGAGTTACAGGTCATGTCTGCAGAAGTGTATGAAATGGAATACCTAGAGCTAACTCTATTGAACTGTTCTGGGAAGCTGAAGAAGAGTCCACGTGTATTCTGAAGAATTGGTCTGTAATATATTCAGGTGATTTGAGGATCAAGGGGCCTAACTTAACAGTGTTACATATTAAAGAGTTGCAGTCATAAGGTGAGCAGTGTGTTATTTTTAAATGAACACAGGTCTAGCGCCTATGTTACATAACACCTGGATGGCTGCATAATCACAGCTTATTTGAAACTTGTACTCTGCATGAAGTACAGGCTGTGGTGTATCTTGAGTGTCCCCATAATCACCAGACAATTCTTTAACAATACGGGATACAAACATTGAATTTACTTGTATTTTAGATGTTGAATAGTGCCCAGGCATTTGAAGGTCCCCTTCACCATTATGGCTAGACGAGTGCAGAGAGCTTCACATTCTTCCATGCTGATAAAACAGAGAACACAACACAGGTTCAGGATTAGAGCAAGATTTCCGCCCTCTTTTGACTCCAGTGCTGACGGTAGGAAGCAAGGTTTGCATTACCTGTGTGAGGTCAGAACTACAGCTCGCCCTTCTCGGATCACGCTGACAATAGAATTCCATAAGAAGCGTCGGGACTGAGGGTCCATCCCTGTGGTGGGTTCATCCTGAAGGGACAATATTAATTACAGTCAAAGATTTTAATAAAACACATGTCCAAGGCATTAGTTTGAGATTCCTTCAAACTGAATTTGTTTTGTCTTTTTAATAGTAAAATGCAGATCGGAATACAGTGCGCCCAGTGTGGGGCACAGCTATCGGGAAGGGCATTGCACCCAGCAGAACATGTTACAGTGGACAGTGCATACCATGACACCAATGGTTCAAAATCAGCCAGTACAGAGAGTCTTATCTCTTGATCTCAGATACTGCCACCACCAAAGCATCTAAGCGCTAGTACAGTGGTAAGCAGAACAGAGCTTATTCAGAAGCCAGGCTGCAGAGTGCGTAAAGCTCAGTGTGACAGGGTACTGGGCAAAGGGTTGCTGATTCAGCCCTCTGTCACACCAGCTCCCATTTAAGGGAATAAATTAGAGCTGGCTGGAGATAACTTGGCCCTAATTGGGGAAGCAGAGACAGCTGCCACCTAATTAGCCTGGGGCAGTATAAAAGCCTCAGGGGAAGGAAGCCAAAGGGGGAGCAGAAAGAAAGGGAAAAGGCAGGGAGTGGAAGTAGATAGCACTTCTCTCCAACAGTGAAGGGTTGACTGTACATGGTGAAACCATGATGGGAACAAGCCTGTGCATAAACTGCACCTGTGGTTACTAACCCCAGGCTTTCAGAGTGACTTTGTGGACCTAGCAGAGGCAGAAGCTAAGGGGGCCTTGTTGCACTCTATTGCACAAGGGGTTTATCTGGGATTCCATGCCAGTGCAAGTGTTTGGCATCCCGGAGATGGAGGAGACCAGGCAATGGCTGGTCAAGCAGCAGGAGATGGTGCAGAAGGCAATGCAGAGTATTGAGCAAGCCCACCAGCTGGAGAGACAGGCCTTGCTCACTTGGCAGGTAGAACAGCAAAAGAGCCTGCTGGACTTAATTCGGGAGCGGGCCGGCATCCAGCAGCAGCTCCTGCAGAAAGTGGTGAGTCCCACAGGAGGGGATGGCATTTGGGCACCAGGCTTAGGACTGTGTAAAATGGGCCCGACAGATGAGCTGGTGCTTCCTAAGCACATTTGAGCAGGTAGCCAAAGGGGCTGGATGGGACAGGGCAACCTGGGCCCTGCAACTGGCTCCCTACCAAGCCAGCAAAGTCCAAGTGGCCTGCGTGGCCCTAAATGAAGAGCAGGCCAGGAATTATGAAGTGGTAAAGGCAGCTGTCCTACATCAGGGGGGCTATCCATGGAGAAGTATTGCCAGAAGTTCCAGTCAGCGAGGTGGATGTGGGAGTTGCAGCCCTGGGCATTTGCCCAAAAGTTATTGGACTAGGCCACCTGCTGGCTCAGGTCAGACACCCAAACAGTGGGGGAAATCATGAACACATGGTGCTGGGGCCGAGCTGGCAGCTTGGCCCAATATGGCTCGGGCTCCTCCGGTCATGGGGTGGGAGGCCCTCAGGCCTCTTCCTGTTAAGCGGGGGTTAGAGGTCCTGTGTGTGGAGGGTGGGGCCCTCAGGAGGAAGGGGAGGGATCAGCCTCCCCAAAGCAAAGGTTCACCCACCACCCATGACTACAATGTAATTAGAGAGCACTCAATGCTTCCTTTTATCAGGGCCGCCCAGAAGATTCAGGGGGCCTGGGGTCTTCAGTGGCAGGGGACCCCCACTTCAGCAGTAATTCAGTGGCGGGGGGGTCCTTCCACTCCAGGATCCGCCACCGAAGTGCCCTGAAGACCTGCGGCGGGAGCTCCCCACTGCCGAATTACCACCCAGAGGATTCAGGGAGCCTGGGATCTTCAGCAGCAGGTCCCGCTTCGGCGGTAATACAGAAGGACCCCCCCACTGCCGAAGACCCGGAGCGGAAGAAGCTCTGGGGGCCCAGGCCCCGCTAGAGTTTTCTGGTGCCCCCAGAGCGAGTGAAGGACCCTGCTCCAGGGGCCCCAAAATACTCTCGTGGGGGCCCCTGCGGGACCTGGGGCAAATTGCCCCACTTGTGTCCCCCCCGGGAGGCCCTGCCTTTTATCATGCAAACTGAAGTGTTACTATATGATCTAATAGCGTACTTATTGACAGTAATTGCATTTGAGTTAAATTGTTACTACCAACACAAACAATCAGAAACTTGGGTTACTCTGTAACAGGGGCTTCCTGGCTCCTGCTTCTGTCGCGGTCTACCAACTACACAGAGACTCTTGTGCTGGTCCAACACCTTGTGCAGTTTATTTGCAAATGGATTCCCTTCATAACATATACAGCTCCTGTGTCAAGCAGGGGAGAGCAATCTCTCCCTTCCCTAGCTGCCTGCTTCCTCTCTTTCCACTTCCTTCCTGTGTCTATTTATGGGCTGCCTAATGACTTAATTAGCCTGTCTGCCCTGCCCCATCCACAAATTAGGCACAACTCTACTTAATCAGCTCCAGTCTGCTTTGCTTGATTGGAGCTCCTGGGAACAGAATGCTGACTCAACCTTTCTTGCCTAGCACACTGTCACTCTAACATTATAATTTAAGGAATGATTGAAATGTTATTTGCATCTTTTATTCCAAAAATGCTGTTGATGGAAAAGACTAGCTATACTCCACCCACACTTTTGTTTTGCTAGGTACAGCTGATGGCACTGTCAGTCAGGTATGGCCCATACACAGCCAGGTATGTTCTTCTGACCGTAATGGTTGTTCTCTGGTTCATTCTTCATTTAAAAAGCAGAAGTGGCTCTGGATCTGAATTTTCCCTAAATTCAGTTATGTTTGAATCTTAGATTTTAGCTCAAGCCCATCTCTATTGAAAACTTTTCCTATGGCAGTCATGTAGGGCCCAATCCTATGAGGTGCTGAGCTTTCCTGCCTCCCACTGAAATCAAACTACTGACAGTGCCATTGGCTTGAGGGCACTCAGCACCTCTCTGGATCAGCCCCTTATTGCTAACACACAGAATGCATTATCACAGAGCTACTTTCCTGTGACACTTACTAGCAGGACAAGAGGAGGGCAGCCTATCAGGGAAATGGCAGTGGAGAGTTTACGCTTGTTACCCCCACTGTATGTGCCTGCCAGCTGGTCTGCATACATCTGGAGATCCAGCTTCTGAATCCCCCAGTCAGCAACCTGTGAGAGAGAGAAGTCATTCTTCTTTCACGCAGCAGATAGTGAACTGCATCTACAGCTGGTGACAACCGCACCCTTGCCACTAATAGGCAGAGCCACAGCAAAACCTCATCTTTTAGCACATGTATTTCAGAACTGGAATTAGGGTGAGTCCATCAGTGAGCACAACTGTTTGTGATGATGGGTAAAATTCTGCTTCTTCACAACATGCTAATTTTTCCCTTTAGAATCTGCTTTTCATTCCACATTTTTAGCAAGCCTTAGTCAGGTTTCTGTTTTTAATCCCTCACTTTTGCAGGTTCAGTTCATGCCTCCAGGATGATTAGGTACCGGGATTTCTGGTGCAATCATGAACTTAGCTGTCCAAATGACATGGACTGCAACCAGAATTTCAAGGCACAGAAAGTCAAGCTACATTTAAAATTATTGTCCTGGGTATTAGAGGGGCCCAACCAAACGTCTAAAATATTTATCATAACCAAGAAAACTGATGAAGAAGAGACTGTTCGTACCCTCTCAATTTCCTCAGCAGGGATCCCTCGCAGGCGTGCATAGAGATGGAGGTGTTCCCGGCCTGTGAGGAGGTCATCAATAGCATCAAATTGTGGACAGTAGCCCATGTTTTGATGGACATTAGAGATGTGGGTCAATATACTGGAGAAAGAAGGAGAAAGCAAAGTCTGTTGACTGTAGAAATGCTAATAGCTAGGTCTGGGATAGAGAAACAGATGTCCTTTCTACTGTGGGCAACATCATTCTCATTAGTGAAACCAGCCTAGAAATGAATTTCACAGTGTAAGACCTTGCTAAATGTTCAGCTGCAGAGCAGGTGCTCTACTGTATGATGGCTGGATTGTGGTGAATAAAGTCTAATCATCCCTACTAATGTAGAACTGATAAATGAAATTGTTTTTAATTGTTCACTTTATTAATGTAACTTCTGTTCACCATTCACTACACTTGCCTACACTGTAACTTCTGTTCCATATTGTAATTCAAACCCCATTTTAAAACACTCACTCCATTTTGTAAAAGCTTCCTCCAACCTTCATTTTTGCAAACCCTGCTGTAATCTATTAGTTTAGTTTAGATGTGTGAATGAGGTATGTATGAATGATGGAATCAAGCTCCAGCCCCAGCCTGTCCTGATGAGATAAAGTTCAAATACCAACGGCTGAAGACCTAGACAACAGCCCTAAACAAAGTAAGAAGCATCCACCCTAAAAAGAAAAGGACAACAGAAGGAAGATCAAAGCCAGGTTCAAGGCTGAAAGTCACGCCTGCAATTGATGGGTGATCAGTCTAAACCCAGAGGCAGCGTGACACAGCAAGACCTATAGACTTTAAATCCAAACTCAAAGCCTATAAAAAAAGAAGGGTGAGATGAGAGACTCTGGGTAACATTCTGCTGCCAACACGGAAGAACATTGATGCCTGCCCAACAGAGATCCAGCTCGGCCTTGTGCCCGGCTTTCCTGGCCAGTTAGCCGCCACAAGCTACGAACCCAAGCTGCAAAATCAAGCCATGAACACAAGCTATCTTCAGGACTGGTAACTATGCAGCTGCTGCAGAACACTTGATGAATGTGGGTGTGCATGTGAATATATGTGTGTGTGTGTGTGTGTGTGTGTGTGTGTGTGTGTGTGTGTATAGGAATTAGATATAGTGTGTGTGTGTGTGTGTGTATAGGTATTAGGTATTGTGTGTGTATAAGAATTAAGATATTAGTTATTAGTCATAAATCAAATTGTTATCATAATAAATGTGGCATCTTTGTCTTGTCCCCTTTAATAAGATCCTGCTGGTTTTTATTGGTCTAATATAATTGGTATAACACTAAGGGTGTAAAGCCATTTTTCCCCTCCTCTGTTTTTTCTGCTGCAGCTAAATCATGTTGTATAAGTTGACTTAAAGGCAAGTAAAGTTAGCTCCTATTCAAGCAGCCACTCAGCAAATTGTATTTTGCTAATTGTGTTTATTTCTAGATACCAACTCAGGCAGTTTAATCTGAGTGCATCCTCTGGTGTCTGTAAGTAGGAAACAGTGCTGACTTTGCTTCTGGGTAGGGAGATAATGGAGGGAGAAGTGAAATAAAAGATAATTTCTCGTGGCCTGAGTTACTGTCGGCCTCTGCCGTTTGTGAGTTAGGGTCTGCAGTATGGGCCGAAGCATTAAACATCAAACATTCATAAAGAGCTATGGAATTCCATGTAGAAAGAAAGATCTCTACAGCACAATGAAACATTCAAACTGCCAGATCATGAAATATCCATTCACAGTGTCACCCTAATGCAATTTAACCAACAGCTAGAAATCGCCAGAGATGGGCCCCAAGTCCCAACCCCCAGGTCTAAACACACCTAGACGTTAGAGGGTGCCGACCCTCATCTGGATCTGAACACCTCTATACCGAGGGGAGCTCAAAAATGGGTTGATTTTTGTTGCTTAGTCTCATCTCTAGCAATTACATTAATTAGTCACAAATCTTCTAACACAAAATCAGTCACAACAAAAAACATTCAGTGAGTTCCTGTATCTGTTTTTGTTCATTTTTTAGTTTAAACCGCCCTAAGATCTTGCAAGCAGCTGTCGCCGCAGAGCAAAAGAAATTCAGAACTTCTCAAATACGGCAGCTTTATTTTGCTGGACTCTTAATTGATCTGATTCAGCGTGAAGCCCTCTATTTATCCACACGACAGGTACAGCAAGGGCAATGGCAGTACGAACTTCTCCCCACCCTCTGTATCTGCTGAGACCATCAACACAGGTTGCCAGTGAGTGCCAGCTGTAGCAATGGCTTCTGTGATGTAGACACATCAGTTGGTAACTGGGCTCTTGTGGTGTTTTAAAGAGGTTACCTGTTGCCAGCCACTACAGCATCTCCAGATGTCACGTCAGTATCCCCAGTCAACATTTTGAAGGTTGTCGTCTTGCCAGCTCCATTCACTCCCAGGAGACCAAAGCACTAAATTATAAAATTGATCACAGTCTTAAGTATTTCTACTTGAAAATCAATGGGATCATCTAATATGAATCGATCTATGAAGTGTGATCTATAGCTACTGAACGACCCACCTCTCCCGGACGAACGCCAACACAGAGTCTGTCTACTGCTGGCCTGTGTCTACCTGCATAAATCTAGAATGAGAGAAGAAACAAAAATTCCTATTACAAGACATCTACAGCAGAGGGAATCCTCTGAACTTCACAGTTTATTAACATTGGAGTTAGGGGACTGCAAATGCTTGACAAGAATAAAATATAATCTTAGAACAATGAAAATGTGCAAACATTCCACTGAGTCAAACATTTGCCCTATTTAGGAATCATTTTACCCATTATCATCTTTATCTAACCTGCTAGTCCAGCTCTAGGCAGTATGGCGGTAGCTCCCAGAATCTGCACTGTAACAAAATGTCTCTGATGTATCAAACAAGATGGAACAATAAAGGAAATTAAAACTGTGAGGAATGATGCAGTACTTCCATTCATAGGGCTAAAGCAATGGATATGACATCTTGACGTCTGCTCCTCAGGCTGGGGCTAAGGACTGAGAACATCATGCAGATGTTTTCAATCCTTGGAGAGAAGATTAGCTAGCACCATACAGTGGGTCTGTCTACACTGCCATCAGGATGTGCGATCTCAACACATGTAGACTTACTTGAGCTAGCTGGACTTCAGCACAGGCTGGCTGCCTGAATAATTACTCAGGATCCCAAGTGGGCTTGTACAGCCCAAACTGAAGCCCATGCTGCCATGGCTTCACTGCTCCGGGACCTGAGCTAGCTAGATTAAAGCTAGTTTGTGTATGTCCATGCATGTGCTGCAATCACATACCTCGACTCATACCCTGTAAGAGTCTCCTAGTCTTATAATGTGAAACTAGCTAAATGGGAAAGAAATGGAGACTGGGATTCGCAAATGGAAACCAAACAGCCCATAATGAAGGGCTAGGTGGGGAATGACGGTGTAGGGGAGATGGTAGATCTTGGATAGGGTTAGGTTGGGTGGATGGGTGAAAGGTAGCTTAGGCACTTTAGCCAAGGAGTGAGTAGGGAAGCTTGTCCTGTCCATACTGGACTTTTCTATATCAAAATCCCTGACTTTGGTTTGATTTGTTTGATCAGAAGGCAGTAGGCAAGTAAAAGTATAAGATCTTGCTTTAAAAATGTTATTGATTTTGAAAACTATATTGTCCACTTGTTCAAGTGCATCCTGGAACAATATTCTGTCAGTAGACTGTATCCCAGATGAGTTTCCAACTAAAGCAAACATACATTTTAGAATTCTCAAAATATTACCTTGGTCAGTTCTTGTAATGTTAATATATCTGTTTTGTTTCCTCCATTCATAATTCTTTGTCTTTCTTCTGCAACATCCTCATCTTCATCACTAATAGGCAATTTAGCAGGCTCAGAAAACCTAAAGAAATGCAACAGATTAATTGAAAAAAATATGAATAGCATGGGGCACAATAAAATTACAATAGCAGAACCTGAGATCATGGTTAGATGATTCTCAGGAAATGTGACTCATGGAAGAGAGAAGACCTTAGTTTTATAATATGACATTAGCTGGAGCACTCTTGGATTTGAAGAGACTTCTCAATCTTAAATCCCAAGTACTGTGAACACATGGGTCTTGGTGGATCAAGGGGGTTTACAATGGGACATGGGTCTGTTCACTCCTCCGTCAGTAGTCTGAATCTGACACAACTCAGTGCTCAGTCAACGCCTTTACTGTTTGGTGCCCTAGGTATACAGAGCTGATGGTCTCAGTCCAGTTCTTAATGGAAACCTGTCCATGTGAGACTATATCTTCATAAACTGCACTCTTTGGAACCCTTGTTGGCAATCACATCTGAGAATAAATTTTACACTCATCCCTGGAGGAAGCTTCCTGGTGGGACTGGGGCAATTTTAAGAAGCAGTGTGGGAAGCTGCTGCCCATGCTGTAACTGAGCTGTGCGTAAACAGAGGGCTGCAGTTCATGGGACTTCCTGGCCAGCATCTTTCATCAGCCTTTAAGTCACTCAGAAGCTTTAAAAGTTCACTATGTGGACTAAATACCACAGTTTACCTACTACAATAAGTTCACCCTGAAACTCTGATTCAGAAAAACATTCCTGTTTTAGGAGAGCAAATAAGCATCTACTTAAATCCCACAGAAGTAATGAAGTTAATGGGACTTAAGTAGATTCTTAAATGCTTCCCTGAATCAGGGCCCTAGTGACTAACGATAATGCCAAAGTAAATAGGGTGAATCTTGTAAAGCCACCACAAACATGAGACTTCTAGGAGAGAAAAGGCATCACAGTGGATAACTAAGACGCTAATTTTGTTAAGCTTGTATGAAAGCTTTTTGTTATCTCTGAGTCCAAGGGTTTTTGGACATACCATCTTGTGGGGATCAGATGATGCTGCATAAGGAGATTCAGAACAAAGTATACTACTCCTTCAACTGCCATGGCAACCAGGTTCTTTCCAACAAAATCCCACTGGAATGGATTCAAGACATGCTTCTCACCTTTGGAGTGAAATCACGAGAAAGCAAAGCGAAATATAGCCCAAACCCAGCACAGATCCTCAGAACAAAACCCATTAATGTAATAACTTCAGATGCAAATCTGTAATTTATGTGATCATTACCAGGCAATGTCTGCAATTTTCCAGGGTGTCCTAATAAAGACTCTTATTGAAAACTCAAAACCAAATTCTAAAGGCACTGATATGTGGAAGTGAAAATGAATGCTGTCTCCATAGATATGAGGCCAGTTGCAGATCATATCTAGACATTTGCATGGGGTATTCTGCTGGCAATTTTCCTTTCTCAGTAAAAATTAATAAACTTTGTGTTGATATATCACTGCCTTTCCAGCAAGAAGATCTCTTTTATCAAAGGCAGCCACAGCACCACAGTGGGGTATTTAAAGAAATTCAGCCAATTTTAAAATTAGTACGAGGGCTATCAAAATAGCAGGCAGCAATTAACATTGCAGACATATATCCCAGCTATGATTGTCTAGGGGGATCAAGTAGCTCAATTCCGGGGGAGCAATGACTTCACCTATTAGTTTCAATGCTAGTCTTCAAAGCCCTGCATTCTGGCAGAGGACGTTAGTGTTTCTGTCTTCCCAAACCCACCCACCATGACAGGGCAAAAAATGAAGGCAGTTCAGAATTCAAGTACTGTAGAAATGGTTTCACCTAGGGCACAGGCTACTGGTATAGGCCATACCCCCATGCAGCACTTAAAGTTGTATTGGTGTATTGCAACTCCTTTAAAAGGTTGAACTTTTGTTCTGACCATTCATGATACACACATGGACATGAAAAAGTTGGAAATTTGAGAAACAGCCACCAGTCCTCCGATTCCAACACTTACATATCTTAGCCCTGGTATGGACATGCCCAGCATTGGTTTCAAAACATCCCTTGAAGTTGCTAGCTATTACTTACCAAATCTGGCATAGACATCTGTCACTGCTTGGTTCATGGCTAGGTCAATGAGTCCACGGCCCAGGCAGAAATGTGGGAAGATTATCAGCATATTTTTCAATGTATTATTGAATTTCTGCAAAGACTAACATACAGAAATAATATCACACATGGAGTGAAACCCAGGCATCTTAAAGCATTTCCTTTAAGAAAGCAGTGAAATGAATGTTCAGTTCTCTGTCATATCAGTGAAATTAGGTCTTCTCTGCTCTGAAGACAAAGATGATGGTAGTGTCTATCAGTCTGTGCACCAAAGATTGCAAAATAGAACAGAGGGGTATAGTTTGTAGTAGGATGACTCTGGCAAATGAAGCAAATTAACAGGGAGTTTTATGTGGAAAAAAATACCAGTGAGAAAAGAAATGTTTTCTTCACCTTCTTCACACTGGAATATTATTGCATATACTGTAGGCAATGTGTAATTCTGTCCCCATCCATTATAAACTGGGACAGGGACTCTTGAACAGAAAGATTCTTGCTCACCAATTATGATGTCTTTAATGCCAGAAGTATAACTATAAAAGGATGGGCATAATCTGGGAAAGAATAGGTTTCAGAAGTAACATAACATTGTCCTCTTGTACCCCAAGCTGAGCAGCACTGGATTATATTGTCATGTTATCACAGCAGGAAGTTGTGAAGCAGCACACACACGATATTTGAAAATACACGGATAGATAACAGTGCCAGGGGGCATGATAAAGCTGGCACTTGAAATCATGAAGCAGCTGAACCAAAACTTGCTTCTCTTCCAGGACAAACAAAAGCACTGTATCACCACATGTACCACTCTGAGGAAGAAGCTGGCTCCTGGCAGTGGCTCAGTATGGATTTTTTCTGCTTGATCTAAAGCACTTCACTGTCACTCGATGGTGTGTGTGGCTGGTAGCTCAGCAAGTCAACTGTGCTGACCACCACTTCATTTGGTTCCTTTGGCTCCACTCAGAACTCTCCACCCTCCAAAGTCCTCATACTGCCAGTAGTATCTTCCCTACTCATTCACTCCCAGAAAGGTCAGCAGAAGGGGAAAACACAGTTACTACAGATGGTCGCCCACCACATGCTAGGCTGGGACACCTTACATGCAGTATGCTGTCTTGGCACAGCTCTTTAAATCAAGGTCTCCATGAAAGCATTGCTTACTGGGTTATTTTCGAACAACTCCAAGATAAATGTAATGGCACTGCTGTTGATACCAATGAAGAGATTAAGACAAGATAATGCAACGTAGGCAGTGCTAGGGACATTGAACAGGTAGGACGCTGGGTACATCATGGGAATTACTGCCCACCTGTGTGAAAGACAGAAACACAATGTATCAGCTTCTGAGTATTCCCTGTAGTTTGTCTATCAGAGACATATGCTGAACCTTTCTCCTTGCCCCATATATGGTGAAATCTCAAAACTAATCAGAGATTTCACTCAGACGCTAAGGCTTGGTTGCCACACAATGGCTTCCCTCCCACCCCATCTGCCTAGTTCTGTTCACTGCTCAAATGTGAAGCGAACAGAACACCTGCATGGCAATCATCACCACAGCAGGTGACTACCCTGACATCTGTGGACAAGACATGAGTGCCACAGCTGAACTCTATATCTATGAGAGAAGCAGGTAAAGGTTAGATGTAGTAAATGAGCTATGTGGTTTTGCCAAATACCACTATTTCAACCCTTGGAACTGGCCACAAAAATCAGACACAAGTACTTAATAGAGGTTATTAACACTTCATCAATCAAGGACTTTAGTAATTATAAGGGCAGAAACTGCGCACAAGCGAAGGAATTGCACATGATTAAATTTTCTATTATGAAAAATATTGTGGGTGAAATTTTGAGCTCGTAAAAAAGTGAGACACTAACACAATACTGGTTTGAGCAAAGCATAGCAGAGGTAGATACTTTACAGACTTAGGTGTTTGCTTAGCTCAACCAATGAATCTCACACTTGATCTGCAACCCATCTTGGGGTTCCCTGTGCACTACTTGTGACACAGAGACCCCTTGGCAAAGTGTCCCCTGTTCTTTGCACACAGCTCTCACCTCAGACCTGACAGACTCACTACACCAAACACGTCTTACAGGATATTGATCCATAAAGAGTAACATGTAGGGTATCTACAGAAAGCTTATAACTTGTCAAGACTCATACAGGTAACATTTAAGGAACAATGTATATATTCTGAAAGTTTGCTTTATGGACTTGGAGTAGAAATTAGTCACCAGGAGGTAATGTGTCTCAATGAGGACCCCTTTAACCAAGAAGGAGTTGTCACCCTCCCTAGTCAGTCAGCCAGGTAATGCAAGGTTCTATTGTCTATACTTGCCACATCACAGAACAGTCAATGGAAAACCATCAGAGAAAATGACAAACAATCAAAACCACTTAAAGGTAGAAAAAAAACTCTGCATCCAGGTCAGGGTTCGCCCTGCCTGTGAACGGAAACAAAGGACTTTCTTCACTAAAACACAGTGTGGGGAAAGACGCTTTGGATCCATTCACTGTGGAAACCCTTAAAGGGCAGGGGGCTTTTATGAATATTTGGATCCTGATTATTGAGAAACCAGCCAGCTCTGCAAAGTACTGAACTTTGGGGGAAATCCACTTTATTATATTGGATAAGTAACTATGGATAAATGTATATTCAGCTTCCTGTTCTATATTGTAAACACTTGTTCCCCCACCGCCACTCTCTTGTTTCTAGTTCAATCTTTATTCTTAAACAAACCTACTTTTGTTTTATTACAAGTGCTCACAAGTGCTGTATGGTTTACAGGAGTGGTGGTTCAAGGACAAACTGGTAAATTGGGGTACACTGCACTTTCAGGTGCAGAGAATCTGGAATTTCTGGGAGTAGCCAATGTCAGGAGCTGGATATCACTGCAGAATGATTCAAAAGGATTTGGGGATTGGGATGCACCTACTGTTAACCTGCCTGGCAAAAGAAGGGCTGGCATAAGCCCAGGGGAGAGTGACAGAAGGGATGACAGTGTTAGGGAGAAGACACTTACTACCACACAAAAGACTCCTCCTTGTTAGAGATGGGAGTAAGAAGACGACTGAGGGCAGGTCTACACTTAAACTGCTGCATTGGTGCAGCTCCACCGATGCAGATGCGCCGCTGTAGCACACGTGAAGATGGTCTATGCCGACAGGAGAACTTCTCCCATCGGCATAGTTAATTCCCCTCCCCAAGAGGCAATAGCTGTGTCGACGGGAGAAGCTCTCCTGTTGATGTATTCTTGTCTGTACAGGGGGAAAGGTTGGTATAACTGCATCGCTAAGGTGGTCTGGATTTTTTTGAGTGATAGAGGTCTGTAGAGTAGACCTGGCCTCAGAGCCCTGAGTACCCAAAGAACTGTCACACTATATTGGGTGTTGATTCAGCCACACAATAACAGTATGCTTCTTGAACATACTGATAATGTTGGGCAGCAAACAGCCTGATAAGGAAAAACTGCACTGACAACAGTGCTGAATTGCTCCAAACTGTGTCATGCATTTCTGGTAGATGACACAATTTCGCAACAAATTTCACAACAAAGTTTCACAACAAGTTTCACAACAAACTTCACAATTTGCTGCTAAAAGAAAATCACAAGGTGATGCAGTGAGAATCATGCACTAGCTCTTGCCTCTGAAGACATATTTAAACTTGTCTGTGGTCACATGTGGAAATTTAAAAAGACTCACATGGGATGCTTTTTGGCAAACATTTCTTCATTTTTACAGATGCTTTTAAAATAACAGAAACACACTCCTTTTAATACAGTACATTCTTATGCCTGTAAAATTCCTCTGACTATTCTGATTAAATGCTTTTAGGTGTCTTTAACTAGTGACAGGGCGAGTGCAACTCATTAGGCAACCTAGGCAATCGCCTAGGGCGCTAGCATTTGTGGGGGCGGCATTTCGGGTCCTTCGGCGGCCGAATCTTCAGCCGCCCTGATTGTTGTCGGCATTTAGGCGGAGGAAGCTGGGGCAGGCGGGCACGGGGAGGGCCGCCTGCAGCAAGTAAGGGGGGGCGTGGTAGGGGAACCGCTCCCTGCCCCAGCTCACCTCTGCTCTGTCTCCTCCCCTGAGCACACCACCCCACTCTGCTTCTCTCCCTCCCAGACTTGCGGCGCCAAACAGTTGATTGTCGCCGCAAGCCTGGAAGGCAGGAGAAGTGGAGCGGACGGCATGCTCAGGAAGGAGGTGGAGCAGAGGTGAGCTGGGGTGGGGAGCTGCCACATGGCTCCCCAGGCTGGGAGGAGCTGCCGCGGAGGTGGGGTGCCTCAGGGCGGAGGAGGGGAGCTGCCGTGGGGGGGAGCTCCTCAGGGCGGAGGAGGGGGGAGAGCTACCACAGGGCTGGGTGGGGGGCGCAAGGTGGAAGTTTTGCCTAGGGCACGAAACATCCTTGCACCCGCCCTGACTAGTGACCTCACATCTTAGTGATTGCACTACTGTAACTTTGAAAAAGCATGGGGAAGTGACTAGAAATAAAACAGTAGCAGTCACTTATATAACATTTTTCATCTTCAAGTACTTTGCAGACACTAAATGATGCTCAGCAATTGCATAGTGCCTTCCATCCAAAGTGCTTGACAAACTTTAGTGCATTAAAGGTGACCTCTAAAGAAAAAGCAAAATTGGATTTCTGCCTATTCTAGGTTCCTTTGTGGTTTATAAAGAGGGCCTGGAAGGCCCTGTGCTTAAAGATAAAAAGCTGCTTATTGTTTTACATTAGTAATTCAGATCTTGTCTGATCTATTTTATGTAGAGGACATTATGGACAGCTGCAGAACTAGTAGGATTGTGATGTTAAAAGTGAACCCTGACTAACTGAGAGGGGAAGTGAATTGTATTCAGTCTTGTAAAAACTCTTTTTGCCAACACTTATTTACCTGAATTGTTTAAACAGCTGGAAGAAATGGTCTGTTTGTTAAAGATTGAATACATTCCACCCCTTCAGTTAGAGGCTGAAAAAGTTCACACTAGATATTTAAGATTGCCAACAAGTACCTCAGCTAAACCTCACAAAACAAGATCTGATATATCTAGGGGTACAAAATAAACAAAATATATGGCTTTAAAAAAAACAACCAAACATTTAGACCTTTATCCATCAGAAGGCAGCAGAACAGCACATAAGTCCAATTTCACCTTTAAGACTCTGAATACCTCTGTGAGGTAGGTAAACATTAGTACACCCATTTTGCAGCATCTGGCAGAGCTGGGAAACAGAATCCTTGTGTCAGCCTACAATTACAGGCTTTCTGTGTCTTTTTAGTACCTAGCTCTTATACAGGACTTTTCATCCATAGATCTCAAAGCACTTTACAAAGGAGGGTCAGTATACTTGTGCATTTTACAGATAGATAAACCAAGGCACAGAGAGATGAAATGTTCACCAAGTTCACCCTAGTGAACAGAGCAACTATTATACCTGGATTTCTTGAGTACCAGTTCAGTACTCTACCCACTAAGCTATACCCACCAACAGCATAAGAAGAACTCCTCCACATGGACTCCTCTTTAGGGTCAAAATGACAGTTTGGACCTATACATAGAGTGCTTCTGCCGATGTGCACAGGCAGAAATTGTGGAAAAACAAGATCGCTTGCCTCATAACCCAAGTCGTGCAGAACGCAATGCCATCCACAGCCTCAGAAACAACCCTGACATTATAATCAAAAAGTTGATAAAGGAGGTGTGGTTGTCATCATGAACAGATCTGACTACCAAAAGGAGGCTGGCAGACAACTCTCCAATACCAAATTCTACAGGCCACTTTCCTCAGATCCCACCAAGGAATATACTAAGAAACTGCACCATCTACTCAGGACACTCCCTACACTAACACAGGAACAAATCAACATACTCTTAGCGCCCCGACTGGGGTTATTCTATATACTACCCAAGATCCACAAACCTGGAAACCCTGGACGCCCCATCATCTCTGGAATTGGCACTCTCACTGAAGGACTGTCTGGATATATGGACTCTCTATTTAGACCCTACACCACCAGCACTCCCAGCTATCTCCGTGACACCACTGATTTCCTGAGAAAACTACAATGCATTGGTGATCTTCCAGAAAACACCATCCTAGCCACCAATGGATGTCAAGGCTCTCTACACAAACATCCCACACACAGATGGAATACAAGCTGTCAGGAACAGTATCCCCGATGATGCCACAGCACAACTGGTTGCTGAGCTCTGTGACTTTATCCTCACGCACAATTATTTCAAATTTGGTGACAATATATACCTCCAGACCAGTGGCACCACTACAGGCACTCACATGGCAACAAATATGCCAACATTTTTATGGCTGACCTGGAACATTTCCTCAGCTTTCGTCCACTCACCCCCCTTCTCTACCTACACTACATTGATGACATCTTCATCATCTGGACCCATGGGAAGGAGACTCTGGAAGAATTCCACCATGATTTCAACAGCTTCCACCCCACCATCAACCTCAGCCTGGACCAATCTATATGGGAGGTCCACTTCCTAGACACCACAGTACAAATAAGTGATGGTCACGTTACCACCACCCTATACCGAAAATTCACTGACCACTATGCCTACCTTCATGCCTCCAGCTTCCATCCCGGACACACCACATGATCCATTGTCTACAGCCAAGCGCTGAGGTATAACCACATTTGCTCCAGCCCCTCAGATAGAGACCAACACCTACAAGATCTTCACCAAACATTCTCAAAACTACGATACCCACAAGAGGGAATAAGAAAACAAATCAACAGAGCCAGATGTGTACCCAGAAGCTTCCTGCTGCAAGACAAGCCCAAGAAAGAAAACAACAGAACTCCACTGGCCATCACCTACAGTCCTCAGCTAAAACCTCATCAATGCATCATCAGTGATCTACAACCCATCCTGGACAATGATCTCTCGCTTTCACAGGCCAGTCCTTGCCCACAGACAACCCACCAACCTTAAGCATATTCTCACCAGCAACCACACACCGCACCATAGTCACTCTAACTCAGGAACCAATCCATGCAACAAACCTCGATGCCAACTCTGCCCACATATTTACACCAGCGACACCATCACAGGACCTAACCAGATCAGCCACAATATCACGGGTTCATTCACTTGCACATCCACCAATGTAATATACGCCATCATGTGCCAGCAATGCCCCCCTGCTATGTACATCGGCCAAACTGGACAGTCCCTACGTAAAAGGATAAGTGGACACAAGTCAGATATTAGGAATGGCAATATACAGAAACCTGTAGGAGAACACTTCAACCTCCCTGGACACACAACAGCAGATTTAAAGGTAGCTATCCTGCAGCAAAAAAACTCCAGGACCAGACTCCAAAGAGAAATTGATGAACTTCTATTCATTTTCAAATTTGACACTATCAGCTCAGGATTAAACAAAGACTGTGAATGGTTAACCAACTACAAAAGCAGTTTCTCCTCCCTTGGTGTTCACACCTCAATTGCTAGAAGAGGGCTTCATCCTTCCTGACTGAACTAACCTCACTATCTCTAGACTGATTCTTGCCTGCATATTTATACCCGCCTCTGGAAATTTCCACCACATGCATCTGACGAAGTGGGTATTCACCCACGAGAGCTTATGCTCCAATACTTCTGTTAGTCTATAAGATGCCACAGGACTCTCTGTTGCTTCATGAAAATAAAGGTTACTGTCTGCTTAATGGACTCTATATGAATAAATTGCATGGAAGACTTACCCATACAGAAGTAGCAATGCAATAAGTACAGGGAGATTGCTTGGAGATGTGTACGCTTTTTTTTCAAATCCAATGAATATACCCACAACCATACCAGCACTCACTGTGTAATTCACCTGTCACAGCAAAAGAAGAAGTGTGATGTATAAGCCCTGTAGAACTGCAAACATTCCCAGACCTACTGGTCTGCTCCAAAACGGTTTTAAATTGCGGGGCATTGGAAATAATAGGTTAGATCATGCTTTTAGCTGGCAGGCAGCCCGTTAGAAGGGGCAGTTTGTAAGTGATCTTCATGGAGGCACCATGCCTCAGAGAGGCACAATTCCTTCTCCCCAGTTGTCCATGGTACTGGTGTGTGGAGAAGAGAAGTAATTTGCAACAGCTCTTTCTGTGTGCATGTTTACACTACAAAATTAAGTTGACTTAAGTTAAGTCGACCTACAGCCACTGCAGTAATTAAATAGGTCTCTGTGTCCACTCTATGCTCCTTCCATCAGCAGTGCATGTCATCACCAGGAGCGTCTATACCAACTGAAGTGGGGTATTGTGGGGAGCTGACAGCCGAAGTCCCACAGGTCGATGTAGTTAAGTCAACGCAGTGTCTGTGTAGACACTGTGTTGTTTACATTTTCTGTTGCTGCCTCTGACAGCCAGGCGGCGGGGTTCCGGCTGTAACCCCCAGGGCAGCGGGCCTCCTCTGGAGGGTAGACCAGGCCTGAGGCCCCCTCACTCCCACTCATGCGCCCTCATGTCTGTGTTTGGATAGGGACACAATGTAACCCATTGCAAGTACAAGAATTCCTCAGGATTCCCTAACAATCCCTTGCTTGGTTTCCCTCTCTTCCTACATAGCAGGTTCCTAGGACACTAAATTTGTCCAGGGTAATGGTGATTTCATGCCATTTGGGGAACAACAGAAATTTAACTGCACTTCATAGATTTATATTTCCAGCCTGGGCTGGCAGGATGAGGACTGCAAACTAACGTATGTAACAGATGCATATATGTAAGGTATTGCGGCAATAGAAACACAGATCAATTAGATTAAAAGAATAGTTCTTGCTGGCCTCACTCCACTAAGCTGAACTGCTGCTATATACAGATAAGAGATAAAGTGACTGCAAGCTCAGCCATCCCCCTGCCCAGTATTTATGTTTATTACTTTAGTAATGCTATAGGACCAGAATGCTCAAAGGTTCATTAGGCACAGGGAAAGGCATTTTATAGCATAAGCACTAGCTAGTATGTCTAGAACATTCTTCCAAGTGCTACGACAAACAACTCTACTTGCAATGATTTTAAAAGTTGATGGAAGGCTAGCACGATGGTCTGTTTCAGTATGAACTTTCGTGGGTGAATACCCACTTTGTCGGATGCATGTAGTGGAAATTTCCAGGGGCAGGTATATATATGATATAAATTATATAAATTTCCACTACATGCATCTGACAAAGTGGGTATTCACCCATGAAAGCTCATGCTCCAATACGTCTGTTAGTCTATAAGGTGCCACAGGACTCTTTGCTGCTTTTACAGATCCAGACTAACACAGCTACCCCTCTGATACTTGTTTCAATATGGTGTACAAAATCCAGACTATTTTCTTCTCCTCATACACTAAATTACTGCCCTCTACACCCTTCCTGTGAGGTCCTACCTGAACCCCCTGAGGATCCCTTCAATTGCTCATGTTTTACACACCCTGTGGACCCAACCCTAATGTACTCTCTTCTTTTTAAATGAGAAGGGCTGGAACAAGGCTTCTTCTGGAGTTCACTATCATAGAATATCAGGGTTGGAAGGGAACTCAGGAGGTTATCTAGTCCAACCCCTTGCTTAGAGCAGGACCAATCCCCAGACAGATTTTTGCCTCAAATGGCCCCCTTAAGGATTGAACTCTCAACCCTGGGTTTAGCAGGCCAATACTCAAACCACTGAACTATCCCTCCTTAAGCCTGATTCACACTTATAAATTGGATTCACCTAGCTGTGTTGTTCGGGGTTGTAAAAAATTTCTCACCCTGACTGCTGTAGTTAAGTTGCCCCTAACCCCTGGTATAGACGCAGCTAGACTGATGAAAAAAACCTTTCAGTGACCTAGCTACCACCTCTTGGAGAGGTGGATTAACTACATCAATGGAAAATATGCTTCCATCAATGTTGGAAGCATCTACCCTATGGTACTACTGCAGCAGTGTAGACATAGCCTAAGTGGGTCAGAGAAGTTGTTCCCTCCTGGCCTGGGAAGTGAAAGCCAGGCGCTCAGCACAGCTGGTAAACTAGCCCAGGTGACTGCATTATTCTATATTGCAACAATACAATATAATGGTATGTACAGCAAGATACAGTTGTATGCACTGGAAATTCATGAAGTTACGTCACTTCTGACTTCATCAGTTGAACAACGAACCGTGCATCAGACTTGATTTAGTCATTTGAAATGAATTAGAAACCAATAAGGTGCTTAGTACAAGCTACCCAGGTAATGTTTCAAAAAATGAATAGTTTGCTGTGCTTGGGATCTAGCTCACTAAACAGGTCTACAGGTTCCAAGCTAAACCAAATGCAAGAATAGCTCCAGACAAAGAGCTCCAACTAGCAGTCACTCACTATGTCCCAGATGAAATTGGTTAGCCAGTAAACAGCAGGGCTAACACCACTGACAAATTGGAGGTGCTTGGCCTTTGTCACCCGTTCTTGGATCAGATACAAAACAAAACTGGCCGGGATGAAGGACATGGCAAAAATCACACAGATGGCGACAACAGCATCCACCGAAGTGGTCAGCCTGCAACAAAGCAGAGGAGGGAGAGACCATATGAGCAAGAGTGAAAGTAATTCACAATGCTGCTAGAGAGCTCTGAGCCAGCACAAGCAGGTACAACCCATACTAGCTAACACCATCAGGAAATCCTTGAAAACTACAGGCAATTTTAACATCCAGCCATAACAAGGGTATTTTATAAGTCAAGTATTATTCAGACATTGGGAATCTGTTAGTATATTCTGTGGCGTTAAGTTCAGGGTTGTAACTAACAAGTACACACACACAGATCAGTCTGTTCCCTGAACACTCACATGACTCTCGCTCCCCTCAAGGCAGGGACTGCTACAGACAGTACAGTCACTCAGGTGCAGCCAGACAAAGACATTCAGCAATGTGGGTTAATAAAAGACCCAATAAGAGGAACATGCACAGCTGTGAAAATGCCATGGTGTGAGAGCTCCTTGAGCCAGAGACCATGTTTGACTGTGTGTCTTGTACAGCACCAAGTAACTGTGGGCACCTAAGAGCCAAATGATGATGCCTTTACTCTGGCTTTTCTAATGCATGGCACAGGCATGCCTGCACCCATAGTTATGTTATCAATGGAGATAGCCTGTAGGTGGGATGAAAGAGCCTCTCTGCAAGGAACAGTAATGAGCTAGTCTCACAGGCAAAGAATGCAGAAGAGATTTTATACCTAACTTCTGACTATGATAAAATTGAAGAAAAGGGACCCCATGCAAATGGCACATAAAAACATAAGCCCTGAATTAAACTATACCACTCAAGCTTCAATGTGGTGTTTGAGCTCTCAGGGAGGAAGCAAGGGGTGGGAATAGGCTGAACGGAGAGGAAGAGAAATAAATGTGTGAAAGAATCCAGGGAAACAAGTGCAGCTTACACAATGACTTCTGAGAGCTGCTCCTTGGTGAGGTTCAGAGGATGATTTATAGCAGTGATCCCATATTCCTCAGGAGCTTGGCCTTGCCGCAGATTGGCTCTCAGGACTGCATTGTTGGCTACATTGAGAAAGCTTACCATGGCATGCCAGCCTTTATTGTTAAACCACACCTATAAGAGCCAGAAAGCAGAAGTGTATTAAGCAGCCTGCACTACTAACACAGAGCAGCAGGAGGCCACATGGCTGCCTTTTGTTTACTTTCCCATGGGAAATGTCAGCAGGAACAGCTCTGAAGGGTTGTTAGATACCTGAAGTGACCCAGCAGGGGGAGCCCACACATTGTATTTTAGTGAGATCATTCCAAAATAGTGGTTTTTAAAAAGCTTTCCAACAACGGGGTAATGGATTTTACAAAGTCAGCTTTTTAACACCTGAAAGATACTCGTCAAATGTGTATAGAATGGCAACAGGATAACAAAACAAAATAGAAAATTATTACATTAAACATCACTTTGAATGCATCAGTGTGTCCAGTATAATTACTTATAAGAAACAGACATTACACAGTCAAGGTGGGTGAGGTAATATCTTTTATTGGACCAACTTCTGTTGGTGAGACACACAAGCTTTTGAGCTTACACGGAGCTCTTTTTCAGATCTGGGAAACTTACTCAGAGCAATGGCATTGGAACAATTTTTATAGTGGGGGTGTTGAACCCTGTATATGATGGAAACCATTTAAAACCAGAGGGTGCTGCCACACACCTAATTCCAGCACCCCTGACTCAGGGCATGTCTACACTTACAGTGCTGCAGCAGCGCAGCGCAGTGAAGATGCTCTATGCCGACGGAAGAGAGCTTTCCTGTCAGCATAAAAAACCACCTCCATGAGTGGCAGAAGCTATGTTGGCAGGAGCAGTTCTCCTGCTACATAGTGCTATACACACTAGCATTGTGCACACTAATGCTTATGCTGGCACTTATATGTCTCTCAGGGGGGTGGAATATTCATAGCCTCAGAGTGTCACAGCTTAATACAAGGGGGATTAGGTTATTTTGCTTAAATAGTTAGCATGTATTTCAAGGCACCATTCAAGGAGAAGTGGTCCCTGGAAATATGTATTAACTACTTATGCTAAACAACCTGCTCCACTTTGTAGTTAGCTGTGACATTCTGAATAAATACATTTCCCAGACCTAAAGAAGAATTCTGTATAAGCTTGAAAGCATGTCTCTCTTAGCAACAGAAGTTGGTCCAATAAAAAAATATTACCTCACCCACCTTATCTCTCTAATATCCTAGGACCAACACAGCTACAACACTGCATACATAACAGACATAACATTTAAACTCTCTTTTTAGCTATGGACAACAATGTTCTACAGATTGGAATCTGGCTCCAAATCAGCAGTGTGTTTCCAAACTATCCTCCCCACATACCTTAATGTTGTCTTCAGTTTCCATGTATTTAAGGAAATTAGACATTTCTTTAGCAACAGACATCGAGGCTTGACCCTAAAAGTCAAGAAAACAAAGTATAAAATCAGCCAGCAGAATGGGATTTTGGTGCTACATATTTGCAACATTTGCTTGCTGTATTTTAATAAACAGACAAAACATTCCTGCTTACCCCTGTTATATTCATCATTTGGCCAAGATCTCTCAAAAAATCAACAATTTGATCTCCAGTGACATGAAGAATTGGGAGTTTTCCTCCAATGGAAATTCCTCCATACCTGGCAGAAGAGCATACTCGTATCAATCACTTATATTATATATCCATATCTCTAATCAACAGAAATACTAAAAGCTGCCTTAGTAAATGTTTGCTTTAGATACATAATTTATGTGTAAAACAGTCTCCATTCGCTAACAAACCATGTAGCTCTTAGAGGTTTTGCAAGTATGTCTACACTGACAGAGTTAAATTGCTGGCAGTTACAGTGCCGCTCAGAGAGAGCTGAAGAGAAACTGTTGTTGTGTGTTCACACTGTCAGCTGCCTATGCAATAGCATGTTCACACTTGCGGCACTTGCATTGGTATTCGGAGAGGCGCACTCTTGGCAGCTATCCCACAGAGCATCTCTTCCTCTTCTGCCACTAAGAGTTGTGGAAAGGCAGAGGGGGTTCTGGGGCATCCTGGGTCCTGTCCCAGTGTCTCATGATGCATTGCTTCGCATGCCAGCTATCCCTGTGCTTCCGTCTGCATTTGGAGCCATCTTTCATCATTTTGTGTATTGCTCACCCTGCCTCTTTTGGGCTGCAGGAATGGATCTCGAACTGTTGACCAGTATGCTGCTCACTCTCACCAACACATCATGAGTGGTAGTGCAGTTATTCCTTAAACTACAAAGGCAAGAGGAGTGTGACATTGATCTAGCCACACATAGTAGCTATGACACGAGATTGCTTGTAGCATTCACAGAGGTGCTGACCACAGTGGAAGCCGCTTTTGGGCTTGGGAAACAAGCACTGACTGGTGGGATCACATCATCCAGGATGCATGTCTGGGATGACTAGCAGTGGTTGCAGAACTTTCAGATGAGGAAAGCCACATTCATTGGACTGTGTGATGAGTTCACCCTAGCCCTGCAGCACAAGGACACAAGAATGAGAGCTGCCCTGTCATTGAAGAAGCGCATGGCAATTGCACAATGAAAGCTGGCTACTCCAGACTGCTATTGATAGGTCACTAACCAGTTCAGAGTGGGAAAGTCAACTGTTGGACTTGTGTTGATGGAAGTGTACATGGCCATTAATCACCTCCTGCTCCCAAAGACCGTGACTCTGGGCAACGTGCATGACATTGTGGATGGTTTTGCATAAATGGGCTTCCCTAACTGTGGAGGGGTGATAGATGGCATGCATATTCCAGTTCTGGCACCAGAACACCTAGCCACCCAATACATTAATTGCAAGAGATATTTCTCAATGGTTCTCCAGGCGCTTGTGGATCACCGTGGGTGTTTCACAGACATTAACACAGGCTGGTCTGGAAAGGTGCATGACGCATGCATCTTTCGGAACACTGGCCTGTTCAGGAAGCTAAAAGCAGGGACTTTCTTCCTGGACCAGAACATCACTGTAGAGGAAGTCGAAATGTCCATTGTGATCCTGGGAGACCCTGCCTACCCCTTAATGCCACGGCTTATGAAACCATACATAGGGAGCCTTGACAGCAGCAAGGAGTGGTTCAACAACAGGCTGAGCAAGTACAGAATGACAGTTGATTGTGCTTTTGGCTGTTTAAAGGCCTGCTGGAGCTGCCTATATGGGAGGCTGGACCTTGCCGATGACAATATTCCTATGCTTATAACCGCGTGCTGTACATTCCATAGTATTTGTGAGGGGAAGGGTGAAAGCTTCACTCAGGGCTGGGCCACTGAGGATCAGTGTCTGGAGGCTGAATTTGAACAGCCAAAGACCAGGGCTATTAGAGGGGCACAGCACAGGGCCATAAGGATCAGGGATGCCTTGAGGCAGCAATTTGAACCTGAAAGCCACTAATATTTGTTGCTATGCTCAGGAGTGCAGTGTTTGTAATGCTAGCAGGTGATTGTGATTGGTGCAGACGATGCACTACGAAGGGTTAAGAAAATTTCCTGTTGCTTTGCAGGGCTCTGTTTGCTTTCAACTAATGGAATAAGATTGCTTTCAAACCAAAACAATTCTTTTATTAAAAAACAACAACTGGAGGAGAGAGAGAAACAATAAAACACATCAGCCCTGTGGGGGATGAGGGAAAGGGAGAGTCCCAGGAGGAGGTGGGGTCCCGGGACAGTTAAAGATTTGTGTATGTGTTTGTGTATCATATGCAACCTTGTTCTTTGGAGTACAGTGCAGTGGATACTGTACTTCAGCATGGCTAAACTGCAGTGGGATGGGCATTGAGTGCAGTGGGTACTCGGACTGCCCAAGGCTGGACTGTGATGGGGCAGGAGTGGAATGCAGCAGGTAGAAACTGGAGCCAGGAGACTGATAACAACATGTTGGCGGTGTCTAGGAGGTCCATGGGAAAGAGTTTTGCGACAGCGGCTGCAGGAGAGGGCAGGCGTGGAGCTGCTTGGTTTGCAGTGCTAGTAGCAGCTGGAGCATGTCCACTTGGCCCTTGTAGCGGGTTGGTTACGTTCCTGCCCTGAGATGGGAGAGGCGGAGAGCCAGGACCAGGAGGCCCGCGGCTGAGTGCCGGACATGTTATGCCTATTTAAGGCAAGGACATATAAAGACGGACTGTCCCTACTGGGTTGGGAGCAAGGTGCCTCACCCAGAGAAGAGGCAGCGGCAGGTCCCTCAGGCAGTCCGCCAGGTGAGGGAACCCAGGCAGCTGCGGGCGTGTTGGACCTGTGGGCAGACAGGCCACTTCTGGAGGGACTGTCCAGGCCCAGGGAAAACGATGCAGGGCAGCCCAAGGAGGGCTAGGCCCATGAAGGGACGGAGAAGGCCCAAGGCAGCGAGGAGGCAGGAAGCCTGCTGGGGCTGCCAGAAGCCGGGCCATATTACGAGGCACTGCCCCCTCAAGAGAGTTGAGGGTCGGCCAATGGAGGTGCCTGGAGGTCCGGAAGGGGCCACGCTGGATCCAGAGAAGGTGACACTGGCTGAGGTGGAGATCATGGGGACCCCGCAGGAGGCTGGGACCCAGACCATCACCCCGCCAGTCATGGAGAGAGAGACCCAGACAGGAGTGCCCACCAAGAGGCTGGGGCCCTGGGGGGACATGTCCAAGAAAAAAAATGGGCACAGGT
Organism: Gopherus flavomarginatus; assembly: GCF_025201925.1. Lineage (NCBI taxonomy): Eukaryota > Metazoa > Chordata > Testudines > Testudinidae > Gopherus > Gopherus flavomarginatus. The sequence continues at coordinate 82,093,244 of NC_066623.1, read as the reverse complement.
GGTTGTGGGACAGACCACCAAAGGGACCCAGGCCCTCAGGGAAGAGGGCCCAAGGGAGTCTGGCCTGCGTGCACGGCTGGAGGCTGTGGAGCAGGCCTTCCATTAGTCCGAAGCGAGTGCGGTGGACCTCGCTAAGGAGTATGCGGCTGTCGTCGATGAGGAGGTCCGCTTGTGGAAGCGGTTGGAGGACTGTGAAAAGAAGCAAGTGGCACTGGAGGCACACGGGCGGCTGGTCCAGGCCAAGAAGCCCCCCTATCCCCAGGGGTGCAGGTTTTAAGGGGGGAGGTGTGTAGTGGGTTGGTTACTCACTCCTGCCTTGAGGGGTTTAAAAAGCAGCCTGGCAGGGCTTGAAAGCTGCAGCTTTAAAAGCTGGGCTGATTGGAGAAGAGGTCGCAGCTGGGCCACACCCTAATCAGGCCACATCTGGCCTGTATAAAAAGGCCAGGGAAGCCAGGAGCAGGTAGTCTCCTTCTGGCTGTAGAAGAAGAAGGGCCTGGCTGCAGGGAGCTAGACATGAGGTACCTAGAGTGGAGCAGGGCTGGGAAAAGGCAGAGGAGCTGGAGAGCTCCTGCCTGGAAAGCCCCAGGCTGCTGCCTAGCATTAGGCCAAGAGGTACTGGGAGTTGCAGAGGTCAGCCCAGGGGTAGGCAAAGGCAGCATATCCAAACCCCTTTGCTGATGATGAGTGGCTTATACTGTAGTCTGCCCCAGTGAACAGGGGCTAGATGGAGACTGGGCAGTAGCCAATACTGAGGCAAAGTGGGGATAGTGGGGTGGAGGGTTCCCCTGGGAGGGGGAGACCCAGTTAAAGGGGCACCAGGGTTGTGGGAGGGACACGGGGGCCAGTAGCTAGAAGGTGGATCACCGGCCTGCAGAGGGCGCTCTGGGCTGGATTGCGCTAATTCCCAGGATAACCAGCAGGAGGTGCCGCAGGGTTGAGTGCGGCCTGTCTACAGCCCTCCATAAAGTTTAAGAGCTGCTCCATGACTTCAGTCTGGCCTGCTGCATTCTCCTTTTGGTCCCTCTTCTTGCTGTCTTGCAACTCCTTCAGTTCTTGTTTTTTTGGCTGCATAGCACATCATAACATCACGCAGAAAGTCCTCTTTAGTTCTTTGTGGCTTAGCAGTGCATACACCTTGGCAGTTACAGCGTGGAAAGATGCTTTACTGTGCAGACACTTACCAGTGTAGATAAAACCATATTGATTTTAAAGTGATGGGATTATTCTAACAAACACAGTTAAAAAAGGATAGTGATTTGGACCTTGTGAAATCTACGGATCAAAACAATTTACAATCTTGACTATTCTGGCTCCTCCTCTTTCTTAAACATCATAACCCAACTGCATGGATACTTGACGCACCTGATTACCTATTGTTTTCTTAACATCTCATTAATATTTAGAGCAAGGGAGCATCTCAAGCATTCATGAGGCGTTAATGAGAGAAACAATAGGTGGATAGGATGAGAAAAAGTCAGAGCAAGGAAATGGCATGGGAACACTCTTGAGTCAGAGACATGAGATTGCAGCTGACCTGGGAGAAAATGAAGCTAGTGCTGGTTTCATTGTGTGACTCGGACCTTCACAGCTGCTGAGGACAGCTCCAGTTGAATACAATGCTGCTGCTGTCAATTCCCCAATGACCTCCATCCGTATCTCATGCAGCATACTAGTTTCTGTAGCCACCCCTTTGTCTACCCAATGCTATCTGTCACAATTCACTTCTCCCATTCAGGGAAACATTTCTGGGTTCCAAAGTTAAACAGAAAGTCACTGCTTTGTTTATTTACCACTGTAGTTGATAAAACAGTTTCCTACCTTTGCTCATTGACCCAGTATTTACTCTTCAAACTGCAACAGAAAAGGAGATTATGAAGCGTTTCAGATCAAACTAAGGGTATGTCTACACAGCATTTTGGAGGGAGCAAGAGTAGCCTCTCAACCTGGCTGACTGACTCAGGCTAGCAGGGCTTGCACTAGTGCTCTAAAAAACAGCTCTTGAAGCTGCGGCTGGGGCTGGATCTCAGGCTCTGAAGCCTAGGGAGGGAGTCAGGCTTCAGAGCCTGAGGTCCAGCTCGTGTTGCATCTTCAAAGCTCTGTCTATTCAGCTATTTTTAGAGCGCTTAGCATGAGCTCCATTAGCCCCAGTCTGTTGACAAGTGCTGGGAGGCTTGTTCCAAAATGTTGCATACACGTACCCTAAATGGCTTGCTCTGGCTCAGATGAATGCTAAGCATGGACTTAAGCACTCTGCTGAACTGAGGCCTCTACAGGCATACTGAGTATTGATGACATTGAGGGTACATCCAGACTACCCACCGTATCGGCGGGTAGCGATTGATTTATCGGGGATCAATATATCGTGTCTCATCTAGATGCAATATATCGATCCCTGAACACGCTCCCTGTCGACTCCGGACCTCCACCGGAGTGAGCAGCGGTAGCGGAGTCAACGGGGAGCTGCGGACATCGATCCCGTGCCGTGAGGATGGGAGGTAAGTCGGAATAAGATACTTCGACTTCAGCTACACCATAGCTGAAGTTGTGTATCTTACATCGATACCCACCCTAGTGTAGATCAGGCCTCTGATGGAATTGAGACAGAGCATCTCCAAATTAAGCAGAGGTAAGCAAAAGATTTGTAAGGTCACACACAGTGGTGCTGTTCTAGCTCTATCTTGAATCAACATCAAAATTGTTTATACCAACACATCACAAGAGTTCATGGTGTCGCCTAAGGAGGGGAGGTGCTAGTGTGAAAACAACACTTTAGGATAGTTAATCTCAAGAACATTTCAAGCAGTGCAGCAAGTATTGGAAAGGTAACACAGACTGAACTCAGATCTTGAGGTATATAAGAGACTTGCAGCACGATTGCAGCTGGCCTGTGTCAGCAGATTCAAGCTCATGGGGCTCAGTCTGTGGCACTATACACTGCAATAAAAAACCTGCGGCACTGAGTGTCAGAGCCTGGGTCAGCTGAGTTGGGCTCATGGGGCTCAGGCTGTGAGGCTAAAAATTGCAGTGTAGCTATTCACCCCGAGCCCAAATATCTACACTGCAGTTTTATAGTGCCACAGATTGAGCCCCATGAGCCCAACTCAGCTGACCCAGGCTCTGACACTCAATACCGCAGGTTTTTTATTGCAGTGTAGACATATCCTTGGAGTCAGGTACTCTTGGGTTATGTCTACACTGCAATGTAGGGTTAGTAGAACTCACGTTAGCAGACCCTGGGTTTGTTAACCTAGGGCTTAAACATCTACATTCATTCATAACCCAAGGTTAGGAACCATTGAATCCTGGGTCTCCAGTGTCTACACTACATTATGTGGGTCCGAGTCCAACCACCCATATCATGTCTTCCTAGTGCCCTCCCAAAATGTGACCACTCTGCCCCTTTGTTCGTGGTGCAGTGTGGGAAAACTTGACAGTCCGGAGGACAAAAAAAGTCAGTGGATGTCAAGAGCACAAGTCCAGTGGGGCTGAGTCCACACTGCAAAGCTATAGGACTTGAACCGTGGATCCCAGCTTGACTGAAGCTTGGACCCTCCACCCCCATGGTATCCTGGGATCTGGGTTAGCACGATGTGTGTGTAGGGGAAAGGGGCGGGGGTAGAGTTGAGCTTGAGTTTGAAAGGCTTACACCACAGTGTATATGTACCCTTGAAGTCTAAGGCCAGATCTGGCTCTAGGGGCTTGTCCACACACAAAAGTTGTACTTCTCTGGCCATACAGGTATAGTTAAAGCAATACAAGCTGCTTAGGGTGGATGCAGTTATATTGGTATACAAGTGCTTATATTGGTACAGTTTAATCCCACCCAGGAAGGATAGAAATCCTTACCTACCTCCCAGGACTGGTGAGGGTTAATGTCTGTTCACTGTGAGCAAATAAAGTGCTATGTCATATTACTGCTACTGAGGATATCACAAATGTGTATTCTATGTGGAATGTGACAAGCAAATAGAAACCTCTCAGCGAGAGTGACCCCTACCTTTCTCTGATCAGACTGGGATAAGTTTTCACCAGGAAATCCGAAATGTTTCTGTGGGTGAGATCTTGAAGAATTTCTGTGCTGCGCTGCACTCTCTGAGAGGCAAAGAAAATCCAACCAGTTACAGCAAACCAACCAGCTACAGTCCTTAAACCCATCAAATGGGTGTTTGTCTGTAAAAACCACACAGTTGGTTTCAGTTCACAGGATCTCACCTGAAAAATAACTTTTATCCAGCTTTGATTTGTGTGGATTCCCAACACCTTTGAAACCAAAAAGTTCCACTTGGGTTTGAGTCAAGTCTGTGCTTCACTGGGGTTTGAGTGGAAATCATGTGAAAGTTCCACAAAAGTCTACAAGGCTTGACACAAGCCATCCTGGATTCACTCTGAAACTTTAACTGCTTGCTAACTCTATCCAGTCATCCAGAATCCACGCTCAGACCAGGGGAAAATGTATTTCCCATCTCTTCCATACACAGCAGTTTTGTTTATTAAATGATTCTCTCACACACAGATATTTTGCTTGATAAACACTTTCTTCCCTACAAATACAGGCAGTGTAGTTTATTTATCACATAATCCCAACTCCCCACTGACTGGGGCTGCTTTAGAGGGGTATGTGGCCATTGCAAGGTACCTGTGGGGGAGGAAGGCCTCCAGCTCCTGTGGGGCATTCCGGGAGCATAGTGAGCTGCTTGCGAGTGCCACACTTGCAGGAGGGAGAAGGGTCGTCAGGGCTCCATTTGTGGGTCAGAAACAGGTTGGTTACGTTAGGAGGAATAGGTGGTATGCTCCAGGCAGTTGACATATTACTGCATGGGTAGTCCCTGTACAGAGGAACACAGTATCTCTTAACAGTGCCATCACATAGCTCACCAGAGCTCATAAACACACACAAAAATGCTGCTGTAGTTGAGATGTTTGCTCCTTTTGCATTCCTCCCCCGCAGTGTGTCGTTACCAATGAGAAGAGTGTCTCCCAACCAGAGAACCTCAGAGTGCTTGATAAACACCCATCACTCAAACACCACACCTGTGAGGTTATTGTCCCCATTTTGCAGACAGGGAAATGAGGAAAAGTGAAGTTAAGTGATTTGCCCATTAGCACATATTAAGTCTGTGGCAGAGCCAAGATTTTAACCCTTTTCTCCTAGCCCTCTACTCTGAGACCATCCTTCCTCCCTTGCTCTCGCATCACACTGTACCTTCCCATCCATCCTCAATGCTTAGAGCTTCATCTTGTTCTCACTTAGGCCATACCTACATTACAGGGACCACAGTGGCTTAACCATGGCCCCGTAGCTAGGCAGCCTACAGCAGCGGAAGGGGGAGGAACACCAACTCCCCAAGTGATGGTAGTTAGGTCAACAGAAGCATTCTTCTGTCAGCCAAGCTGCGTCTCCACCAGAGGATAGGTCAGCACAGCTACAGCATACAGGGGTGTGGATTTTTCAGATCCTCTTAAACACAGCTGCTATATTGACCTAATTTTTAAGTCTTGCTACACTATATAGAGGAAAGGAGATGAAACAGGAGCCACCAATGGGCTGGGAACATCCAGAGAAAGGAATCAGGCAGTGGGGCAGCAGGAGACAGGACAGTGAAGGGGGTAGGCAACAGGGACACACATGCAGGGGGATAGGGGGAAGAACAGAAAGAGTGGGAGAGGGAGAAGAATTTAAGAGCCAAGGCACAGAGTGTGACTGACATTTTTATCAGAGCAAACAGTTAAAAATTACCAGTTACTTTACTTCCCTAATAGTTACTTTTCCACTTAAGTAATTGCTGTAGCCCTGGGGATAACATGCTATTGTGAAGTAGAGCCTGAGGGAAAAGGCTCTAGGCCATGGAAAATTGGAGAGGGGCAGGCAATGGTAAATAGGAATTAAGGGAGATCTGGAAATTCTGGCTTTATTTTATTGCCCTACAAATAGAAATTTTCATGTTCAATTCTTCATGCATATGACTGAGGTTCTACATGGAATTGCCTTTGCTGTCTTCTATCTATAAATATATAACTTAGCCTGCCTGCATTATTTTCTCACTATTTGTTGTCATCTCCAAACATCAGTGCCTGCATGTTTCAGTGAAAAGCTAGCCCACATTACTCTCAGTGTGGTATCCGCATCCCACTGGTTATATCTTACAAGAGATGATTTCTACTTCAAGAGAGAATATACAATGACTTACCGAAGAGGCTCTTCCTTCATGCAGCGATTTCCAAATCCTGGCTTATTCAAGAAGGCATCAGTGAGGGAAATCATCTGCTCACTGCCAGGCCGCTCATTGCTAAGGAGATTGCACAAGATTTACTGTATAAAAACCTGTCAGACTACAGAAGTAGAATACACAAAACCAGCTGGTGACAGCATCACACAGGTAAACACGGATAGCTTCATCTAGGCAGAGTCCCCTCAGGTGCCTATAATCTAGTCTCTTTAATAGGATAAAGTACACCAAACCTTAGAAAGATTCCTAGAGGGCTTAAGGGACAAAACAATGGCCATTTTCTCCTGAGATCAGAGCACCCATTTTAACTTAATGCCAATACACACTCCCCTTTGTAAGCTTGGAATCATCACACTCACAAGTGAATGCTGATCTTCATCTCAGACCCACTTAGCATAAACTGTCATACTTGAACTCAGCAAACACAGAGAAATCATAGGACAAGTATCACATCCCCTCTTTTTAATAGGGTGAGGCCAAAGAAAGAATTCTAACCATGGCAACAAAGTGTCTAATAACACTAGTGTACTGTCGGTGCCAGGTTCTATCTACCAGTGATTTTCAAACTGTGCTCCACACACCACTGTGGGATCAGTTAAACTACTTTGTACAAATGCGTCACAATCATTGCAGCCTTCAAGTGCTGATGCTTCCTGATGGTTACAGTCCAGTCCAGGACTCTTACTGTTTCCAGAAACCTGATAAATTAAAAACAAAAGTGTTTCTCTGCACCCCGCACGATGCATGCTTTATATCTTTGCCAGATGTTTCTTTGGTGTAAATTCAATTGTGATCATATTTCTGGACAGCACAAAGGATAGTAAATGCACAGGAAGTCACAGGCAAACTGCAAAGTGACCTAGAGGTTCGGCAGGTAATGAAAAGAGTTTGAGTACTGACAAATGAAAAAGCTTATGCCCAGGACATGGAAAACAGCAGCTACTAAAATGGGAGGGACACAGCCAAGCAGCAGCAGCACCCCTCACATCAAAGCAAGTTTACTTTCATCGTCTCTTTAACATTGTCCAGACAGTACATATAACCAAGTATAACAACCCCCACCACATGTCATCAACAGATTTTGAAGCTGCAACCCTAAGCACCAAAGCACAGATCTTCCACTGGAGCTAAAGGAACAATTCCATAACCTGTTGGAAGTTGTAGGCTTTAGTACGCCAATTGGACGAGGTACTAGAGGGGAACGCAACACTTTAAATACAAACACTAGATTTGGCACATGGAGGTTGGGAGATAGGCCATTCACAATATGAAAACACAATATGAAAACATTTCAGAACCATTCTTTTGCAGTAAGACAATGGGCTGGATTCTCCACTCATGCCAATTCAATATTCTGGGATGAGTGAGAGGGGAATCAGGCCCACGAAGCAGCAGATGTAACCCAGACATCCTAAATGCTAAGGAGGAAAGGGGATAGACGATCTACTTTAAAAAACGATTCCTCTGACCTGAAGAAAGTAATCTGGTGTCCATAGATCCAAGGATGTAGTATTAAGCTGGGATACTCTCCAAAGGGAGGGATAATAACTGTAAGTATTAGAGCTACCAACACAAAAGTAGCCGGGAGAACAATCTGCAGGGAACAGGAAAAACATCATAATGTGCAGTAACATTTGTGTACATCTCTGTAAAGCTCAGAATACATGTACACAAAGGAGGGACAACAGTAGCACATGGATCAGACCTACTTCTGTTCTCAGGCACCACCATTTCATTCCCAGCACTACCAGCAACCAGAGTTGCCATAGTGTTGGTTTTTATGGACTACATCAGGGACAGTCTCAATCAAAGCAAAAAATTTTGGAGCAGGCAAATTGCAGAGAGAGAGAGAAAGAGAGTGAGAGAGAGAGGAGGGAGGCTATAGCGTGTGTATGTCTGCTTGAGCATGGGATGCAGAGCAGCTGGGATATTAATTGGAACAGCCGTCACAAGGACATTGGTACCCATCATTATCACCGCCCTTGCTTTTGATGGAGGTGTCCCTGTGGCCACTAGTGCTGAGGACTCTTTAGGGAAGACAGTGACAGTGATGAAGGAATGAGTAGTACCTGAGCAAGGAAGTCCTTACGGCTACGGGTAGCATGGTGGAACCGTTTGATGAGCAGTGCTTTGATTTGCTGATGGACAAGCTGAGAACCTTTATACTGCCGGGACCCTTTGCCTTCTTTCCCATCCCCTGTTCGGCCTGCAGGTATTCGAGAGGCTCCATTGGTCACCAAAGGGGATTGTTCAGCCTTTTCTTTCTGCTCAACACAGGTTTTTCTGAGACTGGAGCCATTTTCTTGAGCACCTCCTATGTTTTGGGAATTGAAGTGATCATGTGCATTACTCCCTAGGAGGAGGGGCTGAGAAGCTATTTCAACCTTGTTCATCACTGCTGAGTAAGCTTCCTTAGAGGTTTAGCCCTGGTGGAAGCAGATTTTCCCAAACCTATATATTCCTGACAACTACATTGTTTTGCATTACAACCATTGCAATGCTTCTCTATCAACTGGTACCAGGCAGGCTGGCTACTGAAGCCTTAATCCTCTATTCCATTCCCTTTTTCCAACACTATGGATGAGTTAATCAGGTCTGTGGTGAACATACTGACAGATAGAAGAGTACTGAATGCCAAAACCACTTATACTTTAGAGGTTTGAGGATGGATTTTGATGTATATAATTAATGATCTGATCCAGCAGAAATGCAAATCTGACTTGTATTGACTTCTTGGATATCGGATTAAGCCCAAAATCAGCATCATTTGCTGACCAGCTATATAATGACAAGAAAGACATATGGGACTGGAAGCTATTATTCTTGTTCTTGATAGGCTATCAGAATGCAGAATGCCCAAGAAAAGCGCATCAAACATTGAATATCATGGATATCTACCTGCATTCTGTGATCCAGGGTCAGCATCTGCTGTTACCTTCAGGAAAACCTGCCGAAGACATGCACATCTCTTGGTTAGCACCACCTTTGGAGTCATCCTGCTTGTGAGATGCTAGCCATCATCCTCTAAAATGACATTTGCAAATAACTCTGCGTTATTTGCAAACTACAGCTGCTAACTACAGAATCAAAGATCCACTAGGAAAGAGCTTGGGAAGCAAAATGGTGTGGGGGAGCAGAGAAACCGAGATAAAAAGAGAGGAACATTTGAGGCTAATAAGTCATGGTCCATTTATAAACAGATCTGATGGGCATCCAGGTTTGAATTATATCTGAATTCCCATCTTTAAAGATCTGTTGTATGTGTTACAATGGACATTACTGGTTTATGCTAGGTTTTGAGGGGATTATTATGGCTCCATGTTTTGGAACTTAAGTTCTCCCGAAAGGATTTCTGAAAGGACTGAGAAATATTTCAAAGCATCCATTACCTCTTCAAGGGGAGTGTCAGAAATCCCAAAACTGCTGAGTCCCAGGTCAGCCAGGGTTTCTTCCAATTCTCTGAAGAGACTGGCATAAGCTCGCTGTCTAAAATCTTTACTGGGCAAAAGGTAGATGAGTTCCTGACCAATACTTTCAATTAACTTTGCTTCTGGAACATGATGATGAATTAGTTCTGTAAGCTCATTCACATCCCCTGTAAGAAGTCAAAACAGTGTTCAGAAAATGAATATTTAAGTATTCTGGGAATGCTTCCAAAGGCTGTGCTGACATAAGTTGGGAAGGACTCACACATATCTCTGTTAATATGCTATTAGACTGGGCTGGATCCTGGTCAGCTATGACTTTTGAACTGTGTAGCAGGAAATGATTTAAGGCCCATCAACACCATGATTGACCTTCAGAAGCATCTACTAAAGTGCTCCCAAGAGTGAGAAAAACTGAACAGGTGCTCACAGAAAGATGCTTTTTGCTGCACTTTAAAGATGTTTCTCCTTTCTTGATTGAATCACATATTGTAATACACAGGAATCTGAAACTATTAGTCTACAGTCAAGGAAGACCCAAGCTTCCACTTTACAGTCTGAGCCCAAGATCTTAGACGATGTCTCAGAAAGGGGGTTTGTCACAGAAAGGTGAGCAAAACCACTAGGAAGCCTTAGTGATTTCTAGGTGACAGTAAAATATATGTACCTGAGACAGTGCTGAAAAAGGGAACCTCAAAAGCAGGGTTCTCTAAGCTTTAAGTAGCAGTACACTAGGAGAAGCAGCCCTGTTTCAGAAGAATAGCCCCTGGACCAGGTGAATGATCCCAATTCTTACCATCCAGTTCTTGCTCGGGACCTTCTGCTGTATCTTTAGGTGCACACCTGGAACAGGAACACGAGCACTGAGATCCACAGCTAGGGGAGTGCTAGTACAGATAAGTAAGAAAGAGGATGTTAAGTGCTTCAGATGCAAACTAGTGTGTAAGAGTGTTACCATCAGGGATTGTTTCATCAGCCTTTACACAGCTTCAGGATAGTAAGAAATTTGTCTTAGCTGGAACATCTTGAACATATTACACTCAGACTTGCAGTCTGAGGACTAGCATAAAACACAGACAAAAATTAAATTTCACACAAGCATTGCATCACATCAACATGCATGTGGCAACCACACAGAATTCTAAATTACATGCATTTACTTGGGGAAGTTGAATGAACAATAGCCATACATACAGACACTCTGATGTCAGTGGGTTTACAAACTGGGACTACAGGATCAAAAACAATCCAGGTCTCTCTTATTTGAGTTGCCTGAGAACTGCTTTTGCCAGGAGTAAGTGGCAGGCTGCTATAGTTCCTGAGCTACTCGCTGTAGGGAGATGTGATCACATCTAGTGTATTGCAGAAGGACTCATGCCTGGACAAATGGGACTTCACAGGGAGATGTTCAATGTAAGTGGTGGGGGAGCTTTTCAGACAGGCATCAGCCTCCAGAGCTGGCTGCCCAATTGCCATTTGTGCCTTTGAAAAGCCCTCTGCTCTAAGGCATATACATTCATAAAACTGGAGAAGCTCTGTTAAGAGGTGAATATTTAAACCCTCAGATAGTCCTCTAATTTCATGAGGAGGAGACGCATGTTCTCATTGCCTTATTCCCTAGGACACACCATTTACTGTACAGTCAACTTTGTCCACAGCAACAAACAGCAGCTACTCAGGTTCTGACCTGTTGCAGTGAATAAATATTTGAAGACGGCTTGTGCAACAAGGGAGCAGAGAACTTACTGAACCCCATTCTCCTCCTGCTTGAGTGTTTTTCATCTTGCGAACCAAGGTGAGATAGAAGCCAGATCCAAAGCAGTTCTTTAGGAAGACAGGAGAGCCCGAGCAGAACAATTTTCCTTGGGAAATGATGGCCACCCGGTCTCCAAGGATGTCTGCCTCATCCATGTGATGCGTGGAGAGGATGATGGTTCTGCCTAGGAGAAGGAATACAGAGATGCTCTGCAATGTACTGTTCCTTTGGTACAATTAGGGCTGTATGTGGATTACAGGGACTGGTACAGTACTTCTGAAAGAAATTCCCAGGAATAAGAGCCAAAGATTTAACCATGAGTTGATCCTATAGGGTTGGGCTATATTCATGGAAAATAGTGGAGATGCAAGCAAGATGGCAAGTGGGAAAATTAAAAACAAAGAGCTGCACAAGCAACAGATGCTCCCACATGAGCAGGCAAACTCCTAGTGAGACCCACGAGCATGCAACACCCATAACAGCACCGCCACCTTCATCCCAGGATGACCTTGCAGAACATCTGTTACATAACTGAACACGTCTTGATAGTTTAACACATATTAGCTTGAGCATCCGTAAAAGGAGAAGCTGACAAGGAACTAGAGGCTGGCTAACCCAGGGTAGGAAGAACCACTGACCAAGAGTTAACAGCTTGGCAAAGGTATATAAATAAATACAATTTCTGACATGATTCTGCTGCCCTTACTCACACTGAATGGAGCTACTCACAGAGTAAAGTACTACTCAGAGTGAATAAGAGTGACAGAATTGGGCCCATCAATGAGAAATCTCTCCAGCACTCATCCTCAGAAATAAACTTTATTTATTTATTTTTTTAAAAGGGGAGTGAGGCATTTAATAGGTTCAGAAAGAAGCTGAAGCTCTTCCTTTCTGTAGCAGTTGTAAGTGCAAGCAGCAGGATACCCAAACTTTTCCAAAACTGTTCAGCTTGTCTGAAATACTGGGGCTAGCTCTGCCTCACTTACTGTCACTGAGTAGTGCCTCACACTATTAGGAGTCCCACTGAAATAAATTAGATCACTTGCCTAGTATGACACTACTCTATGTGAGTTAGATTAGCAGAACAGGGCCCTCTGAGCACAGTTTAGTCTGCTCTCTCCATGTAACATGAAGTTGCTATATCATATCTCTAGCTTTTCTGATCTCTGCCCTAAACCCCCAGGTCATGAGACAAGTGGCTTACATGAATTTACCACTAGTGTAACCTGTTTGTGCATGTTCATACCATGTAATGAAATCTTATGCAACAGATGCTTATTTGTGAAGGGGTTTAAAAAGCAATTTCCTCTGTGGAGTGTGTTACCTGAGCGATACTTCAGTAGAAGATCCCAGATAGACCTCCTGGAATATGGATCTACTCCAGAGGTGGGCTCATCCAAGACGACCACCTTTGCTTCACCAACAAAGGCAATGGCAACAGATAGCTTTCTCTGCATGCCACCTAAAGAGTGCAGGGACACAACTGTGGGAGTGAGAAGGAAGAGCAGCACACATTGCAGCATGTGATGATAGATGACTGTTTGTGCCTGCTGTAGACAGACAAACTGGACCAGGTAAAATAAGAACCACTCTCACTCCTGAACCTTGGCTGGGAACATGAATAAATACACACATTTTTGCTGGGGTTTGAAAATTTTAGCATAATTTTTTCATTACTTTTCATTTTCATGCAGTGTCTGCATTTTCTGGTTCTGGCCTGGAGCCAAAGCAGGAAGTTCTAGATATGCTCTAAGAAAGCTTGGTTTCATGATATTGTCGGCCCATGTTTGCAGAACCTAGAGATCAGTGAAGTATAAAAACTCCTGAGTACTTATCGAATCCAACCTGCAGCTCTGGACAGTTATAGGTCACTGCATCCACATGCTGCACCTCCTTGCCACTGTACTACAAACAGTTTTACCTTTTAAATGACATGAACAGCCCTTATAAAAATATTACAGTATTCTAGGGTATTCACCCAGGACACTGAAGCACTACTATGGGAAGGTGTTGCATTTTGGACCATTACCACAGAACAGTGGTGGGACTGGGGTATGTTATTAAGGGAAGACATATTTTTGTATATTAAGATATATTTTTATTCAGCATCACTAAAGTAAGTTTTATGCATCACAGATACATTCACAGCTGATGCCTTATGGACAGATTCTGCCACCCACTCTGCTTGAACAAGCCCATTGAAATTCATAGGGCTCCAATTCACGACTCAAGAGGTAAGGGACTACTTAAAGTGAACCGTTGGCAGAATTTGTCCCCATGGAACTAAAACAAAAAAGGTGAAGATTTTGAGAACAAATCCTTGGGCACCTGATAGGTTTTGAGCCTCTTCATTCCTTTTATGGGGGAGGCCTATATCTTCCAGCATCATCTCCATCTCCAACACAGCTTCCTCTCGAGACCTCCCTTTCAGCTGGGCATAAAACAAGATGTGCTCTGCTACAGTGAGGCTGAGAAATTAGACAGAAAGACATTGAGACAGGTTAAATGAAGAACCAGGTTGCTTGGTCCAACAGCAGCCAGTTCATTATAGCATTACCCCCTTTGAGGAGAGGAATTGGTTTATCCCTTATATGTGCCTACAATGGTTGGCCAGCAACTCCTCAGGATCACCCTGCTCCTCCTTGCTCTTGTTGCTTCTCTGTCTACCCACCTGTAGTAGGGCAGTCACCCCACTCTGGCTCAAGAAGGGCTTAAAGCAGACTGGGAAAAAGTCTGCCTTGAGGGAGCCAGTTGCTAGGCTGACTGGGGAAGCAGCCTCAGCTGAGGCCACGCCCCAATCAGGCAACAGCTGGCCCTATAAAGGGACTGCTAGGCAGGAGCTAGGCAAGAGTCTCTCTATAGCTGTGGAAAGAGACAGGCCTGGCTGCTTGGGAGCTCAGCAGGGTACCTAGAGTGGAGCAGGGCTGGGGAAAGGCCAGAGGAGCTGGGGAGCTCCAGGCTCGAACACCCCCAGGCTGCAGGCCTTGGTAAAGGTCGGGAAGGGTACTGGAACAGCAGAGGTGCAAAGGCAGCAGGTCCAACCCCCCCTTGCCAATGATGAGTGGTATAGATTGCAGTCTGCCCCAGTGAGCAGGGGCTAGATGGTGACTGGCAGTAGCCACTGAGGCAAGATGGGGATAGAGAGTTGTGGATTCTCCTGGGTGGGAAGACCCCAATTGTGGGTTATTGCTGGGGGCAGAATCCCAGCGTAAAAAGGCATCAGAGTCTAGGAGGGACACGGGTGCCAGCGGCAAGCAGGACATCGTCCAGCAGAAGGTGCTCTGGAGCTGGAGAGCTAATTCCCTGGACAACCAGCAGGAGGCGCCACATCAGTAAGCCATTGCCTCGCTACACCACCTACCTGCCTTTCCAAAATGGCACCCCCAACCATCAGCACAGCCTACTGCCAGGATTCATATGGCTTTTGGGGAATGGGGCCCTGAATTATTGTGTGCTTTGATTCTCATGTAAAGTCCCTCCCAAGCTCTACCACAATGCTGACAGTACCCATATCAGGAACACTTACTTCCCCTGAGGAAAATCTTTGGGCCCAGCCAGTGGAAGTAGAAGATTCCCTGACGACCCATGCCTGCCGATAGTAGGAAGGGAATAAAATGTGGGCAGCCGGCTTCAGCAGTGTTACTGAGCATGCCCAGTCCATGTGAGCATTCTCAGTACAAGCCAAGCAGCAAATCTGGGAGGCATGTGACCCTGCATCCCCCCATGCATCTCCTCTTGGGGATTATAGAAAGTGTAAAATAGTATCTGTCCTTTAGAAATACAGCCAGGAGAAGAAGGAAGGAGGGTTCTTTCTCTGAGTTACATGCACTGTCAGAAGAGCACAGAGAAACAACATGGGCTTTGGGGACACCCCAAACGTCCAGCCCGGGTGGTGGGGGCTCAGTTCTTGAGTCTGGCATCATATGGCACTTACTGATTAAACAAGATGTTGTACTGAGGACACATGCCTAAGCTCTGCCGAATCGAGTCCATATGTATCTGGATGTCCTTGCCACCAACCAGGACAGTTCCAGAGGTGGGTGGGAACAAGCCTGTTAGTATTGACCTGGCCAAACACGAGAAAAAAAGCAAATGGAGCGTCCTTAGCTTTAAGATAAGCAGAGACACTTCTCTCGAGGGCCACTAGGTGGCACATGATGACTTCTTATTCCAGTGGCTGCTGAAACACAATCCCACTGTGAAGCATGGACACATCTAAATCTCGTCCTAATAAAATAGACAAGTGAGACCCTGGGAATGTGTACAGTAACTCCACTAGTGTGTGGTTCTATATGGTTCTCACCTAGGCTAGAAAATTGATTCCAAACTTGGTTTGCACAAAAGTTTGATCTGGTCCTTACTAGCTGGCCAAATGGTGTTTAAATCAAGTTAACCTGAACTTGTACTTTTCAAACCAGTTCACCAGGCAAGTTTCCCCAGCCCTGGCTACCCATGACCTAGAATGAGTCTTGCTGGGGCAGAGATCCAGAATAATAATCTGAAGGCTTGAATGCAGAGTTACATAACAGTGCTGCCCACGGGTTATACTAGGGCTACCCTGCCCTCCTGACTGCACTCTGCTTTGCTGTAGACTGAAAACGGTTGGAAACTGTATGGTAGCTCACTAATGTGTAGATTTGGTATTACCTGCTGGGTACAAACAGAAAACACATGTAGGCTTTTTAGTGCTCTGGTGTTCTGGGACTAAAGGGCCATTTTAAATTGGGTGTATAGTTTACATATACATTGTACATAAATCCATAGCTATGTTATGCTATGTAAATACCCCACCCCAGATCTACTGAATATAAACACTGGGGCCATGTTCTACACTCAGCTGCACCCAGGGCATGCACCGCTTTGGACTTCAGTCAGTGCATCTATAGTGGAGTAACCAAGAACAGCGTCCAAAAGTATCAGGCCTGGTCTACACTATGCGTTTAAACCAAATTTAGCAGCATTAAACCGATTTAACCCTGCACTCGTCCACACAATGAGGCCCTTAATATCGATATAAAGGGTTCTTTAAACCTGCTTTTGTACTCCTCCCTGACGAGAGGAGTAGCACTGAAATCGGTATTGCCATGTCGGATTAGGGTTAGTGTGGCCGCAAATCAATGGTATTTGCCTCCAGGCGATATCCCACAGTGCACCATTGTGACCGCTCTGGAAAGCAATCTGAACTCAGATGTACTGGCCAGGTAGACAGGAAAAGCTCTGCAAACTTTTGAATTGCATTTCCTGTTTGTCCAGCGTGGAGCTCTGATCAGCACGGGTGGCCATGCAGTCCCAAATCCAAAAAGAGCTCCAGCATGGACGTACGGGAGATACTGGATCTGATCGCTGTATGGGGAGACAAATCTGTTCTATCTTAGCTCCATTACAGAAGACGAAATGCCAAAGCATTTGAAAAAAAATCTCCAGGCTATGATACAGAGTCCACAGCACAGTGCTGTGTGACAAGCGTAACAGAGAGCCAAAGAATCAAATGGACACTCATGGAGGAAGGGAGAGGGGACTGAGGACTCCAGCTACCCCACAGTCCCCACAGTCTCCGAAAAGTATTTGCATTCTTGGCTGAGCTCCCAATGCCTGTAGGGTCAAACACATCGTCCGGAGTGTCTCGGGTGGTTCAGGGTATATCTCGTCAATTTACCCCACCCCCCCGAAAGAAAGGGGAAAAAATCATTTCTTGACTTTTTTCAATGTCACCCTATGTCTACTGCATGCTGCTGGCAGACGGGGTGCTGCGGCACTGAACAGCAGCATCCTCTCCCCTCCACTCCCCGGTGGCAGACGGTACCATACAAAAGGACTGATAGCCATCCTCGTCATCATCCCATGAGTGCTCCTGGCTGGCCTCAGGTGAGGTCGGCCGGGGGCGCCTGGGTAAAAATAGGAATGACTCCCGGTCATTCCCGGCAGATGGTACAGAACGGCTGGTAACCGTCCTCATCATAGCAACTGGGGGCTGAGCTCCATCAGCCCCCCCCCCTTTCATATCTAAAGAAAAGGTTCTGTACTGCCTGGACTATCATAGCAGCAGGATGCTGGGCTCCTCTCCCCCCCACCATTTAATGTCCTGCCTGGACTATCATAGCAGCTGGAGGCTGCCTCCCCCTCATTTTATCTCACTAAAAACTCAGTGTTTCGTATTCCTGCATTCTCTATTACTTCATCACACATATGGGGGGACACTGCCATGGTAGCCCAGGAGGGTTGGGGGAGAAGGGAAGCAACGGGTGGGATTGTTGCAGGGGCACCCCCTAGAATGGCATGCAGCTCATCATTTCTGCGGGATCTGACACGGAGTGGCTGTGCTCTCTGGTTCTCTGATGCACTGGCTCTCTAGTACACTTGCCCCATATTCTAGGCAGGACTGACTCTATTTTTAGATAAAACATAAAGGAGGGAATGACCTGGGGAGTCATTCCCATTTTTGTCTTTGCACCCCTGGCCGACCTCAGTGAGGCCAGCCAGGAGCACCCATGACAGCAGCAGACGGTACAGAACGGCTGATAACCGTCATCTCATCGCCGATTTACAATGGCACAGCAGACGGTACAGAACGACTGGTAACCATCTCTGCTACCTTGCAAAGGCAAATGAATGCTGCTGTGTAGCACTGCAGTACCGCCTCTGTCAGTGGCATCCAGTACACATATGGTGACAATGACAAAAGGCAAAACAGGCTCCATGGTTGCCATGCTATGGCGTCTGCCAGGGCAATCCAGGGGAAAAGGGCGTGAAATGATTGTCTGCCATTGCTTTCACAGAGGAAGGAATGAATGACGACATTTACCCAGAATCACCCGCGACACTGTTTTTGCACATCATGCATTGGGATCTCAACCCAGAATTCCAATGGGCGGGGGAGACTGCAGGAACTATGGGATAGCTACAGGATAGCTACCCACAGTGCAACGCTCCAGAAATCAATGCTAGCCTTGGTACATGCATGCACACCACCGAATTAATGTGCTTAGTGTGGCCGCATGCACTCGACTTTATACAATCTGTTTTACAAAACCGGTTTATGTAAAATCGGAATAATCCTTTAGTGTAGACATACCCTCAGTTGTGCTTGTTTTAGAGCATCACAGCTCTTTCAAACAGAAGGGCCTCTGTTGCTATTAACATGCTTATAGGGGCTTGATCCAGGGACATGTTTTGTTTCATCCACTTGTATGTGTCATGCATTTCATGATCTCCCTTTTCTATAGTCCGCATGTCCCTGCATGGGGACAGCCTGCCCTTATGTGCTAGGAAAGATAGAAGCTAGGAGAATGGAGAGATCAGCCTGCTGCTCCACAGAACTCAGGGTCAGACCGGTAGGGCAATGCCCTGGATTTGCACAGCCAGAGCCTCCTCTGACACTTACATGGTGGTTGTCTTTCCAGCTCCATTGTGGCCGAGGAAGGCTGTGATTTGGCCCTCATAGAAAGTAATATTCATGCCATCCACTGCTGGCTTGGTCCTGCCTGCAAAAATCTTCACCAGGTTCTGCACACACACACCCGGGATCAGGTCTGGAGGCTCAGGTTCAAAAAAGGTGTTTACTTGAAAGGCAAGAAATCAAGAATGAAAAGGGAGTCAGAGCCCCCCACTGGCCACAGCTCTCAGCACATCATTGCTTACAATAGCATAATCACAGCGTAAACTACAACACAAAGTCCCAGGGCCCAGTTGTCCCCTCACACCAGTTTTGAATTGGGGTAGGTTTATTGACATCCATAGAGTTATTCCTTATTTACCTGGGTAAATGAAAGGCTTTGTGGAGACACAACTCACTCAGTCAGGTGAAGGGGACTCTGTTTTGTGTTTGTTCATATGTGACAGAAAGAGATTGTTTAGGTTTCATTGTCTGTCCAGGTGCTGAGAGATTAAACCAGTCTGGAGATGGGGCTATATTTCCAACTAAGCCATTCAAGTTTTCTGCCCAGATGTGCCTTTTCTTTTCTTTTACTGTGCTGTTTAAAATAATTAAGCTTCCTTTTAATCCTAGTGGGGTGAAATTCACCCTGGGCAAAGGGCCAGCCCAAGATCTAGGCACCACTTAAGATGAGCTCTGCACAGGGGTGAATTTCCCCCAAAGATCACAAAAGCATAATTTTAAACTTCACCATCAAGTTCTAGGCAAAGCAAAGACCCTCTGAAGGAAATTAAACCCTTGGACAACAGAAGACAAATGAGAGGAGTTGAGAATATTTATGCTACAGACCCTGTGCACTTCTATTTACACAATACACTTAAGGATTTGCAGGGAGGGTTATTCTGCAATTGTAGTTTACTTCACTCTTCAGACCCCAGAAGGGCTGTACTGAGGTGCAGTCCAGGCTGACTGGGTGTGGCCAATCCTGTTGGTGAGCCCCGTCTCCATCAGCAACTCCCATGGGTTGGCCATTCTAAACAAAGCTAGCAGAGAAGCCCCAAGTGGGAGGATGGGTCTCCTGAAC
This sequence comes from Gopherus flavomarginatus, assembly GCF_025201925.1. Taxonomy (NCBI): domain Eukaryota; kingdom Metazoa; phylum Chordata; order Testudines; family Testudinidae; genus Gopherus; species Gopherus flavomarginatus. The sequence goes on along the minus strand of NC_066623.1, from coordinate 82,073,380 downwards.
ACCGCAGGAGCAGCTATAATCACAGGACTGGACTATGCAGCTTTGTAATACAAGACACGGGAGACCATTCCTTTGGGTCTTGCACCACGAGGGCATCGAGGGCTCTCAGCACTTCACTGGATTGGGCCCAAACTCCCTGGAGTACCTGATGCGTGTTTGAATGCTAAGACAGGAGCGTGCACACACAGACTCCAGTAGCCTGGCTCTTCTTGCTCTGCATGGAACATTGGTCAAGATCCCACCACAAGTCTTACATTTGACATGAGTTTGTTTCTCGTTTGCCTGTAAAACTCCTGGACTCAGGCTAATGCATGTGTTGTGAAGTCTATCCCCAAACTCTACACCTAAGTCCCCTTTTCTGTGGCCATCCTGACTCCTCTGCTCTGCTGGCTGTCCGGTGGGGCTAAGGACTGGTCATTCTCCTGATTCCACAGGTGGATGTTGATAACATTGGGGTGTTTGTTGGGAATGTAGATGAGGGGTTACTGCAAACTGCCTGAAGTTCACCAGCTAGGGCAGATTTCTCTTATGCCAGTCCTTAGACAGTGCTCTGCTGTCTTGCACTTGCACTGAATTGGCTTATTGCAAGTTCATCTATCCTTTGCACCACTGTCCAACTCCAGTTACTCACTCATGCCAGCTCAGAATCCCACTGTGAGTGCATTTTATGCCCCCACCCCTCCTACTGGTAAGTGGAACCTTGAATTACATTAGCTCTGTGATTGTTTTATTGCATACTGTTCACACACACCATGTAGCTAGCTGAAGACCTCATGCTAGGAACGGGGAATGTAGGCTGTTCCCTTTAGTGACAGGCAAAGCCCCTGCTACTGCAGTTTCAGAGCTGCTGGAACTTGGGAGCTGATGAGCAAAGCAAAGCAAAGATAAAGAGGTGCTAGGAGCAGATTTGCTAAAATGACCTTTGCCCCTTGCCTGGCTCATTCCTTTTGAAGCACTGTCCTGTTTCCATTCACCCTGAATGCAGGTCGTCAATACCTACATGAGGATGAGCTCTCATGACCCCAGTTTTACCTCTAGCTTTTCAAGAGAGTCTGAGAGCTGAGCCCTTAGCTGTCTGCAGTGGTGGAATCTGGTGTGGAATCACCAGCTTGCTGCCATGAATTCCTCGGGGGACCACATGCAGAAAGCTCATCTGTCTCCCCATTGGCCCTTGAATACCAACCAGGTCATATTCAGGAATGTTTAGATGGGGGCTAGTGTCAGCATCACACTGTAGAGACAAAACAATTCACATAAATCCCTTTGGAACCAGCCATTCCCCTACATACACAGGACCAGCTGCAGGATGCGTTTTGGGAGGATTTTTTGCCTTTATCTTAGCTCATCTCTCTCAAGTCTTGGTATTAAAGTCATGGCCACAATTTAACCCTAGCAAGCCAGCATGTGTCCCCCTCAGGTGTCACTTAGAAAGGGTACTAACATGTTGTAAGAAAAGACAGTGTGGGCTTCCACTGGAAGAGACTCAGCTATAGAGCCCTTATGGTGGAACACTCTCCTCCAGAGGTAGCCAGAGCAGCCCAAAGGGTAGGTGGCTGTGGACCGCAAGGGAGCAACAGTGCAGTGGCTGGGTGTTTCAACACATCTCCTGAGAAAGTTCTTCAGTCAGAGCACCTGTGGAGTCCCTGGCAGAAATGAAAGCTGCACCCCAGTGGAGAGCTGCCAGCAGCAGTACCATTGCCTGCCCTCCTGGGACAGCACTGACTTGGTGGCAGATTGAAGCTAACCAGCACAGGATAGGCTATACAGCCCATCACTGCTGGTTTGTGGGCAGCTCTGTGCTTTCTCAGAAATAAGGGTTCAGGTCTATGCTCCAACACGGAGTGCTGCTCTTGTTTCTCACACATACACAATTCTGGTTTTCTGCGAAGTACCTGGGGGTTAAAATGTCTCACACAAAGAGTCACGGTTACTCAGGTTGCTCTCTCTCTCTCCTTACTAGTCATTTCATCTTTGTCCTTTGCCTCTGCCTTAGGCTTCCCCTGCTCGGCGCGCTCTTTTTTTCTTTTGTGTTTACATTTGGATTCTTTACCATCCTTCTCCCCCTGGCTGTCACTCTGTTCTTCCAGCTTTTCAGGCTCGTCTGCTTCCTCCCTCATGTTTGCAGTCTTTTCCTCGCCTGTGGCCTTCCAGGCTGGACTGCCTTCTTTCCTGGGACTTTTTTCTACATTAACCAAAAGTTAATTTAATGATTACCATCTTCCCTGGAGATGTACTGGGAGAAGTGAGATAGTAACAAATTACAACAGTACTTATCTCTTAGCATTATTCATCATCAAAGCCCTTCAGTGACATTAGGAACACAGCAATTGCACTCTGACCCATCAGATTCACCTAGTCTAATATCCTCTCTTCCAAGTAGTCAAGATCAGGTACTACAGAGGCAAGACTGACATCTTTTCAATTCCATGGCAGGAGTTTCTTCCTAATCTCAGGTGCATAGTGGGCTGGTTTAAGTCCTAAAGCATGAGGTCTGATATGCGCTGACTGTGTTGGTAACTACAGACTATGTCCTGCCATGAGGGCAGGGGACTGGACTCGATGACCTCTTGAGGTCCCTTCCAGTCCTAGAATCTATGACTATTCTTCACTGTATCTTCACAAAGCCCTCCCTGTTAGATCCCTGTTTTGCAGCTGGGGTCCAGAGGTTAAGTGATGTAACTAAGGGCACAGTGAAAGAGTTAGTGTGCCGTTCCCAACCATGTGCTTTGATCATACCTCTAGGAAGGAAAGCAGCTATGTGAATTCATGTGGAGCGGGGACAAGGGAAGCAAGAACAGTGACTCCCCTGATTTTTTTTCCCCCATAACGTAGAAGCAGGGGTTCGCTGTTTTACAATACATTGAAATGATCTGGATCTATTAGTCTACACATAAAATTTCATTATATCAGAGTTTACTCTTGCCCAATCCTGTTCCCATTAAAGGCAATGGAAAAGCTCTAACAGAGTTCAATGGTACACAATTAGACCCTAAGCAGGTTTCACAGTAGCTGGAAATGCACTTCCCAGCCCAGGTAAACAGTCTTGTGCTAACTCTGTGCACTTAAAATAACAGTGTGGATGCTGTGGCATGGGTGGTGGCTTGGGCTAGCCACCAAGTACAAGCCCGCCCAACCCACTGGCTCTGAACTCAGATGGCTAGCCCAGACTGTTGCCAGGCTGCAATGTCCACACTGCTATTTTTAGGGTGCTACCCCAAACAGAGCTATCCTAAGCCTGTCTGCCCACGATGGGAGGCACGTTCCTGGCTGCAGTAGAGACATACTGTAAGCAACATAATTGCCATGGGAATACACTGGTACAACTACTTAGTTTTAAAATGTATCAGGTTGATTTAGCATCTCAGGGCTTGTCTACACTTACAACACTGCAGCACTTCATTGAAGACGCTACCTATGCCATGGGTGGGCTTCTCCCTGTTGGCGTAGGTATGTCATGTCCCCAAGAGATGGAAGCTAGGTCAACAGGAGAATTCTCTCACTGGCGCTGTCTACACTGGGGTTAGGTCAGTTTAACTGCATCGCTCAGGGGGGTGGATTTTTCCTAATTTCCTATTGTAAACCAGGCCTTAGGCTATGTCTAAACCTGGAGCTAGAGATGTGATTCCCAGCTCAAAGAGATATTCATGCCAGTTCTCATCAAGCTAGTGAGGAAAAAATAGTGTAGCTGCAGTAGCGCTGGCAGTAGTGGCTTAGTTGATCTGAGCACAACCCTACCTGGACCCTGTGGGTACATATTTTGGGCAGCTAGACCATGCTGCCACTTGCCACTGACAGTATTACTCCAGTGACACTTCTATTTTTAGCATGCTAGCTCAATGAGGGCTAGTGTCAGTATGTCTGATCAAGCTAGAAATCACACCCCTAGCTCTAAGTGTAGGCATAGCCTTATTTGCTCTTGCATTTCCTGGTGTTTTTCTCTCATGTTTTTCCCAATGCATGGCAGTTTCTCTAAAGGAAGAAAGATATAATTGTTCATTATAATTGTTGCCCTTGTGACCCAGATGTGGCAGGGGTGAGGGAGAAGCTAATTAAATAAGCTGAAGAACTAAAGGACCCTAGTCCTTCAAATAGATGAACTATTATGTGCCTCCCATGGAAGGATTCCTCAGAGAGCTATGATCTTTTCAGTTTTACCCTCTCTAGAAAAGAGGTGGGGGTGAGTTATGACAGATTGAATTCTTGTGAGTCAGTAGGGGCCTGTCCTAAGGTTACCTGAGATAATATCCTTTCCCTCTGGCCAAGAGCAGCACTAGGTTCTCCAGATTACTATATGTAATTCATCATCCATAATTATGACGTGTCAATTTTTTAAAAATAATTTTGATCCTGGAAAATGAACTGCTGTTTGGGGCAAATGCTCAGATTTCATTTAGGCAGTAACACCTCACTTGAACAATTTGAAAAGTGCTATAAAGAAAGTTATACCAGAAGACTTTAGAGTTTAAAGCAGGGATCGGCATCCTTTCAGAAGTGGTGTGCCAAGTCTTCACTTATTCACTGTAACTTAAGGTTTCGTGTGCCGGTAATACATTTTAAAGTTTTTTAAAAGGTCTCTCTCTATAAGTCTATATTATATAACTAAACTATTGTTGTATGTGAAGTAAACAAAGTTTTCAAAATGTTTAAGAAGCTTAATTTAAAATTAAATTAAAATGCTGATCTTATGCCACTGGCCCACTCAGCCCTCTGCCGGCCTGGGGTTCCGTTCACCTAGTCTGGCAGCGGGCTAAGCGGGGCCTGCAGGACCCCGGCTGGTAAGGGGCCGGCAGCTGGGACCCCGGGCCGATAGCTAGAACCCCAGACCGACAGCAGGCTGAGTGGGCCCAGCGGCCGGGACCCCAGACCAGGGGTGCGGGTAAGAATGGGAGTGGTAGTGGTGCAGGAGCTCCCGTTTCGTGCTCAGGGTGGGGGTGGGGATGTGGGGGGGGTGCAAGAGTCAGGGCATGGGTTGTTGAAGGGCTGGGTATATGTGGGGGGGTGCAGGAGTCAGATCGGGGGCTAGAGGTGTGTGAGGGGGTGCAGGAGTCAGGGTGTGGGATGGCTGGGTATATGTGGGGGTGCAGAAGTCAGGGCTGGGGTTGTGGAGGGTGCAGGGGTCAGGGCAGAGGGCTGAGTGTGTGTGAGGGATGCAGGGGTCAGGGCAGAGGGTTAGCGGGGGTTTCAGGGGTCCAGGAAGAGGGTTGGGTGTGGGAGGGTTCAGGGGTCTGGGCAGAGGGGTGTGTGTGGGGGGTTTCAGGGGTCTGGGCAGAGGGATGGGGTGCTCAACTCATGGGGGTGCTTCCAGCACCCTGCCATGAGCGGCTCACGGCAGAGGGCTGGAGGGGATATGCCTGATTCCACCCCTTTCCCCAGGGCCCCATCTGTCCCCACCTCTTCTCTGCCTCATCCCTGGAGCAGCAAGCACACTGCGGCTCTGCTCTCCCTCCCCCTTGCAAGGACGAATAGCTGATTGGCGCAGGGAAGGAGAGGAGAAGGGGCAGGAACGCAGCACGCTGGGGGAAGAAGCAGAGGAGGGAGGAGCTTGGCTGCTGGGAGGACCAAGCTTCTGCCTCCTGCCCCCACAGGAGAGAGCGGTGGGTGGAGGGGCTGAGTGGGGCCGGGACTCCAGGAGGCAGCAACGTGCCATTAAAAATCAGCTTGCGTGCCATCTTTGGCATGCGTGCTGCAGGTTACCAACCCCTGGTTTAAAGGCTGTCTACCCCTCTCCTAGGCACACCTGGCAGAAAACACAGCACTTACGGGGCATTATGAACAATCTGAAAGTAAAATTATTTTTCTATTAGTATTGAGGGGCATCCCAAAGGTATGTGCTAAATGCTAAAACCCTATAAGTGTGGGGTTTTCAAAGGAGCCAAAGGGAAATGAATGGCCCACCTCCTATTTGTGACTTTGAAAATCTCCCTTCACACCTATGTACATGCAGTTCGTTCCCCCGTACCCAATGCTTCTTTGGCTGATAGGCTCCGAAGCAGAGACAGAGAATGGACTCTAGTAATATCCAGGCCAATCTCTGTCATTCTGAATTCCCCTCACAGTGAAGCTAGTGGGAAGCTGTTTATTCAGTTCAGAACATACCACAATGTAAATCCCCTTTAAGGAGAAGAACAATGTTGCTTTTTCTTTCTTCCTGAGCTCAACATGTGGGCAGACTGGGAGGGGGATTTCAGAATGTTTGCAGAGGAGATTAGACCCTGCTAGTCTAGAAGCAACTTCTTGTGCCCAGTCTCCTTGCAAACAGTTCATCAGAGCTGATGAGGGGTCATATTGTGATGAGCAGATTAACCATGCAAAAACAGACAAAGAATGATTCCTTCATCTCTCTGCCTGTTACAGTAGAACCTCAGAGCTACGTACACCTCGGGAATGGAGGTTATTCGTAACTCTGAAATGTTCGTAACTCTGAACAAAACATTATGTATGTTCTTTCAAAAGCTTACAATGGAACATTGACTTAATACAGCTTTGAAACTTTACTATGCAGATGAAAAATGCTGCTTTTAACCATCTTCATTTAAATGAAACAAGCAGAGAAGCAGTTTCCTTATCTTGTCAAATTTTTTTTTAAACTTTCCCTTATTTTTTTAGCAGTTTACATTTACAATTTACACCACAGTATTGTACTGTACACTATTTGCTGTTTCTTTCTTTCTTTTTTTTTTTTAACAATGAGCCAGATGCTGTCCTTAATTACACTAGCATCAGTTAGGAGTGTTTAGATAGGAACTCTCAAAGAAGGATATATATACATACATGTGTGCACATACACACAAATAGGCACAATTCTGATCTCACTCTAGTGTAAATCAGGAGCTCCACTGAAGTTAATAATTACACTGATGACAAAGTAAGTGGGAGAGACTCAGGTCCAGAGAGATGTAACTCCAGTATAAACACAGTGTAATTAAAATCAGTATCATGTCCATTGTGACTCAAGTTACAAATATTCTAGGTTGGGTAATAACAGCTCATCAAATATCCTCATATGCATGAATTAGAGAGATGTGGCTCTGATGTTCCCAGCTAACCTACGCATGCTTTAAAAGCCCTCGGATGGAACACTGACTCATCCTCTAATAACTCTCTAATTATAGTGGGCCACTCAGAGTTCAAAGCCACCTGCTAAGATTCCCACTGTATGTCTGTCTCTAATCTTTTCAGTGGCTCACATAATGAATGCACAATGTATTCACCTCTAAACGGATCGGTGGGTTTTGAAGTTATTTCCGAGAACCAGAGTTTTCAAATAACTCACCATAAGCAGTTGCTGTTTTCTCAGCTTTTGGGTAGCCAGACTCAAGCCAGTAAGACTCCTGCAGAGGGAAATACCAAGGCCGTGGTATCCCATATTCCCCTAAAACACGAACAAGTACAGTTCATACAGAGAGTCCACATTCTTCTATGGGCTGGAACTCAGGTATGCAAATCTCATAATGTAAACATCAGTACTTGGAGTTTCATTAGCAATCATGTTCCAGCATATTAGAAGATCTAACAAAGCACAGCCACCTACCATGCTTCCAGCAGACTAACCCCAGTTTCCAAATATTTTGGGAAAGGGAGGGGAAATAAACACATTACGTGTGATCAGAGCTAACTTTAGTTTTCTAAAGCAAAATGTGGTTTAATTAAGGAATTAGGCTACCCCCTGCCTGGGGCTAGTTTGAACCCTTAATACTAGGCAGGAGCTGCCAAGAAATTTCCCAGTTCCAGCAGGTAGGCTCCTGACCCCAAGTAATGATTTCTTTTTGAAGTCCCCTTCAATATTCTAGAGACTGAATGGATGAAAAGCTCATCATGTTTACAAAGATCACACTGGGTCTGAATGCACAACAACAAGCATCAAAACTAAATTAAGAGGCAGCTCAGGCCAACGTTTCAACACGCAGCTTTCCAGGAAAAACAACTAAAAAAATGTGGTGCAATGGTGATTTACACTGGCTAAGCATCTGATTCACCATGTTTAAAGTCTTATTCTTTGTGATCCTATCTGCATACTGTCTTTTGCCACTTATTCAAAATCAGCAATGAGATGTGCAATGACACTGCTGTGTAGTCTATTTCTGTGTGATAGTTACTGGAATAGTTACTAGAATGCATGCTTATTTCCATTTCATTTCTCTGGATTGGATTTCTATCAAGGATGCTCTAAAGAAGGACTGGATGACCCCCAAGCTGTTTGGGTAATTTCCAGAGATACTTTTTGCAAACAAGCAGTTTATTCCATCATTGCGTCAAACCTGATACAAGAACTTTGCAATGATTGTATGTATATGATTTCTGCTTAAAATACTACTCTCTAGGTTCTTAGAATTGACATACTGTGCTCACATTAACTCACTCAACTCTCTGTCTGCTCACAGAAGCAGTCTTGGCTTGTTATGGGTTGAGTTAAACCTCTTTGAAGGTGGTGGATGTACAGTCACCTTTCATTCAGGATAAGTGTAAAAAACAATTGAGCTCCTTTATGGAACCAGATAGTTGAAGCAATAGGAGCCACCACCCAAACCACCGGTACTTGGAAAGGCTTGAGAAAAAGCTGAACACTGCAGGCCAAGGGGTTTCCCTGGGGACAATTATGGAAAATGCAGGGGCTGGAGCACTGATTGGTGGAGCTGTATGTGTCTGAATATGAGAGAAAAGCCGTGAGAAACACATAGACACCGCAGAAATAGAGAAGGAGCAGAAAGCCAAGGAGACAGCCAGAACAAACAGTGGAAGTGTGGCCCTGAAAAAAGCCTAGAGAGAGCTTTTGGGTAGACTATTGGTTAAAAAGAGGCTTGGAACCATGAACAAGGAAGCTGTCTCCAGTCTGACTCCCATGGTGTGCAGGGATATAGGACTGTACGTTGTTTGTAATTAAACAGGATCACATGATCAGTTTCTCCTCCTAACAGAATAACCCTCCACACTCTGAAGTTTGGCTAACCATTGCCACCTGTTTCAGCAACAGGCAGGGGAGCTACAGTATGTGTGCTGGAGCAGCAAATCCATTCAAAGGCGCCCCCATCGCTTCTACAGTTTTCAATGTGGTATTTCAATCATGTTTAACATGAGGGTAAGCAACTTTTTTTAAGCTATAAGGAAATGCTCTTGCCCATTAAATATTCACTTTTTAATTTGTACCATGTTGCTAACATCACACCCAGGATTCTCTATAAAAGCCTTAAGAAACCCCTTAGGGAATCAAGTATCAGAGGGGTAGCCGTGTTAGTCTTGATCTGTAAAAAGCGACAAAGAGAACTGTGGCACCTTATAGACTAACGCGTGCATCTGACGAAGTGGGTATTCACCCACGAAAGCTCATGCTCCAATACTTCTGTTAGTCTATAAGGTGCCACAGGACTCTCTGTCCCTTAGAGAATGTTCCTGACCATCTAGTCGGTGAAAAGAACCATTTGTCTCATGCTCCACAGGAGTTTTAACCACACCAGAACAAACAGCCAACATAAAAGGGCAACAGCACAGTAGTGAGTCAGGCCCTCAGAGTTTGTATTTTGTGCTTCAAAGTGCATTATCAGGGCTTAAATATTTTCACTAGAGCATGTCAAAATTTTTCTAATGAAAAAGAATTTTGATGAAAAATGGCCTTTTCTGAGCATGAAAATTTTGCCAAAAGATTGTTTTGACCAAAAACACCACAAAAATCTGTTTTCCTTTCTTCCCATTCTTTTCACTTGCAAAATTGAAAAAGGATGGGAAAAAGAAAAAGTGAGAAAAAGGTAATAATAATAAAAAAAGGGTTCCAAACTGGATTCGATTTGTGGTTCATCTGGTCCAATATCCTGTGTCTGACAAGGAGCAGCACCAGATACGTCAGAGGAAGATGCAAGAAGATAGACAGATGTGGGGTAATCGCTCTCCCCATCTCCCCCCATTAAAGTCCTATTCTACTCCCTAATAGTTAGAGATTAATTTAGGACAGTGTAATTTACAACCACTACCACATAGTGGTGAGAGATTGACATACCTGGAAAAATATTTTCAAGGTACCATGTGAGAATTCCATATAGCAAAGCATCAAAAAGCATCATCTCAATGGAGAAGAAAAAACTGTATTCATCACCCTCCAGAGGACTGGTCCTGATATTGTCCCACTGTAGCCCAACGCCTTGCTCTTCATAGCGTGACAAGTATTCTGTACCGAATCCAAAAGCTACTGGAGAAAGCAAGCTCTGGAATAAAGGTGAAATAACAGGGATTCAGGCAAGGGGAAAACCCACATCAGTAAAAAAATATTTTTTGAGTTCAAGTCTGAAACTTGGTTGTGCACAGGAATAATTAAGTTGAACAGAAGGAAAGGGTTTTATTTTAAACACAATCTAAGGTACAGTAGGACTGGAAAGAACACTGGGACATCTTTAATTTCAGGACTGGTGGCAGCTCCACGAAGGATCTAGAGACAATGGTCCAAATTTAGCCCTGGCATAAACAAGTTCAACTTCCACTGATTTTAGTGGAGCAGCATTTGCTCAGATGAGGGTGTAACTCATTTGTTATCTCTTCATATGGAGACTAATGGAGATGATTTTGGCAGTTTGAGCTCATTCAAAAAGTGTCTAGTCAGCATCATCAGAATAAAAATATGTATGAAATAAAATGTAGGATGGCGACTCAGGTCTCCTCTTCTTTACCAGGTGTACTGTACTCTCACATTGACAAGAGAGACAGATGAGGGCACAAGAAATACCAAGAGAAAGGAATTATACAGTGTGCATGGAGTGCCAGTGTCTGTGCAGCAGAAGGGAAAGTTCACAGGAGACCCAGCCTAAGCAAAACCGCAACCCCCACCCTTTTGATTTACAACAGTTCTTGTTCAACCAAACCAGAATAATCTCTGGCCATCATTTCCCATGCTGCACTGCAACAGCTCAGCAAGAGGGGACGCTGTGCTGCATCACAGAAGATGTAGCCTGGCGCAGACCATACAGAATGGAGGCGGGAGCCACTGTGCTTGGATCTCTGAATCAAATTTTTCAGTTTTTAGGTGAAATTTTCCCAGTTTTTGATTTTTTACAAAAAGTTTAAATTTTCCATGGGAAAATCAAACACACACCCCAATCCAGCTCTATTTCAGTCTGTGAAGCTCTAAACAAGCGACATAAACCCAAACACAACACACAGGGCAACTCTTGTTTCATCAGGGCTCCCCATCCTGGTTTCTGTCAGCAAGGGCCTGATTCCCTTCTTTTACACCAGTGTAACTCCATCCACTTCAGCACTCTAAATTCCTGTTAATGCTCCAGAGTTAAGGGCATTGAGCTTCTCACAGGATCAGGTCCTTGATCTAGTTTTATTGCCTTCATCTACAGAACCTGAAATTGCTCTATCCCAGGAGTGGGCAAACTATTTGGCCCGAAGGCCACATCTGGGTATGGAATTGTATGGCGAGCCATGAATGCTCAAGAAATTGGGGGTTGGAGTGGGGGGAGGGGAGGGAGAGGGCTCTAGCTGCAGGTACAGGCTCTGGGATGGGGCTGGGGATGAGAGGTTGAGGGCGCAGGAGAGTGTTCTGGGCTGGGACTAAGAGGTTAGGAGAGAGGGAGGGGGATCAGGGCTGGGGCAGGTGGTTGGGGCACGGGAGGGGGTTGGGGCACGGGAAGGGGTCAGCGGTGCAGGCTCCAGGCAGCGCTTACCTCAAGCAGCTCCCAGAAACAGCGGCATGTCCCCCCTCTGGCTCCTACACAGAGGCACATCCAGGAGGCTCGGTGCACTGCCCGGTCCACAGGCGCCGCTCCTGTAGCTCTCATTGGCCATGGTTCCTGGCCAATGGAAGCTTTGGGGGTAGTGCTTGGGGCAGGGGCAGCACGCGGAGCCCCCTGGCTGCCCCTATGTGTAGGAGCTGGATAGGGGACATGCCGCTGCTTCCGGAAGCCAGCTGGAGCCATGGCATATACGGAGTGGAGCAAGCCCCCAGCTGGACCACCGGAGCGGGGAAAACCACAGATCCCACTCCCTGGCGAGAGCTCGAGGACCAGATTAAAATGTCTGAAGGGCTGGATGCGGTCCCCAGGCCATAGTTTGCCCACCCCTGCTCTATCCTGTGCAGTTACAGAGCCTGATCTACAGCAGAGTTAGAGGACCAGTCAAACCATGTGCCAACAATTGTAATACAGATGGGATCACAACTGTATTTTGCAAATCAAAGGAGTTTGCCTTTGAGGTTCTGGATTTGGCCCATATCTAGTTTAAAAGGGACACTTTCAAGTCAATTTAGCCCCAAATTTTATTTATATAAACAGATGCATTTTTTAAAGGTTGGCAAATGCTCACAGGAATACAAATATTTTCATGAAAACAGCTTTCAATTAATTTAAAAGTCAGTTAAAAATCATATTATAATAGCTCTGTCTCACTTGTGTTAAAATACAGTTAGCACATTTAATTCTGAAATCATTTTAAAATGATAATTTGCATCTTCACCACTTCCTCTGTTTATTTACATTGTGTACCTATTTCTTTCTAGCTGGTTGCACTTGCTGGCTCTCCTGCAGCAGTGCACTGCAGCAAGGTACAGGTTGCAAACACTGCAGGGGCAGGTCTACATCAAAAAGACTAGTTTTATTGAACTTTAAAAAAAAAGCCAAGTAAATCTTTCTAGTGACTAGGGTTTCTCAGAGGCTTATTCCCCTATGGTAGGTAACTTCTCAGCCTAAATTACTCGATAGTGTCCCTCTGAGTCAGGAGTAACTCCACTGAAGTCAGTTGAGTTTCCTCAGTGCAAAACCAGCATGAGGAGGGAGGACAGTGGCTCAGATCTCTTCCTCTTTACCAGGTACTGTACTCTCAGTTACTCGCACATTGACTAGAGAAACAGAGACAGGGGCACAAAAAGTCAAGAAAAAGGAATTCAGAGAGAGCCTGAGGTCATAGATTTTCAAAGCGTGAGGCAAAAGGCGCCTTACTGCCATAATCTTCAGGTTAATAGTCATCCGGTCCTGCCAAGCAAAGCAGACGATGTGGGGCAGGTAAAGGGTGAAGTAGATGACTCCGCTGCAGGCGGCTGCCAGGTTAGCTTTGGAGAAAAAGGTGCTGAGCAAGAAACACTGCATGATGGTGGCTGTGGTGAATGTCAGCAGAAACAGAAGGAGGATGAGGGGATTGCTGTAGTGAAGCACCTTGCCACACTGTAACCAAAGGAAACCAAATGAGTTTAGGTACAATGCTGTCTCACAAGCTACCGTTGGTACCAGAGCTATAATGGTTAATCAATTTATCCTACTCACTCTACCTAATCTATTTAATCAGTCTCTCTAGAGGTTTTTATCATAGCATCTGAGAGCTTTACAATTAAAAAAAAAATCACAGCCAAAGTAAGGCAGTGGTCTAACTTCATCCCTACTCACTGACGCTGAGGCACCTGGCATTGTCGCTAGTCTCACTGGTTGCCCAGCCCAGAGTTCTATTTGATGACTCTGTGTTGTCTTTGTAACAGATGAAAATCTGATGTTCTCCCTCTGCATTCCTCAAAGGAAAGTTTCCTGCAGACGTTACAACCCTACAAATCCAAGTGAGAAGTGTCTGCATGGAAACCAATTCTGTTAAAATAATATTGTCTGAACTGTCAGAACAAATTTCCATTGTTCTCCCCGTGACCCCCACACCAGAGAGAGGTTGTGGGGAAAGTTGGCCGACACACAGTTAAAAAGAAAAGCTAGTAGGCAGATTATAAAGCACTATATTCTGCACCTGAATCACATTCACATTCCCAGAGCCTGTGAGGGCTGAAGAGGATGACTAAGATCTCCTAGAATTCTTTGTGTAGAAAGTAACCCAGTGGATGAACTTGTGTTGACCTTTCTTCCTTAATGCTTTTGAATCTTTAATGTCCCCCCTCACTGAAGAGTGTGGTTTCAGCTGACTGTCAGCTTACGCCTAGAGGGAGAAGGGCTGTTTTTTTCCTTAAGAGCTAGTCTCCATACAACTTTTGTACCGTATAACTAGGCCAGGTAGAGGTGTGATTTTTTTTTACCGATAGACTTATACTGGTGCAGCCCCTACCGTGGCTGCCGTTGTACTGGGACAGCTAGTCTCCCATGGGTAGCAGAACAATTATTTTGGTATAATTATTTTGGTATAAGCACATTTACAGTGGTACCCCAATATAACGCTGTCCCTGGGAGCCAAAAGATCTTACCGTGTTATATTGAACTTGCTTTGATCCGCCAGAGCGCACAGCCCCGCCCCCTGCCCCCCCCGGAGCGCTGCTTTACTGCGTTATATCTAAATTTGTGTTATATCGGCTCGTGTTATATTAGGGTAGAGGTGTACAACAGCCTTCACACTAGGAAGGTTGTACTACTTTAACTATACCAGTACAGTTAAAGGAGTACACCCTGTGTGTGTAGACAAGCCCTAAGGTGCAAATACACTGGGAGAGCTTATAAGGACAGGATTGATTAGAGAGGGCAGCCTGAATTCTGACTCTGTATTTGTAACAATTCAGTGCACTGGGGAAAATGTCAGGCAACTCTTCCCTGCCAGAACAGTGCCCATTAAGGAACCAACCACTCCAGCTCAGTTAAAGAAGAGTTCTACTATCGTCTAGAAGAGGGTCGGATGCAGGACCGGCGCTAGGGGTTTGAGCGCCGTAGGCAGACGGCAATTTTGCCACCCCGTGCTCTGGTCCCGCGGCTCCGCTGCAGCTGCCGCAGTGTTGCCTGTGGAGGGTCCGGTGCTCCGTGGCTCCGGTGGAGCTGCCGCAGAGATGCCTGTGGGAGGTCCACCGGAGCCGTGCGAGCAGCCAACCGTCCGCAGGCATGACTGCAGCAGCTCCACCGGAGCCGCGGAGCACCGGACCCTCCACAGGCACCACTGCGGCAGCTCCACTGGAGCCACCTGCCGCCCCCTCCGGCAAAACGGCGCCCACCATTTATTCTGGCGTCCTAGGCGATTGCCTAGGCTGCCTAAATGGTAGCGCCGGCCCTGGTCGGATGGCCTTGGAAACTGGGTCCAGTTCTAACATAAACCACTTTGAAAAAGCAAGAATTTTGAGACTAAGGAGCCAGGAGAGTTTTTGCCAGGGAGTGAGGGATAGATTAGGCTTGAGTCAGTCCCTGGTGCCTCTCTCCCCCATTTGTGATAGTGTCCTAGTTTCAAAGCAGGCAAGCACGTGCTATGATAAATGACTCAGACAGTGAATGAAAAGATTAGAATTCCTCAGATTGAGATCTTCTACGTTTGAAGCAGTGATACTTATTGAAAGACTTGCCCTGTATACTGGAAATGCAACAAATGGAACATGACCTGTCAGTGTAATCAGGCCTGACGCATCCTCGTGCAGACAGTCTTACAATAAGTCTCATTAGTGAATTTATCTCTCTCTGTCTCTGCCAAGTGCTGATGCAGCCTGGAGGACTGCTTACAAGAATGAGCATTCTACGTGCTAAAATCAGAGTAGGCCACCAGTGGTTCTGATCTCCTTACGTATAGCTATTGTTTCTTGATGGACAGCTAATATCAACAGTGCAAACGTGAACTGCAGGTTTGGGGCTTTTTAAAGTCACTCCCAAGATAATCCTTACCGTAATTAGTGCTGTTAGGAGAGACACGCTCACAGACATCATGACGAAGCTGTCTAGGAACCAGGTATACCAGATAACCCCATTAGTAACTCCACGGTTCTTCATGGCTTCTTTCAGTCTCATTTCCTTCTCCAGCACAATGCTCTTCACTATCATGGAGACCGAATAGATCCAAGCCAGCACCATGAAGATAGGGAAGGAACGGTTCAGGGTGATCATGAACCTACCCATGCAGGGAGAGAGGAGTGAGTGAAACGCAGGTAAAGCAGGCAGGGTTTGGGATGAAAAGGAAGAAAGAAAAGGAAAAGGAAAAGAGGTATAAAGAATTCTTTGCACTTATTATGGCTGAGCATTTCAAAGGAGCCTAAGGTTAGGCTTCTCTGAAAATCCCAGTCTAAGAGTGTAGTAGCAGCTCTCAAAGAACTTTACAAACAATGAATTAAACTGTGCAGCCTTCATCCCCAAGGGCTAGGTGTTATCTATATTTTACACATGGGGAAACCAAGGCACATAGCAGTTATGAGACTTGCCCAAGGCCACTGAAACTGTGGCAAGGTACAGATCTCACTCCACACCTCACTTTCTGAACACTGTGCCATGCTGTAATTATTATAACATGCAAAGAACGTTTTAAGACAGATGCTAATGGTAAGAAATGAGTCTCCCATGTGTTAGATCTTTGAAATGTTTTCCCAAGTTTAATAAGCAAATAAATCAATAAATATTAACTATTAAAAGCAGCCAGATGCTATGTTGTATGCAAAACATCATTCTTGGAAGGTCTTGAGCCTGTCACAGATGGCCAGTGTTAGCAGTTAGCTAACAACATCTGCACTACTATGTCAGACAGCTGGAGGGCTCCCTCTCTCCATTAACGTTGGGTAAGTTTTAGGTCACAACCTGGAACCTTTTATGCATGGCTGCTATAGTTTTGTCCCTCATCCCTACAACAGATATTAGCAGTAAATGGTAGCCATGGACAGGGCCGCCCGGGGGGGAGGGGGGCAATTTGCCCCAGGCCCCTGACCCCACAGGGGCCCCCATGAGAATACAGTATTCTACAGTATTGCAACTTTTTTTATGGAAGGGATCCCCAAAATTGCTTTGCCCCAGGCCCCCTGAATCCTCTGGGCCGCCCTGGCCATGGAGAATACATTTAGGATGACTGAGCTATGATAAAACACGTTTCCTGCTGGCATCTTTTTACATGTGTTGTGACGTGAGAGTAGCATTATGTAAGATATCTGACTCTCATTTTGCACCAGTTTCGTGATGGTGACATTTGAATGAAACTGACCAAAAAGCCAGAGGAAGCCTCCTCGCCCCCTCCCCCGCACTTCTTTCTGTATAGAGTAGAAGCCCAGGACTGTAAAAATCAAAGGAAGAGACATTCTTCAGGAGCAGGACAGTGCCAGTCAGCAAAACAGGCAGGAAAACATCACTTTCCCACTGAAAACTTCCAGAGAGCAACCTGGCCTGCTGAACCAAAATAAAATGCTTTGTTGAGGCAGGCTGGGAAGGGCCTCTTGCTTTTGCCTCTTGTGGGAGTTCTGGTCCCCAGATTAGCAAGCATGGTCCCAATGTCAACCCAAAAGCAGCATACCTCTTCCAAAAGGGTCTAGCCATTTTATTTAACTAAGTGCTTCGAAGGGACAACACCGAAATGCGGTCTCTCTCTCTGGTTTTCTGTGACTGTTGCAGGCCTCAGGCTATGTCTACGCTTAAACTGTTACAGCAGTTCAGTGGTGCTGCAGTAGCACTTCAGTGTAGACACTCTGTACAGTAACAGAAGGGGTTCTTCCACCATTGCAGGTAATCCACCTCCTCAAGAGGGGGTAGCTAGGCCAATGGAAGAATTCTTCTGTCAACCTAGCGCTGTCCACACAGGGGGTTAGGTCAACCTAACTACGTCTGTCAGGGTGGGGATTTGTCATACCCCTGAGAGACATAGCAATGCCAATGTAGCTTGCCAGTGTAGACCAGCCCTCAGCAACCTTTGCCTGGTTTGGGTTCCTGCAGCTGCAATAACCTCTTTTGGTGAGCTCCCCAAACCCCCAGGGCCTATTAGTACCCTTCTGTGAGAATAACAGGTATTGAGGTGGGCAATGATAACACAAATTATATACCCCCCTGCAATCTGCAATTAGCAGCGGTCTTAGTGAGGAAGAGAACAGCACTATTCATGACATGGGATTCCTGGAAGTAAGACTGTGCATGATTCAGAGCCACAGTGTTATGGGGAAATGCTCTCTGTGTGAGCCCATTTTAATCATCAAAAAAGTTCATTTAATTTTAATTGAAATCTTCTTTTCCCGCTCCAGATCTCACAAGCTCAGCTATGAACTGTGCAACTTTTTATGTGCCTCCAGTTTCCAGGCATTCTCCTGCTGCTATTAAAGTCAATTTTCCCACTGATTTCAGTGGGAGCAGGATCAGACTCTTCAGTCTCCTTTTTTTAAAGTTCCAAAGTACTCCAACTTTGTCTGCTTCTCCAATTTCCTTATCTTTGTTATCCAGGGAAGAACATCCCTGGCTCCTTGGGGTATTTCACTAATGCCATAGTCCTGGGATTTCTTTCTGGCTTTTAAACAAGATCAAAGGCAAAAGCAGTCAAGCCTCCTGAAAATCCACTGTCTCATCCAGCCACCCGATTAGTTATCAGAAATAGGATCACTAGCTGCTCTTACTCACATATCATCTACAAAGCAGGGATATGGCATTTGCTGCAGGTAGATTCCTGAGGGCACTTCAGTGTTGGTCTGGGTCTTTATAATCCCATGCTCAATCATGTCTTGCAGATACGCAAACCCTCCCCAGATGTAACGTAAATCATCCACTGGGTCAGCTCTTGGACCAGGATCCCAGTACCTGCGAAGAAAAACACATGGAAATCACTCAGGCAGGCACTTTAAGAAAGAGAACACTTAGTCAAGAACATCCCCGGGGCTCCACCCAGTGCTGTTCCTTCCAAGTTATGGCTGTCAGGCTCCGCTGCTTGAGAAGGGGCCAGACGTTTATGATTCAGAAAAATTAATTATTGTTTTGTTTTTTAAGTTCTCTATACCGTTATGTATAACAGTAATTTTGGCCAAAAATGCATAAAGGGGGTTCAAAATAAAACAGCAATTATATATTGCAATGTGCCAAATTTGTTTAAAATGTTTCTGGTATTTATGGATTTGTTTCGTTTGATTTAAAATGTATTATGGCTTCAACTAGATGGACTCACTCTCAGCTCCCAGTAGCCTCTGTAAAACCTCAGCTTTTTATTTTTAAAGTTATTTTCTGGATGTTGAAGGCTTTGAATGAATTTGCTCCATTATGTGTGTCTGACCTTTCAGCTTCTATCCTAAAGATCCAAATCAGATGACTATTTCATTTGTCCAGAATTTAAGATTGTGACCAGGCATGGTCAAAAAATTTCCATCTATGCTGTTTTTTTAATGGAAAATTGGATGCCAACTTTACTTTTTTTGTCAAAATATTTCAGCTGAAATCTTTTGGTTTTTAGCTAAAATCTTCCCATTTCTGAGTTTTCAGTGAAAACTCAAAAATTTCTGTGGAAAAATCCAATGAAAGCAAACTTTTTTTTGTTTGTCAAAAATTTCTGCAGAGGTGGAAAAAATCCTCATACCACTTCTCCTTGTGAGACCTGGAGCCACAGTTTTCAGTAGCTGTTACACACCTCTAATGTGAATAGCTTTTTCTTTAACCATTATAGTATTTTCAACCACAAGTGCTCAAAAATCATGCGTCAGGCCCCAAAAACTCCTGAGATTGGCTTGCCAAGTGGCATTGGAGCATTTAGATATCATGTTTTCAAGTTTTTCTCTGTAGTCATGATGTCTAGAAACTTGCTTTTATTTAAACTGAAAGCTGAGACTCTTAGGTAAATATGTGATTTCAGCATTGGCAGCTTTAGGAAAACTGCAAATATTATGTGACTTGACATAAAATCATATGCACTGGTAACACTGCTTAGAAACTCCCAGATCATATACAAGTAGTCTCAGAAAACATGTATGCTAACCAGGGGTGAAAGTAACTTACAGGACTTACCGGTACTGCTGGAGTCCTGAGGGGGAGTGGTCTCATCTGGAAGAGGCGTGGCCTCTCAAGAGTTAAAGGCCCTGGGGCACCAGCTGTGGCTGGGAGACTCAGGGCCTTTAAATCAACCAGGGGCTCCCAGCTGAAGAGGTGACTGGGAGCCCCCCGGGGCTCAGGGGCAAATTAAAGGGTCCGGGGCTTTGGCTGCCAGGGGAAACCCCAAGCTTTGTGGGGCTGGGGCAGGGACTTAAAGTGCCCAGAGGTCCTGCTGCTGAGGGGAGCCCCAATCCCTTTAAATCCTAGCCCCAGCCTGGCTGCCAGAGCCCCGGCTGGGATTCAAAGAGCTCTGGGCTGCCCGCAGCCACGGGGAGTTCTGAGCCCTTTAAATCCCGGCCCCAGCCCGGCTGCCGGAGCTGCCGCCGGAATTCAAAGGGCTCTGGGCTGCCCGCAGCCGTGGGGAGCTCTGAGCCCTTTAAATCTCAGCCATGGCCGGGATTTAAAGGGCTCTGGGTTGCCCGCAGCGGCGGGGAGCTCTGAGCCCTTTCAATCCCGGCCGTGGAAACCGGTGCGGCCCAGCACGGCGTACTGGCTCTTGCCGGTACGCTATACCGGACCAGACAGGCTTACTTTCACCTCTGGTGCTAACACTTTAAGAAGCAAATCCAAGGTGGTGGAGGACTCTTGTACAGCAGCAGCAGTGTACTCTGTTGCATAGAGGGAGAAGACTGGATGTGCATGTCAAGTTTGGCAACATGCAGGGGGCAGAAGGAGAGGAGATAAGTAGAACTCCCTGTCCACTCCATACTTGAGAAGGTCACCTAAAGACCCTGTGCAGGCTACTCCAGACATCAGAGTCCTCCCTTCTACCCTCTTCCGCCTGTCCATCCCCTGACACAGTTGCTCAGTACCAAGCACTAGGGTCTGGATATGACTTTTGCTCTGCATTATGCATGTGAAATACCAGTGAATTCAATCAGCTCTCACATTTGTATTTGAATGCAGACTCTGACCCACTCTCTGGCTCCCAGAATGTTGGAGAGGGTTCCCATATTTTGCACTACTGGTTCAATGGCAGGTGTAGCTGAGGAAAGCAGAAATCACCACCTGTCTTTGATTTTATTTGTTTTCTCCACTGCATCTATATCCATCCGGATCTTGTAGTTCATATGCGGTGGCAACTTGCTGGCCCCGGAGTGTATGTCAGGGAAGACTACTCCAGCCCAGAATTTGTTTTCCTCCAGCAGATTAAGAGCTTGATGAGTCAACTGGGTTTCATCTGCATGACCTTCAAATTTATCCAGGGTAAAGCACTGCAGATAATCACAAAGGTAACAACTTTATGGGATTACAGTAGCAGGGGTTATACACTGAAAACACACTTCACTGGTTCGACAATGGGGCAGGAAAGTAGGTTAGTTAACTTTGGCAGTAGATGTCATTTTCAGCTTTAATACTTGTATTGAAATTGTGCCTAAAACTGATTTTTCCTCCCCCTGAAGATTTCTCACTTGGTCCAATTCTTATGACAAATTCAATACACACAACATTGTTAAAGACAACTGAAAAAATGCAGCAACCACCTTACAAAGAGCCGTAAACCTTATAGCTAACACAATAAACCGAGAAGGGAGGAATTGACTGAAGTAATCATGAAACACATTTTTGGAGACAGCTCATAAAAGCCAGTGTCTCACCATCAAGATAAAGAGAAGATGAGAACACTAAAGTTGCAAGCAACCCTCATCTCTATAAACAAAACACAAACAGAGGGACTATTCTGAACCTACTGCCTGGAAAACAAGGATCCCACCCACCAGGAGGGCAAACAAAACTACCAGCTAAAACAAGGGTGGAGGAGTATTCACCACCTTAGCCCTTTGCAGGATTACAGTATCTAGTGAAAACCAAAGCCCGTATCTGATGGTAAGATCATAGCAAAACAAAGTTAAATAATTAAAGTTAAATAATTGCTTCGACAGTAGCAGCAAGGTTTGCCCATCTTTGATTTCCATGGAGCATATTTGCAAGTGCTGTGAGTACTTGAGTTAATTTTTCAAATAGGAGTTTAAAACAATTGTGCCCACAATATTTTTTTCTCATGAAAAACCCTGTATTTGTACAAATTGTAAGGAGACGTCAAACAAAAACCAAACATGCTGGTTTGCATGTGAAAGTGCAAAAATGAGGGGGCAGATTGTGGCAGTAATTTACTGCCCTCAGCTGGGGTAGTGTGAAGCAGCCATACCCCAGGGCAAGCACCAGGAGGCACCTGAGGATACAGTGATTCCCAGAGCCCCCTGGTGATTAGGGAGAGCTTGGCTAATGATCTGCCCCTTTGGAGAGTGCATGTTTGCTCCATTCCGCAGACCTGGATGATGTGGGGGAACAGGGCCATGGCTCCATCTCCTCCTTTTTGGCGTAACTTACCCCCAAGGCAGTATTAGCAGGAGCTCTGTAGTGCAGGGACTGCAGTTCTTCTGGCCCCCACATGGGGGCGCAAAGAGAGGGAGGATTCCTTACATGGCCTTCCCCACCTTCTTTATACATCTGCACAATCTGGCCTTTGGGCACAATTTTGGGACTTGAGTTGAGGCCCCTTTGAAAATATAGCCCTTGAAGTGAAGAGACAGCCGAATAAAACGCATGTGACAGCCAGTAGGTCCCGCTCATATGTCTGTCCTAGCCTGCTGGTAGCAATGGCCTAGCGACAGCAGGACTTGAAGCATTACCTCATTGCATGGAACAATGACAAACTATGACCCTCTGACAAATGTGAAAAAGCCCTCCTGGATCCTTCCCTATTCTGGCATGAGGAGTGCCTACAACAGTCATCGATAATCAGAGTGTGTCACTTCAATGGGAAGCTAATAATTGTTGGGGGGAAGAGCGTTATTACTGTCTTTCCCTCAGCTGCATTGAGAACACACTGCCTCCTGCACCAGGGTTGTAAACTGAGAGATCCCCATCCACTGCCAGCTCCTATCAGAGACAGTGCCACAAACCTGCCAGTCTGGTCTATACTGGACTGTATGGAGATCTGTGCCGTTTGAGATCCAGCCTTACAGCCTATTCAATAGAGAGATGGCAAACTCCATTCCCAGAACAGCTGAGAGAAAACTCTGCTACAAAAATCCATGATCTGCTACACCTGTGCGCCTTATCCCATAGGAGGGGTCAATCAGGACCCAGGTTCTCTGATGTGATCTATAGTGTAGGCCCCAACAGATGAAAGTCTCCAAATCCCACTAACCAACCCACAGAGTCCCCCAGTCCAAACACTTTCCACTCTTCAAAATAATGCCATTGTTTTAATTCCCCACCCACCCCAAAATTATTTGATCAAATAACCATAACTTCAGGCATTTGTGACACTGCAGATATCAAGATATACTAGAGGCTTCTCAGCTAAGGAGCCAAGGATATCTCATGGCTCTAAACAGCAGCAAGATATTGAGGAAAAGCTTAGATTAAAATCAAGTGATAGAGTGAGACGATCAAAAAGCTGTTGTCAGAGGTTCAGAGTAGCTTATTAGCCACTGTATACATGCTCAGGCATAGGGGGCGGGGGGAGGGGGAAAGAGGAGATATTTATTTGCATGTTAGGAGACAGTGCTCCTCAGACAACTTTCTATCAGTCATGCCGATTGACTGAATATGTATTTCATCATTTTACCTAGTAGTTGCAGGAGCAGTAGAGTCACAGTTGCCCAGACAGAGAATATTAAATGAATGTTTAATGAATATTACAAATGCAGCTCCTATCCCTGGAAATGCTTAGGTCACTGAACAACACTATAAAAACGAACAAACATTCTGGTTTAACTGAACTCTGCATACTTTAAACATGAAAACAACTGCGGGGGGGTGTCAAGAGAAGAAGGGATCAAGTTGGGGGGGAGAGATATGAGGGGTCAAGGGTGGTTATGAAACATACATTAGGAAAGACTGTTAGTTTAAGTACTGATTAAAAGAACAAAGAGAGGGTATGAAATGGATGTCACAGGGGAATGAGTGCTACACCAGTGGGCTGTCATGTTTGCTTTCTACCCACAAATATACGCTTTCTGCCTGAGATCCCTTAAACTTTGATGGTGTGTGTGTGCATAGAAACCCATCAGAACAAGGCTGCAGAGCCAAGATGTAGCTAGGACCTTCACCACTCAGTTACTTTACAGGCAGCTAACCAGGGCCATCCAGAGGATTCAGGGGCCTGGGAAAAGAAATTTCGGGGGCCCTTTCCATAAAAAAAGTTGCAATATTATAGAATACTATATTCTTGTGGGGCCCAGGGCCTGGGGCAAATTGCCCCACTTGCCCCCTCCCGGGTGGACCTGCAGCCAAGATATGGTAAAGAATGCAGCATGAGTGTAACCTGATCTCAGTTGCACAAAATGGTGCACAAACACACTGCTGCATTCTGTAAGCTGTAAGTAATGGAGCAGTTCTGCCAACAGCCCTGCTGAAAGCAATTAGTCCTCACACCTCAGTCATGAGGGCATCTGTGACTGTTGTGAGGTCACCCTTACAGGGTAACTAAGGCTGGGACTGTATAAACTGCACAGCTGGCACTGTGGTTAGCACCGAGCCTCCATGGAGTGGGTCTGAAAGACAGGGCCAGCTCTGACTTTTTTTGCTGCCCCAAGCAAAAAAAAAAAGAAAAAAAAAAAAAGCCCAGGGCGCAGGGCAGCTGGACCCAGAGGCAAAGCAAAAAAAAACCCCAAAACCTTGGGTGCAGGGCAGTCGGACCCAGAGGCAAAGCAGAAAAAAAAATAGGGCAGTCGTGGCTGCCCTAAGATTGGACGGAAGCCGCCCCAAGCATGAGATTGCTTGGCTGGTGCCTGGAGCCAGTCCTGGTGGGAGAAACTGATGCTAAATGTTTGGGTTGTTTCCTTTGGTGGAACTGCACTCAAGTCATGCAGAATGAATCTACAATGTGGCTTGGGAGCAGGGTGCGCCCTACTGGATCCACTGTGTCATTTTTACTAACAAATAACATGCACCTAACTGGCACCCCAGACAAGGGCCTCAGAGTGCTGTGCACCGCATTCTTTTGGCATGGAAACCTGGACTCTGTGCAGACCTTGACTAGACAGGGGAAATTCTCTCAGAAATTCAAACTGCCTAACAGTTGGGCTGGAAGAGTTGGAGCTACAGGGTAGATGAAGCCCCAGAGGCTGGAACTGTTTATACAACCTGCTTTCAGAAGATTTTCTCTATGCTAGCACTCTAGCTAGTATAAAACAGTTTCTAATTTTAATTTTGGGAGAAATCTCCCCAGTGTCAACAAGGCCCATGTGTGTTTTCGACAGTTAAAGGACAGCTCATTCATAACACAAAAGAAAGAAACCCTGGACCCCATTTGGAAAACACTTAGCCATGTGAGCGTTTGCAGGATTAGGGCTCATACTGGTACTTTTTGCATAACAGTTTCTCAGCTGTTTGTGTATTTGTTTTATGTTTAACATAGCAACTCATGTTAGTCAGTCATTTAACGAATTGGCTGTCATTGATTTCATTGATATCATCATGCATTCTTCATTTTGCAGTGTAATGGGTTTGTGACTAAGCCACTGTTTCCATTGAACATCAGCTAGCTAGCTCATCAATAAAGGTTTACTTTGTACTTCATAATGCAATCTCTTCTTCCTCAGTCTCTATTGTCATTGAGAGATATATTAATATTACCACATGCACAAGGCACCAAATCATCATTATATGTACTTTGGAGGAACCCTGTCCATTTTATGTTTACCAGCCACCGTTGCTATAATGAGAGAAAGAGATCGTGAACTCTGTAAACGACAAGAGTTAGCAACCTGGAAAATTACAATCCCATGTTTGTATCTTGTGCCTCTTAACTCCAAAATCAGTGAGACTCTAGCATAGACAGTAGCTATATTTAGCCTCTAAACAGACTGGGAAGAAATGTATTCAATTACCTCACTTCACAGAATGCCAAGAGGCTAACTTGTTTGATTTTATCTTTTCGATCATCTCTTGCAGGTCAATAACCAACAATTACTCTACATCAAAGCGCCCATAGAGAAAACTTGTTATTTAACTGGCAGACATCTTTGAAATGTAAAGAGTCCTTTGTTTAACCTTTCCAACTTGTGAATTATACTTTGCTTTTTTAAAAAACCCTGAAGAATGCTTGTAACAGAATTAAGGTTCTTACATTACCATAGCTGATAATATTCCAAAAGACTATTTTATGTTTAGGGATTATGTGTGATAATATTTTTTTAATTGACAAGATAACAATAGAAGAGACACTTAAACCACCAATGTTATTACTTTGTAGCTTTGCACTTGGATAGCATCTTTCATACAAGCATCATCAAGTGCTTTAGAAACATTAATTCATATAATGTGCCCTACAAACTTTAATTAAGCCACACAACTTCTCTGGTAGGTATTATTCCAGGTGGGGAAACTGAGACACAGAAAGGGCCTACTTCTCAGGTGGGAATAGAATCCTGGTTGGGTTGCCCAGCCAGGATTGGAATAAATATTTCTCTCTGAGTGTCATGATATTTTAGCCCATTGAAAAGAGATTAAGTAGAAGCCAGAAGTCCTGACTCCTATACTTTTGCTCTAACCATTAGATCATGCTTCCTCTAACATTAATTATACTGAAAAGAAACAGTAACAAATGGAGAGAATAATTTGTGCGTTTGTGTTACTATGACAGAACAAATTCATTTTCTATTTGACCCTTCTTATGTCATCTTATCTCTAAATACCACTGGCTCTGTGTATATAGCAAGCTTAAAAGACACTAGAATATAAAAGTACATGATTGCCAGGCACAGCTACTGCCTTGGCTATGAAAGTTCCAGTGCAGGCCCCGCATAGAGCAGAGTGTTGCAGTTCAGCATGCATGATAAGTTACTCTGCTCTAACATACTGCAGAGAGCAGAAGTAAAGTACGGTCATATGCAAAAGCTTCTCTCTCCCTCTGTTGTGATAGCTATAGATAGGACAAAGCTGATTAGGCCTTCACTTCCTGCCTTTTTCCACAGGAGAGACAGTCTTTCTTTGTAGTTAAAGCACAGGACTGGGAATCAGGAGACCTGGGCCCTATTCCTTGCTCTGCTACAGACTTTCTTTGTCACCTTGGGCAAGTCATATTCACTTAGCCTCTCTGTGCTTCAGCTTTCTTAACTGCTAGTGGTATTGTAAGATATAACTAACATCTGTAAGGCACTTACAGATCCTCAGGGGTAAGATAATATAAACAGGAGTACTAAGTATTATTACCATGGGCAATGGCTTCAGATTGTCAGCCCTATTCTGCCCCAGGGTTGAGTCCATCACGTTTATCTGTGCTCAAAAATTTACAAATCAGTCTGTATTTTATTTCTTTTTCTCTCTTCCTCATTAAGAGCCCACTCCACCCCACCCATACCCATCTTCTGCTTAATTCCAGATAGCTTTATTTACGCCTTTTGCCTGCACCCAGGAAGCTAGAGGCCCACCAAAGCCATTTCTAGAAACCCTGGGGAAGTAATTGACCCACCCTTCAGCCTGGCCACCATGACTGAAAGTAACACCTTTGCATGACTTGTTAGCTTAGTGAATGGGATTCTGAACCTATCATTAAGCTTAGATTGCCCAAGTCAAATCAACTTCTGATTATAATGATTCTCAAAGGACCTGCCTGAGAATGTGTCATGTTACCTTTAGCTCTGGAAGTGAAAAGAACAGATATGGGCTGTTACACAGCCATTGGTGTATCACTGGGAAAGGGAATGTAAAGACACTATTAGCTCTTTATTTATCTAACAAAATTGCACCTAACTTTCTCTTTGGTGCCTATGAGTGGCCTCAAGATAGTCCTAGAGAATGGAAGCTCAAAGACAAAAAAATGGTACAGAGCCATATTTTCAGAAGTGGCCACTGATTTTGGGTCCCTTTGTTTCAGGACATCTGGACTGTAACACTTTGGGCACTCCAGAATGGAAACCATTTTAGAAAATGTGGCCATCCGTCTCTCTTTTAGTTCAGGTGTGATAGTTTGTCAGCATATCATACCCAAGGTATAGGGGTGCTTTTATAATCTGAATTACAAAATAGCATGGAGAGATCCCTTACATGAGAAAGTATTATAATCCACAATGGTGCTTCTGCTGCGTTTGGACTGATTCCTGTAGAATACAGTGTTATATTTTTTTAAGGGGTAATGAAATCTGACTGGGAAGAAGCAGAGCTGGGCAGTTGCATTCTCTTAGCATGACAGTCTGAATTGGAATTCCTTCTGGCTACTCCCCATTATGCACAGGATCATATATAAACCTCTAGCTAGAGCCTTCATATTATTATTGTTTGGGAAATATTTGTAACATTCTGTGGTATTTGCAATCTTTAAATATAATAATAATTTTGGTTTTATTTCAAAGCTTTCTGTTCTGAATCCCTGGTACAGAGAAGTCCCATAGAATTTAATAAAAAATTACGATTCTATAGAATCTTTGAACCATCCTATATATTTTAGAGAATTATACAGTACCATGGATGGTCAAAAACCAATAGAAAGAATATCACTCTCTGTTAAATTCTAAAAATTTTAGAGCAATTTCTCTAGAACCCCATTGGTTGATTCCCAGAAGACGCTAAAGGATTTTTCATAAATGAAGTGGCTCTGGGTCCATTATAGAGGACCATCTGAATGGCTTTTTTACTGTTTTTCTCTTGAGTGCATTATGTAACTGCACCACACGTAGAGCAAGGTGAATAAGAGGAGGGGAAGAGGTAGGCACCTGGACAATCTTAGAACATAAGCTCCTCTGGGTAGTCTGCAAACTCCTGGGATGTTTGGAAAGCAGCTAGCACTTTATGGTTGCTCCCATGTATACATAATACTAGCAATGAGGAGGAGAGCAGAGTGGTTTGGTTATTTATATAGACAGTAAGGAGGGAGAGTTGATTTTGGTATTTGTCCTAAGAAAAAGGCAAAATAATGAAATAACCCATATGTTAAATTAAACAAAAGAGGCAGGAGTTAAATAAAAATGAAGCAAAGTGAGGTTTTAAAAAGTAAACAAAAAGAGGAATAGAAATAAGAATTAAACTGGTAAAACCCAAATGATTATGAGTTAATTAAGAGAAAGGCAAAGAGCTCAGGGTTAAAAATAACAACAGGAAAGAGAATTGTCAACAAATTATCGCCTTGTGTTTTCATACTTTCCCTGCACTCCCTGCCCCTCCCAGATACATTCATGGTTTGTATGTTATCTCATTAGGTGATAAACTCTTTGGGGCAGGCACCTGTCTGTTTATATCTAACTAAGGGCTTGTCTACACTGGCAATTTAAAGAGCTGCAACTTTCTCATTCAGGGGTGTGAAAAAACACCCCCGAGCACAAGAAGTTTCAGTGCTGTAAAGTGCCCCTCGTGGAGGTGGTTTTTTAGAGCACTGGGAGAGCTGTCTCCCAGCACCTCGCCGCGACCACACAAGCCACGTTAAAGCGCTCCTGTGGCAGCGCTTTGGTGTTGC
Organism: Gopherus flavomarginatus; assembly: GCF_025201925.1. NCBI lineage: Eukaryota > Metazoa > Chordata > Testudines > Testudinidae > Gopherus > Gopherus flavomarginatus. The sequence continues at coordinate 82,044,292 of NC_066623.1, read as the reverse complement.
CAGTATAGGCTAGCCCTTAGTGCCTAATGCATTGGGGGAGAGGACTGTAGAAAGGACACTAATGCCTCACACGTCTGATAGCCTTTTTAGCATCAGCTGTGGCCACAGTGATATTAACTTTTGTTTTGTATCTAAAGGAAATGCATTGGTATTGTACAGTGATGAATTTCTGAGAGCTAGTATTTCCTTTTAAATAAGAAGTAAAAGGAAAAGAGTCATTGAAATTGTGGTTTGTCTCAGTGCAAAAATCATTTGAAGAATGAAACTGTTACACCCACTAAATCTTTTAGGATCTACATACACAGTAGTTTCTAGGGAAGAGAGTCCAATAGTTTTTTTGCTAGGTTCCATTCTAAGCTCTTTTACCTACACACCATCTGACCTTGGGCAATTCACATGAGGCTTGATCCAATGCCCATTAAAGTCAGTGGAAACATTGGACTTTCCGTGAGCTTTGGATCCGATGGTTAAACTCAGGGTGGGATTTTCCAAAGCATTCAGAACCCTGCTCCCTTTGAAGCCAATGGTAGGCCTTCTGAAATTCCCACTCTGTGTGTGTCACTTGCTGCTTCTGTAAAATGGCTATGACGACATTTTTCTGTCTCCTGTGGATGTTTCCAGACTCAGCTAATATTTTTAATAAAGCATGTGGTGATCATCAGATGAAAGTCTCCCTATCAGAGTAAAGTATCAGAGGGGTAGCCATGTTAGTCTGGATCTGCAAAAGCAGCAAAGAATCCTGTGGCACCTTACAGACTAACAGACGTTTTGGAGCATGAGCTTTCATGGGTGAATACCCACTTCATCGGATGCAACCGATGAAGTGAGCATTCACCCACAAAAGCTCATGCTCCAAAACGTCTGTTAGTCTATAAGTGCCACAGGATTCTTTGTTGCTATCAGAGTAAGGCATTTATTCTTCTGTCCCTTTATTATTTTAAAACAAGTAAGGTGAAATAACTGAAATACCTTGTGATTTAAATCTCTCTGTCTTAGCACCCATCACCATAGCATCTAAACGCTAATGGTGATGCTTCGATGTATTCTCTGTCTAAGGATTTTCAGTGGTGCCCATCACCATAGTACAAGTGACAACCTTACCTCCAAATACTGATTAAACAAACGCAAAGCTTGGTCTGTAACATTGAAGATATTCCGCCAGTCAAAGTCTGCCACACCCTCTTCACGGTTCTCTGGACATCCATTATGGAGAAAGTTGATCACATCTTCAGCAGTTAACCCTTCAGCACCCAGCTGTCCATTCAAGAAGTCTCTTACCGCGGGATTCTTCAGAGTGTTCTGGGAAGCACATCAGTTCTGATTTAGTACATCGCTCTTTAGAACAAGCCCACTCTAGATAGAAAGGTTTCATGCCATCCTACTGAGTCTCCAATTAGAGGGAAAGAGTAGGCCACAGAGTTATGTCTGTAAAGGAGCATCTAAAGGGGAGAGTTACAAGCAACAGATCCTTGTTTGATCCTTAATTCTATTCCTCCTTACAAGGCTTGGAATAAGTCTAAAAACACCTGATCCTCATGCAGAGAAAACAGCTCTCAAACAAACACAGCATTTCTCAGTATGAATTTCTCTTCATATCTAAGCTACATGAGTTACTGAACAGTTTGCTCTGGACTTTAGGGGACCTAGCACATTGATCCTTTTGCCAATGTAAATAGTAACTTTTGCAGAATCCTTCCTTGCATGCCCCTGTATAAGGGACTTTGCCAGAAGGGAGAGGACATGGCTACAGAGCTGCTATCTCCAGCTGCCAGAATGGAGCTTGGGGCCAGGGGCAGCTGGGAGCAACTTAGAGCAGCCCCAAGACTTCTCTAAGTTGTGCCAGAGATCAAACCAACTCTGGCTGACCCAAGGATCAGGTGGGCGTAAAAGAGGGATAATACCATCTTTCCCTTTCATTTCCTGCACCAAGCAGAGCTTAGCTAGACCTGGGGATCAGGGCCAGTGTCTTCATAATGCATATCAGACAAGTCTGCAGAACGAACCCAGTGACCATAGACCCATATGTTCTTAGGAAGCACAACACTGCTTCATGCAAAGGTTGTGCTTCCATCCAAACTTTCCAAGTTAACTCTCCTATCCCCTATGAAAGATAGCTGAAGGGCTGCTCTAATCACAGTTCCCCAGCCAGGGCACAACGTACTCGGATCATATTCATTTGCAGGCTGCTTTGAAAGAAGTGCCACAGCTGAGGTCCCACTTCTTCCCAGGCTTTGGTCAACAGTCTGAGGCGCTCAAGTTCTTCAAATGTGGAGTTTGCCTGAGGCATTAACAACCAGAAAGGAATATCAATATGTTAGAGAGATAACCCTAAACACATACAGACCACTTATGGCCAGATACATGCAGTAATGCTGACCCCTGATGGTTTGTAGCAATCTGTAGCTTACTAATGTAATTTAATTTAATTTAATTACAATATTTTAATAAACATAAAGAGACATTGTGGCAATGGAGTGTGACAGAAAGAGTGTGCTTCACAAAGGGCATTCCTTGAATTCTATTAGGCTCATCCAAGACACCCACAGCACATTTCTTCTGTGTGTTTAACAGAAGCAAGCATGACTAGATAGATGGATAAATCTATTTATATAACCCTCCTCCCCCAATCGCAATAGTGGCTGCACACTTCACAAACATTTATTTATTCCATCCTAACACTCTGTGGAGGACAGAAAATGTTTAAAAATAAATGATACAGAGCATTGAAAATTCAGTTAATAGTCGTCGGGGGTACCATACAGAGTATAGGAGGAGATTAGTATTTTGACATTGGATAGCGCATAACACATACAGTCTGCAGTATCCCCAATGTGGGAGTTTAAGGTGGATGAATCAAGGTACAGTCAGCAAGGTTTTATTACTACCCAGTTTTACCAATGGAATCACAGAGAAGTTTGCCACAGCCTGCAGCAGAGCTGAGATTTAAATACCAACCTCTTGAATCCCAGTTCAGTGTCTGAACCACAAGACCACCCTTCCTTTCCATTTGCCGCTGGAGCAGCCAGCCTGCCCCCTTCCCTACACCTGATATAATGTTCTGCTCTCTTTTCTGCCGTTCCTAATCAGTGTTAAAAAACGGGTCCAATACATCTCTTTTTCTGAGAAGAAAGTTGAAACTTTGTTCACCATCACTGAAAAAGACTTCTCAGGCCAAAGAATCTTCACAGAACTACGGGTAATTTCCCATTATCCTATCTCATTTACAACTGGTTTTCCTTTGCCATCGAGATAGAATAGTTTCAGGCTTGCAAAGAGGTAGTGAGCCAAATTCTGATCTGGTACACACTAATATAATCCTACTGACACCTAATTCCACTACTGTGAAAGGAGACTCAGGTCCTCTCTTCCAATTACCGTTAAGTGTAATCTTAACCTTGATGTCATTGGTTTGAAATTTCTGAATTTCAGGTCTCAGCGAATGCCACAATTTCTTCCTTCCTATAATGCATTCTAGACATCAAAGCAAAAAGAACTCTGTGAAGAAAAGGTCACAAGGGCAAAATCGTTGGGTTATTCTCTGAGGGGATAGCTGGTTAAAAATACTAGTTGTGTATATATCAGAATCTCTTACATTCTTCAGTATTTGCTTTACAGCGGGCGAATCAGGAGCAAAGAGGATTTTTCCCATCAGCAGGGGCTTCACAGCACTCCAGGCTATTTTGGTTAAAGGGTTTGATTCCATGCTCTGGATCAATGCATTACAAAAGGGTGCTGCAGGAAGAAATTAGAACAGATGTTATATAACCATACCCACGCTCTATTGTTTATAACATCCTGCAGGCTTCAGTCTACCCTTATTACAAATGCAAACCGCTTTGACTCTTGGGTCTGAACTGGCTACTTTGTGCTGTCCCTAAATAGACACACTGTAGCTGAAAAGCAACAAAACAGTGTGGGATCTCAAATACATCTTTACCCAGGGGAAATAAGTGGCAAAGTTTGCTGGCAAGATCAGGGGTAGCCGTGTTAGTCTGTATCCACAAAAACAACAAGGAGTCTGGTGGCACTCTAAAGACTAACAGATTTATTTGGGCATAAACTTTCGTGGGTAAAAAACCCACTTCTTCAGATAAATCTGTTAGTCTTTAAGGTGCTACCAGAAAGTTTGCTGAGTAGATTTTAGGACTGCAAAACAAATACACAAAGCAGTTTGGAAGCTGAGACACGTTGAATTTCAATATTTGCTAGTTTTCATTCATAAGACATTTCAGATGGCAGGAAACTAGAGAATCTACCTGGATCCCCTTTCTCTTTTCTAACATCTATAGTTTTTCCTCCAGTGATCTAGCTCCTTTGTATGGTTACTGAATTGTACATAGTTATTTGTATGCCTGCCCATGGTAGTTTAATCCACACATGGTACTAACAGGAGGTGAGTCCAAACTAAAAGCCCTGGGACTGAACACCCAGAACTCTGGAAAAGTTTGCAACTGGATCCTAAGATATAACTCAGTATTAAACTCTCTGTGTAAAGAATTTCCATCTTATTCTTGCATTTAGCAGAGTCATTTAGCTGGATAGCATTTCTTTTATCTGTTCCTGTTCCTGGGAAGCAGAGTACCAGGCATGTGTAGATAAATCTATACTCCTTGGTGGATATACATTCATAGAGATAAAGAGGAGTTAAATGGCAGCAGGGTTTAGGGTAAAATACAGGAAGGATCCTATAGCAGCGGAGCTCAGACCCTGGAGGGTAACTGACCCAATAACAATATCTATCACTAAGTGTTCCATGTTCTATTGGACAAAAAGATACATGGCACCAGTTATGATACAGCCGTTAAGGTACAGCAGAAATAGACTTACTGGTTGTATTGTCATAAAAATAAATGGATTCCTTCTTGGTGGAGTCAACTCCTAGGAAGGCTTTGTAGTTATTATCTTCATACCAGTTGAAGGAGTATATTCTGGAACCACTTCCTTCCGGATAGCCACAGAGAAGATCAGACAAGGCGCTCATCAGGTGGCTGAAGGATTCTGGCCCTCCACCTTGTACAAACGGTTGCAGAACCAACAAAAGGTCCTGAATGCTTGGCCTCCTGGCTAACTGTAGCAAAACAAGACTTCTTTATTAACAGCAACTCTCCACAAGAAAACCAGAATGGGTAGGACTTGATTGTGCCCAGCCTTCCTGGTGGTGAGCAGTGGGCCCTGAAGGCACCTTCTCCTCTTTTACCCCACTCTGGCAACAAGACAGTTTCAGTGCTTGTGCTCTTCTGCCTTACTGAAAAAGGCTGTCATGGCTCATAGCCATTGAAGTTTATACCCATATTTATGGTGGGGAAAGAGATTAAGGATGTATTTTCCAGAGATTGTCACTCCTTGACCATTCCACTGATGTAGTCTGGATTCTTTCAGATAAGTCAGATGTTTGTGAGACAAACTGATGGACCAAACAAGGGCAGAGGAGAGCTGTGCACTGCCAAAACCAGGTGATTCAGTTCATTATCAGACTGCTTACCTCTCGCACTGCTTGAGACACATTAGACAGCACTCTCCCCCAGGATCTCAGGTCAACACCTTGCGACTTACTGTCTAGAACAGTGGGAAGCTGTGATTAAATTAAAAATAGAGATGAAATGAGTCCAGTGTCTACCGAACAATGGTGTCTACTATCCAGTTACATAACAAGGAACAGAAAGCTCTGTCTACAGTGCTGTAGATTCTCCTTTGGCTCAAGTGGTAGGAGTCTGTTTTTGAGCAGAAGGTTCAGAGTTCTGTCCCAGCTATTGACTGTAAAATCCTGGAGGGCTACAATTTATTTACAAGTGTGTGTGGTGAGAGTCCGAGTAAAGTAACTAACTGCTCTAACTCTCAATGGGATGAAATGGCCATGGGGCACTGAAAACAGCTAGAGATGTATGTGATGCATAGTAGTCCTGGCTACGTTCCTTCCCTCTGCTTCACCAGCAGCAAGTATGGCAAATGGCTTAAAAGCCCCCATGTCAGGTGCTTTGCATTGGGATTATCCTCCTAGACCAGTAAAAATGGCTTTTAGGCCAGTGGTGTGGCACAAAGCCGCCATCCTGCACTGGAGTATCTAATTTGCTCCCCTTCCTCAGGCTGCTGTTTTCTTTAGGATTACAACAAAATATAAAGCTGGTCTTTTAAATTAACTATTAAACTTTATAATCAGGCTGTCTCTTAAAAAGGTTCCTTTGGAACTGCATGTCATACTGCTTTCTGAGCCTCTGCTCCTCCTTTCAGATGGCAGCAGTTAAGAAAGCAAAAGAAGCTGCACTCTGCACATAACTAACAGGGAATGACAAAAGTAGCAGTTTCATGGAAAGCACATGCTTGTACCTTAACATGTCAGTTACAATGAATGGAGGAGCTTGCTACCAACACTGCCTCAAATTATGTTTTCACTTTCCCCTGATGTCTCCAAGAGCCTGAAAATGGATACACCTGTGAAACACCAGAGAGCAGGCTTTTCTTCTTTGAAAGATTTTGCAACACTGAACAGCAACCAGTGTAAACAACAAAAAGCTAGCAAAGTTCCTCCTAAGCAAACAGAAAAGAGCCCATGATAAGTATCCTACATGGAAACAGCTTCCATTAGCCAGAAGAGAAATTGTCACCTCCTCCTCCATAGTACACAGAGCAATGCCTGTGTGCGCTAATTACTGTTTTTAAATATTGCCAGCATGATGCATCTGATATGATTCATAGATCACAGAAAGCCTCCTAAATTGATGTGCTCTGGAATGACTGAATGATTCACTAGGAGGCAAATCCTGCCCCACCAACATCCTCCTACATTACCACAGCATGGGGGTGAGACAGGATTGGCGGGGAGCGGGGCATGTGCAGGCAGTGAGCTTCTCTTCACCCCAAATATCATAGAGCACAGTTCTATAGCGGCTTACTGCACCCCAATGTACTAGGAGCTGCAGCACGGAGTGCGATGGAAATTTGCTCAAACATTGTCAGTTTCACTGCGAGAGATGGTGACATCATTAGAAAATGGAGCCCTTCAGAGTGGAAGGGATTCTTTGAGCCTATATAGGGCCCAATTCTGGAAACCTTACTCCTGCTGGGCTGGCTGACTCTGCACTGCCTTGTATTCTGTGCAGTCATTTACTTCTGTGCAAAGTAAGTGTGAAAATGGGTACAAGTGAGAATTCTCCATTCACATAGGAGGAAACGACTAGAAAAAGTGCCTGGCAGTGGACAATCAGGTCCAGTGAGTAGAGCTCACTTACATGAGAAGTTCTAGGAGTACAAACTTAGCTACGTGGTGGGTTATGTTGTACAAGTGTAACCACAGGGCCATATAATACAGAATGGCCTGAAGCAGTGAAGAGAAACAGAGCCAGTGTCAAACTCAGAGATATTCTTAATCCAAGTGGTTCCATGTTAATCCACCTGATACTGCATTGAGCCAAGATTGATTACACATGGAGCAGGTGAAGAAACACTTGTTCAACGTGGATTTTTGTGTTTCAGTGAGCAACTGATTCAGCATTGAGTACAACTGTAATTCCCCCTGAGCTGTGTTAAGATATTAAATAACTTTATCTTTGTGTTTATGCTTCATATACCTCGAGCATCTGAAAAGGAGTAAACATGACAACTACCCAACCAGCTGTAATAACAGCAGTGCTCTGGAAAGAGGCTCACTTTCCTCACTGCAGCGAAACAAGCCCATGTAGCAAAGGAAGGGCTAATATAATTCTGGGAAGTATTAACAGGACTGCTGTATGTAAGACACAGGAGGTAATTGTCCCAATCTACTCAGCACTGGTGAGGCCTCATCTTGTTGATTTCAGACCAATTCTCCAGTTTGTCAAGATCATTTTGTATTCTAGTCCTGTCCTCCAAAGTGTTAGCACCCCACCCAGCTTAGTGTCATCCACTAATTTTATAAACAAACATATTCTCCACTCTATTATTCAAGTCACTGGACCCAGGACTGACCCCTGCAGGACCTCACTAGATATGCCCTCCCATTGATAAATACTCTGTGAATACAGTCTTTCAACCAGTTGTGCTCCCACCTCATAGCAATTTCATCTAGATTACATTTCCCAAGTTTGCTTATGAGAATGTCATGTGGGGCTATTTCAAAATCTTTACTAAAAATCAAGATCTACCATGTCACCTATTTTCCCCTTATCCACTAGACTAGTAATCCTGTAGGTAAATAATCATATGTCTCCTATAACAGATACCGTGACTTTCCGCGACCTCCGTGACTTCTGCAGTGGCTGGTGTGGCTGACTCCAGGGCTGCCCAAGCAGCTGGCTATGGGGCCCCACGGCCAGCCACACCGGCCGCTGCTGGAACAACTTGAGGTCAGCTGCTCGGGCAGTCCTTGGGACTAGCCACACCGGCCACTGCTTGGGAGGCCCGGGACAGCTGGCTCTGGGAACCACCCAGCACCCTGGGGACCGCCCAAGAGACAGTGGTCCCAGGGCAGCTAGAGCAGCAGCCCCAGGGGTGCCCGGAGGCTTTTCGGAGAGTGGTTCCCAAGAAGCAGTAGCCAGGGGCAGTCAACCCCCAGCACTGGAGTTGGGGCCCTCTGGAGACGTGGGGCCCCAGAAGTAGAGATTTAGTCAGGGGTATTTTTAGTAAAAGTCATGGACAGGTCACAGGCCATGAATTTTTATTTATTGCCCGTGACCTGTTCATGACTTTTACCAAAATTACCTGTGACTAAATCTTAGCCTTTCTTATAACCAGTGACCTAATTATCTGCCTAGCAAAAATGTAAATGACTTCTTAGAACATGGGTTCTATAATGCAAAGAAAATCCTTGAAGTAGAATACCAGAAACGACGCACACCAGGAAGATTTGTGTTAGTACTCACCAGCTGGAAAAGCTTAAAGAAATCAACATTTGCATACAAGGAATCTTCTATTTGTTGCAGGTTCTCCTGAGAAAGGGCACACATTGCATTGTACACAGCATGCATACCCCTTTGGCTGCTGAAGATAATGAAGCGGTTGAGTAGGGTCTGGCTACAGGCGATGTCCTTCAGAGTCAAGTCAGGGACTCCATAGGCAAACTGCAGCCAAAAACAACAATTCACTTTTATCATTGTGGAACCTTCAGGCTTTTCAGTAACAACCAGAGACTATATTAATACCTTGATGGTTATGATTACACCCTACCAATGCCTCCATGGACTGTAGGGTCATAGGCACCGACTCTGTGGGTGCTCTGGGGCTCGAGCACCCATGGAAAAAGATTGATGGGTGCTCAGCACCCATCGGCAGCTCCCCGTGGCCCCGCCCCACCCCCCTGCTCCAGCTCACCTCCACCTTTGCCTCCTCCGCAAGCGTGCCACTTAGTCCTGCTTCTCCTCCCTCCCTCTCAGAGCTTGTGCCACGAAACAGCTGATTCGCAGGGCGGGGAGGGAGATGGAGGAGGGGGAACACAGCACAGTGGGGGGGATTTGGCAGGGCCACCCAGAGGGGAGGGGCAAGTGGGGCAATATGCCCCCATGAGAATATAGAATTCTATAGTATTGTAACTTTTTGTTATGGAAGGGGGCCCTGAAATTGCTTTTGCCCCAGGCCCTCTGAATCCTCTGGGTGGCCCCGGGATTTGGGGAAGGGATCCAATAGGGGCAGGAAGGGGGTGGAGTTACGGCAGGGACTTTGGGGATGGGGTTGGAATGGGAGTGGGGCCGGGGGGGACACGGGCAGCCACTGACGCTGGAGAAAGTTGGTGCCTATGTGTAGGGTGACACAGCCATCTGAAGCCACAGCCCTTGAGTGACCACCAATTGATGTCATGTGTAATCACCTCCACTTTAGGCAAGGTTTTTCTCCCCTCACTGGTGAATCCAAGTTGTTCTCAGATACAGACGAGGGTGAAACTAACTTACAGGACTTACCAGTACTGCCGGAGTCCTGAGGGGGGCGTTGCCTCATCCAGAAGAGGCAGGGCCTCAAGAGGAAGAGGCGTGGCCTCTCAAGATTTAAAGGCCCTGGGGCACCAGCTGTGGCTGGGAGCCCCAGGGCCTTTAAACCAACCAGGGTCTCCCAGGTGCAGAGGTGGCTGGGAGCCCCCCGGGGCTCAGGGTCAAATTAAAGGGCTCTGGACGCCGCGGGGAAACTCGAGCTTTGCTGGGCTGAGGCCAGAATTTAAAGGGCCTGGAGCTCCTGCCACTGCGGGGAGCTCTGAGCCCTTTAAATCCCAGTCCCAGCCCAGCCGCCGGAGCCACAGGCGGGATTTAAAGGGCTCTGGGCTGCCTGCAGCCGTGGGAGCTCTGAGCCCTTTAAATCCCAGCCCCAACCTGGCCACCGGAGCCGTGGGAGGGATTTAAAGGGCTCTGGGCTGCCCGCAGCCGCAGGAGCTCTGATCCCTTTAAATCTCAGCCCCCGGAGCCACAGGAGGAATTTAAAGGGCTCTGGGCTGCCCACCGGACCGTACCAGCTTACTTTCACCTCTAGAGACAGAAGTATTCTTCTCCCTCCCCACCACCTCAAGAAGGGCCTGTGTCATACCCAGCCATCCTGCTGGCCAAGGAGGAATGAACGTGGCTCCCATGTGAATGTCAGTGTTGCCCCAGAACCTGCCAAACATGCCATGTGGCTCTACCTTCGGCGTGGGTCAGGCATGCTCCTAACCCCAGCTGACCAGAGAGCAAAGAGCCAACCCTATTCTGATTCTCAAACCTCCAATGACAACAAAGGTCTGGTCTACAGACAGATTTTGTACCATTGTAATTATTTCAGTTAAGGGTGTGACTTTTTACCAAAATAGTTATAGTGGTACAAGTCCTAGTGTGGCTGCAGTTATACTGGTATAAAGGTTCCTTATGCAGATATAGCTTTTTTGTGTGCATACAAGGAGAGTTGTGCTACTTTAACTATGCCAGTATATTAAAGCAGCACAACTTGTGTGTGTAGACCAGGCTGTAGAGAATGCACCACATGACACAAATAAAGCAACATTCACATATGAAATATAGCGCACACAGAAATTAAAATTAAAAAAAATCAATCAGTTTTCTGATACTTGAAATGACTGCTTATATTTTGAGTGTGTGCACAATCCAAGTTATTAGACAATGCAATACCCATAGGCAGGCCTAGCATCACACAGGATCTAAGGAAACATTCCCCCTTACCCCTGATCTTCAAGGGCCCCCAAATTATTGTCAGAAAGGCCAAAATATGTGCAGTATGTATACTACTCATCCATTATATAAATTATAAATCACAGTAAAATCCTGACACAGTAGCCAAATTTTACTTTTTTAACCTCTTAAAATCCAAGATTTTTCCCTGGAGTCTAACTAGTCCCTAGACACCTAGAAGGTTGTTGTTTATTTTTTTAAATAGGACTATCCATTGACCCTCAAATACCCAATTCCCCTCCTACCGCCCCAAAGGGGACTCTAGAACCAGCCCTGCCTGTCGCACTCTGGGAAGGATAGGCTCTCAACCACCTTCTAAGGGAACTGTGCTGGGATAAGCACTCTGCAGTGGCACTGCTTCAGGCTAATCGGCAGCAGTGATAATCTAGTCATTAGATGATCAGTCTTCAAAAGTTAAATACGACAGATAAATGGAGTGTGGCCTGTGACTGTGCCATGTGACGTCCCCTAGGGGTGATCTGCTGTTGCACGCACCACTGGGAAAGCAAAGTTACTTTATACTGATGCCTAAACTCATGACCACTATGGCAAGCCAGATATTCTAAGGGTTCATGGCTATATTATTAGCACAACTCTGATAGTAAGGGAGAGGACAGAAAGCAATAGAGAACATGTCAGTACTGACTGGTCTTTTAGATTTGGTTTGTGTTTTTCAGGCAAAATCCAAAGAGGGATGCATGAGAATATGTTAAAAAATACAGCTTGTGTCATTACAAAGAGTTAGATTGTTCCAGTTTGACTGAATTAACCTACTGTGGTTAAGGGATTTGCTCAAAGCTTGGGAGGCATAGGTAGCATTTTTGAAAGCGGACACAATGGCTATATCTACACTGCATTGTAAACCCAGGTTCATGGGACCTGTGCTTGTGGAGACAGTGTTTCCAAGTCCATGCTTAAGCGTCCACACTGCATTGTAAACCTGGGTGTACAATTGCTGGACCTGGGTATCACAACCAAGCTAACGCATCCATATTGCACTACTATTGACTTGGGTCTGTGGCTTGAGCTATGTCCACACTACAAAATAACGGGGCTTGGACCCAACTCACAGTGAGACTTGCGTTCACTCTCCGCCACTACAGTCAATCCTGTTCTGAGTAGTTGACGACTTGAGTCAGAAAGATTCGTGTGTTTACGGTAGTGGGGGGTTGGGCTCAAACCTGAGTCTGAGCCCAAGTTTACAAGGCAGTGTAGATATATTCAAAGTGTTTCACAAGTGTTCCAGATGCCTATGAGGTTGGCAATATCTAAGTTCCAGGCTCAAAGTGAGCTGCACTGATGGCTAGTCAGAATGTTTTGTTTGGGTTTGTAAGCAAGTGAGGAAACCAAGATGTGGATGTTACTGATAGGGATTCATCGCAGAACAGCAAGAGGTTATTTTATTTACACAATGTAGCTGCTTTCTGAGACTTCCTAGGAACAGAAGAGGTTAGAAAAACACCCAATCTCCACCCTTTAAAGTTGTTCTACAATGTGGGCTGTAGCCAACCTTTTCTAAGGTGCTTATCTTTCTCTGTGCTGCAACCCAAAAGCATCTCTTTAGAGGAAAACGCTACTAATTTTATCAGTGTGTCATTGTTTAGCCAGAACACGCAAGCTGAAGTACAAACTATTTTTCAACTAGCAGGCTTTTTGATCAGTTTTTGCTTTCATTTCAGTGTGTCATTTCCTGCACACCCAGCATAGTAGGAGGCAGCTAGTTTTCCCAAGGAGTGAGACTCTTGTTAACAAGTTGCTTTGAAGTTAGGGGAAGAGAGGGAGAGATTGTGTTTAATTATGCATAAGAGAGCCAAATCTGGAATACCAGGAGATCCTTGAGAGGACATATAGTCTTGTGATTAAGCCTCTGGAGCAAGACTTGGAAGATCTGTAGTCTAGTCCTGGCTCTACCACCTCCTCCAGTAGGGGTAAATTACATGGACTGTGATTTTCAAAGGGGCCTATGGGAGTGGGGCATTCAATTCCCACTGAAAGTCACTCCCATAGGCCCTTTGAAAATTACAGTCTTAGGCCAGATCTACACTACAGACCTATATCAATGTAACTAAATCGCTCAGGTGTGTGAAAAATCCACACCTCTGAGCAACATAGTTATACCAACCTAACACCCCATGTAGACAGGGCTACACTGATGGAAGAAGCTCTCTCATTGGTGTAAGAGTGTCTTCTCTTACATGATACAGTGGTGCAGCTGCGCAGAAGCAGCATTTTAAGCATAGACCTGCCCTTAATCTCTCTGTGTCTCAGGTCCCCATGGGTGAAGTGTGGCTAATACATGCCCTACCTCACAGAGTGAAATTAACCTTTGTAAGATAAGCTGCTGCTACAGTGATTAGTGCCAAAAGCCTAGAAATAAACTGTACCCATGGAAAGCTACAATGCCTGTCAATGGAGCTTGCTGAAATTCAGAATGTTTTCTGCAAAACATTTTGATTTCTTCTAGGCTGACCAGATTTCCCGTTTTTATAGGGACTTTTTCCCTCCACCCCTATTACCCTCCACCCCTGTCCTGTTTTTACACAGTTGCTATCTGGTAACCCTAGTTTCTTCTAATTGGCATTTTCCAATTAAAAATTACTTGGTTGGAAAAATCCTGACCAGTGCTTACAGTCAACAATAGATTTCCTTTGGCTCCTCCTCAGCTGGCGTTGAAAAGGGTTCGTCTTCTGATGCAGAAAGAGCCAAACCTTTCACAACACCATTACAGAAAGCATGACAGATATCCACATTACAGGAAGTCAGGATCATGCTTTCTGCAGCTGTGTTGAAAATATTTTGGCCCTGTATATAACCAAACTGGTTTCAACACTAGATAAGTAAAGGTGGCTGGGAACCCACTACTAACAACCAGTAAACAATGGGTCATTTCCTTAGTATAGCAGACCTAGGAGAGGGATGAGGAATGAAAGGAAATGTGAAGTGAACTCCAACAGGGCCCTTTTCTGTATTTTTACTTCATGAGCACTAGAGATCTAGCTTTTCAGCTCCTCAGCTGGTATAAATTGACAAAGTGGCATAGAAGTCAGCTGAGATATGCCACTTTACACGAGCTATGGGTCTGGCTTGGGGGGCTCACTGGGTGATGGAGCTTCCCGTAGTTCTAGTCAGACCTGTAGTGGACGAGTAATCTGGCAACCAGTCACAGCAACTAGAACCTGTAAAGTCTGAGAAGAAGTGAATGCAAGTTCACTAATCTCCTCTCCTGCTGGCCACAAGCAGGCCCACACATTTCCAGCATTTGTGCTTTATGTGATAATGAAAAAGAAGAATTGTGTGTCATTCAGCCTGAATTATTCTCCCCTCCTCCACAAACACACACAGGATGGAGAGCAATAATCCCAGAGGTCTGATTCAGCAATGGTCATTCATCAGCACAACATTCCTCTCAAAGCTCCCCAGCCACCAGCACATAGAAGGCCAAAGACATCCTGGACTTAATCAGATACAATCCTCTGAGTGGCTACCTCAGGAATGATCTGACTTGCAATTTTCACTGTGAATTTTCTGAGATCTATTATTCATTAAGGATGCAGGACAGCTGGTCTGCTTTTCACTGCTCCCACCTCTCTCCATGACACAGTGCCATAAAGCCTCTGCATGACCCAGCTGACATCGGGGCAGTGAAGTTAAACATTTCTACCCAGCAAGTTCTCTCTTGCTGTTCACCACATTTTTGAGTTAAAATGGGGTACAGCTGCATGATGTTCCTGAGCCAAGTCTTTGATCATAGAGACAGATTCATTGCTAGGCAGCATAGCTACTAGATATTAAACTCAGCTGCCTTGGAGTAACACAGGCAGCAAACCATAGTATCTTGGTTCAGTCCATCCCCCAGGTATTTTTTAAGACCAAAATAAGTCTGGATTCTGGAAAAACTGATGAAGGGGGAAGAGGTGCAGTGACTCATCCGGTGCCTCCAGCTGGGCTGCTTTTTATTCCTGAATGTACAAAGATTCCATTCCACACAGATAACTGCCTTGTAGTAGCAAGTGGCTGCTGTTATACCAAAAGGCCTTGTCTACATTGGTTAGGGTACATGTAGCTACATACCACAGTGAAAGGCAGGCTGCACCCACAGTGTTGTATAGCTACATGCACGGGCGAAAGGCTCCGGGACACTACACTGCTAAACCAGCAGTATAGACAAGGGAGACACTTCTTAGGCATGTAGAGACCCATGTAGGGTACACACTCTAAGGTTCTGGCATGCCTTTACTCTTCTCACCTAAGCAGTGCCTCATCCTCTACACTGCTATTTATACCAACGCTGGGGGCATTTGCAGTGTACGTTCTCTACCTGCTGCTGTAAGTGTAGACATGGCCTATATCAACTCACCTGTTCTGGGCGCACTTGAGAATTAATCAGCTGGAAAACCACTGAGTCTGAGAGGCCAGCATCATTCAGCAGAAAGGACGTCAGAGTTTCCTCTTCTTTCAAGATGTCTCGGATTCTTAACCCTCTTCCTGAATGCAGAGGGAAGCAATGTATAGAACACTGAGAAGCTGGACAAGGTGAATTAAAGAATCCCCTGCTTAGACCCCTGGAAATGGTATGCTTTGGCCAAAGTTTTCAATAGTTACTAGTGACTTTGAGGTCCTTCAGCAGACACCTTAATAGGCCTTGTTTTCAGAAAATATAGAGTACCCACCGCCTGAAAATCAGATCTCCTAAACAGTGCTTGAATTATGGGGGAAAAAGTAGGGGGTGCTTAATGAAGATAAGCATTTTAAAACACACACACACACACCAACCTTACATCTCTCCCCATCCCCCACGCCCCCTTGCACTTTGAATGAGACAGATGTGAGGTGCTCCTAAAAGCAGTAAAACTGAGCACTGCTTTTAAAAGCATCTCAAGATAAGCAACTGAAAAATGAGGCAGCCAAAATCACTGGTCACATTTGAAAATCTTGGCCTTTTCTTTTGAAGTAATGTTTTGTTTTACATATTCAGTTACTATGATGTTGTGACGTCCCAGTCTCCCCCTCCCCATCCTGCTGGGTGTTTTACAAACAACCTTTGACAATCGGTGTCATTTACACGCACTTGGCATTCACTGTCAACAGCAACATGCGCAATCAGCCTGATTTTATATTTTGTAAAAATGGCCCTTTTAACCTTTCACAAGCAAAACTTCATTACTCTTTTCAAGGGTCATGTCTCAAGGAACAGCAGTAAAGCTTTATAGTCCTTACTATTAAACAAATCCCACTCAAGAAACAACACACACACACACACACACAAGAAAGGCCTCAACATTCCATTCCTTCCATCTTTATGATAATATATATCGTTTACAGTAATGGGTCCAAAACACCTTAACTCCTGATAAGGTTACTAATGAGCCAAACCCTGAAAGCTCTTGCTCAGTTTTTCTCAGTTAAAACTCTCGCCGATGTCAATGGGAATTTTGCATGAGAACTGTCCAACTAAAAACTCAGTAAAGATCTCAGAATTTGGCCCATAAGTTCTGCACCGTTACTGTTATATCTTCTAGTGTGTATCAGGATAGTGCAGGTAGTGCCACCCATACTTAAGTTTGCTGTACACCTCCCATTATAAGACCCTGTTTTCAGTTGCTTTTAACTTCACCAGAACAGTGTTTGGGGTGAAATTTTCCATGCTAGATGTCTACCTCACACTGAATTGTTTCGGAAAATTTCAGCAAAAACAGTTCAGCTGTTTCTCAGAATGAAGCTAGGGGGAAATGGGTATTTTGCCCATATTACAAACAATTCTTGTAATTGTTTAATTGAGAAACTTTAGTCCTCCATGCTCTGCAGCAGGCTCTTGAAATGTGGCTGGGGAGCCTGAGGAGGAAGGGAGGTTGCACTGGTGTCAGCATGTGTCATCTTTTGCCACCCCTGGGAAAATCTGCTAAATTTGGCCAAATTATGAGCTTCTGAATCTCTCAGTTCACACTCAGTAGAGACTTGTTAGGGTCTGGCAGGTAAATACTCCAAAGATTCCATCAGCACTGAACATGCACAGGAGTCCAGGGGCTGAGGAAGACCTTTCCTGCAATTGCTCCTGCAGGAAACTTAGGACTGCTGTGGCACCAAGGTCAGGAACTGAGATCAGGGAGACTGTATCCTGTGCTTTTGTACTCCCCACTGTTTGTGCCTCATCTGTGGAGGAGGGATCAGGCTCACAGACAGACACAACCTTAATTGTGGCATTTCCTAATTTTTGAGTGCTTGACTTTTCCCTCTTAATGTTCTCTTAACACAGTTTATATATGTAATATACTTACACACACAGACATACACAGACAGAGCCAGTAGCGCTTCTCATCCTGTTTCTTTATCACCAACATTAGTTTTGTTGGTTGCTTTATGAACAAGCAGAATGCAACTTTTATTTTAAAATAAATCAGGCTGTTGACTTTAAACTGGGATTCTGAAGCAGCACTAATATTGGGCTACACAGGATGCCTGGCAGCTGGAACACACTTGTTTATTTTCTGACTTAAATAGAGTTGACATGCCCTGTAAAGGAACATTGAATGCAGAACTGGGACTGCAAAGAAAGCTGAAAAGCTTTAAAAACCTGGAGTGCGGCCCTGGAACTCGGAACTTCAAAGCTCTGTCATTTTGTGCTTTCCCTTACTCCCACAGGGCTGATTGTTTGGGATCAGTTTTTGCAGCTTGCTTCCAAAATGCAGCTCAGAATATATTTGTGTTCTTAAAAAGCCTACATTTTGGGGTATTTTGAGGTGCCCCAAGCTCTTCACAATTAGTTAGTTCCTTCATGGCATCCATATAGTATATGCACACACATCCTAGAACATCTGTATCATATGGTTTATTGGAGTCACTGTATATATTGTCTTATTAACAAATATTTGCTGAGTCACAATATTAGATTTTAGCAATATATATATATCTCCTCCAGAGGTGAAGGATTTGTAGCTAAGATAGGCCACTGTCACTCTCAGGGCCAATCCATTTTTGTCCCACTAATTTTGGGAGTGTCCTTTTAGAATTTAAATCAATCATTTCTAAGGCCATTCAAATACAGAATGTTTAAATGTATGTTTACCAACAGGCAAGTGTGAATTGTATTGTCACTCCTGACATTGTCTGCAGAGGTGAGGATTACCCAGGTCTAGGGCAGGAATGTACTACAGTCTAAAAATATAATGAAACAAATTGCCTGCAATTCTTTCAGGATTAGTCCTCATTGTTTCCATAAACTGGATCATAATGAGCAATTCCTCCCAGATTCTGCCCAGGTCATGGATTTCAGGTGCTTGGAGTAGGAGCTCTTGAGCATCTTGATACACTCTTGCTAAACTGAAAGAAGAATCAATGAGTCATTAGTAAAGACTAATGACACAGGGCAGGTAAGACAAACTTTACATGTCACGGGAAACATGGAAAAAGAAAATGAGGCTCTTCACACACAGGTTAATCTGGTCATACTGTCCACTAGATGTAGGGGGCAATGTTCAGATCTGGATTAGGATCCAAATTTCCCTAAAATTTGAGCATGTTAAGATTTGGGATTTTGGTTAAAGCCTATTTCTGTACTTAAACCCTTTGGAATGGCTTTAATGTTGTCAGGCTAAAGACATGCCAATCTCTATGGATTCATAACAGCAGCATCACTCTAACGGATATTACAGAGAGACTATTTGAGCTATTGTAAGAGAATCAAAGTTTCCACTAAACAGCAATTTTGGAATTGTGGAATGTGGAAATGTGGAATTATATTTGGGAACTTGAAAAGGTAGTTCAGTATATTATCTCTTGGTAAGGAAAAACATCCTGTACATCTCTATTCCCTGTGGAAAGGGAGTGTCATCCCAATCCTTCTGAGGAAACCTCTGAATTATTTTCACCAAACCTTCTGCTGAGCCTGTCTTCTCATGCACTAAACAGCAGCAACCTACATGCCCATTATGAAAATGAAAATTACTTTGAGCCCAGTTTGGTCACACTTACTCATGCTGAGCAGTATTTTACTCATGGTGTAGCTCTCCCACCCCGTAGAGGACGGTACAGTAGTACAATACAAGTAAGGGTGGAAGAATCAGACTCTGTATTTGTGCAACAGGTACAAATAAATTCTAAAAAGTTGCAGTGAGACACAGAACACATCTAGGTATTGAGCTGTCACAGATGACCACTCCCTATGCAGTGGGCATGAGATAGAACTTGGACACACATCGGTGCTGAAACACTGTATTTCTTTAAGAGTGTTATATTTTTCCATACAAAGAGTGATACTTTCAACCTAAATAACTTATTTTAAGATTATAGGAAACAGGAAAACAAGAAGGAAGTAAAGTCAAGTCTCTCAGAGAGCACAGTGTGTTTTCCTCCTCTGATGTGTTGAGTCTGATTTTCTTCACAAAGTTGCAGCTGGAAAAAGAGACTACCTAGAAAAGCAAAGGTGCATTATACAGAAAAGAAATGCACTAGCTCATAGGCTACTCAGTTTGATTTAACATTTAAAATGTTAAATCAGATAAAAAAGAAAGTGGAATGAAAAGGGAAAACCAAAGTAGGCCAGTTTCAGATGGCTGCACCTTTGATGGCCTTGATGTTGTTAGCTCATGAATGTTTCTGCTTTGGAGTCTCTAAAGCAATGATACTCAGATTGAGGCTCATGAACTGCAAGTGGCTCTTTAATGTGTCTTTCTGTGGCTCTTTGCAGCACATTTATTAAAACACTGATTTAATTATTAGCCAATCTAAGTTATTAAGCAACCAGGATGCTTTTACTATAGTATTAACCAACTGTAGTTGATAAAATAATAGTACTTGGTCAGTCATTTTGCTGTGAGAATAAACTAAACTAAATATTTCCCATCATACTGTTTTAGTATGAATACACTGAATTCACACTAATGTGTCTCTTTTAGGCAATGCTGATTGCTAATTAGGCTCTTGAACTTTGGAAGTCTGAGTATCACTGCTCAAAAGATAAAACCGACCCCGACAAGTGGGCACGTGGCCATTATTTTCTGCGTGTTTCAACAGATTTTGCAATTGTCCTCATTTTACTCTAGAGGTCCTTGCCCTGCTAAACTCCATGACTTGCACGAGTCAGCTATAATACACAATACACTGAAGCACTGGCAAAGATGATTCTGAGCAAAAGATCAGAATTTTGCCCATCTCCCCATTAGTGAATTTAGTGTTTGAGAGTTGCTAGACTGAGGGAAGTTTTTTATATGTTCCCAAGACAGGTACAGCATGGGCGGAGTCAATGCAAGCTTTCCCACATTGCCAGTTTGCCCCAGCCCTGATTTAGAGGAAGTATCTCAAATGGTGGGAAAAGACAATTCAGGTTCCATACTCTTAAATCCTGAGCCTTTGTTCTTAGACTTCTACTATAATAGGCAACTGAAGAGGTGGTTTTTGTGATGTGGACACCTGTTCACTGGCAATTGGAAGGATACCACCAAACTCATTTCACACAGGCCATAGAACAGCCATCAGATGCAACCTTTTGTTTTTTATTGACCAGAGCTAGATCTAGATCTACATGCTACAGCTGAAAAGCTCTATATTCCATTATCTCCATCCTGAACCATCCAGTCTTCCTGGATGCTCAACTTTCTGCCAAGGGTTGGATTTGAATTCACACTGCAGAATAATGCTATAAAATATCCTTTATCATGTACCCACCCCATTGAGGGTGGACTTTGTGGCTGACATTGTTCCATGACTGCTCACCAAGATCTGTCACATGTGTGATATGCACTAGAGACAGGCTGCTAGGCATTTCTCCAGGACCTCAGTATATTAATGCAGCCCCAACATAGCGCACACATCTCTTTTCCATGAATGCAGGGGGTTCCTCTTTGCTTACATGGAATTGTTGTAGTTAGACACAATGCCAGGAGATTCTCCAGGGGTGGGGCTTCGGAAACAAGGATTGTTCATGTTACAGAAGATGCCCTGTAACCATGGCAGTGTTCCTGCAGAGGGCATAGCCTTATTTGGAAAATGGCCTGTGTATATGAAACAGAGAAGAGAAGACAAAATATTAATTGTTGGGTTTCATTCGTAAGGCAGCTTGAATGAACATTAGAAGCATCACAGGTTTTCTTTTTGCAAGAGGAATGTTACGGTTACTTTGTTAGCCAGGAAAAAATGTTCAGGTTTTTGTCTTTGTCAAATAAAAAAACATATGTTCTGTGTATTATTTTCAAAACCACTCAGAATTGGTCTAAGTCTGCTCCCACTGACGTCAGTAGTAGAACTCCCATTTATTTCAAAGGAAGTAGAATTAGGTCAATGATGAGCATTTTGAAAATCCCACCCTCCATGTGTACTAAAATGAATATGTTAAGGACCATGTCATATTAATATTCATAAATGTGCGAATAAGTGGGGAGTAATCCCAGGACTTCAAAATCAACTCATTAATTTAATTGAATCATAGAAAATTAGGGTTGGAAGAGACCTCAGGAGGTCATCTAGTCCAACACCCTGCTCAAAGCAGGACCAACCACAACTAAATCATCTCAGCCAGGGCTTTGTCAAGCTGGGCCTTAAAAACCTCTACAGAAGAAGATTCCATACCTCCCTAGGTAACCTATTCCAGTGCTTCATCACCCTCCTAGTGAAATAGTTTTTCCTAATATCCAACCTAGACCTCTCTCACTGCAATTTGAGACTATTGCTTCTTGTTCTGTCATCGGCCACCACTGAGAACAGACTAGCTCCATCCTCAATTCCTCCCTCATTCTTCTGTTCTGCAGCCCAATTTCCTCAGCCTCTCCTCATATGTCATGTGCCCCAGCCCCCTAATCATTTTCGTTGCCCGACACTGGACTCGCTACAATTTATTCAAAACATTCTTTTGGGGGGGAGGGCGGGGGCCAAAGCTGGACACAATACTATAGATGTGGCCTCACCAGTGCACTGGAGGGGGATAATCACTTCCCTCGAACTTCTGGCAATGCTCCTACTAATGCAGCCCAATATGCCATTAGCCTTCTTGGCAACAAGGGTACACTGTTGACTCATAACCAGCTTCTCATCCACTGTAATCCCCAGGTCCTTTTCTGCAGAACTGCCACTTAAGTCAGTCGGTCCCCAGCCTGTAGAAGTGCATGAGATTCTTCCATCCTAAGTGCAGGACTCTGCACTTGTCCTTGTTGAACCTCTGATTTCTTTTAGCTCAATCCTCCAATTTGTCTAGGTCACTCTTGACCTTATCCCTACCCTGCAGCGTATCTACTTCTCTCCCCAGCTTAGTGTCATCTGCGAACTTGCGGAGGGTGCAATCTATCCCATCATCCAGATCATTAACGAAGATGTTGAACAAAACTGGCCCAGGACCAGCTGCCAACTAGATATCAAGCCATTGCTTACTACCCACTGAGCCCAATGATCTAGCCAGCTTTCTATCCACCTTATAGTCCATTCATCCATTCCTTTCTTTTTTAACTTGCTGGCAAGAATACTGTGGGAGACGTATCAAAAGCTTTGCTGAAGTCAAGATATAACATGTCCACTGCTTTCCCCATATCCATGGAGCCAGTTATCTCATCATAGAAGGCAATCAGGTTGGTCAGGCATGACTTGCCCTCGGTGAATCCATGTTAATTGTTCCTGATCACCTTCCTCTCCTTCAAGTTCTTCAAAATGGATTCCTTGAGCACTTGCTGCAGGATTTTTCCAGGAACTGAGGTGAGGCTGATCAGTCTGTAGTTCCCTGGATTCGCTTCCTTCCCTTTTTAAAAGATGGGCACTATATTTGCCTTTTTCCAATTGTCCAGCACCTCCCCTAAGCGCCATGAGTTTTCAAAGATAATGGCCAGTGGCTCAGCAATCACATCAGGCAACTCCCTTAGCACCCTTGGATGCATTATATCTGGCCCCCATGGACTTGTACACATGTCTAGCTTTTCTAAATAGTTCTTAACCTGCTCTTTCACCACAGAGGGCTGCTCACCTCTTCCCCATACTGTGCTGCCCAGTGCAGTAGTCTGGGAGCTGACTTTGTCTGTGAAGACCAAGACAAAAAGGTATTCAGCTTTTTCCACATCATCTGTCACTAGGTTGCCTTCCTCATTCAGTAAGGGTCCCACACTCTCCCTGACCACCTTCTTGTTGCAAACATACCTGTAGAAACCCTTCTTGGTATCCTTCACATCCCTTGCTAGCCACAACTCTAATTGTGCATTGGCCTTCCTGATTACACCTGTGAATACTAGAGCAATATTTTTAAACTCCTCCCTAGTCATCTGTTCAAGTTTCCATTTCTTGTAAGCTTCTTTTTTGTGTTTAAGCTTACCAAAGATTTCTCTGTTAAGCCAAGCTGGTTGCTTGCCATATTTGCTATTCCGTCTGCACATTGGGATAGTTTGTTCCTGCGCCCTCAATAAGGCTTCTTTAAAATACAGCCTGCAATCCTGGACTCCTTTCCCTCTCATATTATCCTCTCCCGGGATCCTGCCCATCAGTTCCCTGAAGGAGTCAAAGTCTGCTTTTCTGAAGCCCAGGGTCTGTATTCTGCTACTCTCCTTTTTTCCTTTTGTCAGGATCCTGAACTCGACCATCTCATGGTCACTGCTGCCCAGGTTGCCACCCACTTCTACTTCCCCTACCAATTCTTCCCTGTTTGTGAGCAGCAGGTCAAGAGGAGCATGTCCCCTAGTTGGTTCCTCCAGCACTTGGACCAGGAAGTTGCAAAAACTTCCTCGATTGCCTGTGTACTGCTGTATTTCTCTCCCCTCTCAGCACATGTCAGGGTGATTGATGTCCCCCATGAGAACCAGGACCTGTGATCTGGAAACGTCTGGAAAATTTATTGGAAGGATTTCCAACAAAAGGCCTAATTCTGGCTAGATCTATAACCTTGCAACCCTACCGATATCCCAGAGGGTAAGTTAGACCAGTGTTTAGACCAATATGTGCATAGAGTCAAGCAACTACATTTGGAAATGAGAGGAGGGGTTATTGGCAGAGCAGGGTGCCATCAATGGCAGAGAAATGAGCAGCACTCAGAACCGTCATAATAGACAACCCCTAGTATCTACTATTAGGATAATATTGGTATGACTGCTGACTTTATAAGCAGGGAAATGGCCCATAAATTGTTAACATAGGATTTTTTGTTTTGTTACTTTAATTCAGGGACATTATATGCCTAAAAATTACTAAAACTATAAACTACTTAGGGTAGAGCCATCTTTTTATGTGTACAACACATAGCACAACTGGACCTTGAGTCCTGACTGGGGCATCTAGACATTATTGCAATACAAAGTTATTAATTATTATTATGTGTTACTTTTATAATATATATTCTTACATTCATGTTGGCGATAGACTGGGTTAGCCTTCCTCAGCCAGACAAGGACAAGAAATAAAGACAAAGGCCATGCAAGCTCCACCAGAAAACGAAGCTGGGGGGAAAAAAAGTGTATACAAAAGAAATGTGGCATCATTAATCCAGTAATTTACCAAAGAAACAGAGCTCTACTGAACATCACCATGAACTCAGTGCTCCTCTCCCTCCACTGGAAGAATGTTTAAAAACCAAGGCTGATTAAAGAGCTAAAGTGAAAAAAAGAGGAGGCAGCAGGTGCTAAACAGCTAAGAATAGATGACTAAAACAATAGCAAAACATAATAATTCTAGACAGTTATTGAGAAGAGCAGCTAGTCAGACAGTGACGTAGGACTGCTGGGCTGGGTGGGGGAGGTTGGAGAAGAGAAAGAATAGCAACCGTCTCTGAGCTTCTTGTGAAATGGGATTAACAGCTTCTGTGGCCCACAAGAAATTATAGGGATGAAAATGGACAAGGTTCATGGAGCACACCTGCAACCAACTCCTGTTGAGTTAGCAGTTGTACCCCCATAGAATATATTTTCCCTTCAGATGCTTGTATGACTAGTTAAAACTATTAATTTTTTCCTTTTGATATCTTTCTAAGATAGCTATAGCATATAGCAACTACCACACATTCCCCACTTCTCTGGCCCTTTATTGTTATTGTTGTCTGTGCTATATTTGGGCTGGGAGGGCTTGCTGTGTTATTCTGTGCCTATCCACCTTGCCTTACGTTTCCTGTAACAGCCACAACAGACTCTTTCCAAATCCCAAGTAGTTAGTTTGCACACAGGAAATTCTCCCCAGATATGTACAGCAATCTGCAGAATGCATCACGTGCCCATGGCCCTCTTCAGGCTAAATGGTGAAAGGGGATCTAACAGAAAGAAATTCCGCATTATAATTAAAAACAGAGTTTTTGGAGTTTTGGAGTAGTTTGGAGCTTCCCTGTCTTTTCCATTGTAACTTTGTCTATTAGCTTTAATTAAGCCCCTCCTAGGTTTATGGCTGAAGGACAGAGAATTTTTTGCCAAGCAAGCACGTCCTATTTAACACATTTAATCTTGAGTTAAAAAAACACAGTTTAGTGCTTCTAAAAGCCAGACAGAGAGTGGGAGGAGGAGCACTGCTAGACCAAGGAACTGGGAAACCTGCCACCATGCAGATCCTCCTGGTTTCCCACCTTTCTGGCCTGGAGTAAGGAGCAGCTGTGCAGCTGGGGATGATGCCTCTCTGCCCCTCCCAGCAGCTCATCCAGCCCCAAGGCCTGGATTTTCCCTAAAAAGTAACATCCACTTCAGTTCATTTGTTAGAATGACTAGACAGGGCCTATCATCAGTGATTTTAGTGGAAGAAAAATCAAACTGGCTCCTAGGGTATATCTTCAGCACAGAATTCTCCAGGGTTCTTACTTGGATGTTGTTGCCTCTAATCTCCTCCTGTTTACATACAAGAATCTCAGTCTCAACCCAGGCTAGCTGGCTTCTCTCATGCACTAGGCTAAAACCACATTCTGCTTTCACTCAACTTGATAACCCAGCTAAAATGTGACTTGAGCGCTGACAATACTCTAATGCCTTCCCACAATTCCCTGTGTGTGCTCAGAAGGAAAGATTCTCCCACAATTCACTGGGAAAGAATCTGAGTGGCTCATCTTACTGCACCATACAGAGCCAGGGGCTAAACGCCCTCAGAAGTTCTAGTGCCTCAAACAGAGGAGTGCACCACCACTCAGTATCAGGTTTGCCATTGCACCAGGCCCACACTCAGAAAGGGGCCCAGCACCTGGTCTGTGGCCCCGCCCTCCTGCTCTATTTATGCTCCACCCTTAGGCCCCATCCACCGCTCACTCCTCTCTGCCCCATCACCCTTGCTTGCTTCTCTCCGCCTCCAGCCCCTCTCCCCCACCAACAGCTGGCTCCTCTTTTCCCCCCATGCCCGCCGGCTGCTCACTTCTCTCCGCTCCCTGGCCCCTCTTTTCCTCCCCCCACCACTCTGTCCTCTCTGCCCCCTGCCCCGACCTCTGCTTACTTCTCTCTACCCTCTGGTCCCTCCCCCACACTGGCTGCTTGCTCCTCTCCACCCCCTGGCCCCTCCTCACCTCTTTCCCCACATCTCCTGCTCCTCTCCGTCCCCTCCCCCTACCCACTCGCTCCTCTCCACCCCTTAGCCCTCCCCGCTGCTCACCCTTAAGGCTTAGCCATTCCACCTTTAAAAGGGGTGGGGCCATGGCCTCCTGACCCCCACTGGGACACCTCTGTTGCTAAGTGTCTGGTTTTCAATCAGAAAGTCCCATCAAAAAGAGGACCTGGCAGTGTTGGGTCAGCACTGCTGACTGGACAGTAAAAGTCAGGTTGCAGGAGTATCCTCAGTCAAGAGAGAGAGAAAGAACTGGCTTCCCATGACCTGGCTCTGGCAAAGGTAGGTGCTGGCTCCACGCTGCCCTGGGGGGGATCCTGTCTGTCCCCCCGCCCTACTGTGCTTGCCCCCCAGCCTCTGCCTCACGCCAGGGACTGATCTGGGCAGCCCCCTACTAGCACAGCCCTGATGGTGCCTCTGATTCCCAACCCACAGTCCCCTGGTATTCCAACCCTGGGATCCCCCGCCCAGCCCTGCTGGTGGCCCTCACTCCCAAGCCGTAGCCCCCTGCCAGCCCATCCCTGGGCTCCCCCCCAGAAATTAAGGGTTAATGATAGATGAAGGCAAAAAAAATCCCACCCTCTTCAGTGCAGGGAGAAGAGCATTAGACATGACTTTTTAATTTTTGTTACTGAAAGTTGTGCATTTTATCCTCTGTGCAGACACTGAAATCTCAAGGATTTTAATTCTAATCCTGCTCTGGTATATATACAATATGTAGCTTTGTTTTATAATTTTACTATTATGTAGAGCAGAGGATCTCGAACTGTGGCACGTGAACCACCAGTGGTCCGCAAGCTCCATTCAGGTGGTCCACGGATAGTTCCCTCTAAGGTGCATGCCTAGATGGCTGCACACAAAAGAATGAAGGGCCACCCACCTAATTAGTGGAGCCACACAGGCATGGCTCCACTAATTAGATGCCTGGAGCTTGGAGAAGATGCACATGTAAGGTGAGTTGGTGGCCTTGGGGGGATTAAGGGGTAGGTGGGAGGGGGCAGTGGGGTGAGAAGAGGAGGTGGGGGGAATTTGGGACGTGCAGGGCTGCAGCAGCCAAAGAGACAACTTTCCCCAGATCCAGGGCTGCAGCAGTCGGGGGGAGACGGCAGTCCTTCCCTGCCTCAGCTCTGTGGCTGCTGTGCTGGGGGAGAAACGCCTTCCTTCCCAGCCCCAGCTTGGGGCTGCTGCGGCAGGGGAAAGAGGGCACATCATTGTATTTGAAAGGTAAGACTACGGATATGAAAATATGAGTGGTGTGCTTTTATTTGTAGAACAAAAAAAGTTAATCATCATTAAGGGTTTTTTATATAGTCCTTTTATCCAAAGCACTTTGCAATAGTTAGCTAACGGTACAAACAACGTTTGGAAAGATCATTAAGTGATCCGCCGAGACTCTCAGCAATTTTCAAGTGGTCCACAAAAGTTTCAGAACCACTGATGAGGAGTTTACCACCTGTCCAGAAGTCTTTGATTTTTGGACGCCAAGGAAATTAAATACAACTCTTATTTATAAGGTTAAGACTATTATTAAATAATAAATGCAATTAAGGTCTGGCTTTAGAAAGTGCCATGCACTGAGTGGTCAAAATTGTATGGGATTATGAAGGACTAAACTAGGCTCATTTATGGGGAAACGTTTCATGCATGTTTATGCCTGCATTTGTTGGAAGTGGATAGTTGGTCCACGTGATGATTAAGTTTTCTTGTTGTCAGAAAGGAAATATATGGACATACAAAGGCAAAGCATATAGTGACTTCACATTCACTTTGCTTAAATCCCTCAGTGGCGGGAGATGGAGAGGATCCAGCAACAGGGAAGGGAGAGGAGGGAGAGCAGTGAGCCACAGGGCCTTAGGGGGGAGAGGCAAGACAGAGACAGGGCCTTGGGGAACAGAGCAGCGGGGGTGCAGGGGAGGTTCCTGCACTCCTGCTGTAGTGTTCTATGGGGGCCCACAAATATGTTTGGCGCTGGGCCCACAAAAGGTTAATCCAGCCCTGGCACCAGTGAGGACACACTAACTTGGGTACAGCTCTGCCATGTGGCTGCTCAGACCTGGTACAGGCTAACTTTGATGCTGATCACCCAAGCTTTTTCTGCTGTGATGACATTTCTCTAGTGAAAGGGGAAAAGTTGGGTTTACACTCATATGGTTGCTTCCGATGGGTGGAAAAAGAATAGATTCTTTTTTCCCAAAAAAACATCTTTTCTGCTTGTTTCTGACATTAGAAGTTCAGGTCTTGACTACCTTGTTTTTCTTGAAATGTTCTTATGGGCAACTAGAGAACTAGTAGGTTTAGGCTGCTGTGGTCACCGTGCACATGAAAGCTGGAAGAGACTGGGGGAAGTGATTTTTACTGATGTTTACAACTTTCAATGGTTTGATTTATACCACAAGCATGGGGGTCAAAAATACTTCTGTTACAGATTCAACAACCTGCTTTAAAGGCTAAGAATATTCAACACTCCTCAGAGCTCTCATGCAAAATCAGGAAAGACCTGACATAACATTGCTGAGATTTCCATTTGAAAAAACAGCACAAAAATCTCCTCCTCACTTTTTTTTTTTTTAATTTCTGAAGCCTTGTAATGCAGAGATATTTTGAAGTGACAGGTCAAATATCTAAATAGGTTTATTGAATGAAATTATTATTTCAAGCATTGACAGTAGTTATATTTTATTACAAGCATTTTCTATCAAATAATTAGTATTTTAAAATAACAATTTCTTTTAAGTTCTCCAAACATTCACCTTTAGAGACAGGAGAACTTGAAATAAAACAAAAACTTAGAAACCGGACTGCAGCAGCCCTTTCAGCTCTCAGTCTATAGCACAGAATGAATGAGCACCAAAACCTCCTGCCACAATTAGTTGCTTTCTTTAAAATAAACAAATTGTAATCAATGGAATATGCTGTTGGTCTGAGCAGCTGAGAGCTGAGCTCAGGTTCAGCCATCTTAGTGGAGTCACCGTCTGCACTGAAGTCCGCACATGCAGGATACAATATGAAATTACCTGGATTTTAGTCACAAAAGGCATCTTAGCTATGCAGAGAACAGTGAGAACCAGCTACACAGAAGGAAATCTCCAATGCGTACCTTCATCAGATTGTTAAATTAAACTAGAAATGTCATAATACTGTAGAGAGGATTGCCAACCCCAAATGTTCAAAAATCACTAGTTATCCCCCAAAATATCAGGAGATTGGCTTTAAAAAAACGTATTGTTTTTGAAAATTGCAGTTGGCATTCTTTGCATTTGCCTTTGGGTTTTTGAGCCTTCAGGGAGCATGATTTCAAGATTTTCTCCACAACCACTACTGCTAGAAATTTACTTAAAAAAAAAAAAATTAAAAGCGGAGATTTTGAGGAATTCATACAATTCCAAGAGCTGGGTCCTTAAGAAACAATGTCTGATATTGTGAGACTTGCAATAAAATCACGAGTGCTGGCAGCACAGAGTAGAATAGATAACCAAGTTCTGTGGGTGAGGCGGATTGCAGGAGCAACGTACTGGGCAGCTGTGATGGAGTAGGGAGTGGGGCGGACTGATCTGGGAATGTTGTGTGGGAGTTTTACTGGGACTGTCTGCATTGGTGATGGGGCTATCAGGGTGTGACTTCACTTGAGGGATGATACCTGAACATGTAACCTGAGCCCAGGAGGGGGGCTGGGGCCAGGTGACACTTTTGTCTGGGAAACTGGACAAAGGCTGGAGGAGGAGCCGGGGGGAGGGTGGGTGAGACTGCTGGAGGGAGTTTCAGTTGGGAGGTGACTGGGAAAACAGGGATCCCCTGGGCTTGGGTGTAAGCTCCCTGCTCCCCAGATAGACCTGACTGAGGGGGTCCTGTTGTCTGTATCTACGAGCTTTGATTTGGACAGTGTTCCTGTTGTCTAATAAACCTTCTGTTTTACTAGCTGACTGAGAGTCACGGTGAATCGCAGGAAGTGGGGGATGCAGGGCCCTGACTCCCCCACACTCTGTAACAACTGGTGGCAGAGGTGGGATGTACTGCACCCTGTGGACAGTGCTTCCTGCAGTAAGTGACTGGGGAGCACTAAAACAAAGGGTGAATGATGAGGACCAGGTGTGCTGAAGATTCAGAGATGAGCGGTTTTGGCAGGGCGGAGGAGCTGCACTTAGCCCTTGGGAGTGTGTAACCAGCAAAAGGACTGTTGCAGTAACGGAGTCTCACTGGGGACTGAGGTGAGCAGGCTCAGGGGTGGAGGAATCTGTGGCTTGACCCTGGGAGAGAGGTGGTGACCTGGAGAAGGGCTGGCACACTAGAGGTTCCTCCTGGAAACCATAGGGAGCTGACAGCACCCAGGCCTCTGAGTGGCCAACGGAAAGATGTATAACCATCGCCTTAAGAGGGACCTGGTCAAGCTGTGCAAGCAAAACAGGCTGCACATTGGGAAGCTCACCAAAGAACAGCTGATTGCCCAGCTGGAGGAAGAAGATCGCTTTGAGGAGCCAGTCCCTGTCTCTGAGGGAAACGGCCTGACAGATGCAAGGCAGGCATCAGTGTCGGTCCCAGCTGGGAGTGGTCAGATGGCTGCCGAGGGCACCCAGGACCCCTCCTACCTATGGCTAGAGGAGGGGCTGGGAGGAGCCCAGCGAATACCAAGGGCACTGTGACTCCTGCAGCCAGCAAGGGATCCTCCCATCAGAGCTCCTCATCCCTGGAGCTGAGACGTCTGGAAAGGAAGAGGGAGAGGGAGATAAAATGGAAAGAGCTGGAACTGAGGCAGCAGGAACTGATGGAGAAAGAGAAGCAGAGACAGCATGAGCTGGAGTTGGCAAGGCTGAAGACCAGCGAGCCCCCGGCTGCGGTGAGTGAGGGAGGACCCAGGACTGCATGGAGCTTTGATAAGTACATCCTGTCCCAGAGTAAGGAAGGGGAGGACATAGATGACTTTTTGATTGCCTTCAAGAAGGCCTGCGAGCTGCATCAGGTTGACCCAGCAGACAGGCTCCGGTTTCTCACCCCCTTACTGGACCCCAAAGTCATGGGGATGTACAGCAGAATGGAAGGGGGTGGAGGCAGGGGACTATGAACTGTTCAAAAAGGCCCTGCTACACAAGTATGGGTTGACTCCCAAATCATACCAGAAAAGATTCCGGAGCCAGCGTAAAACCCCTGAAGTCACATATCTAGAATTAGCCCTCTGAATGCAGGGATATGCCCACAAGTGAGCAGGTGGGGCCCAGACTAAGGAGGATGTGCTTAACCTGATTGTACTGGAGAACTATATGAACATTGCCTATCCAACCTGAGGCTATGGTTGGTGGACAAAAAGCCAGAGGAGCCACGACGTGCAGAGCAGCTGGCTGACGAGTTTGTGAACAGCCAGTCAGGGGGTGGCAGGGAGGAGTCCCAAAGGAACAGACCTGCCACGATGCAGAGAGAGTCAGTCACCCTGGGACTTCCCAAAAGGGAAGTATGGAGAACTGCCCTCAAGGGAAATATTCAGCCTCAGGACCAGCCGACCTGTTCGAGGGGACCAACGGGACATGAGCTGCTATTACTGTGGCCAGAGAGGCCACATTCAGACCCAGTGCCCCAGGTTCAAGGACAGACTGAGCAGACCGAACCCACACCAGGTTAACTGAGTGGAGACACAGCCGGAGGAGGGGCAGGCTTCCCAGGTAAGGGGGGCTGGCAACCTACCAACTGCTCAGGAGGGAGGAGTTTCCCAGACCAGCTCCTCGGGGGGGCTGGATGCTCTGGACTCAAGGTTCTCAGTTTACAGGGTGAGCACAGGGCTGTCCCTGCAGAGTGAGTGCCTTGTTCCCCTGGAGGTGGATGGGAGACAGGTCAATGGATAATGGGACACGGGTGCTGAGGTGACGCTGGCCCGGCCCAAGGTGGTGGCCCCAGATCGGGTGGTGTCCAACACCTATCTGACCTTGATGGGGATGGGCAGGACCCCATTCAAGGTGCACGTGGAGAGGGTATATCTGAAATAGGGGTCCAAGGAGGGCCCCAAGGATGTGGGAATGCACTGAGGTGTTGATTGGGGGGACCTAGAGGATTGGCCAAGCAACCCCCAGAACACCCTGGTCATGACCTGTAGCCAGAGCCGGTGAGGGGCACTACGCCCTGACCTTGGGGAGGGTACCTCACTGGAAGCACAGGACAAAGCTCAGGGGGACGGTGGCTTCAGACCAGCCATTGAAAAGGAGCAGGTCCACATCCCCTCCCCAGCCGCCGAGTTCCAGGCTGAGTTGCAGAAAGATACCTCCTTGTGGAAGCTAAGGGACCTGGCCGACCTCAGTGCAGCACAGACCATGGGGAGAGGCTGCCAGGAGAGGTTTCTGTGGGAGAAGGGATTCCTGTACTGAGAATGGGCTCCCCAAGGGAAGTGGAGTCATAGGGAATCTGCAGGCAGCTATGGTCCCTCAGAAGTATTGCTGCAAGCTACTGTACCTGGCCCATGACATCCCTCTCTCAGGGCACCAGAGAATCCAGCAAACAGGCAGAGGCTGCTACAGAACTTTTACTAGCCTGGAGTCTTTACTACTGTTCAACAGTATTGCCGATCCTGTGATACCTGTTAGAGGGCGGGGAAAGCCCGAGACAAGGGGAAAGCGGCTTTGAGACCTTTGCCCATCATAGAGGATCCTTTCCAGAAGGTGGCTATGGACATAGTGAGGCCTCTCAGCAAGACGACCTAGTCAGGAAAGAAATACATTCTGGTGGTGATAGATTTTGCTACCTGCTACCCCAAGGCAGTGCCCTTATCTTCCATTCAAGCAGACACCATGGCAGATGCACTGCTGACCATTTTCAGCAGAGTGGGGTTCCCAAGGAAGTCTTGACAGACCAAGGATCCAACTTCATGTCAGCCCTGCTCCGGTGCTTGTGGGAGAAATGTAGGGTCCGACACAGCTAGGCCTCAGCATATCACCCCCCAGTCCAATGGGGTGGTGGAGAGGTTCAATGGAACACTAAAATTGATGCTGAAAACCTTTATGAACCAGCACCCACAGGATTGGGACAAGTACTTACCTCACCTGCTGTTCATGCACAGGGAAGTGCCCCAGGAGTCTACTGGGTTTTTGCCTTTCGAACTGTTATATGGAAGGAGGGTAAGGGAGCCCCTGGACCTGATGAGAGACGAATGGGAGGGGAAGGCCACTGCTGATGGTGAGTCAGTGGCAGAATATGTCTTGACCTTCCGAGAAAGACATGCGGAGCTCATGGGCCTGGCCAAGGTGAATCTGGCCAGAGCCCAGAGGAAGCAGAGGTCTGGTATGACTGCACAGCGCGGGCCCGCACCTACACCACCAGAGACCAGGTGATGGTGCTTATCCCCGTGAGAAAAAAAACTACAGACCACCTGGCAAGGCCCTTTCAAGGTTGTCAAGCAACTAAATGAGGTAAACTATGTGGTGGAGCTGCCTAACTGGGCGCACCACCACCAAGTGTACCATGTGAATATGATGAAGCCATATTATGACAGGGGCAATGTGGTGTTGGCCATGTGTGGACAGTGGGAGGAGAAGGGAGATGAGCCTTTAGTAGATCTATTCTCTGAGGCAGGAGCTGGCTCCCTCCAGAAACAATTCCCTTCTCTGATAAGTTAAACCTGGCCCAAAAAGTGGAGATTAGAAATGTGCTGCATCTGTACCAACAGCTGTTTTCCAACCAGCCTGGACTCACTAATCTGACTGTCCACTGGGTGGAGACAGGAGCACATCCTCCTAGAAGATGCTCCCCCTTTCGAGTCACAGGGAAAACTGCTCAGGACCTGGAAAGAGAGGTCAGTAACATGCTGGCTTTGAGGGTGATCCAGCCATCTTCCAGCCCCTGGGCCTCACCTGTGGTGCAGGTCCCCAAAAAGGATGGGTCGATCTGGTTCTGTGTGGACTATTGGAAACTCAGTGCCATCACTGTATCTGATACCTACCCCATGCCCTGACCTGACGAGCTCCTAAACAAATTGGGAGGAGCTCGTTATTTTACCACTATGGATCTTACAAAGGGCTACGGGCAAGTGCCACTGGATGCAGATACCAGGCTGAAATCGGCCTTTATCACCCCTCTGGGACTCTACAAGATCCTAAACCTGCCTTTCGGCTTCAAGGGGGCACCTTCCAGCGCCTGGTGGATCAGCTACTGATGGAGGGTTTTGCTGTGGCCTATATTGCTGACATCTGAATCTTTAGCCAGACCTAGGAGGACCACGTGTCCCAGGTTAAACAGGTGCTGGAATAACTCCAGGAGGCTGGGCTGACCATAAAAGCTAAGAAGTGCAAGGTGTGGATGGCTGAAATATCTTACCTGGGCCCAGTGATGAGCTCCCAAAATCCTAATAACCAGTTCCCTACTGGGTCCTCGGTGGCACTTCGATGGCGGCGGGGTGGGGGCTTCACTCGCTCCGGGTTTTTGGCAGCATTTCGGCGGCAGGTCCTTCACCCGGAGTGAGTGAAGACCCTCCCCCCCCACCGCCAAAGACCCAATAGGGAACCACGCAGTAAGTACATGGCCCACGTGTCTGTCTCCTTCCCCTCATCTGACCCCAACCCACGTCCTGCCCCCGACTGCCCCCCTCAAAACCTGTAACCCATCAACCCCCCCACTCTGTTTTCCCTGACCACTCCCTCCTGAGATCCCCCACCTTAACTGTCCCCCAGGACCTCACCCCCTAAACAACTTGCCCCGCTCCCTGTCCCCTGACGGCCCCGACCCCATCCACCACCACCCCGAAAGACCCCTGGAACTCCCACGCCTACCCAACCCCCTCATTCCCCATCCCCTGACCGCCCCCTCAGAACCTCCGTCCCCTCCAACAAACTGGACAAAGGCTGGAGGAGGAGCCGGTGGGAGGGTGGGTGAGACTGCTGGAGGGGGTTTCAGTTGGGAGGTGACTGGGAAAACTGAGGGAGCCCCTGGGCTTGGGTGTAAGCTCCCTGCTCCCCAGATGGACCTGACTGAGGGGGTCCTGTTGTCTGTACCTATGAGCTTTGATTTGGACTGGGTTCCTGTTGTCTAATAAACCTTCTGTTTTACTGGCTAGCTGAGAGTCACAGTGAATTGCAGGAGGAGGGGGGTGCAGGGCCCTGACTCCCCCACACTCCATGACAGCAGCAATGGGAGAGGGGACAAGCAGATTTAACATGGAGACAAGCAGATTGATGGATTGGATCCTGCAGTCCTTAAAAACCCAGGTAGTCTAGTCTCCATTGACTTCAAGGTTTGAAGGAGCTATTGTAGAGGGCACAATGGCTGCTGTATTTCCTGCAGGTGCTGCTATTTCCAGTGCCGCCTTTTTTATTAGTTTTTTTAAACCACAAAATATTTGGTGTTCGTATGAATGTAAAAGATGCTCTGTGAAACCTGATTTCATATCGGTAAGTCTCAGCTGAGTTTGCAAAATTGCACGCAACATTAGAGGTGGCCTAAAGCAGTTTCAACTAAGATCCGGTGGCAGATGACTGTGTTTTTATTATAGGGCTCAAAGACAAAGGCACACACAGGGAACCATTTCAATCCATCCCATGATTCTGTGATAGCCACAGGAATGTCTCACTTACCATAGTTCATGTCTCGTTTAAGCCATATTGTCTTTAATTAGGGTTACCATACGTCCAAGTTTTCCTGGACATGACCCCTTTTTTCCCATCCTCTGTTCTCCAACTAGGCAGATTTTTGAAATAAGAGGAAATATCTGGGATTTTTTCTGCTCCCAACATTGCAGCTCAGAAGGAGCAGTCTCCATGCCTTGATTGGTCCCTCCCCTGCATTCTGCCTGCCCTGGGCCCAGCCAGTCTGCCAGGTAAGCAGAGCCACCAAACGCCTCTATGCTGGACCGCCTGTCCTGTTGCAGGGCCTCAGAACCCAGCCAGGAGCGGTGACAGGGCCTGCCCTGGCTCCCTGCCCTAAGGATGGGGCGAGGCCTGCAAGGAAACTCTGATGAGCTGGCACTGCATCCTGGGCCTGTGCCAGCCACCCAGCTGCCATGACAGGGAGCACAACACTGCCACCCAACTTGAGTGTGAGGCCACAGGTACCCCCTCCAGCATCCATCAGGTACTTCCTACAGCACCCTCCAAATACCCGCTCCCAGGATGCACACCCTAGTACAGCACTCCTCCCCCACAAAATACCCCCTCAAGCAGTCCCCAGTACTCCCTCCTAGGACACACACAACCCACCAGCATCCCCCAAATATTCCCTCCAGCACCCTACCTCCAGCTCCACTTTCCCCTCTCCCTCTTCGTGGTAGTGTCCTCTATTTAGGAACTTGAAATATGGTAACCTATCTTTAGTTAGAAATATAGGGCCTGATCCTGTGAACGGCTGAACTCCCTCAGCTTCCTTTGACCTGAAGCCAGTAGAAACGGAGAGCTTCCAGCACCGCAGAGAACCAGACTGTAAAGGCTTGTCTACGCTGGCAATTTACAGAGTTGCAACTTTCTCGCTCAGGGTGTGAAAAAACACGCCGCTGAGTGCAGCAAGTTTCAGCGCTATAAAGCTATGCTCCTGGTGCTGGTAGCTACGCCTCTCATGGAGGTGGTTCTCTCCCAGCACTGTGCCAGGACCACACAAGCCAAGTTAAAGCACTGCCGCTGCAGCACTTTAGCGGTGCCAGTGTAGACTAGTCCTAAGATAATTTGGTTTAAAGAAATAAAAAATGAACAAAGGTAAATAAGGCATTTATGTAATATGTATTAGTTGCTCTGTCCTAGAGAAATTATTATGGGAAAGGATTTAAAATGTTTCTCCAATTCCTGCTTACCCTGTTACTGTTATCATTCAACCATGTAATAAAAAAATTTGAGCTTCACTTTGTGCAGTTGGATTCACATCTAAATATAAGTGAACGAGTGGCAACATTAAGATTTGGAGCCAGACTTGCTCTAAGTTGTGGGGTGCACAAGTCAATTTTTTGGTGCCTATCTTTACAGCCAAGCACCAAAACCTCAGTATCCAGAACTATCTTCACTGAATGCCATGCTGTTTGTCAGATACTCAGTACGATGACCTCTGTTCTAAATTTACTCTGTAAAGTGCATCTCGCAAACAAATGGACTAAGCCTCTGAGGACAGGCCTACAGACACAGCACAGCCGATTTCACTCTCTGGTTTGCATGGGTTTAGCAGGTTGATAAATGCACTAGTCATTTGACTATCTGCACTGTATTATTCTCAGCATGTTCTAAAGCAGAAACCTGAAGACTAAGGTTTTATCTTTTACCTTTTGCCTTTTCCTGAGTGTCCAGTTCTTCCACAGCAGAAGTCTGACCTGTGTAAGGAAGCTCATTGCTCTTCTGCATCAACAGCGTCACAAACCTGTAGTATAAAATGCATCCATCTTTATCTCTCACACCTGGGCTCAGATAATACCTGAAACAAAATTCTCAGCAGAATAACCGCCTTTAGCTTCTGTTCTTTTTACATCTCTCTTTTGCTTTCCTGGCCAGGGCTTTTCAATCATGCCTTATACATCTTGTTCTAGACAAATGTTGATCTACAGAATACGGTGTTTTTCTCTTGTTGGGAGAGTGGTTCTCATGACTCATTTTTCTGGGTCAATAAATGAGAGAACAGTTTTCAAATGAAAATATGGACCTCTTTTTACTCATTTCAACTATTACCCTGGCATGGAAGGAAACATTTGGATTTTCTACCTGTAACTACTTCCTTTTTTTTTTGGGTAGAATCAAAGATGACAATGAGTCAGTATGTTTGGTTAATCTAATATCTCTGATATCTGGATTTTCAGAAGTGTTAGAATAAAATCAGTATTAGTTACTTGACACTTCAAGGAAAACATTTAAGGTGAGTTTTTCATCACCTGAGAAAGTACTTAACCCTCAACCAAAGATAAAAAAAAGGCCAGCCTTGGACAGAAAACATGGCACTAATCATGACAAAACCTGGTAGAAATTACCTCTTTCTTTTCATTTTGAGCATGGAAGAGTTTGGGGCAGGAAATTTAAGACCAAATTTAGGTCACACTGACTGTGCTGCTTATCTGTCAGACAAACAGAGAAAAACTCCATAGCAGGACTTTTCATGCAAAATTATCAGCACTAATGCCTGGAGGGTTCTCATTCTTTGTAGGGTAACAGTTCCATATACTATTCAACATCATCCCATCAGCTCTAATTGCTCCTATTACAAACACAGCAGAAAAGGAAGTCAGATTGGCTATAAAAAGCTATTGTGACACAAGAGAGCAAATGGATTATATATAATGTTTTGAAAGGATGCACCTCTGCATCTGTGTTACCCTTGGGTGGAGGCTACAGGGAACCAACTGAACACAGTGTGGTTGCCTTATCTAACAGAGCTGGGAAAAAAAATTCTGACACATCATTTTTGGTGAAAAAACTAAGTTTTGGGTTGACCAAAACTATCTGTGAATTTGAGTCAAGTAGTTTCATCCAAAAAATCCACCCCCCCCATTTAAAACTTTATGTTTCAAAATGCAGCTATATTTTAAAAACAAAACCGGATCAAAACACTTTAAAACAAAACAAAAAGTTTAGTTTTTCATTGAATGAATTATTTAGTTTGGCCCAAAACAAGTATTGTTTTTTTTTTCAGTTTAGCCACCTAATCAAAACAAAACAAAATAAAAATCAATTATTCACACAAACAGCTGTTGAATGTTATAATAATGCTGCAACTGAAGAACTAAAGCTTCCTAATGGGTGTTAGCAGACTGAAGACCTAAAACAGATATCACACCCTGAGAGGGAGGTCCAGTATTTGGAGGGTGTATGTGTTTCCTTTCATACTGCTGGTAGAATTTGAGGCCAAACCTAACGCGCTACTTGTGCTGGGAAGGAACATTAATTGGGACTCTGGAAATGGAAGATGACCTGACAGAGTTACAGAAGAACAAAATATTGAATGCAAGGGAACAAGAAAACTTCTTCATAAAGATGCCTAAATCTTGTTCATCCATGTTCAGGTGAAAAGCAGCCAGCTACCCACCAGTTAAGCAGAATTTTACAGACAAGAGAGTGTAGAGACACAGATATTCATTTCTGGAGAGCTAAATGATAAAGCACTCAGATACATACAGAAACTCAAAGTCCATGTATCAGGTTCTTAGCAATATTGGTGAATTTAGTGGCTTGAATGTCCAGGAACACATCCACAGCTTGGATGAGTCATTCAGTCCTTTGTTCAGAGCATCAGTTTGCAGAAAAGTTACTCCAGAGGTAAGAAGCAAGAATGAAGACAAATTGGAGATGATGCAGATGCCCTTTATATTCCTTTTGCCATGTGGCTTGTTGTACTTCCCGTGCCCCAAACAAAAGCTTCACAGCACCCGGCATGGAAAAGCCTTAGGGTTCTATTAGGGTTGCCAAATTTCTAATTGCACAAAACACCCTTGTCTCATCCCTTTCCCTGCTCCTTCCTGAGGCCTTGTCCACCCCTTTTGAGGCTCCGCCCCTGCTCACTCCATCCCGCCCCCCCGTGGCTTGCTCTCCCCCACCCTTACTCATTTTCATTGAGGTTGGGGTTGGGGTGCAGGAGGTGGTGAGCATGTCAGTTGGGGATGCAGGCTCTGGGATGGGGCTAGGGATGAGGTGTTTGGGATCCAGAAGGGGGCTCCGGGCTGAGGCAGGGAGTTGGGGTATGGGAGGTGGTACGGACTCTGGGCTGGTGAGGGGAATGAGGGGTTTGGAGTGCAGGAGGGGGCTCCAGGCTGGGACTGAGGGGTTTAGGATGTGGGGGAGACTCCAGACTGAGGCAGGGGGTGAGGGTGTGGAAGGTGGTACAGACACTGGGCTGGGGATGCGGATTCTGGGCTGGGGCTGAGAGGTCCAGAGTGTGGAAGGGGGTTCCAGGCTGAGGCAGGGGATTGTGGTGTAGGAGGCAGTACGGGCTCTGGGCTGGGAGTATGGGCTCTGGAATACAGCCAGAAATGAGGAGTTCAGGGTGTGGGAGGGGATCCTGGCTGGGCCGGGGCGTTAGAGTTGAGGGAGGGGTGAGGGCTTTGGCTGGGGGTGTAGAATCTGGAGTTGAGCCAGGGACGGAGGGAGTTTGGGTGTGGGCTTAAGGGATGGGAGTTTGGGTGTGGGAGGGGGTGCAGGCTCTGGGAGGGAGTTTGGGTATGGAATGTGGTTCCAGGCTGGGGTGCGGGAGGAATTTTGGGGTGCAGGCTCTGGGCGGTGCTTACCGCGGGGGGCTCCCCATGAGCTGCAACATGTCCCTCGGCTCCTAGGCAGAGGCACAGACAGGCAGCTCTGTGCACTGCTTCCCCCCGCAGATGCTGCCCCACCTCCCATTCTCTGCAGTTCTCAGACAATGGGAGCTGGGAGCCGGCGCTTGGGGCAGGGTAGTGGCAGAGCATGGAGTGCTCGTGGCCGTCCCTCTGCCTAGGACCCAAGGGACATGTTGCCACTTCCAGGGAACCGCATGGAGCCAGGTAGGTAGCCTGCCAGCCTCGCACAAACTGGACTTTTAATAGCCCAGTCAGCAGTTCTGACCAGAGCTGCTAGGGTCTCTTTTCAGCTGGGCATTCCAGTTGAAAACCAGACACCTCGCAACCATAGGTTCTGTCCATAGGCATGCCCCTGCATGCTTACTGACTCATAAGGTGTAGTCCCTGGCTTTTTCAATGGGTTCATTGTACAACTGATGACCCTTGATGAGACAAGGAACAGGCCGCGCCGATGTCAGTCTATCTGGGGGTGTTACCCAGAAACACAGCACAAGTTCTGAAATGCAGATATAACATAAATATCTATAACTTATAGTACAAAGGTTATACAAACATATAAACAAGATCATCAGACTTGGCAAATCATAACATTTTCACTGATGCTTTACATGACATATCTGGCAAAAGTCATTGCAATTTTACAATATTGGTATTGGTATACAGTGTCTCAGTTCCATACAGTGTCACACCCACACCCAGCAGAGGCCGTTCAGTAGGGTGGGAATTAGGCATGCCTAGTCTAGCTCCCCCAGCCGCATGGAAAAGCTGCTCCACAGGCCTTCTGCAACAACTATGGACAGGAATTCGAGACTGTGTTTATGCCTATACATACTGCCTGGCAATGGCCCCTACCATAGGTGCCAATTTTTCCCATCGCTGGTGGGTGCTTGTGCAACTCCTGCCCTGACTCCACCCCTGCCCTACCCCATTTCAAGCTCTTCCCAAAAGTCCCCACCCCACCCCCTCCCTATTCCCTATTGGACCCCTCCCCAAATCCCCATCCTGGCCCCACCTCTTCTCCTGAGCACACGGAGTTCCCCCTCCTCCTCATTCCCTCCCAGCACTTGCCACTGTGAAACAGCTGTTTTGCAGCACAAGCGCTGGGAACCAGGGGGGAAAAGCAGGCACGCGGCACACTCAGAGAATAGGCGGAGGCAAGCTGGGGCAGGAGGGGGAGCTGCTGGTGGGTGCAGAGCACCCACCAATTTTTCCCCGTGAGTGCTCCAGATCCGGAGCACCCACGGAGTCGCCAGCTATGGTCTCCCACATATACTATTCCTCTTTCTGGCTCCATTAGCTGAGCCATTCATCAGCTTGTTCATGTCTTAATGAGGGGTCTCTTAATCATACAGATAGTCATAAGCCTGTCCTATATAAGGTACACTGTACTCTATTTTACTATTGTCAGCAAAGGAAACTTGTAAAACAAGAATATAAGCAGTGTGAGGACTTCCACACAGGACAATTATATTCATCCTGGGAGATTTAGGTATTTTTGCCACAGTGTTCTGAATCGCGTTGAGATTTTCAGCAACAGGAATAATCTTGGGGAAGAGAAGGGACAGTAAATGGGGTAATCCAGACCCTGCTTAGAAATTTAATCAGTTAGTTAGATTTGCTGATGGTAGTAGGGAAAGAGTCATAATACAAGTGTTCCTCATCAGGGGAGGGACTCATTAACAAGGGACAAGCTAACAATCATGTGGAAATTCCCAAAGGAATCCCTTATTAAGACTGGAACAAACCACTGAATTCTTCATGTGACAGTGTCAAGAATCCACTAATGCTGAAGAATTAAAAGAAGAAGTTAAAGGGACTTTTCCTCTTGGCCTAAAACAAACTATTAAAGTCCCCTTTATGACAATAATACTTGAAGTATTTTTGGCACAGAAAACAAAAGAGGGAAGATCACAATCAGCTATTAAGTCACATTTCAACAATGGCTCCAGTTTTTCTGAAGATGAAGGAGAATATATTTTTGCTTCCAAAAGCATCATCATTAGTGAAGGCTTTACAAAAGGAAAGGACCTCAATTTCCTATTTAAAAAAATGAATCGTTTTAAAGATGTGGGTGCTAGATTGCCTTGAACTTGGCTTTTTAAAAATATTATAATTACACAGGCTGAGATTAGGACTCCTGCATAGGAAAAAGTCTTACAGTGATATAAGGACTAGGCAGAGAAATGAGATGAGACACAGATCTCAGATTCTGCAGCAGGACAACTTTAGTTTAGAATAACCCAGGGTATCCCCTAAGTATTCCTTCCTCCTGCCTGGAGGTTTGGCGAGACCTACAGAAAGAAGAGAATTGTAAGTTGTCAGATACAGGCCCTATTAGGTCAAATAGAGCAAAATACTATCATAAAATCATGGATAAAGAAATCAGGCTCAGAGATATGCAAACTTCTAATGAGATTAGTTTTGCTCTATCTTCAGTTTTAAAGGCAGCATGCCAGCGGGAAAGATCAGTGTAGACTTGAAATCGTTGTATTAATGAGCAATCTTAACTGTCAGCTTCCAGTAGCAGGTACTAGAAGAAATACAATTCTCCAGCACGTTAAAACTTGAATTGTTTATTTTATTTGGGGGTGGGGCATGGGGGAAACAAATTACAAATTGGTAATTCAGTTTTGAA
Source organism: Gopherus flavomarginatus (assembly GCF_025201925.1). NCBI lineage: Eukaryota > Metazoa > Chordata > Testudines > Testudinidae > Gopherus > Gopherus flavomarginatus. Next base: position 82,000,893 of record NC_066623.1, on the reverse strand, counting down.
TGAAAAAGCTAGTGCAAATTCATGTCCATTATTATTTAGAATGCTACTTAGCTCCCTCCTGATGCTCATGCACACACAGGATGTGAGCTAGATACATTGCATGCGTTCATTTGTGCTTTGTTAATTTTCCTTTTACAGGAAGTGATTTCCCTTCCAGGAGTCTTGACAAAAAGGGCCAAGAAAAATAAAATAGTTCTATCATAAGAGTATTAGCAAAGCGTGGGAAGTCTCTTCCAAGGTTCCTGCTTATAGGAAAATCAAAAAATAACAGCTCTTGTTCAGTTTTCTTTGCTGGCCTATTAGAGTAGAAGAATTATTTTTATATCCTAGAAAGAAAACCCTGTCCCTTATTGGCTGAAGACAGTCATATGACGAGTCAAGAACTTTCTATACTGTACTTCATCTGAGATCTGCAGTACTAGGGTCTAGAAAAGAGTTAAGGATATTGTGTATAAGAATTAGTGCATCTCAACTGGCTCTTGAGCAGTAAGCAATGGCTTTCCTTTATCTTATCCTGGAGCCCGGTAGTAAAGCCACTCTTTCAGTGGTTAGCAAGGGATCCCTTATAAAACACTACACTATCAATGACTCCACATTATCAAGGGCTGACCAGTGTATCTCTAAGCAATATAGAAACAACAAAGTTTAAAGAATATCTACAGCATGCTCAACTCTGCTTTAGGAATTTGAGCAACAGAATATCCATTGCAGATTTCTTCCCCTTCATTTGCTTAGCAATAGTTCACTTGTTCATTAGCTCTGAGAAATTCCTGTTCCCTCCAAAATTGTTCCTGTACATGATCACTACCCTTCAGAACTTAAACAGCAAACTGCCTAAAATGCCAGAAATTCCTAGCTAGATGCATGTTTGACAAGACAGATCCAGGGAAAGAAAGGATCTTTTGCCCTTATATAAAAATCTCATCAGTCCATACCACTTTCACCACTTTTGCTGAGCTCTAGGTGTCTGATAAAGTGGCATACGTCTCACCTTTTTCTACTACAACCTAATTGTCTTGTGGGAATTTTGTAGGCTCTGTAGATAAATCAGATTCTCTTGATGTTCAGGCCCAGTAACTTGGAGATTCAATTGCCCATAAAGGACATTAAATATAATTGACATATTGGATGGATGTATACTCTCAAAACTCAGTTCTGTTGCCATATTACTCTTGCTAAGGATTCCAGACAGGTTCACTTTATACCTTAGATTTGTTTCCATTGTGCCCCTGCATTTCTCAGGTCTGACATTTTCAGAAATACCTGTAAGATAAGGTCAGTTTGTCCTCTCTGTCTGCCTTTCAATTTCCTCACGGATCATCATTCTGTAGAGGTAGGGACAGGAAGAAATAAAGGTAGAGGCCACACAATATGGCTGGAGAGCCAATATGTCTCTCTGCAGGCTGATGAAGTCCACTTTCCATCCTACTCTTCCCTCTAGATTTTAAAGTTACCAACATTTCTTCCATAATTCAGCGACAAGCTCACTGAAGAATACAGTATATCAGGCTGACAGGAAGCTGACTGCAGTGTTGATGTAGCCGTGTTGGTTCCAGGATACTAGAGAGACAGGGTGGGTGAGGTAATATTTTTTATTGGACAAACTTCGGTTGGTGAGAGTGACAAGCATTCGAGCTAAAAGAGCTCTAAGGAAGTGGACTATTATCTGTGTTCTGACTCAGAGCTCCACAGAGGTGCATTCAAGAAGCTCAGTGGTAAGTTGTGTCCTACTCTACTTATTTAGAGTTTAGTAAACAAAAGTTACATAGTGGGCCTGGATGGTTCATCCCAAGTCTCAAGAACAACTCAGTTTTGCCCAGTGGTCTAGAGCCAAAAGCAGTGCTCCACAAAACGAACAAGTACAGCATAGCTCCAGATCGATACGAGTTGGGGCACATGAGTATTGCAGCATCAGCTGCTCATGTCAGCCTCTGGCTCTCCACAGGCACCGCCACAACCTACTCCACTGCCTCAACCTTGTGCTCCAGGTGAAGCATTTCTTGCTGAGTAAGGACCAAGAGTGGAGTGCTCATCCAGGGAGAAAAGGACTTAGAAATGGGGAGTCTGGCCTTTTACTGGGCTCCCAAGGCTTTTCACAATCTTGCACAAGCTGTTGTATCATGGAGTTCTGCCAGGAACCATGGCACCATCTAACTGCAACAATGTGTGGATGCAGGGCATTCAAGGACTTCTACCATCAGTTTGATGGTCCTGGTTTAGCTTCGGTTGGACAGATGTTCAGATTACAACTGGGCACCCTTGCTGTAGACTCACCAAAGAGATGAGGAGTGGAATGAGGCCTGGAGACAGAGGTCCATTCAGGCCAGGGTGAGATACATTGGCAATGCGGAGCGGGGGAATATGCCTGGCTTCTGCCTTGTGCTGCCTTGTGCTACACCTGTTCTGTGGATAAACAGATGACAGTCTCCAAGGCCGTCAACAATCCAAGACTTCACACATTCAACAAATGAATATTAAACTTTGTAACCAAAAGTCAATTGTTCTGAGAAAGGAGGCATCGGTTGCTGATCGCATGCCTGCACAGAAGGCTGCATCTGACAAACAGATTAAATTAAACTGTAATCGCCCTAATTAGATAATACCATCACATTGGAAGGTGGGGTGAATTTGCTTTTCAGTTCCCTTGCCTAGGCTGTGCTTGTGACCTACTTCTGCTGTGTGTGAAGGGTGGGATTTATGAGAACAAACTTGAAATGTTTTTGTGGAGCATTTCAGTACACACCGGGATTTGCAAACTCAAACTGATAGCACCTACAGTTTGAATACAGGATCTTAGCTAGCCCCACTACAGTCAGCATCTTATCATTAAGGATTTCCAAACCATCCTTTATTGGTTGCTGGTAAATGAGATATTCCACTTAAAGTAAATAGACTATAATAATAAGCGCATGTAACGTAAATGCATATTTGAAAATATGCCCTTGTACTATTCTTATCAGGGATGGCGTAAAGCTCTCTATGATGTGTGTGTATATACATGTTCACACAATTCATGCATGAGTTTGGGATGGCTGCATGACTTATAAATTACAAAGCCAGAAGTGAGTCATGCTGGTCACTCTGAGTCCCAGTAAAACCTTTAAACCATCCCAACTCCATCATGTATTCCAAACATGCCACAATTTTAACAGAGAAGCTATTTTTAATATGGCAAAGTATTACTGGGACACTTTTGTTCCTTCAGTTTGCAAAAGGGGAAATTTCCATAAGTGTCATAAGTCCAACCAATTTAGGAGAGAGCCCTCCAGCAAATCTAGGGAAGACGAGTTCACATCCCTGCTGTTTTTAAGATAAGCACAAGCAGGAAAAAAAATTAGAAAAAATAAAGTGTGTGTTGCACAATCTCATGCTAGTACCGTAGTTAATACACCCCTCTGTGTGGTAGTGGAAAAAAGGCTGCCAGTGTTCTGCAGTCTCAGAGACAATGCCACTTATTTATAGCTTCCATACAATTAGTTACTATATGTCTTGTCTTGCAGACAGAGGTCAGGAACCCTGCCCCCTCCTAGCCCCATATGGACCCACATTTTAATAAATGCTTGCACATTTTGCCGAGCTAAGCTTACACATAAAGGTATGTACACATGCCAATTCCCCATGGACACGTGCTCACTGGGGCTAGGGCTTCCAATGGAGTTTAAGGGAGTTGGGTGCCCCAGCAACTCCTTTTAAATTCCTTTGAGAATTCCAGCCAGCCTGGAGGTTTTGCAGCACAAGTGAGATGAGCACACAGAAATTTGTCCTTTTTTGCCCCTACATCAAACCAAGTACCTCTTATATTAACATTATATGGGAGACATGAAGGCTAAGGGTAGAGAACTGATACACAAAGGCTATTTTCACTTTCACAAAAAAGACCTGTAACAACTTAACAAGCCTGGCTAGGAGCCATTTTCCCCGTGTCTGTGCCTGGGCAGATGCCTCAGTGCAGCATGACCCTACATCATCCAAAAGCAACTTCCCTTCTTCTGAAGCAATTCATTTTAGACATGCAAGTATGAGCAGAGAATCTTTCGAGTTTTAAACATTTCTTTGAATACTAGGAATGTGTTCTCATCTAACCCTGGGGAGCTGGGCTTTAGATACTATTTGTTCATCTCTATAAGACAAAGGGCATCAAGGGAGTATGGGCTTCAACTCAGATCTGTTCTGATCAATTTTCAGAAAGAGCAAATTAGAATCCATTCCTCTCCCTGGAGTCACAGCAGGCCAGTAAGGTACTGTCTTAACACTCTAGAGAAATATTTAAAAATCAAGATGTCTACATATCATAGATCACTGCCCCAAAGTGCTTACAATCTAAATGACAACATACAGATGGAGGATGGGATGCAACACAAAGCAAGTGATGGAGTGGTGATGTATCTTGTTGGTTTTATAAGTTTCTTGATTGTATCATTCATTTTATCTTTTTCAGTTTTAGAAGGGTTTATGTATTTTGTGACCACTTCCCTTGTGGTGGGCTGGAGTGCTTCTTAGGCTCTGAAGAAGCACGTAAAGAGAGACTTAAAGGAAGGGATGGAGTTGTGATGGGCTGGATCAGAGACGGCATTACAGGGATATGAAGCCAGATGGAAGTAAATATGGAGATGAGAGAGGGAAGGAAATGGAGGGGAGTGGAAGGGGAAGGTGGAGCAGAGAAGCTCACGGGACCAATATTGTGCCTATTGTTGCTGATATAACAATGTGAAGAGATCATCGATACAAAATCAGTGAAGAGAAGGAGGAAAGGGCCAAGGAAACCTCCTTCTAAAGACAGCAGTTTAAGAATCAAAGAGCAATCAGAGTACTACTGAATCCACTGCACGTCACAACAAGGACACACTTAGCACCACAAACTGATTCCTCCTGCAGCGTGTACCCGGAAAGTTGGGCAATATAGAAGATCCGTATATGGATGGGGCACATACTTGTAAAACAAGTCCAAAGCATGCTTGATGCACACATAGTGTATCTGTTCTTTGCTTATGCCCAAAGCCTGATTTTACACAAGAATGATTCCATTCAGGCCAGTTGTGTTGTGTGTGAGGAAAGCAAGCAGGATTTGCCCACGCTATTTAACACTGTTGACCTTTGATGCCTTTGAATGGCGAGGGCTGTTCCTCTCTCTTTTAGAGAGTCACAAACATTAAGATTTTTCCAGATTCCTTTGTATCACCATCATAGAAATGGACTTCCAAAGCAACATTTGCCCCTTAGAAATGAACTTTTGTACAGACAAGTTGGCCTCTACAGCCTCCTCCTGGGAGTTGTACTGATACCACCCACTTTGGTTTTGTTGTTTTCATTTTTGTATAAGTAGCAGCAGCATATCATTAATAGACAACACTCAAAAAGCTTTTGCAATTGAACCCTGAATTGGTTTGCTCGTTTCTCTACCACACTCTGAGCACTTCACAGAGCATGTGAAGTCAGCATTCAAATTGACTCAATTAGGCCCTTGCCAGAGTCCAGAAATTAAAGAATTCATGGATTTACAAGAAAAAGCAAGGATTTAACTAGTAACAATAAAAGCCTGGAAAAGTCACCAACTTACCTCACGTACGAAGAGGCATGGAGAGCATTACCCTGCTAGAGGAAATTAAAAGGTTTCTGAAGGGATGTTCAGCATGGCTGGAAAGGAATGCATCTCTTAGGAGCAGTCAGCACTTGCAAAATAACACAGCTCAGTTGTAATAAGATTGTTTTAATCCCCAGCTTGATGTGGAACAACTCAGTCTGAGAGTGTAAGCGCTGCTGCATGAAAAACAAACATATGATGTACACTGTGCACATACTACGGAGCCTGCACCAGAAAATTGATCCTTCCTTGAGAATTGTCTTGTGACCTGAACAAATGCTACATTTGAAACAAGGATTTCAGGACTACAGCTCCAGTAGCATTAGGGACCCCTGCAAAACAGAGTTGTTATGACTAATTGGGTCAGGAAGTTATGGAAATCAGCACTCTACCAAAGGTCCAACAGGACTGCATAAGTATAGTATACCTAGAGAGAATGTAATTACTATGCAAATCAGGCACATGGAAAACAGCTTGCCAAAGGGCTTGCCCACAGGATAACAACAGACTGACTGACCCCAAGCCCTATCGCAGTTGGCAAGCTTATGATAATATCGTAAAGGCAGTTCAGTCATTATAAGCTCTTAATTGCATTGAATATTGTCTAAATGTGAGTTCCCTATGAGATTTGCATTAAAACCTAAAGAAATTATATATAAAATTAGCATCTCCAGTTAAAAACAAAGCCAACATCTTCTCTGCAAGGTTTGTAAGAGGTAATGTGGTCTAGGACAGCGTCTCAATCTATTCAGTGTGCTGACCCCTTCTTTGAAGTCAATATTTGTCACAATCCCCCACCCCATTATATTTACGGAAAAAGTAAAATGTATCAATGCTAACAATGATCAGTCTATAAAACTAATGGGTGTGCGTGTCTTGAGACTGACAGAATACTGGAGCTTCAAGGGTGAGGGTGTGCAGAGTGAGAATTTGTTTGCACCTCATAGTCCCAATTTTTTTTTGTGACCCCCCCTTTGGGGTCATGACCCACTTAAACGCTGGTCTAGGAGACTGGGAGTCAGAAGGACTAGGCTCTATGTCTGACTTTGCCACTAGCTTGCTGAGTGACCTTGGGGAGGTCACTTTACCTCTGTGCATCTATTGCCCCTCCCACCCTCTGTCTTGACTGTTTAGATAATAAGCTCGTTATGGCAAGGCCTTTCTAGCACAGCTGAGCTCCCATCTCAGCTGGGCTTCCTAAACACTACTGTTACACAAACAGCAGGTGATCTTGTAATGGCAAATTATATTTTTTTTAACCAGATGAAACCTAGCATACAAGATTTTTCTAAATTACACAAAAGGGGGAAAAAGATTTTCAAGTAACAAAAAGGTGAACCAATTTGTTGTATTTTCATAAATACAGGGAAACGTGAACAGAAATTAGTTCAAATACTTTAAAAACAAATTTAAATGACAATTTTATTTTTAAAGCGCAATGAATTTACACTAATAACTGTAAATAAAGCAGTTTTATATTATAGCTTTGTGCTAGAATAGCCTTGCAAAATGGTCACAAAAATCTTTCCCACAAGATTGAGCAGCCATACCGACCAACTTAGCCTGCATTCCTTACACTGGCTACCTAGAAAATGGCAGATTTCATTAAAAACATTTCTTGGCAAAGGACCTGAGTTCTCAAATATTCATAAGTCTCCAGCTGCTGATTAGCTGGACTCTGACATTGGCCTCCTTTTGGGAGGCTTTACCATTGCATGGGGGTTAGCAGGTGATTGAACCTTTGTTGTAGTAGCTTCTAAAGTGCATAACGTACTCCCACTGGATGCAGGGTTACCAGGAGCATGAGTCAGCGCAGAATTTGGATGGACTCTTCACTTTCTGGCAATATGGAGGATATAGAGAAATAGTTCTCCATATTTTGTCAGGAAGAAATATAACTAACACACTTGGAGTGGAAACTGTACCTAGCATTCATCAGTTATGCTGTGGGAGCCCAATACATTTCATAGACACCATGCACTTTTTTATTTTTGGAAACTAGACAGCCCTGCACTGTGGATAGCTAACTAGAGGAGGGAATAGGAATGGCTTTCCCTTATTGCTATACAAGGTTACAGTTCAGGATTTAGTACATTAACGAGCACACACAACTTACATGAATCTATTCTCTTGTACACAGAGTCAGCCACATTCTCACACACTGAAAATTTTCTCCCCATTTGAAACACCATCTGAAGGAGCTTTGGCCAACAGGGTAAGTGAAACACAGATCAAGGGATCTCTCTTTCAGGAGGAGACTGGCCTTGATCAGTCAGTTTTTCAGTAAGTCTAAGAGGTTCACCATTTTCAGCTATCTGCTGTGCATCTGTCAGTGAAATTGTACTTCTTTCCTCCACCATCAGTTCTATACTCTTCCCTACCCCCAAATCCATCTGTCCCCCGGTCCTGTTCCAATCTCTCCTCATCTCTAGGACTCCCCCTTTCACACCTCATGGAAGTTCCTCTGTGTTGCTTCCCCATTAGTCAACTTTTCCTAACAGCAGCAGTGGGCCTAGCAAGCACAGAGACCTTTGGCCTCTGACTTTTGCATGGCTGACAATGTGAATCTGCACTGGTGCTGGGCTGGTTGGTTAGAGAATGGGTCTCCTTAGGTTTTTGAGGCTGGGGGAAGCAGGGTGGAAATAGTGGTTTCCCCACAATAATCAATTCCTAATGGTTGGATTGGGGAGTTGTCACAGAAGCCACTGTACAGTCTGGTGTGCTCTCCCATGGTACCACAACTGCCTGAGTGAGCAGCAGCCAGGCTAGTCTGAGAGGGCTGAAGTTATTTCAGACAAGGAGAGCGGACATTCATTTTTTTAAGCCATGCTATCCCTCTACATAGACTCCTAACAGCCCACTGTATAGAGCTAGCCTGAGGGTTTGGGGATAGAGATGATTCTTTGGAACACCCACCCAAATGTCATGACTCATTTTATGCGAAATGTGGGTATGGATTAGTACGCCACTAAGCTTCCTGCTGCAGAAATGAATGTCAGCTGCATATTTCTTCCAGCCCTCCTGACCAGTGTTTTACATTTCCATAGCTCTTGTCTAAGGGGAGTGCTAGAAACTTCAGCTATATTTTTAAAGGATTCTTTTTCACAAGGTCTAAAACCTCACTCAATGCTAAAAAGGAACACAATATCTTTGGTTCGGTGACCATTTGTTTTATGGTAGATACTACACCTAGCTGGCTGAGGATATTTTAAGGCAGCATAAGTGGCAATGTCTGGAAAGTATTTATATCTAGATGTGGCTGAAATTTAGAAATTAAAAAGTTTTCACTGAAAAATGGCCTTTTCTTAAAACCCTCTGAGAGCTATCGACATTGTCAAAATGTGTTTCTCCATACAAGTTGTGCTTTTGAACAAAAGACTGATATTTTTGATGTTTGATGTAATAGTAACATTTAAAAAATTGTATAAAATGACCCAATTTAACCCTTTAAAACGGAGTGCAAATTGTTCTCTTTTTCCTTTAAGTGAAAATAGTTTAATTTTTTGACCAACTCTACATCAGCAAAAGGGTTTGAAAGCAAAAACTCTGCCAGATTCAAAGTAACAGGTCATAAGTGAACACTAAAGTGACTTGGAGATAATAATTTATGCCTTCCTGAGGTGGGGTGTAGTAGAGCCCAGATTTCATGTGTTCAAAAAGAATGGAAGTGTGTGTCGGGAGCATGGCATTGGAATTGGAGGTATAAACAGTGGTGTGATATAATGGACTAGTAATACTGAAGATTAAGCTTCAGGGAATAAAAAAGGCAGAAGAGTTAGGAGACCCACCTGGTATACTATTACACAGTTATGTACATTATGGTGATCTGACACCTCAGAAGCATCTAGTATGGACTATTACCAGAGATGGTCTATTAGACTAGACTGACCACGGATACTAATTGCCAAACTGGCACTACAACTTCACAAAAAATAGCATTTCAAAATTCTATTAGCATTTCAAAAGTCATTAAGATAGATTAGTAAACTATGTAAAACATTCCCAAAGCGAAAGAAAAAAAAATCAGATGAGGCAGAGGAAAGATTTAATGATTACATTTAAATGTAAACACTATTTTATCTACTGGAGATTTTGAAAGTTTTATCATCACCATCCTCTCACTAGCTCTATGCCATGTCCACCACTTTGCCCACAGTCTTTTCAAGAATACCTACTATTTTTGCCCACAGATCAAGCTTATTCTTTCTTGAAGTGGAACCTGTTCTCACATCTCAAGAAGAAATCTTCAACTTCTCCTAACTTGTCATTTTTGACCTGCCTACTGCTGCCAAAATCAGACAGAATTTGCTACTAGCCAGGTTCTCATATAAATTGCTCTACTGCCTTTTAAGCCATGTGCTCAAATGAAAGAAATAATTCTGAACATCTCAGAACTGCTGTCATAGTTTTGCAAATGCTTCCCTGGGAAACTGGAAGTTCAGCTTTGTGAATCTAACATTTCTGTTCCAGCAACTAAGTTCAGGGTATAGCCACTGACTGCAGCATCAGGGTGTTTGTTTGTTTTGTTTTCAAGAAGGGAAGTTCGATGAGACCTTTAGTTTCTTCAAGCAGGAACAAAATGACTCCTCTTTCAAACTGAAACATGAAAGTATTTCAGTACAGATGTATTAATACTAAACCCTAGCAAAGACCAAGTCTGTATTTTAATAATTTAGAAGCAAAATATTACAGAAACCATGGAGTCAGCAAAATGTTAACAAGTTAATATATTTTTTAAGCAAATATAGCAGTGTACATATAAAACATTTAATACAAAGTGAAAAACCAATAGATGCACCTACTAATGCTGACATATATTTTTGTTATTTTCACCTATTTCACTGTATCGCAAAACTATATTCTTCATTTCAGTTACATTAGGCAAGAAGTGAAACTGGCCTACAGCAAGGGAAAGCACTGGCTATTTTGTAACCGGGAAGGACACCACCACTGCCAGGGGTACTCACCCGAAGGTCATCTTAACTAGCTAAGTTGTGTGTATTTGATCCACTCACTAAGTTATACTACCTGTAACTGGATATGAAGTCATTTCTGGTTTTCACTACTACAGCTCAGTAAGTGCATCTTTCTGTACAAATAACATTAAAGTGACAACACTGAAAACTGGCAACAGATGAACATATTGGCATAAAATATACATATATAATACACAATTATAGGCCATGTTGGCCAGTATGTAATTTATTCAGGAGCAAAGCTTTAATTGCAAAGACTGGAAAACTGAACAGAAGCTTTACAGAGCAAAGCACAAGCTTTGGTTTATGCTTAAACAGCTGAGCATCAAACTGTCCACCTTTAGTACAAATTCATATTGAAAAATGGCTCCTTCCATTGCTGCACAAAAGAGCAATCATTTCTTGCTATAAATATTGCATTTCACCCAGGGAATTGAAGCTCAGTGTCTTACCAAGTACACTTTCTGTACCTCTATCTACACTGGGAATGCATTTAAATAGACCTTTATGAAAATGTACTGAATTAAAAAAATTCAACTTCATTTTTCCTTAACAGTTTCCTCCCCCACTTTTAAAATGCTGTGTTGTGTGTATATATATATACACATAATTTCCAGTATGGCACAAAAGTGGGATCCTCAATGGGAGAGGAGGAAAAAAAAATCTATATGGACAAGATCAGTAAATTGTATTAACATTCCAAGAAGTATTTGCTGCCCTATACAAAATGAGCTTCCCTGTGTTCTAATTCTTGCATACGTTTTGGTCTTAGTCTCTTATAGGTGGGCTTCAGGTCCACGGGATGAAGGTCCTCTGAGCTCATTTTTTGTTGATTTGCACGCTGTCCAGGAGCACCTGATACAAGTGCAGAGTTCCTTATTAGTTTCACAGTGTTATCCTGGGCAAGAACAGAGCTAGCACTGGCTGCTGCACAAGCATTAGGAACATTTTGCTCCTCATTTTGCTTGGCTTTGTTATTAGAAGGTGGTTTATAAAAAGTTCCTGGTGGTGGCTGCAAAGTTCTTGGTGGTCTGAAAGCAGCAAGAGGATTAGAATCTGGACCATTCCCTTCTGTTGTCATCCTCACAGATCTGACAGGTCCAGTGCATGGCTTATTGGGAAGTATGGCATTCACTGAATTGTTACCAACGCTGTAGGATGAAGATAAGGCAGATGCATTCCCACTCTCATGGGCTCGGTTCTCTTGGGGTATATTGGTCATAATCATTGCTGTCCTTGGAGTCATATCATACTGTTTATACTGCTTGTCCCAAGTTTTCCTCAGAGTCTGTGTGTCGTAACAAGAAAGTCTGCAACAGGCATTAACAGCAGGAAGTGCCTTAGTCTCTGAAACCTCTTCAATGGTAGGACTCCTGCCAAGCTTTTCTGGACTTAAAACTGCTACATTTCCTGAGTTTCTCTCATTCAAAACACACGGAGGAAGCATTCGATCTACAGGTAAACTCACAGGACGAATAACTGGCTTTGTCCTTGGAGATCGTAACTGGACTTTGGTTATTTGGCGATTAGGTTTTATAGGTAGCAAATTATTGACTTTACAGCCATCTTCAGCTAGAGCAAGACAGGGTTCATTGTCTTTGTCTGAAACTGGAGTCAGAGCATTGCCTAGAGGGAACATAAATGAGTTTTACTTTGTCATTTTCACTAGATAATACGTCACAGATTCAGTGCAACTTTGACCATTTGGGCTTATTAATATACCCAACTGCATATGATAGCTGAAGAAATAGAAATAAGTTTATTTTGAATTTTGTGACCTCAAAATTGAGGCAACAAGTCACTGTAGAACCCATTAGTGCCTGTAAGGAGTTAGACTGCAATTCCACAAGTGTTTTTTAAACCAACCCCAACGCATTGTTACCAAGCCCTTCACCACCAAAATAACAGTTGAAATAGCATTTCCTAGAAGTTGTATGTTTCCCCTTCTCCAGTCTATTGGACTCAAAGAACAAGAATTTGATAGAATCAAGTATGAAGTGCCATGGAAACTACACACACATTTTAAAAAGAGATTGAGGTGGTTGTGCAGTTCCAAGTACTCATCAACATGCGCCACCCCACCTCCGTGGAAGCAACAAACCCTAAAAATACACTTTTTAATCCAGATGTATACTTTACAGCTTATTCAGAAGAATAAGGGATTTTGCCTCATCATGCTGGATAACACTAACTAATCCTGCTGGACCACTGTTTCATTGTATTATTTATTAACTAATAAGCCTACTTCTTTTGAAGGTACCTAATACAAATCCAGTACAGATAAAACAAATACTGGACTACTGCATCTGATCTAAGTCATGAACAGAGTCCTGGTAAAGTGTGTCTTTTTCATAATGTAAGCCACAAAAGGGGAAAAAATTGCACAGCAAGAAGTTGCAGAGTTATTGGCAAGAGTGAGCTTTGAGCATCCCACACTTCTCTACTCAAGCTTGGATAATACACACATGGAATCTGGAGAGGGGTGATGGACTGCTCCAGGCCTGGGCTTTAATTGGCCAAATTTGTAGTGAGGCACTTAGTTTTGCCTGACTCTTCTCCCAGGAAGTGGGGCTGCAAACAGCCTAACCTAGATTTAGGCAGATGTTCGAAGAGGTATTGCCCAAGGAGACATTTAGCTTGTCTAGACAACAACAAAGTATATTTTCTGCTGCAGTGCCATCCTCTCCTCCATTGCTCCCAAATTTTAATTTAGTTATTTGCTACTGTAAAAAGAGCTGTGTGTAGCCAGCAGTAGGCAAATAGTTGTTATTATATCTATGCACAAATGTATTACTGTTTTTTGCACAAAAACTATCTAGCACAAGGCAGACCTGCAAAAATGTTCTTTGGAAAATGGTTATATATTTAAAGCAGCTAACCTGGCTCTTTTGGAGTAAGAATATTAATATCCAGAACTGTGGTAGCTGGGGGTTCTGATGGAGAATTCCTCTTGCCAAAGTCCACCTCTTTAGTTCCAGTGAGTGGCAGTGAGATACGTTCTAGGGAAGAATAGAAAAGCAGCTGTTAAACACATCTTTGCTCCTGGGCCCCACTCCCTTTGCTGAAATCACCTATATAAATACAACAATCCAAAGACTGCAAGAGCCTGTTAACATTTAGCCTAACATACTAAAGAGCTGTTGCTTTTTTTTTTTTTTTAAAACCACACACACCAGGTATATGGCTCCATGAATACAGGCTTCTTCAGGGCCACCTGAAGCATTTAGACATTCCTTCCTTCTTCTAATAAAAGATGAAGGGTACATCAGAACAGTGAATGCCAAGTAGCTTTGGGAGTTTAGCAGACTTTTCCCTTGTTGGCACTTAATTCATCTTCACAGAGTAAAAAGATGTATTTCATCCTAATGTATTTATGATTGGTATTTGTTCACATGGAATATACTGCCAAGATTCACAAAGAGCCACTAACCAGTCACAGATGCATCTGATCTCTCTCTTGTGTTCTTGCTGTCATCTAGTTGCTCAAATGATGAAGCAGTTTCTGAAGCTTTACTCTCACTTGGAATTAGCAGGATGCCCTGTCAATAGAAAATCACATCAGAAGTGAATGAAAATTTAAGAAAAATATCTCTCAGGACTAAAATGTTAAAATATTTCAGCATGATGCATGCAACATTCAAAAATGCAGCTCAATTCCACACCCTTCAACATGCTGTCAATTCTAGTTTCACAACAGTTACTCACTTCCTTTACAGCAATAAATGACTTCCTTTGCTGCTGTGGCTCATTCTCTCCTGTTGATGAAGCAGTTTTAAATGGAGCAGCATTTTCTTCAGACTGAATTGCAGTTGAGAGTGGCTGCAGTAAAACATCAAAGATCTTTTCATAGTAAGTTATGAGCAGCTCTACCACTCGAGCTTGATATGGATAGTCCACAAGCGAAGAGAGTGAAACTGCGGCATCTGTCTGTCGTGGCCTGATTAGAGTTGGGCCAAATATTATGCCAAGATTGCTAGCTGACATTTTATTTTCATCAGACTGTTCAGTCACTCTGTATAAAAGAAAATGTGTCAGGTTATAGAGGGTTTTTACTTCTTTGGAAATAATACTACAGATACTGTATTTTTCAACAACTATGCTGAAAAGAACTACAAAGCCCACCCATAGGCTGGGTGCTCTTACCTACAACCGGGAAGGCAGTATTCAGCATGGAAGCACATTTCCAATTCAACTTATGAAAAGTACATTAGAAGTGACTTGTGCCAGATACCATTAATCAGGATGTGGGAGAGGACATCCAACACATATTATTATATTATTATACTTTTATACTTTGTTTTAGCTTTGCAGTTCACCTTTAAGACGTAAATCAGTGTCATTCTGGTCACACAGTACTGTACACTCCTATTGATGAATAAATACATTAAACTTTTAACGACGGACTTAAGTGTATATGTAACTTCTTAAAAATGTTGCCAAGGCCAAACTTTCAGCAGTGGATGCCTAAATATGTTTGATCTGATTCTCAAGGGTACTGAGCACCCTTGGCTCCTGTTTATTTCAGTGATATTTGTGGGTGCTCAGCAGCTCTGATAAATCAGTCACTAAGTCTGACTTTCCCTTCGTTATCATGAAGCTGTAGCCAGAGAGCTCTATGCACAACTGTCATGTAACAGCATGCGCCAGTTTAACAATCAGCCCTACCATGTAACCTAACTTTATATCAGCCTTACCATAGGAGCCTTGACCTGATGCTGAGGATGGGAAAGCAAAGCTGGAAAATGGTTGTTAAAATGTACAAGGTAGTTCTGCAAAGTTCTAGGTTTTTTTTTTTAAATATGCATTAAAAAAAACAATAGATCCTGATTCACCCACTGTATCCAGTCCAAGTTCCCATGTAGTGACGTGGTAGCTTCAGGGAGTCAGTTGTGGCTCCATGATTCAGAGCCACCTGACCCCTGTGCTCATAGAGAATTGGTGTAGTGGAGCTCTGCTCCAGCGTGCCCCCTCCTCAGAATGCATTATATGCTGGGGGTGGGAAGAGAATGGAGTCACCTTCAACTGCTATATAGAGGCAAAGAGTTTCCCTGCACAGAGAGAATTCTCCACTGACTATCTCCAGCTGCTCTAAGGCTTACAGGATGCAAAGTGGCTCCTAGTCATTTAAAATTATATAAATTTTGCAACTCTGCGTCATCACTTGATGTTAACCTGACTCTCCTTTCTTCTCTCCCACGCTCCCCACTGTTCACCTCCATGCTCTAGCTGGATTCTGTGGTAGCTAGGACCTTGCAAAACCGTGTAGAATGACAGAACAGGAGGTGGTTGGTCATAGTTCCAGGGAACCAAAAAATGAAGATGCGTAGGTTTAGTGTTCCTGATATGTTGAATGCCCAAACAGCAGTATTGGTAAGGAAGCAGCTTTCAGAATATCAGGTTAGGAAAAGAGAAAACCCCATTGTCATCTGACAACAGGGATGGGACAACCAAATGCTGGTCTCAAACAAAATATAAATTAATGTCTTGCCTGCTGGTCAAGACACCAGCCTGCCTCTGAAGTGCCTGAATGTAATGACTGACTGGCCCACCCAAATGCAGACCTGCCTCTTTCCAGAGAAACACTAGCAATTCAGAAGAAATGGAAGATCTATCTTTTTTGCCAGTCACTTTGCCAAAATTTCTTCTCTGGCAACAGCAAACGGCTACATACATAAACCTTCTGTTTGAGGTGCAGCACGGGGTACAATTTCTATGGGAGGAAAAAAAATAATCAGGAGGCCGGTTCTCATTTTCAGGCAATACATCCAGAAAGTCTAGATTCAAGTCAGAGCGGTGGTTTATCCTTAAGGAACGTAAACTAATTTTGAAAATGAATGGATCTACATTTACAAATGAAACTCTAATATTCAGGATAGACATCCAAAACTGTGGGCACATTATCTTAAATTTTTTTTTCTTAGCCTGCAGTATATAACACTGCTTATTTTTCAAAACAACATTTGCAGGTTACCTTGAAGGTCTGTCTCTCACCTATGAAGATGTCCTATAAGGTATTGAAGAGTGTTATAGTTTGGTATAGGCAGCTGTTTGAGGAGATCTTTCATTTTGATGATTATTCTGTTCAGTTCAATACAAACTGACTGTCTTTTCTTTGATCTGGGGCTAGTCTGTTTCATGTCCAGTTCCTCATTAACATTCTGACTCTCTTTCGCAAGTCCAATGAATTCGTTGTAAAGCCGAAACAAAATCAAAGGTTCTGGGAGCTAAGGGAATAAGAATATGTTAGAAATATATTAATGTCCACATTTTACCTCGTCTATTTCCTTCCTGTCTACTACCAACTGCTGTCTAGTCTAGAGCCTTTCCTTTCCTGGAAGGGATTTTTATCACTGCTCTTAGAATTCACACCACAACGTAGCAAAGAGAGGGGCCTGGATTAAAAAACAAACAAACATTCCTCTCAAAATACCATGGCATTGTGCTAGTAAATAACAGCCTCAAATAATGAATGTTCATGGTAAAGAGGCACATATTACATCAGTGACTTATGGAGTAGCATATTATTGTAATATTGCACATGCGTGCAGACACACACAATGTGTGTATATAAACACTGACACAGCATGAGCATGACAGAATCAAAGGCACTGAAGTAGTATATGTTGTGTTATATTATACACAATATTGCTGCTAAATTTGGTCCATAATTGTTACAAAAACAATTTTAACATAGCTTTCTAACATTTCTATTGTTTTTGTTCTTTTTAAAATTACAGTGAAAATGTTCTCCAATTAAATATTCCCTTGCTGTGCATTGCACTAGTTCATGAGAATCTGAAGAGAGTCAAAAGGACAGCAGCATAAAAAAGATTAAGTGACTTGGACTATTTTCACTGCCCACACTCAGATAACACAAAATAGCAAAATTAAACAGATCTTTTAAAAATCAGTTTTAATCACCAGCAGTGTTAACAACAGGATTTAACTCAGGAGAGCACTTTCTTTGAACTCTCACTAACATGGGGGGTACTGGAAGTCTCAAGTACCATTGGTACCTTTAAGAATGTACTGCTCTTCCTTCCGCCACCTATCCTCATTTAAAATTTGGACAGGCTTCCTCTCACAATTTTATCACTGCATCTAAAAACAAACACTGATACCTCGGCCATCTCCTGAACAAACACTGTAACTGTGAGGTGGTTCATTGGTAGGATACACCATTTGCCAAGGACCAAGCTGAGAAGGCAAACTAGTTTTACCTGTGACTCCAAACAGATTTGAAGAAAAAAGTCTCCAGATATGAAAGGCTGGAACATTAACCCGTTATTTCAACTGGCCTCAAAAAATATAGCACTTCTGGGGGATTACGGTACTTCTTGGGTGGCTAAAGTCACTCTGCCTCACAGTATACCTCAGGCATGTAATAATCCCCCAGAAATCCATAGCCAGTCAGATTTTACAGCCTAATTGTACTGAAATTAAACTTTAACACCACAAAGAATGCACTTCAAGGTAAAAATGTTTTCCTAGAGCTTGGAAGTGTCTTAATTACAGGTTTCCAGCACTTGTGTGTGTGTGTTTTCAGCACATAAGAATCACTACTCTTAACAGCCAGGCCTAGCTAGAACTGCACTGAAAGGATTAGACACATGGGAAGTAATAAGATAGCAGGTAGTCAGGTTACTTATTTTTCAGATTTTCTTTTGAAGTGATTGAAATTAAAATTCAATTATCCTATAGTGCCACAAGAAATCCCAATTTTAATGCACAGAGATTTTGACTATCTGTTAAAGTAGCAGTGAAAGGCTAAGGTGGTATTTTCAAAAGCACCTAAGAAACTCAATGAGTACAAATCCCATTGGAAGCCACTGGGACTTGTGTTCCCAAGTCACCTTTAAAGCTTTAAGATGGAATTCTTCCCCAAAGAAAATGGTCTATTCATGCTGTATTGACCATTTTATGGAACATGACACTCATTTATAGGCGTTTAATCCCAATTTTTTGGTCAGACCTTTAATAAATGTAGCTACTACTTAAAAAAAGCTAGATTGTGCTTTCACATGAATTTTCATTAATGTCAAAAAGGTGCATCATGCCCCCAAATTAATTTTAAAACTGAACCTCACTAGAAAGTGGCTACTGGGGGGGGGGGGGGGGGAGAAAGACTTCTGCAATTGGCATCAATACTTATGTATGCTGCCTTGAGTGGAAAAGCACAATATTGTATCAATTCTAATGATAGTTTCATTATTGCCATTGCCTAGCACCATGAAATCCAATTTGCAGACTGAAAATACAGGATATTCTATTCAACAAATTTTCTTCAACAATTACAGGGTTACTGAAAAGTATTTTTCTCCACTTTCACAGAAGAAGAGGTTTGCTATAACAATAGCTTTGCTTTGCCATCTGGACTCTAGAGCGGTCAGAGTACAGACCTGACGAAGGTATAATTTAAGGACGTTACTGATGTCATGTGCATAGAGCTCTGACAGTTCCACCAAGTCCTTTCCATTTTCAAAAGCTTGACAAAGCTTTTCAACTCTTGATTTGGCTCCATTCACACGATAGATACCCTGAAATGTGCGGTGGGGGGCAAGGGGGAGGAGAGAAAAAACAATCAAAAAACAAAACAAAGAAAATGTTTTTTGCTCTAACTGCAGCTGTGAAACACAGATCTGAATGTGACAATACAGTATTAGCAGTTTAAACTATTTTTAGACTGGACTGTTAGTATTTAAATTTTATAATGATGAGTTAAGCTGTACCTTTACATTCAGGGCTCTGCTTTCAATTTCAGAGGTACATTTTTTGATGATGAAAGGGATGCCACCAGGGACATTTTTAGCAGCTTGAGCAAATTCCACCCCAAACAAATGAAGTCTTCCATGCAGTTTTTTGTGCCCACACTGAATAGCTAAAGTCTCTAAACATTTCTTGTGGCAAGTGAGTGAGCACTACAAGAAATAAGATACATAAGAAAAATAACGTCAACATACCTCAACATAATTGGACAGCACTAATGTTTCATATTTAGAGTTTGTTTATATTATCACATATGTTGTCCAGAGGGCAAATTTACAGTTCTGTTGTGCCTTGCTCTTTGGCTACATGTTAATGCTAAAAGGTCACAACGTTGTCTGAGAATTTGTAGATTATTGCTACCAACAGAATATGAGTGTTAAACTTCCCCTTCATCTTCACATGAACGCCAACAATCAGCAGCTGTACAATATACCGCAGTGTTTCCAGCCTCTTACCTCCTCGCATTCTGCTCCATGGAATACCACTAGACTGTCACATTCTCTGCATTTAGATGGAGCCCTCAACTTTCGCAGCTTGTGCGTTTGAGCTGCCTTGGACAGAAGAGTGTTTCTAAAAGGTCCCGGTGAACTGGCAATTTCAGACGTTAAATCATTTACACCTTGAAACAAAATTTTTCTGTTACAATAATTTCCAAAATAACTGGTCAAACATATATTATGAGGAAACAGATTAAGTTACATTACTCCATAACCAGAAATCATCTTTCAGGAAATAACTATGACACCAAACCTGTGAAAGCAATACTATATTATATAACCTGCATAATACATAGAAATTAATAGTTGAATAATCAGCCCTAATATAAACTTTAATCAATCATATTAATAAATGGTCTCAGAGTCCAATTTTGTGCCCATGATTAACTATGGGTTTAAAATGATGGCATTTAGATTTCTAACTGATTACCCCTATAATTCAGTCAGCTAGCTGTGCAAGTTCCATCATATGTGCCCAAATAATTGCACATACAAAAATGGAAGCTGCCTTTACAGAATTTGGCCTATAATGGTTAAAATACTCTAGACATCCTTTGACTAATACTTCTTCACTGCCATAAATCTATTCAAATTATATATACAGACACAAAAGAGAATATCAAAATACACAGAGACCTCTAAATAATTCTATTCCACTCCTATGACTCCAGAGATAAGTGTTTTAGAGTTCTAGAAAATTTGTGCCATCACTGGAAATTCTTGTGACTTGTTATTTAATGTAACTCTAAGTTTTTATTCAAATGAATGTTGACAAGCCTCAGAAACGTAAAATCTTACTCATAAATTCTGTGCTTTCAGTTAGGTTTTATGAAATATAAGAAAACCGTCTAGAAACTCAAATAGTACTTGGCTTTGTTTCTCCAAGGCTGTCATACTGTCAAAAAACTCCCCACATCAACCGAACAGTATGTTTTTCACATTTAAGCTGGGGGCATCAAATATGATGCCAAGCCAACTGGACTTAAAGGATAAAACCTCAGTTAACATCCTAAATATTTGGATCTTGCAGATAACTCTCTCTCCTTGTCTGGGTGTTGTACCTGGCAATATAGAGAAGACACAAATACTTGGCATCCAGCAGTGTAGCTCTTATTGTGAGCACTAATGCTGAAAACTCCTTGGCATCAGATGCTGAGATAACATGAGCCAAGGGTGATCAATGAAGCACCATCATTAGAAGTGTTCAAATGAAGATAGTACATTAATCTAAATATAGAAAGGACAATACTACACTATTTCATAGAAATTAACTAGATGACCGAGGTGCTCCTTTTTGACTGTATAAAACAATTTTGTGAGCATGTCAACTTTAGATGGGTTCAGTTTGATTTTACACAAAGCAGCTAAACACACAATCACTCAAGACCAACAAAAGCCTTCCACTAATTTAGTGGAATATAGGGCTCAAAAACATAGTACATTACCACAGTCTGAAGGAGAAGGTGGTTCCCTTTCATCAAGATCATCTGCAGATGACATAGTGCCAGTAGACGGTGTTCGGGGAAGCCTTCTCTTAAAATCCGCTATGGAAGAGAAGATGTATTTTCAGACTCTTGAAAATACAACCTGCCCAACTGCATATTCTCAATATGGGCTCAATCTAACTTCCACTAAACTGTCAATGGAAGAATTCAGATTCAAAGAGACTCTGGGTCAGGTTCAATGAGAGGATTTCAAATCCAAGTGTAACTGGCAATGAGCTGTACCTGGACTAGCAGATGGAGAGTCCATGGATCGTGATTCGCTGCTTCCTCCTGCACTTTCAGAGTCACTGCACATTCCTCCACTTTGGTTGCCAACTGACCACGATCTGAATGGCGGGGGTCCTCGCACTGCTTTAAAAAACAAAACAATAAGACTTAAACACAGCCGGCTGTGAAGTCTCTTAACTGAGGGCATTTTCAAGCAGGGTTGTAGAAAAAGAGGAATATCACTGCAAGCTAAACCACGCCAAGTTACATAAACAGTCTCCACTGAAAATAAAGTTGTTGCAAGTATTCTTGAAAAAGCTTTACAGTACATATAAAAAACAAGTTTTAGAAACTTGACGTGTCATGTTTTACTGACCATCTGAAACCAAAAGGGTATTCTTTAAGCGTTAGATTAAAAAGTATCTTAAAATTGCTTGTTTTACTCTATTATTGAAACAAAAAATTTAATACATAAATGTATTATGAGGATTTACTGTGACTTGCATTTCACTCTTTTTGGCAATGAAACTAGATTGTTCAGCTAGTCAGTATCACAACTGGTTTATATGCACTAGCACACATGTGGTGTTTAGGATGCAAACAAAGCTTTATTTAAAATACAGCTTTTTTTGTTGTTAAACAAATGCTATTTTGTGGGCCTAAGCTACTTAACAAAGCTCTTCTAAAAAAATGTTGGTATCTATTACCCATCATATGGTACATCCAATCACTGGCAATGGGACACAGTCACACTTGCTTAAGAGGACCTTTCTATTTAGAAATGGAAGTATAATGAAATATGAAAAACCTACCTTGGATATCTGTGCTGCTGGAAGACCTCTTCTCCCCAATTTTTTGGAAACGACGATAAGATGGACTTCCATCTTCTAAAGACTGGGTGGGAAAGTCTCCTGAACACTGGGATAAGTTTCCATGTGATGTATGGGCACTGTTTGTTGGTTGTTTACTAAAAGCCCTTTGAAGAAAAAAAGCCACTCATTGGAAAGGGGTCTGAATACAGTATGCAATTTAAAACTCCAAAGGCATTAAAATGCTTAATATTTGTACTGTTCACATCAATGGCAATCTCAGAGTGTATCATGGCAAATATTTAGGGTCAAATATTGCTTATCAATTACATCAGGGGAGTCCCACCTATGTAACAGAGCAGAATTTGGCTCTTGGTATTCATGTACCAGTAGTACTCCTCATACAATCAATCTTTGAAATGTCTCCATGAGGGGCTTATGACCCCTATTTTGCAGATTGTGAAGTTACAGCAAAAGTTAACAGACTTGTCCAAGACTAGAGGAATTCAGTGGTAGATCTGAGATTAAACCTCAGCAGTTCCTGCCTTCCAGTCCTGTACTCCCCTCTAAGGCTTTGTCTCTAAAAGCGTTGGTGTGCACAACACTTTGTTGGCAGGAGCGCGGTACAGCCATGTCGCTAAAAGCAGTGTAGACAAGGCCTAAATATCGTTTCTCCCATAATACATAGCTATTTGCTACTTAAAATTAATCTAAATTTAAGATTTTTAATCTTTGTGCCATTGGCATGAACATGATTATGCATTTATAGCATATAGACTTTAATAAGGCTCAGAATAGTTACACTATTTAATATATTTTTCGGCATACATAAAAAACCTCACAGTGCTGCAGAAAGCTTCTAGTCTCTGATAAGTCAGCTCTCAAGATGCAAGGAAAGAAAGCAGTTAATCTAATTAGTCTAAAATGCTGAAGCACACTAGGGACAAAATGGATTATTGGCCAACTATAGCCTGAGGAAAGCCTGCGCTTAAATCAGCTCTCCTCTACCCAGGAGAAGGGAATTGTTTTGAAGTCTTCTTTACAAGAGAGCAGTTACAACAGTGTCTTAGGTAAATACAATTCTAAAGAATAATAAAAAGTGACCATTTCAAGTGCATGGGGAATCACAATGCCATGTGAAAAAAAAAAAAAAAAAAAAGAAGAGTAGCAAGGTGTGGAAAAAGAATCAGCTACAAAACACAAACTCTAGGAGGTAAATTGAGGGATATGCAATGGTTTTGGAATGCCATTCCTACTGATTTTTTGGTAGTTGCATAGCTAAATCCCTTTAACTCTGAAAATTCAGGAGTATGGGTCTAAATTAATGAAAGGCAAGACATTTACCGACAAGTACTCAGACTTAACTTCGAATTTTCTGGCTTTGGCTTGTGCAAGTCTGACTCAAGCACTAACATTCTGTATTTAGCAACCTTTTGAAACAAAATGACAACACTTTCATGTAGAATTGTGAAAACAGAAATCTGAACTGCTATTTTTGCTCTTAAATTGTAAAGTGCCACAATGACAATTTTACACTGAGTTTGAAAGACTGAAAGGCATTTAGCCTATTGATGTGCTCAGTTGAGATGCTGTTTTGCAGTCTTTCCAGTATCGCAATATACATACAGAATTTGAGGTGAAACAGTAAAAGTTCCCATGGTACCCAGAAAATGGTACTTGTTTGGGGTAAGTGTTCTAATACAGTTGTGATTAAGGCAACTCATGCCAATAAAAGTTTGATGTCATTATTAACAATTCGTATTACAGTAACATCTAGGATTCACCAGATCTGGACACTATTATGCTAGGGGCTCGACAAACACACAGTACATTCCATTTATTAGTGACGCTGATATTAACAACTTTAATTTAATAGCAACATTTTGTCAGGAACCAATCCCGTCTCATTGACTTTAATTATTAATAGGATTTGGATATTGGCAACAGTCATGTCACTTCCTAACAACTTTTTTTTTTTTTGGGGGGGGGGGGGAGGGGGAAGGAAAAGAAAGGCCATAGCTACAGGCAGGTTTGTGGGGCTGCAGGGAGCGAAGGAAGTGCTGGGGCTGAATAGAACCTCCCCCCTTGCACTCTCTAGGCTACACCCTGCCCTGGGCACCAGTGGCTTGGGTCCAGCACATCCCAGCACTTTCTCCCCTGGCTGCAGCAAACCTGCCTGCAATTGGGGACCCATTGGTCACACAGGAGCTAACAGACTGGGGCACCTGCATCCCTCCCCAATGGGGGAACCCCAGCCAGAGTCCTGGCACTGTGGGCTCAGATGGGAGACTGCAGGCAGGGCAGCAACAGAGAGAGGGACTGCAGCCTGGATGTCAGGGCATTGAGGACCACAGAATCATAGAATATCAGTTTGAAGGGACCTCAGGAGGTCTAGTCCAACCCGCTGCTCAAAACAGGACCAATCCTCAGACAGATTTTTGCCCCAGATCCCTAAATGGCCCCCTCAAGGATTGAATTCTCAACCCTGGGCTTAGCAGGCCAATGCTCAGACCACCGAGCTATCCCTCCCCCCAACTGGCGGAGGTGCACACTACCTCTGCCTGCACTCTCCAAACTGCGTCCTGCCCTGAGGGCCCGGATTCTGCACATCCTCGCACTTTCTTGGCTGAAGCCCTGCAGGTAGGTTTGCAGGGCTGCAGCCGTGGAAAGAAGTGCTGGGACATACCAAACACGGGCCATAGGCAGGTCTGCAGGACTGCAGCCACAGAAGGCACGACCCACTGCTTCCTTCCCTGGCTGCAGCCCTACAAACCTGCCTTCTGCTTAGTAGCTATTTCCAAATAATGGCAACTTTTTGCTGGGAACCGGGAGGTTGCTAATAAGCAGAATCTACTGTACACCAGAAATACTGATTCTAGTGATTGAATCAAAAACAATTTATCTATGTTCTATTTAGCCCTAGTATAAATTAAGGGGAAAATACAATACTGTGGTGGGGATTTTAGTTATAGCACTGATGTCTAATTTAACGTGGTTACTGGATAATTCAAAGGGGCATAAGTCACAACTCATGGTAAAATGGCAAGTTCTATTTTACTCTTGTATGAATTTTGTTTCACTGCTAGATGCATCCTTCCGTAAACATTTTCCTCACATTTAATTTCAAGTAAACAAGTGTCATTAATATTAGCTCTCACCCATCAACCTCGGAACTCTGAATTTCAAAAGAACCTGATTCAATGGGAATGTCTTCTTTTGGCAAACTTTTCACAAACTCCAAATACTGCTGTCCTGGGTCATAAAGCTTGGCGTTCTCACAGAGGGTCTGACAGTTAACTGGAAGAGATACAACCTGGGCATGCTGCATCTGGAACAGGTTAACTGTTGCCTGTTATGAAATAAAGAAGATGGGGGCATTTTAAAAAAAATTACAAGACAGTTTATACAAAATCCACTCCTAAGTTAACCTTTGTTGGGGAAAAAAAATTCATTAACCCACTTCATTGAGGACTCAAACAAGTTAGCCAACTCTATCATCATAAATATTTTCTAATACTGGACTAGTCAGAGAGAGAACCCCGTGTTCTGAGTGTCCCTAAACCTCTGACTGCCAGAAGTTGGGACTGGATGACAGGTGAGGATCATTGGAGAATTGCCCTGTTCTGTTCATTCCTTCTGAAGTATCTGGCACTGGTCACTGTTGAAAGACAGGGTACTGGGATAGACAGACTGTTGCTCTGACCCAGTATGACCATTCTTATGTTCCACAGATTTCCAAGCACTAGTTTTACCCTCTTTATCCTCAATGTCACAAACTGCTTTCCCCATACATCCATCCCATCTCCATCTGGCGAACATAGCACCAGTATCTCTCCATTTGGATTGGTGTGACTAGCAGAGATTTCTGTTCCTCCCATCAACAGCACAAAATCCTCTATCAGGGTGAAAGATCGGGAGGTCCAAATCCAGGCTGGCCTATATCCTATATTTTAAGGTAACAGATGACACGATTTCTCCCCAGGATGCAGACTAATTTAAAAGGATATTGGCTGAGGAGGTCTGCAGAGGGATCAAAGGAGGAATCCTGTCCTCACAGGCCGGGAAATAGGAGCAGAGCAACCCCTCATGGCTGCTACTGCAGCCTCGGGGTTTCGGTAGTCACTGCTGCACTTCCACTCTCCTCCAGAGGGGATGGATTCTTGCCTTGTGGACTCTCAGTGCTCCACCACCATTGCTGCTTTGCACTAGCAAGGAGGGAACCCCATAAAACTGAGTCACAATGTGAACAGATATGGGCCCCATGAGTAAGTATATAAATATTATGTAGCAAAGCTGTTGTCCTCATTGTGAGCCGAAATATCATCTCCTCCTCTGTATTTGGTCTTTTCTAACAAAGTTTAAAAGTAGTGAGTTAGTCTGCATAGTAGATTCGTCATCTAAAAGAACAAAGCAATGGGCTTAGCTTCGCTCCCTCCTTCATCCTTCCTCAAACTAATACCTGACTGATTATACTAACATGACAGCTTCTAGCCTTATGGAAGCAGCATTTCTAAATACAACCACCTTTTTGCTTTTGCAGGCCTATTGAATTTCATATACTGTAGCCAATCAAAACTGAGTTCATGGCAGCTTCAAGCACATCAATGTTAATGGGTTCAGAATTGTACTTGTGTAAAGTTACTAGCTTTCATTCTGTACTCTTGAACAAGGAAATTTCTTTTCTAACCTTCAAACAAAACCAATGTAATCTGAACTAAAGCTGTACTCATGAGCAACAGGCACAAAATAAACCCAGGGCAAAGGCTCTCTGCAATGATCAGTGGTGTTCATAAAGAAGTTTACAAAAATCCCATCTATGTTCAAAATTCTTGCAAAGCAGTAGTTTATGAAGAACATATCTTAAGGGATCTTTCTATTCTTTTCAATAGGATGCCACTAGCATGAGAAAAACATATATTATTTTTAAGTAGTCAGCACCATAAGCTGGTTTTCTTTTACTCTGTTACCCCTTTAGGTAAATGTATCAACACCGCACTCCTATAAACAGCTGTTTAAACGTTATTTTCTAAAGTCTAACTTTCTTTTTGAGTTCAGAAATAGTTTTTAAAAAGGTCTCCTTACAGCTTTAAGAGTAAGATCACACTGAAAAACAAGTTCCCGAAGCTGTGTTAAGGTATCACTCTTGAAGCTTTCCAGATCATTTCGCTTTTCTTCAACTTCTGCCATGCTGGCCTTGTAGAGTTCACAGGCCTCTTCAGCCTTAAAAAAAAAAAAAAAAAAAAAAATAAGTTATATATATAAAAGGCGGGGGGAGCGGCGGGTAACTTATGGACCACAGAGCTTTGGTACCAGAAATAAGCTAAGGAAAAAAATGTATCAGCAAGCTTGTAATTGAGGGTTCCTATTAAAAAAACACCAACAGTATCTAAAAAAGCATGGATTACGGTAAATTACAAGCAAAACATTGGCTTACTTACCCCTCATTGTCCAAGCACAAGTAAAACCCGAGAACACTGTCATTGCAAGAAACCACTTTTGGAATAAGAAAATAGAGCTCTTACTTTCTGAAGAGCCTCCTCTTCTAGCTTTCGTTTTTTCTCCAACTGTTTGCTGACATCTTTCACAAGACTGCTGTTTGTGCTCAGATGTTCTTCCTCAGCTCGAATGGTGGAAGATTTTGCTTTTTCATACTCCTCTTGACGCTGCAGGTACAGCAGCTTTGCTTTTCTTAGAGTAGCTTCCAGTTCTTGCTATACAATATACAGTGCAAAAACAAATGAACGAATCTCTTTGCATCAAACAATGCAATTATGCTACTGGCAAAGAGGCTGCTATGTAAATGCCTCCATTTTACAGTACTGACTACAAGCAACACCTGAGGAGCCTGCACCCTACAACATAACCCTATAGGTTATGAACTGCAGCCAACGAAAGCTGTGGGCGGCTTAATATGAGTTTAGATGTCTAACTTTAGGCACTCAAGTTTGTAAGTTCTGGCCTGCATATTGAGCAACTTCTGAAAACGTTTGACACTCAGTGTTCAGCACACAGCAATACCAACCATTTTCTTCTGTTCTCGCTGCCAAAGTTCCTTGATATCTTTCCTTTGTTTATCCAACTCATTTTTTCTCCCTACAAGAGGCTAGATAAGAAAAAGTTTATAAGCTAAATAATAAAGTCATGTTTTGTTAGAAAGTATGCTGCTATGCATTGTAACAATTACGTGAGAAATAAAATTTTACCTGCACAAATTTGTTAGTCTGGAGAGCGGCTGCTGTTTTTTGCCACAGCTCACTGTTCTCAATATCATTTTGAAAAGCGTTTATGAATATAGATTGGAATGGCATGTAATCCTAGGATTAAACACAAAAGAAACTAGTAACATTGCAGGGTAGAAGAGGAGGATGTAGTCATTCCAGATCCTAGTAGAATTTAACTAGATCCTCAGGTTTTTGCATGTGTGAAACCCAGAATTAAAACTGTAACGTGAAGGTTATTGTTATAATTTTCTCTAACAATTTTACTTCCATTAAGAGAATACTTAAAAAGAGAAGGTTTCTACAAGTCTAAGTTTTGTGGTTACTAAGCACACTGAAAAATAGCACACAAAATAGAAGCATGATGCAAGGTAACTTTTTTTAAGAAATGTAAGGAACTTTTACTGAAGTTAATTACATAAAGACCACTCTATACTTCCAATAGATATGTTCAGTCATCAGAATTTCCACACAGATTCAAATGAGATTCAGAAGGGTTGAGCTGATAATTTACCATGTAATCTCCTTTGTATTCACTTATACAAAAATTAACTCTTCAGTGCCCAGAACTCGGACTTCCGAGAGCAAGGAAGTTACTTTAATTTTTAAATTGGATACCAGGCTAAATATCCCATTTGTTTTTTATTTCTTTCTTAAACATAAGAGAAGTTTAAAAAAAATAGAATTAACTGAACACTCACCTGGGGTCCAACAATAGCTTTTGCAGTTTCAGCCATTTTTGCTAAGTTTTTAGCACATTCCACTTCTGTGGGGAAAAAATTGGATTTCACACAATAAATGTTAACGGTAACAGCAATTGCACCAAACATGAAACTTGGTTTGCATTCTTATTTTAACAAAAAAGGACACACACACCATCTTCATTTTGTTACAATCTTTCAATTACAGGAAATGGGTAACAATCCTATTCACTTCAGTGGAACAGCTCCTAATTTAGAAATCATATTATTGACAGTCCGTAGCACAAGCCTGACAACAGATTTAATTCCACCGTGACAAAGCTGATTAGATGCCAGAAAGAGCCACTCACCCAGGCTAAGTTTTTTTTCTAACCATACGACTACATCTTTGGCATATTTTGACCAAGCTTTAGCATAAGACAGAGCCGATTCAATTCCGCTGTCATTTCTTAGGAGCATGCTATCGACCTCTTCAGCCCGAAGATGTCCTGAAAATAAAATGTCAAATGCAAAGAAGTGAATTTTAGACATGACCACACACCGACAGCAAAGCCAGTATCAGCCAACTGTGAACACTAAAGCAGCTCTGATCTAGAGTAGTTCTTTAATGCTAGTTGACTCTAAATAGGACTGACAGGGGTTTTAGAACAAATTAAAGGGTCATGGTATTTTATCTTGTCTAGTTGTATGGTCAGGATAACTTTCTTAAAAAGAATAAGGATAACCAAAAACACTAGTCTCAATTACATATAAATGTAGCTCAGTGCTAGTCTATTTTCTCCAAAAAGTTAATAAGCACAAATATGGATTCTCTCTCAAAATTTAGATTTCTGAATTCATTTTTAGTCTTAATCTTAATATACCTGATTTAAAAACCCCTGAAGTATCGAGTTTATTTAGAGAATATTTTCACAGTTATGGACATGAGCAAGACAGAATGTACAAAGTAAAGAAAAGAAAGATGCTCATTCATGTAAAAACATCTACCTGTATCTTGAACATCTTCCCGTTCATGTAGTGATCCCACAGACTCCACGGAAAGGTTTTCAAAAGACTTGCATGTAATAAAATAAAAAGTGTGTTAGAGCAGAATTGTCAAAACAAGGACCAAAAGCATACTAACAAAACAAGAGGAGCTACCTGCCTTTAATTTTTCATAATTTACCACTGACATAGCAAGAGACAGAGCTGGGCTGCTAACTATTTATGCTTAAGAACTTCTAAGCTCCTGAGACAATTTAAATGCCAGGGAATTTTTACTTGTCTTTTAAATACTTTTGAGCAGTAGTCTTCTAATTGTTTAACAAAGCAGATGACATTTACTGAATCCACACATCCTACCCTACACCGACACAGATACACTCACCTTTCAGTAAAGCAGTGGAGTTCTGGACAAGAATCAGGAAAGGGATAGAACTACGATAAACTTTTCCCCCACCCGCTCACCAGAATTCATTATGTACATTAAGGCTAAGCATATAAACTTCCCACAGATTTACTCTTATCCTGCAACTTCTCCATTCCATTTCCCCCTTTTCCTCTTACAAGTCCTTTAGCAAAAACTTTCAAGTCATTTCCACATTTTCATGCACTAGTCTCATTACAGACGCCCTTACTGCTATGATCTGATCCACTGACGAAGCAAATGATTTCAGTGAGCCATGTATAATGAAGGGTTTGTGGGATTGGGCTCTTCGCTCTACACCTTGTTATTCTTCAGTAGTTTCCCGTTTTTAAGATCCTGCCAAAGGCAGCCTTCTTAGCTGGTTCATTACTCTCTACAACTTTATCTATTAAGATATATAAAATTGAATAAGAGCTACACAAATTATGGGTACCCGGTCTAAGACTCCCTATCACCTCCAGGTTTAAGACATTCTCACCTTTTTGTTTCAAACATCAAAAAAATTAACCCATTCTAGAAACTAAGTTAAACTACATGACTAACTGAAGAAACACAAATACTTCTATAATTTAATTTGCAACAAGAGTTTGAAAATAAATTTATCTGTCGAAATATGTTTACTTGTTTAGGCAATTTTTCTTCCTGATTTTTCTAACTTTTCAAATGGAGATTAAAATTAACACCACGGCCTGTTTCTGTTTTGGTAACTTCCTGGTTCAGGTTTTGGTAGCACTAGTTTCGTTAACAGCTTTGCAGACAGGAATACACTAACTTACACTACCTCGGACTGTCCATTCAGCTGCCAAGCAGAAACCACTGAAAGTTCTTCATGGATTTCCTAAGATTCCAAGGGGGCTTGTTTGCCAGTTAGTTTTAAGGCTCTGCTTTCTAAATTATTTCAGAATTTCTTCATCAGTTCCTTTGAACTTCCATTGTTGTTTGGTTTTACTGTCTTTTCACCCCAACTTCATATTTTCTCATTCTTCTAATCATTTAGCTACATGACATTCATGATTTACTCTTTAGGATGCCCTATGCACTTCCAAAAAACCACGATTAAGCAAATTTGTGTAAAACTGCCAAGGCCAAAGTATGCCATAAAAGTACTTTCCTTGCCTGCATGGACAGAAAAATAAGTAATAATTACTTCTGAACCCAGAATTAACACACACTTCTCTAAGTCCCTGATTAGACACCAGCAACATTTTTGAAAAGTTTTCCCCACTGTTGCAGATGAACAAGTGTTAACTTTGGGAGCCCCTCTATGTAGATGGCCCACTGGCTGTCTCAGCTAACTCTGTTGGGAACAAGTCTAAACTGCATAATGCTGAAAACTGTTCCAGTTGCTGGAAGCCTGTCCACATGAGGGCTTCTGAAATTAAACAAACCAACCAACCGCACTTAACCTAGTGTAGACAAGGCCATGGAAAACAGTGTATTAGCCTTGCTATGACCATAGATCTCTAAAAGTAATAAATAAATAAATAAATAAATAAATAAATAAATAAATAAAATGTTTAACAGTACAGGCAAGAAAACTTAACATAACAAGACTTGACAATAACAATGCTACAGAATTACATCTTAAAGATGTTTTCTAGTAGCAGAAACAGCGCTTAAAATCATGCACTCCAAGATCTGGGCTTGAATTTCAGCTTTCTTTCTTGATACTCTAACAGTCTGGATCATCACAGACACTGATTCTTTACTATATTTTCTTGCATACAAT
Organism: Gopherus flavomarginatus; assembly: GCF_025201925.1. Classification (NCBI taxonomy): domain Eukaryota; kingdom Metazoa; phylum Chordata; order Testudines; family Testudinidae; genus Gopherus; species Gopherus flavomarginatus. The sequence goes on along the minus strand of NC_066623.1, from coordinate 81,968,499 downwards.
ATACCCCGGGCATGGCTTACCAAGTTTTTGGTTTTTTCCCAGCCTGCACAGCAGTGATAATGTACTATATTTTATATATTTATTCACAGATAATTAAACTTGGGCTCTGTTTCTAGGTCCAAAATGCTTACTTTTAACAACCAGAACAAACTTTAAAAAAAAAATTAACACTTTACTGGAATCAAGCAATATAATTGTTCTGCTGGATAAACTTACTTTAAACATGAAATAATCTAAACAAGACTGGCAAAAGTGAAACTTCACTGGTATTAAAAACATGAAAATATTTTATACAGGGAAGACTTAATGACACTATAAAATGGCATTCACATTTTAACTAGTTTTATCTTTTAGAAAATCAAACAAATTCATCCAGAAACAAGGATATTCAAAATAAGATGAAAAGACTATGAAAATTTCCTTTACAAATATGATTCCATACTCCCAAACGAATGCGTTCAGCCTACCCGACTTCTACGAGATACAGGAAGTCCCAGTGAAGAACCATTGTCTACATCTCCCATAAGGAAGTCTGAAACACTGCCACAAAAACAGAAAAAAACTGTTTCATTTGTTTGTTACTTCTGAACCGAATTTCTACAAGTCCCTCCAAATAGAAAGTTAGATGGATTCTTTAATATGCACCTATCTATTTTTTAAAAGCTCTGCAAAACAGTATGTTCAAAAAAATCTATTTTCTTTTAGCATTTTCAATCTATCTACAAGAGCAACAAAATCCTAAAACTGCTCAGGGTGTGGTTTACTTAAGTTCATATCTCAACCAAATTTTATCTAGAAGACAAAATGAATATTTACTATTAGCCTGTATTAATTCTGTTCAGTATTATTCCTTTTAAATTCCAACCTATACCACTTACACGTTTCCAAAGGTGAATGCCAATGTGTCAATAGACGAAAATATTTCACTGAAGAGTTCTCTCTTGTTTTCTTCATTCACTTCTTTGAAGTTCACAGCTTAGGAAACAAACAGAAACCAAATAAGAAAAATTGTTCATTTTTACAAATCATACAGGAAAATTCACATAACAATCTTGTGGAAAAAACATCTACAGAGAAAGGTAACCTTAAACTTCATGAAAGTATATTTCTAGAATTGTTTATAGAACATTTGGAGCAAACTAATAAATGTAACTCAGGTTCAGGGCAAACAGATAAGCACAATAACCCAGAAAACTTCCCAACTGGGAATAAGGTTACCATCCCTCAATTCCCTATATTTTCCTATTCTCAGTTAAAGTCTGTGTGGAAGCTCTTTGGAGGAGGGAGAGGAGAGAGGAAGTCAGAGCAAAGGAGGAAGGATGGCCACTCACAGGAGTGATTCAGTCACCTACAAGGCAGTGGCAACACACACCTCATAAATGATTTAAATATTGATATAGGAAACTGCTTCTCTCTCTTTCAGGCTGGTCAAGGAAGTCCAAAAACAGTTTACCAAAACAAAACCATACAAATATATTCCATTTCATATCTGAAAACAGAAATCCTGTACCTAGATGAGATGTCCAGGGAAATACCATAGGTTGTTTCCTTGGCAGAAACCTTCATTTGCCATTAGTCCTGCAATCTGGTGACACAGCTCAGTAGCAGTTGTTCTGTTCCACTGTGCAAGTTGGGGGCAGTGGAGAATAGAGAAAGAATCTCTCTATCACCATCACATGTGATTTCAAAATAGGAAAAGGATAAGGACACTCTTCACACTCTCTTAGTATTTAACACTGTAGTATTAGAGCAACTGACCCTGACTAGAGCCTCAAGGTGCTACTGTAACACAAACAATGAGAAGGGAAAATTTATTTATTTTGGCAGCTTGTGTTAATACCTCGGGGGTAGGAGTGAACAGGCGTAATCAAAAGCAAGTGGTGGCAGAGACACGAGGGGGAAAGCAGGATTTTTCTATCCTACTCCCAAATTAAACCCTCAGCAAGAAGGCAAAGAGTAGTTTTCTCTCTGCCCTGAACCCGGGGTGGACAATCTTAGTGACTGGCCCAAGCCAATTGAATTTAGATTAATATCTATTCCTGAAGGTTTAGTTGGACAATGTGAAATTCTGGTTTACCCGGATGCCATAAAGTTTACACACACCTTTTGCAACATTCATGACAATATTAACCCAACACAAATAATTCAGCCTATTTGTATCTGTAGTGCTTCAAAACATACAAAAAATGAAATATGGAAATAAAGAACGCACTGTATCTATTTCCAGAATCAGAAACTCAAACACTAAGTGAAAATTTAATTCATTGTACAGAATTTTCCTAATAAGCTTATGCTTTTTAAGGCTTCAGTCTAAACTATATCAAGGCTTCCTGCCAGATGCTTAAACCCTAATGGGTCACCAAAACAAAGAAAATACAGTAAGTAAATCAGATACTCTCAGACTTCCTTTGTGAAAGGAAACATTTTCACTAGCAAATTAAATTCATTACTCCCTCCTTGCATGTACTCAGCATGCCAACTGATTTGCCAAAATATTTTTTTAAAGTGGTTTTTTAGCAAGCTTGCCTGACATTAAGCAGTCTTGTGCTGTATAACAATTCTTTGGCATATGAAGAACATACTGTAATGAAATGGCAACAATAGTTTAATAGTAGTCACATGACAAAAATACCAGCAATTACTACTGTAGTCGTTGTTCCCTGTTAAGATCAAGGTTTCTCTCTCCCTTTCCATTTTATATTGTGTGATTAACATGAAAATAATGCCTCTGGTACTTCTGAAGAAAAAGAAACACACGCTATAAAGTTCCACAGAGTAAAGGTTAGATTACAAGTTTTGAGTGGATTTGTAAAAATCAACGGAAGAAAACATTCAACTTTGCAGAAATAATCGAAGTCTATAAATAAAGTCTTCCAAACTTAATCATTAAGCAACCACATTTATCTCAAGGATTTATGAATTACCAGCCATCCATGATTGGAAAAAAACATTAAAATGCAAGCACAGAATCCTGCCTATTTGAAACACAAATACAAACACAAAGGACTTACCATGAAAATATTTAATAAATCCTTAACCAAAATATCTTCAGAGAAGCAGTGCTTCTCTCACTGTACTAATGAAACATTTAACATGCAACCTCACCCTAAAGAAAGGCAGTCAGCACTAAGAATCAGCTTTCCTGTTCCAGGAAGATTTATGCTTGTCTTGTTAGGCCTTCATTTTCAGTGATGGAGAAAACTTTCCCTTTCAGATTCCATCACATTAAGCGGGGTAACAAAAATTATATGACAAAACAAGTTTCAGGACTCCCACCTCTCATCTAATAAGATTCCCAAAAATTCCTACCAATAAAGTTGGATATAGACAGCTTTCTTCATGTCTCTTATTAGTGCATTCCTGATGTACTTAACATCTACTTTAAACATGCACACTCTTTCCCCAGGACATCCTGACTGCACACAATAGCTACTGACAACAATGGACTGTAGTAATATTTCCCTGTCTGGAAATGGCATCTATCTAAAGTGGTGCAAGATTCAAAGTGAGCATGTAACTTAATAGCATTTGCAAGGGAAAATGTTAATTTTTTGAAGTCACACTGTAAAGATAACATACCTGCCATCTAGTGCCTGAAAGGCAATACGTGTTATATATTAAAGGTGAGCTGTATTCTTAAAAGAACAAAAGAGATATGTACTGACGGTCAGCTTCACTAACAATATCAGGACATTGTAAAACAGATTTCAGAGTCTGTATCTTAAAAGTCAAAGAAACCAGAAGCTTAATCCAAATAAAATGCCTAACACAAAACAGACTGTTTGGAACACTATGATTATGAATATTTTTAGAAATAAGAATTACAGAGATATTCCTGGAGATAGTTACCCATGCTTCTCTAAAGCCAAGAGAGACTTTCAATCTGCTCTTTTGAATGAGGAGATAGTCAAACTATGGTCTCCACTTAAAAAAGTTTTCCGAGGATAGCTATGTCAGTTAGGTGTGATTTTTTGCCGATATAGCTATGGCTGGCAAGATCCTTAAAGCAGACACAGTTATACCAGCAACAGTCCTTTTGCCAGTCTGTGTCCATGCTAGGAGGATTTCCTGGTATAGCTATACTGACAAACTTTGTGTGTGATATTCTTCTCTTCAAAGGCTAATTCTACCATACCCAAGTGAACAGACCTAACAGCACTACTCCTTTTTCTCAACAAGGTATCTACAATCCTAGCCTCCCTCTGTTGCCAAATGATTCAGTTACTTACTATCTATACGACAAGTTCAAACAATTTTGTTTTATCTCCTTAACTGGATGACTCGGGGGGTACACTGGCTTTTGTATTCCAAGGTCTTTTAATAGCCTTCTAAAAGAAAAACATTTTTTTCAATTACTTGAAGCCTTGTAGTTGTAGTTCTTCTGTTCAATGAACTTTCAGTTTAATCGCTTCTCCAAATGTAGACTTGATTGACAAAACAAACATCAAAACGCCATGAATTCCAAATACTAGCTTATAGTCACCATTCCTTTCATAGGTAGTAAAATGATACAGTTTCCATCCATAATTGATTCTTGGCTACAATTTATAAATTTGCAGAGTGGGGGTTTTAAGCAAGCATACTTTCTTGAAGTCAGTAAAAAAAATGCAATTAAGTTATACATTAAAGCAAAAGAGATGCAACAACACTATGTATTCTACCTTTGGCTACTCTTGAATCACAGAATATCAGGGTTGGAAGGGACCTCAAGAGGGTTAGAAGACCCCTCAGAAGCTAAAGCTCAGGGGTGGGCAAACTTTTTGGCTGAAGGGCCACATCTGGGTATGGAAATTCTATGGCGGGCCATGAATGCTCACGAAATTGTGGGTTGGAGTGCAGGAGGGGGTGAGGACTCCAGATGGGCGTGCCGGCTCTGGGGATGAGAGTTGGGGGTGCAGGAGAGTGCTCCGGGCTGGGACTGAGTGGGATCAGGGCTAGGGCAGGGGGCTGGGGAGCAAGAGGAGGTCAGGAGCAGGATCTGAGCAGTGCTTACCTCAAGCAGCTCCCAGAAGCAGTGGCATGTCCCCTCTCTGGCTCCTACATGGAGGTGCAGCCAGATATCTCTGCGTGCTGCCCTGTCTGCAGTCGCCATCCCTGCAGCTCTCCGTTGGCGGGGGGGGCGCTTGGACAGTGTGCAGAGCCCCCGGGCTGCCCCAACACATAGGAGCTGGAAGGGGGACATGTGTGCCGTGGCTCCCGGAAGCAGCAACATGGAGCAGGGCAAGCCCACAACCCTGCTCCCTGGCGGGAGCTCAAGGGCCAGATTAATAAGTCTGAAGGGCTGGATGTGGCCCCCAGGCCATAGTTTGCCCACCCCTGCTTTAGCTAGTAGTGCATGTGCAATGTGGTTGTTGGTCTGACTGGTAGTACAGTAACTCCACACTTAAAGTCGTCTCCATTAACGTTGTTACGTTGCTGATCAGTTAGGGAACATGCTCGTTTAAAGTTGTGTAATGCTCCCTTTTAACGTCGGTGTGGCAGCCGCCTCCTTTGTATACTGCTTGCAGGAAGAGCAGCCCGTTGCAGCTAGCTGGTGGAGGCTTGGAACCAGGGTGGACCAGCAGCCCCTCTATCAGCTCCCAGTTCCCCTATGTTCCCTGTGCAGCAGCTGCCCAGCAGGCTAGCAGTTGCAGCTGTCCCTGCCACCACTGCCATCTGCTGCTCCTGCTCTCTGCCTTGGAGCTGCTCCCCGAGATTCCTGCTTGCTGTGCGGGGGGGAGGGAAGGAAGAGAGCGGCTAATGTCAGGGTGTCCCCTTCCCCCCTGCTCCTGCACCCCGCTTACCCCATCTTCCATAGAACAGGGGGGACACACCAGGGCTCAGGACAGAGGGAGCTTGCAGCAGCTGCCCTCTCAGCAAGCTGATCTAATTAACAAGGCAGTATACTTAAAGGGAAATGCCATATCTCCCCCATTACCACTGCCTTATAGAGTGACAGAGTTAACCCTTGAGGGCTCAGCCAACAGCTAGTTCATCATTTAGCAGTTAGGGAAATATCCCACCCTATGACTCCTCCACCTCAACCAAGCTTCACAGTCATCATCACTGTGTACCAGTATTAAATTGTTTGTTTAAAACTTATACTCTGTGTGTGTGTGTATTTTATATATCTATATATAGTCTTGTCAGGTGAAATTTTTTTCCCTGGAACCTAGCCTCCTCATTTACATTAGTTCTTATGGGGAAATTGGATTAGCTTAAAATCATTTCGCTTAAAGTCGCATTTTTCAGGAACATAACTACAATGTTAAGTGAGGAGTTACTGTAATAGCCATAAGGAGCCTTTTAGACCTAATCATCTGGCACCAGCTTCCTATTTAATTCTGAGCAGGAGTGGTAATTGTATGAGATTTTCAAGGCAACAGTTTGTAGATTCAGCACTAGGACGTGGCATTTTCTGAGAGTGCCCTCAACACTGGAATTTGCTTCCTAGCTGATCTGAAAGAGACCTTGTCTGCACCTGCCTTAGTACATGTTAATTAGGGAACACTAGGATAATTGTGACCAGCTGACAATTGTCAACACAACAGTATATGTCTGCAGAGAGACATATGCTTACGTTATCATGATGGAATTTCACAACATAGCTGTTTCCCACTGCCAGTTTGTTACTTTTAGCAGCTGATGGAAAACAATTTTTTCCTAAGCTTTTGATTTAGGATGGATGCATGAGTTCTGGCTTATTTGAGCTCTTTTTACTTTGTTTCTTAACAGAACACATGCTCATTGCATGCTGTACATCTGCCTTGAGATGCATAACTAAATGCATTTGAGGAATATAAATTTTTTCATAAATGTTTAACAACAAATGTGTATGGAACAGTGTTGCAATATCATTTGCTAGAGGTCCTTAGGACAAAAGCACAATGTAGCTAATGGAAGGTCTAATCTTATATTACAGTTAATATTGGTAGTTTTATCTTGGTATATTGACTGACATAGGAAAAACCGCTTAACTAAAAGCAAACTGAACTTCCATATTCAATTAGTTGAGATCCTGACATATTTCTATTATTAACATGATTTAACTGAGACAAAGTGTCCTGTTTAAAAAGAGCAGAAGTTGCTACAAGAGCTTATTCTGATGCGATTAATCTTAAATTATTCAATTGTGAACAGTTCTCTACCACCATTTTAGGGCTGATTTTATCTTTTGAATTCTACCAATAACCCCCCAGTCCTTAACATCTCGCTGTACCTCTTTGCCATGTGTATAAGCAAACATACATTGGCTGTGCAACAGCTGCAATCCACGCCTTTCTAGACACCAGCTACAAATGAAACTCTCACCAGAACTTTGCAATAAGATGTTCTGCTTTGTTTTTTAAGCTGGTATGAAGAACTAAGGTTCAAATTCACTTGTGGATAAGGAAGCACATCTCCACAGCAGTCAGTGCAGTGAATTTGGCTCCAAATTTATAAATTGTTTGCATCAGACTAACTAGGGGGAGAGAGAGAGAGAGAGAGGACATGTTTGCAAGTTGTCCACTTACCTCAATGGGGGAGGCAAATTGGAAATATTTAAACAGTTCTATGCATTGCATTGTTTAATCAGAGGCTTAAATTCAGGATTGCTTATGTTCTTTTAAACTGTATCACAAGTGGGAAAATTCTTCATAAAAAGGGCTTCACCACTGAAGGAACTTCTCAGGTGTCTGGTCCGCTGCAGTCTGTTTGGGAAAGTGGCTCGAGACAGCCTCCCCCAGCAAGTGAAAGGATCCACTGCTGCAGCTGCAATGTCAAGAGAAGCTGATACAGACATTTGGCCTGCCCTACTCTGCTTTTCTGACTATGGGACAGCCTGCTGGATGTCTGAGCCAGCAGTTTTAGAACTCTCATCCTCAACTGCCCAAACTAGTTTAGATTAGAGCAACCATGGTGGTGAGACACAGCAAGGAATTAAGAAGTTGGGATGTGGAAGAGGAGAGTCCATCTACTGCATGACCACTGAACAGGCTGTGCAAAGACTCCTGTGATTGAGAGCTCAGATTAAGATAGGTGCCTACTTCCTCTAAAATCACCTTCTGCTTCAACAGCTGGCACAAAGCACATGCTGCACACAAAGCATATATGTTGTAGACATGCCTGTCACAGAATAGCTGGCTCCTGAGGGGGCGAGGCTGCCAGTCTACCTGTGATAGGCTCTGCTAAGGAGAACAAGCCAACCCAGATCCACCTGCAAGTAGTTAATTGCCTACTTGGCTGGGCAGCAATTAATTAGCTAAGGAACATCCACAAGGTCCAATAAAGAATGATGAGGCTTCAGACAGAGTTCCAGAAGACAGGAAGGAAACTCTAGCAGAGAAGGAATTCTCAGGGAAGCTAGTTAGCGAGCTCACCAGTAAAGGGGACCTAGGTAACGACTCCTAAACTGGAGACGTTCTGAAAGGGGAGCACACTAAGAGTGCCACGTTCCTAAGGAGAAGGACTTTACTAAACAGAGGAACTACATGCCACTCTAGAGAAAAGCTACAGCAGTTTGAGCTCTGAGAGAGTCCTGAGAAGGAATCCTTCCCCTGGTGATGGCAGGAGTCCCTCTAGGGAGGGTGGGGGGCTGGGTAGAGAGCACCTTAATGATAAGGAGTCTGGATGGGGGAGATGAGTGGATTTAGATGGAATTAAGATTAAGATTAACTCTGCCCCTCATTAAGGATGCTGGGGTGAAGGCTTGCTTGCATGTCTGATTGGCCTTTGGATGAATAAATTAGACTGAAGGGGCACACTTCGCTCCATACATGTCTCATTGGGGAAACTGAGGCAGTGATAACTATAGTTCTGCACTTGGCCTCTGGGGAGGGTATGAGGAGTGATATGCCAGCTGCCCCAGGATAAGTACACACGTTAATACCACTCTCGTGGAAGACTCCTACAGAATTTAATAGTAAGTGATGCAGGTGGTTTTGAGCCATTCCACAGAGCATAACAGAGAATTATATCTGTGCTAGAGAGTACTGCAGGGTGATTCCTAACCCACAGAAAGCAAATAATAAAGAAAGATAGCCTATGGGCTCAAAGTACTTTTACAGAAAGTCTATAACTTTCATGCTTTTAACTTTAGCAAATTTTTCCATAGGGCAGATTCTTTCCCCTTCACAATGGAGTTGCAGAAAGTGGATCCTGGAACACTGGTGGGAAAGGCAATCTCAAGAAGGTCCTCAGCCCTCCAGCAATCTGGCAAAGTGGCTCAAAAGAGCTGAGCACGACAAAGGGACTTTGCATTCAGCAAATATTATACTTCAGGCAAAGTGAGATCATTTTTATACAAGTGCAAATTCTTCGGGGGGGTGGGTAGGGGCAGGGAGGAATAAAATTGCAAGCACTATTTGAAAGAGCACTGTTCACATAACCACTCATATTTAAATCCCCAGGCACATGAGGAGAACAGTGAATGACTAAAACCAACATTAAAACATTTTTCACTGAAGCCTTTTGATAGCCAGCAAGTGACAAATACAGTATTTTATTAAAAGGAAGAGGGAAATTTAGTAAGAAAGAAAGTAGCTACATGTTAGAATTTAATCAGGTCACCAAAGCAGATCCTCCCAAAATGTGCAAAAAGTTCCATTAAATTTTAAATCTCCCAAAATAATCAGAACCTTGGGTTTTAAAATCTCGTCTGAAACAGCTCTTCAAGAAGTGTGATGCATTCAAACTAGAAACATGCTAGAACTTTGGTTCCTTTCCAGCTTAAGGCAAAGAATGTTACATACTATAACAGCAAAATCACTGTGCAGCACACCCATTTTCCCTGTGTAAAGATCTCTCATTCCATCAGCCAAGTCCCTACTTAGGGCTTGTCTTAATATACAGCACACTGGTGCAACTGCGCTGCTGTGGCGCTTTAGTGAAGATGCTACAATGCCAATAGGAGAGCTTTTCCTGTCAGCGTAGTTAATCCACCTCCCCAAGGGGTGATAGCTGTGTTGACAGGAGAAGCTCTCCCATTGACTACACAGTGGCTAGGTCAATATAACCACATCACTCAAGGGTGTGGATTTTTCACACCCTGGAATGACACAATTATACTGACATAAGTTCACAGTATAGACCTGACCTTAAATTTTCTAAATGAGCTACAGCTGCATGCCAATTCTTCATGTGCACATAAAAAGCTATAGCCATGCTATTGGACCTAGCTGGGCTCACCGCTGAAAAAAGACTGGATGATGCGACTGCACTGTTATACTCTGCCCATTTTATTTAAAGCATGTTGATAGTAATACTTCCATAAACTCATTACTAAGGTGCTGGTTTGTCACGGGGATAAAAGCATCATGGATATTGTAATTTTTTTGTTTGACCACAACTTTTCTGTCTGTGGTTTTAATAAAGCAGAGTTTCCCAAATGGTGGGAAACAGGAAGGTTCAAGGTAAGTCACCAGCCCAGTGAGGATGGGAAGCCCCACTGGGGTGGGAGGGATGGAGAGAAAGTCAACAACCCTGCACTCAGCTTGCAGAGGTGGCTCCTGTCATGTGGGGCTGTTCACACCAGGCATTACACTTAGGTTTGACCAAGTTGGGATTAGGGTTGTGGTGCGAGAATGGAGGATGCTGCTGCAGGTGGTCAGTGCCTCCCTCAGTGGAGTGAGGAGGCAATTAGATTTATATTTATTGTATTTAAAGGGTATAGCTGTTTCATACTCTGACTTTACACACCATTTCCCCCTAAAATATGACTTTTACTAAGTTTAGCATGACTACTCTGCTATTTGTATTAAAAAAATAGCATGACAAATCTGCAGCACTACTATTACACAATATACAAATGTGTTTCACTAAAACATTGTGTAGTAGCTCTATTACTCTCAAATGCTGACAAAAACTGCCCATTTAGTTTCCAAATGAACTAACAGCATATGTTCTGTTTAATTAGCACAAAACTGAACACTAGTTATCAAGTCTATTTCTGGTGTGAGCGTACTAATTACATGGACTAAGCCAGGGATTTAAAGATGACCTGCAAAGAAAGTCAAATGGAGTTTGTACCAATGCTATGATTACCAATAAAAAACAAAAACAAAAAAAAAAAAAAAAGGATTTTTGAGCCAGGGGATGAGGTGAGTGTTTTTAAAGCTTACTCTTCTGCTTGTTTCTTGTATTAGAAATTCGGGTCATTTGCTCCCACAGTGCTGACAGCAAGTACAGAACCATAGGAGTTATGACTTCACAGGAACCTTCATCTCAGGGAGAGCCCTACATGCTTGCACCATAAAGAGACAGAAGACTAGGGTTCTAGCGTTTGCAGTACTTCTAAATCACAAGCAGGAGGAGCTACTTGGCAAGAAGAAAATAACCATAAGAGGCTTTACTTCCATGTATGAGAATGATACAGATAAGCCAAACAGCATTCTTAACTGACATAGCAGCAAGTATCTATGCCAGAGGGGAGGGGAAGAAATATGTTGGGCGTGACTACAAAAGATAAGTAGAGAACAAGAGAAAATACCTAGAGCAATGAAAAAGTTATATAAAGACACACAAGATGTCAACACAGAGAATCCTCCACTTGGCTCTTGACAGAGGAAGAAAAGCAGGTGGGATTTTTACTTACACTTCGGAGCATTCTCCATGTCACGTAGGCAGGGCCTAGTGACAGCAGCCCTAGCTATCTTTACAGTAGCATCCTGGGGGACAGGATGATCCCAGGACTAGACAGAAAGTTGTATCCAAGCATACCTTCCAAGATTTCCAGGGAGGGGGCAAGCCTGGAGGGTAAGGGGACAAAGAGTTGCAGAGCAAGCCTGCCCACAGCCATCCGTGAGGGACACAAGCCACTAGTACCCATAGCAGTGACTCCTGTGCCTCATGGATGGCTGGGCTCAGTTTCTCACTCTGGACATCGCTCCCTGGACCCTGGTGCATGGAGCCATAGTGCTGCTAACTTAAATTTGGACTGTCAGTCCCCTGACAAGGGGCCAGCCCAAATCTGAGTGGCACTGCACCCATTTGCCAGGGCCAGGTCTCAATGCCCAGAATGGGGAGCCGAGGCCAGCCAGGCCTTCAAACAGGACAGGAGCTTTTGTGGGCAGTCCTATAAAACCTGGGACTGCTGGAAGGTTTGTCAAAGGTTAAGAGTAGAAAGCACTGACAGTGTAGTGAGAGCTAGAATGATTATGCAGGTCACTCTAGTGATGTCTCTTCCTGTCTGGGCTGGGTCTGGAGCCAGCTGGAGAACGGCAGCAGCAAGTGCCTAGAGCAGCATGTGCCAACATCTACAGTTCTGATATTTGTCATTTATGGACAACTTTACACATTCATTTCTTCCTTCAGTTTGGGGACTACAAAAACAAGGCCTACCAAGCATTACAGATTTGTATTACTGATCTGGAAGTTTACTCAATCAGAATACGATTTCATATCTCCTCTATACATTTATATTATGAACCAATTGAAATCTGATAATATTAAAGAGGAATTCGCTGGAAGATCATAGTAAGCCTATTCAGGAAGGTAAATCTCATGTTGTGACAAAATATATTAGTGTTAATCTCAATTACATACATGTACAGTTAAAGACTGACAAAGACAGCTTTCAAAGCACTTGGTATTATTACAGTTTGCTTCCTTTAGTACTGTAATTCAATTTTTCCTTTCTTAAAAATGGAAGAGCAAGCTTATTTAATAATACACCTGACTTAGCGGAGTGGTGGGGGAAGAGACGATAAAACGTACTGGACTACTCAGAAGTTTAAAATAATTTGTATAAGGGTATTTTCCTTTTGCAAATATGCAATCTAGGTCAAAGTTTTATTTGTTCCATAGCTAATATACTGAAGTAACAGACCTTGGTGATATAAATTACTAGTTCCCCATTTTTCCTGAATTTGAGAGGTGATATTTCCTTACCTTTCACCTTTGCGATGACTGTTCCTGCAGCACTAAGAATGTCAACTGAATTGAGAGTCTGATGTTTATGTATCACTGCCTTTAGGACACGCAGCAGCTCCCCTAAACGTTCATGAACAACATGATGCAGACAGCTTTCATTTTCTGAAAGAGAGATTTTAAAAAATTGGGTCAAAGAAATTAGAAAACTATCCTTGACTTCTGTAAGTCCAGACTCACAGTGACATTCAAGTCTTTTGGGTTGTGTTCCCTGCAGTGGTTTGCACTGAAAATTCAACTTCACTAATACGTTCTAAGCTAACAAAAGTTACTCTGTGTGTTGGTATTTGCCAGTAGTTTTTTTGCTTTAACTTCCCCAAAAGAATTCCAACCAAGTCACTAGAAGGCTAGGGATGCTATGATGGAGGGCCTCATACTTAAGAAAATAAACAGGCCGAAACCATGTCCCTCTTGTTCCCTTACCATAGTATTAGGGAATTGATTTCATCCACCTCTATTTGAAGGAATTCAGGATAAGGTATGAATAATGTCTAATGAAACACAATATTCATTTTTTAAAATATATTTGAAATATGGCATCAACCAAAAGCATAATAAGTTTAGTGCAAGAGAGCACATTAAGATTAGCTAGCTTTTAGCCTAAGCGCCAATCAAAAGGTTTTCAGCATCCTATGGTGCTTAGTCCAGAAAAACTAGTAACTAACAAGCAGGGCTATGAAATGGCATACGTGCCTTTTCACAGCACAAATCTCTTGATATGCAGTTTTTTTGTAGGTATTTTTGTATGCATGGTACAGGTTGAACCACAGACTCTTCCATTCCATTACGGAAATGGCTTTGGTACACAGAGTTTAAGTTTCACATGCACTAGAGTGCTGCTTTATAAGCCGTGGTAAAAAGCTGTCAGATTCATGAAAGACTAGCTTATAAAAAGAACATCTAATATAAGCTGATTCACTTCCCTGTTGAGCCAAAAGGGATGACGACTTACTGTGAAGTTTGTGGTAACAGCAACAGAAATCAATACACGGTTACCTAAATGGTAGTTTCAGAACATCTGAACAGTTTTGGCCTCACTGTAAAAAGTTGCTCTGGGTTAAAATACCAACATGTTGTTGGTGGGTCAGTGTGATGTAACTACTGGGATGGATCGATTTTCTGTCACATAGTGGCTACAGGATAAATCATAGCCTTTTATAGAAGGACATGGTAAGTCTTCAGTCCCAACATCAGGATAAAGAGGTTTCCAGCTCAAACACATAGATAGCTCTGGGCTTCGGGTTCCACATCCCAACTGAGCAAATCCCATAGAGATGTTATATCAGGTAACCTTTCTGATTGAAAAATTGCATAGCATTTGATCAAATGGTGGTCATACTCGGAATCTATTTTAAGAATTTCAATGTTTTATGTTTCGGGTTAAATGTATTACATACAGCTTCACCACAACTGCAGATCTTCCTTTCGTATTAGAAAAAATAACCGCAAAAATCTGCAACCTCACATACTTAATTGGATCTGGAAAACCTTCCTGACAGTGAGAGTCTAAAGAAGCTCAATCTATTTAGTTTATCCAAGAGAAGGTTAAGTGTCGGCTTGCTCTTAGTCTACAAATATCTACATGAAGATTTCTCACAATAGAGGATTAAAAAAAGCGGAGTGTGTGTGAGAGAGAGAGAGACAAAGACATAACAAAATCTAATACCTGGAAGCTGAAGCTAGACAAATTCAGACAAGAAATAAGAAGAACATTTTAAAAATGTTAATAATTAACCATTGGAGCAAATAGAGCATCTTTCTAAAAATAAAGATACTCTCTAGCTTGAATCAAACTCATAACGTCTGGTGAAGAACCGCTTGGAGGAATTCTTTGATTTGTGTTATACAGGAGGTCAGACTAGACAATCACAGTAGTCCCTCAGGCCTCAGTCCATGGGCTTGTCTTCACTACCAGGATAAGTCGAACTAAGTTACGCTACTCCAGCTACATGACTAATGTAGCTTAGGTCGATTTACCCGTGTCCTCACTGCGCTCTGTCAACGGGAGATACACTCCAGTTGACCTCCCTTACTCTTCTCTGAGAGTTGGAGTACTGGGGTCAACCGGAGAGTGCTCTGCCGTCAATTTAGTGGGTCTTCACTAGACTATTAACTACTATTTGAGGTTGGGGGCAGTTATAGAAAAGGAGCAGCAGGGAAAAAAAAAATAGATGGTAGCGCAATACTGACCTATACTGAAAGTAAAAATTGGATCACAACGGTATCCAAACAATCCCAAGAGAGTGCTGTATTATTAATCATCAACTCATTCTAAAGCAATTTGGAGCCTGAAGAATTAGACAGTCTATAAAACCACATTCCATTTATGCATTAAAAGTAACATCTGTAAAAACAAAATATTTTCAAGCCAAAAATTACAGACAGTTAAAATACAACTGGTGCCAAACTCAAGTTTCAAATACATATTAAAGTCTACACTTTAATACATTGGAGTATGAACACATTTTCTACTTAAGTCTCTCTAAAAGAGAAATTTGGCTAGGCTCATCTAACAAAACAGTAAAAAAAGCTCTGTTCAGTGGCTAAAACTGCCATCTGTTTGCATTATGATACTGCACTATTTTGTTTTCAAAAATATTTGAAAAAAACATTTATGGTTTCCAGTGGCAGGAAAAGACAAAAAGGTTTGTGATGAAAGTAATGCTGACAGAAAAATGCCATCATGAACTATGGGTGAACTGCAGTCAGCAATTTTAATTCATCCAGGACAGGAAGTCTCTTGTGTTATTGTCCATTTGGGGAAAATATATAATACTAGGGAAAGAAACAAAAGTGCAATATGCCAGGTTAATAAAAATAGAATTTCTATTACCAAGCTGCCCTGTATAGTTCAATTATCACCTTAGAAGAGAAAAAATACAGTTTACAATGAAGACAATGCCCAGAACAATGTAAAACAAGTTTCTATGCAGACTCAATCTCACTCTACTTTCAAGAAGTCATGTGATCATATTTGCTTTCAATTTGTCTTCCTCCTTCTCTCCCCCACCATCCAATTTACCTTATGTACTGGAAGACAAATGAGAATTTCCTCCATCAGTGAATATTGCATCAAGTTCAAGCCCTCTATCCTTATTGTTCTGGGCTGCAATATCTAAAAGAACACTTAGGTTTCTAGAATGAGAACTGTGACAGACTACTCTGAACTATCGAACTATTGCAGAGGTTAAGCTGGCTTATGTAAAAGAAAAGAGTTGGAGACCTCCTGCAACAAACATTGGCCCTCTTGATCTCCTAAATGAAAAGATATGGCTGTGAATCCAGGACTTTTTCTGCTTCCTTCACTATCACTCCTCATAGTGAAAGTTTTGTTTTTTAAAGTTATATCAGCAACACAACACCAGACATTTTCCAAAGGATGCAAGAGGCCTGGATTGTGTGTGTGTGTGTGTGGTGAGAAATCCAACCCCCAAACGTGACTAGAGATGTGGCAGTTATCTTTTGTTTTGGGTTTTTGTTTTTTGCAAATCAAGTCTAAAGGTGTTCTCACAAAGCTAAGAAAGTGGGTTTTTTTAGACATTAAAGAGTTCAGTAGCTTGCCTATGACAGATAAACTTTGGTTTGAATTCAACACCTGCCTTTCTCTAGTAGAAAACAAAACCATCCTAAAATTAAAATACAGCCATAAGAAACGTCATTTTCAGACTAGGTATGGAGAAGGGGAATCAGAATAAATGTATCAATCACAAACCAGGCTAAAATGTGATCAGTATTGCCAGCCAGTCTTTTCTCCAAAGTTTTCAGCAAGTCTTTAGTTCAGAAGGCAATATAAGCTAAATGGCTGAAAAGCATATAAGAATATTACTAAAACTTTGTCAGCACATAGTTTAGTCTTCAGTTCCAAAGACACCAGGAATTCCAATCTCCCATTGCTTTATGGCTACTCATTTATCTTCATCAGTGTCAGAATGCTACAAGTTACCCTATTTTCAAATTTTGGACACACTTCTCAAAGGCAAGCTTTTGTCTAATAAAGATTAGCTAGCGATAACAGCCTTGCAACTATGGATTCCGCTCATCCAAAACAAAATAAAGTTCTATAATCAAGCTTGTCAGCTTCAACATAACTTCCTGCCAAGTCAGTTTCAATTACATTACATACAGTTGGGAAAAGCACTGTGGTATCAGTGGGGTCAAGTATTGTTTTGTTTCCCGTGACTTTTCACCAAGCCCAAACGTTTTATGAAAAGTTGTATGTTCCAAGAAGTGTTTTTGAAAACAAGTTACACAAGGGGTAAAATGCAGAGATTAAAATTAAGATTACATTATGCTTTGTTTAAAAGCAAAGAAAAGATATGGTTAGCTGCCACATTTCCTACATTGTTCTTTAAATCTATGCAGGAGATCAAATATTAGAATCAATTTAACAGTTTCTGTTTATGGATTTTCTGCAGAGCTCTTTAGCAATATCACTTTGGACTATCATCCATGTGCATTATTATGGAAGATACACACTAAATTATAAACTAGGAAGCAACTTCCAAACTATTCAGACCCAAAGCTTTTAATGAAGATTTCAGTTTAATATGAAGTTGTACATGATAGATTCAAAGTTACCACAAGGCCTATTACCTCTGCTCACTGGTATACTCCAAATGTTAACAGAGGAAATATATCTGGGCAAACTATAGGTTTTTTTTTTTTTTTTTTTTAAGATGCCAGCCCTCACGAAGTGAGATTTTAAACAGAAATTTATCAAATTTATCAGAAATTTCCATTCCAGAATCATGGACAGTAGAGGCTGGCTCCCCCTAGACACCAATATTGAGTAAATGCTGTTTCCATTAAATTCTTCAGAAGGATTAAAATATATTATCAGCAATTACACCATCTAGATCACATATTGAAAACCAGCATCAAAACAAAACAGATCTATTTAAAGACAACTTTATTCTGAAGTCTCATTCATGCCAACTCAGTCAACTCCCATACTGTTTAGTAGGAAACAATCAGCATTCTGATCTGCACTGGTCCAGACTATGAGACTCCCCAATGAGCATCGCAGACTAAGCAAAATGATTGTGCAACAATGAACTATGCTGAAACTGTCTAACCCAGGCATCTGCAGGTTTTGGAAGATGTCCAAGATTAGCCCATCCTCATTTTTGTCTTTTCCCTCACCAGCCACACTGACTGACAAGACTCTATCGCATTACTGTCTAATCTGCCAGAGGTCATGATCAGTTGTAGTCAAACACTGAAATTATTTCTTAATGTTCTTTAATATTGCTATAGATCAGCATAATATATGGCCAAATCAAAAAGTTACCATTGCTCTTTAGTTGAGTCCTATGAGACATTCTTATCAGACAAGCAATCAGTGCAACTCCTAAAGGTATGTCTAAGGATAGTCATATTTGACATGAGGTTTTGAAAAGTTTAATAACTATCAGAAGACACTTTAAGATGCTTAGATGGATAGATGCATAAAGGTACACTAGTGTGTGTTGATTCCGAACGCACATGTATGTTTCTGTACACCATACAATAACTAAGGGAATATCTACACTTGAAAGTTAATTCAGACTAATATGAGGCATGAATTTTAAGTGCAATAGGTATTCCTGTCCATGTGTAGACAAACCTTAACCAAATCAACAACATACATTTAGCTCCCAAAACAGGAAACAGAAATCATGCTCGGAGGAAGCCACCGGAAATTAACGGAATAGAAAAAAATATGTTCATGCAGTCACAAGGTTAACTCTGAATTTTGTCATTTTAAGGCAATCTGTGATGTCTACTGTCAGTGTAGCATTTCAGAGGAGATCCTCGGTGATTAAATATCAAGATATTTCAGGATTTTGAAACTTCTGATCCTACACAAGCCTATTTTTCAATTTTAAAAATGTAATTATTGCTTTACTATCACCATAAGAGTGAATGGGTAAGATATCCCTCCACCAAGGCCAACATAATATTGCTGCTACCCAACAAAAAGTCCAATCAGCTGAAAGACTGACACAGGTGGTGTTATTCTGCTGTCAGCATACTAGCACACAGGTCACAGCTTGCTGTTAAGGTTTCACAACAGTTGCCATTATAAGCTTGTGGTCTCAGGCCAGGTCCACACTACAGCGTTAAATCGATTTAAACAGCGTTAAATCGATTTAACGCTGTAACCGTCCACACTACAAGGCACTTAAAATCGATTTTAAGGGGTCTTAAAATCGATTTCTGTACTCCAGCTAAACGAAAGGAGTAACCCTAAAATCGATATTACTAAATCGATTTAGGGTTAGTGTGGACGGAAATCGAAGTTATTGGTCCCATTCTTTTACTGAGCTACCCAGAGTGCACTGCTCTGGAAATCGATGGTATCCTGGGACCATGGAAGCACACCACCGAAGTAATGTGCCCTAGTGTGGATGCGTAAAATCGATTTTATAAAACCTGTTTTATAAAATTGATTTTACTAATATCGATTTTAAGCTGTAGTGTGGACGTACCCTCAGACAATCAAGTTTCTACGTCTGTCTTGCAGACAGTTTCCCCAGGAACTTCCCATTCTGCAACTCAAACCATCCCTACAGAGTCACACTGAATTAAGGACCGAGGAAGCAAGATACCATTTCTGGTTTGAGGCCCTTGCCTCTGCCCCAAAGTGATTTTTTGGGGAGGAAAGAAGCAAATAATTAACTGTTTTTGAGCAGAAGGAGGTTGAAGTGTAAAGAAGGATATATTTTCTATTACTATAAAAAAGTCTCTAATCACTTTTGAACAGCCCAACAGCTGAAATATCTAGGGGTTGAAAGGTGAAGTCTGGCACGGAAAAGCCCTTACTGGGAACAGAAACTAACTACAGAAAAAAAAAAGTTTTGATTTGATCAAGTTACAAGTCAAACAAAAAAAACCACGTAACATGCAAACTTCCCCCTAAGATCAAAGAAACTGTAATTAATTACATTTGAGAAACAGAATAGAATTATGTAATTAGAGATTACTATAGTTGTATATTCAAAAGGGCATATGTTTAAGTTATGCACCTAACCTTATCTTTGGCATTTCCTCATTTCGGAGTACTTAGCAGGAGGTCCCACACTTTCGGCTTGCCTATATGAATATAGTTTGCAGCAAGCTAGAGTGTAACTCTATCCCACACTAGACTGCCATGTACTAAGTGCCTGCTAAGTGATGCCATTCAATCTACTCCCATTTCAAAGTGGGGTAAATCAAAGCGCACTACAGATTTTTTTAGTATGGCGGTAGGCTCCACACCGACATTTAGTGCATTGCCCACTAGCACAGGGTAGACTTACACCTCAGCTTGCTGCAAACTAAGCATTTGTATAGAGAAGCCTTTTTATAGATTGTGAAGGCTGAGCTTATTGCACACACCAGGGGCTTCTTGCATTTCTCCTCCCTAGTTCCCTATGCATCTCCCATTACACTTTATTTCAGGGACTCCCTGCAACTTCCCCTGCTCCATCCCCAATTCTTCTCCACAAGCCACGGACTCTGAACCCCCTTCCTCACATGCCAGGGTCTCATATTCCTTCCCTCCCCATTTGAGGGGCTGTGTGCACATCCCCACTTCCTCCTTCTCCCCATCACCACCATTCTTTCCATCTGAGAGATAAGTCATTCAGAGTGGAAGGATGGGAAGATATGAGATGAGGAACTATGGCTGGAAAGCATTATTGGGTGCCATCAGCCACATCTTTGATCTTCAAAACAACTTGAGAACCAATGTTCTGTGGTTCTGTTAATCAGATGGCTGAGCTCCCTGTGTCTCCCGTTTTTCCCCTTTCTGTTTTCCAATTTCCCTCCAAATCAATAGCATTCTGTCCATTGATGCCTACAGCACTTCCTGAAATTCTGGAATTGATCAGATGCAGCATGAAAGGGTTTCTAATCTTGTGCAGTAATCGTGGTTTTTTGAGGTGTGTCCCCCTATCAGTGCTCCACTGTAGGTGTATCCGTGTCCCTGCACCTCAGATCGGAGATTTTAGGTAGCGTCTGTTTGAACTTCACATGTACTCTCTCCGTCTCATGCTCTGCCTCGAGGATATCTAGCGCTGCATGGGCAAACTGCTCTCAATTCCTTCTCTACTGCAAAGCTCATGGGTAAGAATGCCGAAGTAGAGGGGAGGGTGGTTAGTGGAGCACCCATGGGGGACACATCCTGGAGAACCACAGTTACTGCTTAAGGTGAATAAATCTTTCTTCTTTGTTTGGGACTGTTTTTGTTGAAAGCTATGGAAGAGGAAACATCTCATGGAATGAATTTGAACTCTGGTTGGAGATTGGGAGTACGATAACAAGTAATGCAGTCTGATATCCCTTTAGAGAGTCTTTGCTTAGCGACTCAGGATCCTTTAGAACTCTCTGCAATAGAAAGGAATAGTCTAGGAGATTTTCTGAAAGGCTTAGTTCTAGCCAGATAGAACACCAACGCTCTCCTGATATCAAGGGTGTGTAATATTGCCTCTCTCTTATCCCAGACTGGCTTGGGGAAGGAGGCTAGGAGGTGTATAGATTAGTTTATGTGAAGGTGGAAGATAGTTTTGGGAGGAATTTGGGGTGTGGTCCCAACGTAACTATATCTCTGATAAAAAATGGTAAATGGGGGTGTGCTCTTAGAGCCCCTATTTCTTTGCCTTAATTCAAAGCCATTGATAGTATATTGATGAAGTGGCTTGTAACAGATATAGATATAAAAAAGTGACTGTAAGACTCCTTTAAGGATGATCTATGATGATTTTGATTTAACAAATGGCCTTTTCACTATCACTGATCAGCTCTGTAAAGCCAGATCTTTGTACACAACATGCAGCCATTTTTTGTTTTCAACTCTTTGTATTCAGAAAACCTTCAGCATACTGAGAAGCTATCTGCTTTTATGGATTTGAAAGAAAAAACTGCCTTAAAAAGATTTTATACCTCTAATTCATCTTGCAAGCTACAAGTACAGAAAAGCCACAAACAGTAAACTGGCTAATGCCTCTTTTTTGTTAATCAGGATCATGGTAACCATTAATTCAGCCTGCTCGTTATCAAGGAATCATATTTTAAAAAAAGCACCACAACAAGTTCATACATTTTTGTTTCAATAATGTGTACACCATAATTCATAGCAAAGTTCTAGTATACTACATTGTAGCAAAGGTAGTAAATTCAAGCCAGAGATGCATTATATGGAAAGCAAATGGGAATCAAGTATGATACAGATCTGTTATCTAACACACCAAAACAAAAACGTTATTCTCTGAAGGAAAGGACGAGATCTAATGAGAAGGGAAAGGGAAAACCAGGAGAAAGCAAAATAAGAACAAAACCTAGATTTGAAAGCAGTTTGCAACAGGATGCATCAGTCTCAGGGCTTGTCTACATCAGAAAGTTGCAGCGCTGGTGAGGGAGTTACAGCGCTGCAACTTTGAAGGTGTACACATCTGCAGGGCACCACCAGCGCTGCAACTCCCTGTTTGCAGCGCTGGCCGTACTCCCGTTTTGTCTCGGGTGTAGAGGATCCAGCGCTGGTGATCCAGCGCTGGTAATCCAATGTAGACACTTACCAGCGCTTTTCTTGACCTCCGTGGAAGGAGGAAGCCTCTGGTAATCAAGCTGGTCTCCTTTCCCGGTTTGCTCTCTCGTTCCCGGAGCCCAGAGCAAGCAGGTCTCCTTCCCTGCGGTTTGCTGGGTGGCTCCGGGAACGCGAGAGCAAACCGCGGCGAAGCGGGTCTCCTTCCCCGGTTTGCTCTCTCGTTCCCGGAGCCCCGAGCAAGCAGGTCTCCTTCCCTGCGGTTTGCTGGGTGGCTCCGGGAACGAGAGAGCAAACCGCGGCGAAGCGGGTCTCCTTTCCCGGTTTGCTCTCTCGTTCCCAGAGCCCCGAGCAAGCAGGTCTCCTTCCCTGCGGTTTGCTGGGTGGCTCCGGGAACGAGAGAGCAAACCGCGGCGAAGCGGGTCTCCTTTCCCGGTTTGCTCTCTCGTTCCCAGAGCCCCGAGCAAGCAGGTCTCCTTCCCTGCGGTTTGCTGGGTGGCTCCGGGAACGAGAGAGCAAACCGCGGCGAAGCGGGTCTCCTTTCCCGGTTTGCTCTCTCGTTCCCAGAGCCCCGAGCAAGCAGGTCTCCTTCCCTGCGGTTTGCTGGGTGGCTCCGGGAATGCGAGAGCAAACCGCGGCGAAGCGGGTCTCCTTTCCCGGTTTGCTCTCGCGTTCCCGGAACCCCCCTTGAAGCCGCCCAACAGCGCTGCAGTGTGGCCACATCTAACACCACTTGCAGCGCTGGTTGCTGTAAGTGTGGCCACTCTGCAGCGCTGGCCCTATACAGCTGTACTAATACAGCTGTAACAACCAGCGCTGCAAAACTTTAGATGTAGACATGGCCTCAGGATTTTACCTCGAGAAGGACAAAGATTTAATTCAGTGGGGTCTACGGAAAACATTTGAAAATTACTCTTCTTAAAAACCAACACCACCACCCCCCCCGCAAAAAGACAAAATTAAATTTGTTCCTAAGATAGGTAATATACAGAAGCTAGCAATGTTTATGTACAGTTATGGTACAACTATTTGGTACCATATATACATTTTCTAACATGAAAAAGTATCAGAGGGGTAGCTGTGTTAGTCTGGATCTGTAAAAAGTGACAGAATATCCTGTGGCACTGTAACAGACGTATTGGAGCATAAGCTCTTGTGGGTGAATATCCACTTCGTCAGATGCATGTAGTGGAAATTTCCAGAGGCAGGTATAAATATGCAGGCAAGAATCAGTCTAGAGATAACAAGGTTAGTTGAATCAGGAAAGATGAGGCCCTCTTCTAGCAGCTGAGGTGTGAACACCAAGAGAGGAGAAACTGCGTTTGTAGTTGGCTAGCCATTCACAGTCTTTGTTTAATCCTGAGCTGATGGTGTCAAATTTGCAAACAAACTGAAGTTCAGCAGTTTCTCTTTGAAGTCTGGTCCTGGTTTTTTTTTTTTGCTGCAGGATGGTTACCTTTAAATCTGTTATTGTGTGTCCAAGGAGATTGAAGTATTCTCCTACAGGTTTTTGTATATTGCCATTCCTAATATCTGACTTGTGTCCATTTATCCTTTTACGCAGAGACTGCCCAGTTTGGCCAATGTACATAGCAGAGAGGCATTGCTGGCACATGATGGCATACATTACAGTGGTGGATGTGCAGGTGAATGTACCGGTGATGTTGTGGCTGATCTGGTTAGGTCCTGTGATGGTGTTGCTGGTGCAGATACGTGGGCAGAGTTGGCACTGAGGTTTGTTGCATGGATTAGTTCCTGAGTTAGATGGACTATGGTGCGATGTGTGGTTGCTGGTGAGAATATGCTTAAGGTTGACGGGTTATCTGTGGATGAGGACTGGCCTGCAACCCAAGGCCTGTGAAAGCGAGGGATCATTGTCCAGGATGGGTTGCAGATCACTGATGATGCTTTGGAGAGGTTTTAGTTGAGGACTGTAGGCGATGACCAGTGGAGTTCTGTTTGTTTCTTTCTAAGGCTTGTCTTGCAGCAGGAGGCTTCTGGGTACACGTCTGGCTCAGTTGATCTGTTTCTTTATTTCCTCGTGTGAGTATTGTAGTTTTGAGAATGCTTGGTGAAGATCTTGCTGGTGTTGGTCTCTCTCTGAGGGGTTGGAGCAAATGTGGCTGTACCTCAGCACTTGGCTGTAGACGATGGATCGTGTGGTGTGTCCGAGATGGCAGCTGAAGGCATGAAGGTAAGCATAGCGGTCGGTGGGTTTTCGGTATAGGGTGGTGTTTCATATTTTGGAAATCAGTGATTAAATATTGAGTTGTAAAGTATCTAAGATTTTGTCTAAGTTTTTTAGGGAGGTAGATCCTTGCTCTGCTGTCACCCAGAAAGACTTCTGCAGCAAACTGGTTCAATACTTCGTCAGTCCCAGACTTCAAATCATTATGCCAAAAAGGCATTTCAAATCTGCGCCCAGAAGCATTACAGTTCCAGGTAAAATTTCTAGTCCAAAGAGGTTTTGATAAGCCTCTGAACTTTTGGATGCATACCCAGCTTAAACCTTTCATGTTTGCCTCTCACTAACTGGTATTGGCTAGAATTACTTTCATATAGATTGTGTGAGGTAGATTTTCCAGGTTGCAGTAGTTACATGGAAGTTCTGCTAATCTGTTTCTTGGTAATCTTTCTAATCCATTGTAGAGGAATGAGATTTCACACACTTACTTGCTCATCCTGATCACTGGAAGAAGACAATCAATGGGGCAGGAGCAAAAAAAAGTTAAAGAATATTAGGATCCAACTCTGACTTGCTGCCCAGATGTGGAACACCACTTCCCGTATCCCTCCACAACTGTGATACAGTACATTTTATATTGTACCAGACGGGTAGCCGTGTTAGTCTGTATCCACAAAAACAACGAGCAGTCCGGTGGCACCTTAAAGACTAACAGATTTATTTGGGCATAAGCTTTCATGGGTAAAAATATCCACCTCTTCAGTCTATGCCCAAATAAATCTGTTAGTCTTTAAGGTGCCTCCGGACTCCTTGTTGTTTTTATAAAATGTACTGGTCCATAGAGTACTAATATAATTACACTTTAAATAAGAATCTGATGAAGTGAAAGAGGAACATTAATCCAGATTGATAGATCTGAGCAGCAGACTATTACAGATCTAGCTATAAGATTTTAATTAACAAAAAGTACGAGATTATATATTTTATTTCCTCAAAATGATTAGATGTTTTATCTGATGAAACAGACATTTTCCATTCTGGAATTAGAAGCACAATTTAGGAAAATAAATATTTGCAACAAAGTGTCAGATCTCCACGTGAGTGATTACAGCCTGATCTTTCTGAACATTCAGCTTTTGCAGAAAGACTCTAGACAATCTCTTGTTTGTATGCTTAGGACACTTAAAAGCTAAATTGATGTATCATTTTTAAAAGGAAACCAAAGTTGTCAAATCAAAATGTTGCACTACTTATTTCTTAAAAGAGATAGTAACACATACCAAATGTAGTTTTTGTCCTAAAAGAAGCAGTGACGGGTATGTCTTGAAAAATGCGCACACTTTTATACGTGCAACTGTCAAAAATCCTATGTTTTCACATTCCTTTAAAGCAGTTAAATATTTTCAGCAAGTTGACTTGTCAACTGACACCAGCAAGCCAATTGTTGCTTTGCATCCATTTCACATTTAAATTCATAGATTAACTCTCCTTGCAAGAGGAAAAGAGCCTTTGGAAAAAGCCTACCACAAAGTAGCTTTTCATCACTCTATTTCAATATGCCGAATGCCACATTCCTTCAACTTTTGTATTTTATTAGACTTGAGATTCCAGTCTCAAGAAACCTAGTTGTGTTCAGCCATGCAGTTTAATCTTTAGAATATATTAATTTTTTAAAACCGGATTTAAAGCCTATATTTCATTTTTAAAAGAAGTAAATATAGTACAGATAATTATTGGAATCTCCTTGTTTACCTGCTTTTGACAAGGAAGACCGAACACAATGCTTGGCCCTATTAACTGATAACTTGCTAATTTTCTAGTGTCTTCCAATAGTTCGACAATATACGTTTCAGGGAATAAAGTTAAATGAATACATTGCTTTGGAGCCTTTACTTTTGGCACATTTTAATCGTTACATCAAACACTTGGACTGTATTGATATTGATGTTAAAATTGTAAGTGGTTATGTGTATGTAAGATTACATTTTTCATAACAAATATATTAGCAATGAAATCAAAGTGCTCATAATCCTTTTGGAAAGTCAGAAATTAATTAAAAATAGATTTAAAATAGTTATACATTATTGGGAACATTATGTTGTAATTATTTCAGTGCCTGAGGTGCACATGAGATGCTGACAGTCCCTTGCTGGATTGTAAACTGTTCAAACATGTTCTCAGAATATCATAGCGTTTTCTAATTCTATTTTAAGTAAATAGCTACTTCACATGTTGGTCCAAGTTCTTTAAAAATAAAAAGAAGTCAGTGTTACTTTTATACTATAAATGTATGTAAAACAAGTCAAGAAGGAAAACATTTCAGAAAGATTATCCTCAGGAAGTTGATATTACCATCCCCTGATCAGGAAAAACCCATTCTTGATTATAAAAAACAAAACAAAACCTTAAGTTGGAGACTCAAAATTAACCTTTGCTAATCCATATCAAGAGATTACAAAAATCACTTAACCTTTCAGTCATTTTACATTTTAGCATCCTGATCTATTATTTGTTCTGCACAGCCAATCTCTCCTCTTTTGGCCTAAGCAACTGATTGAATGAAGAAGCTGTTACTTACTGACAGCCCACCTAGTCAAAGGCCACACAAAACCAGGATTATGAGATTATAGGATGTTAGCAAAGAGCATTAAAAAAACACACAACAAAAGAACATAAAAAAAGGACTTGCTACTTTGTACACTTTATTATTAGCGTTTTAGATACTGCGTGGTAAAGGTCATTTTTCTTTTGATAATAAAAAAATTGAGCAAAACTTGAACTTTAAGAAGGATTCAAATCAATATAGTAACCATCAGGGGGTATGAACTGGACAAAGAAGAGCTAAACCAAGATAAGTCTCAGTTTCATTTTACATACCTCATTCATGGAGCAATAGAGGAAAGTACTAAGATATACAGAAGTGTATGAAAATTTTACTGTGGGTAGAATGTCCCAACTAGCATTAGACATAAAAACCTGGGCATGTGACTAGTTCAGTTGCCGTGATGCAATGTGACCGCAAACAGACATACAACATAGCTTTTGAAATAGAGAAGGACTGAGACACTCAAGACCAGTCCTTAGGCTACTGCACAAAGAGCACTCAATTGCAGGAGGTGCAGAACATATGTAATTAGACATGATCCCAGCTATGAACAGCTTACAATTAAAAATGACACAGAATATATGGCAGGAAGAGGTCAAATCTGTACATACGTTTACTTTTTGGCTATGTATTTGTACAAGACTGTTCCCAACTGCCACAAAACCTGTTGCCTAGCTACTAAAAACTAACCAATGCCAAAGAACATGTGAGGCTGTGCAGAAGCTACAGAATGGGAGAAGGTGATGGCCAAACTGGGGGAAGTATTTTTGAATAAGCTACATATTTAAATACCTCTCTCCTATTCCCCAACGTAAGGCCTATGTAAATTGAGATTACATTTCCATCATCAGTCAGGGCTGATGTCATTAAGCACGTTAGCCACATCTGACGACAATTTTTTTTTATTATTAAAATCTACCACTTTATTCCAGACCTGTCTTTATATTCAAATTAAAATGTTGGGTTCTATTACATCTCCCTATGGATATCTAATCAGCAGATCAATCTCAACATGACTAAAACAGAGCTCTTAATCTTTCCTTCAATCCATCTTCTTTTCAGTTATTTTGGACAACAGCACCATCCTGCCTGTCATTCAGGCCCACAACCTGAGAGTCATCTTCAACTTATAGTCTAGAAATGAGAGAGATCTACCTAAACATTGCAGATTCTTTCTGTACAACATCTAAGATACATCATTTTCTATCCATCCACACAGCAAAAATTCATCCAGGCTCTGGTCTTGCATCTCGATTACTAGAGTATCACTACAGTACTCTGGCCTTGATACATCCATTCAGAATGCTGTTTCAACCATAAATCTCCTAGCCCAACGGTTCTCAAACTGTAGGCCACGACCCCAAAGTGGGTCGCAGCCCTGTTTTAATGGGGTCGCCAGGGCTGGCGTTAGACTTGTTGGGCCCCGGGCCCAAAGCCCAAGCCCCACTTCCCAGGGCTGAAGCCGAAGCCCAAGGGCTTCAGCCCTGGTGGCGAGGCTCAGGTTACAGGCCTCCCACCTAGGACTTCAGCTTTGTATTCTCTCCCCAGAGCAGCAGAGCTCAGACTTTGGTTCCCCCCTCCCGGGGTCCTGTAGTAATTTTCGTTGTCAGAAAGAGATCACGGTGCAATGAAATTTGAGAACCCTGTCCTAGCCTACTGGTTTGACCATGTCACCCCTTTCTTTGATACAATAGAGAAGTGGGAGCCAATGGAGAGATTCAAACATAAGCTACTTGTCTCCACTTCCAAGGCCCACATGACCTTACCTTCATCTTGCATTCACTACTGACATGTCGATTCATGCCTCCCATCGACCAATGATGTCAGCCTCCACAGCCTACTTGTTAATTTCTGAGCATGCACCTTTCTACATTCTCCCACAGCTTCAAAGGCCAGAAGGAACTACTGTGATCATCTAGTCCAGTGCTCCCCAACCTTTTTTGTCTGGCAGGCGCCAGACGACGAGCCACAGAGGACTGTGGTGGCGGACGAGCATCCGCCGAAATTCTGCGAAAATCAGCGGCATTCGGTGATGTCGTCTCTGGATGACATGGCTTGTCGGCACAATTTCGGCGGACGCTTGTCTGCTGGCCCGTACTCAGATGCCATGATGCCCGTGGGCATCACGTTGGGGACCCCGATCTAGTCTGACTTCCTGTATAACATAGGCCAGAGAACTGTCCCAAAATGATTCTTAGAGCATATCTTTTAGGAAAATTTACAATCTTGATTTAAAAATCGCCAGGGACAGAGAATCCACCATGACCCTTGGTAAACTGTAATAATCATCACTGTTAAAAATGTATGCCTTGCTTCCAGCTTGAATTTGTCTAGCTTCAGCTTTCAGCTGTTGGAACTTATTGTGCCTTTGTCTGCTAATTTGAAGAGCCCATTATCAAATATTTGTTCCCTATGTAGGTATTTAGACTGCAATCAAGTCACTCCTTAACCTTCTCTTTGTTAAGCTAAATAGACTGAGTACCTTGAATCTATCACTATAAGGCAGTTTTCTAATCCTTTAATCATTCTTGTGGTTCTTCTCGGAACCCTCTCCAATTCATCAGCCATCTCCTTGAATTGTGGACACAGCTGGACACAAGACTCCAACAGTGATCTGACCAATACCAAATACAGAGGTAAATAACCTCTCTACTCCCCTAGTCGAGATTCCTGTTTATCCATCCAAAGACTGTGGTAGCCCTGGCCACAGTGTCATACTGGAAGCTCATGTTCAGCTGATTATCCACCATGAACTCCCAAATCTTTTGTAGAGTCCTTATTTCTCAGGCTAGAGTCCACCATCCTGCAAGTATGGCCTACATTCTTTTGTTCCTAGATACATACATTCACATCATATTGTATGCTTGTGCCCAGCTTACCATTCAGCTGTCCTCTTCATTATTTATCACTCCTCCAATTTTTATCTCATCTGCAAACTCGAACAGTGATGATTTTGTTTTCTTCCGAGTCATCAACAAAAATGTTAAATAGTGTAGGGCCAAGAACCCTGCAGGACCCCACTATAAACACAACTGCTCCATAATCATTCCCCATTTATAATTACATTTTGAGATTTATCAGCTAAGCAACTTTTAATTTACGGTCTGCCATGTTCATTTTATATTGTTCTAGTTTTTTTAGTCAAACTGTCGTGCAATACATATAATTTCTCACAGAAGTTTAAATATATTACATCAACACTATTACCTTTATCAACCAAACTTGTAATCTCAAAAAAATATATATCATGATAGTTTGACAAGATCTATTTTCCCTTTACCCATGTTGATTAGCATTAATTATATTACCCTCCTTTTAATTCTGATTCTCACACTTGAGAGAAGTTCCCTGTAATTATCCCCCTTCAGACTCCTCCTTAAAACTCTCTTTTGCGCAATGCTGACAAAACACTGACAACAGTCAGACCACGGGTGTAGCTGAGACCTCTGCCTACCATGTAACCAATATTGTCTCATTGCTTCCTTGTACTCACCCGCATCTTCGTCTGTAGCCATCTGTTGTCTCTTGTCTTATAATTAAGGATAAGATTTGGGCATGGATTTTGTGACTATCAACTCTCTGAGATTTTTTCGGCTTCAGCCTCCTGTGGTTGGGCTCGGGCTTTGTCTTCAGCCCCTGTGACCATACTCTGATTCTGTACATTTTTACCATGACTGCTCTGTGAATTTTGCACAATTTTACCTTAACAAAAATCATATCCAGTTATAATAGACTGTAAACTCTTTGGAGCAAGGAATGTCTTTTTGCATGGTGTTCGTGCAGCACCTATTACAATGGAGTCCTGGCCCACGACTAGAGATCCCAAGCACTACAGTAACAAATTGCTATTACTAATAATGATTTGACATTATGAAACAACTCTGCCCAGGAATGCAAGAAATTGCTTCACTACAATGCTCAGTTCATATCACTATCTCCAATGTAAAGAAAGGATTTGTGTGAACGTTTAGTAAACTACCCCTTCAAAAGTGCCCTTTATCTGTAGCTACTTCAGCAAACAAAATTAGAAATAGCTTTTCATAAAAGCACAGGCTTATTAATTCAGCTGAGAACATAGGGAGATTTAAATATAAAGGGTTGTGGCCAAAAAGGAAAATTTGGACTGTATACCAACTAACACCACCACCATGATAGAGGAACCCCAGACCAATCAAGCATCCAAGTTGGGAACCCTTGCTATAACTGCCTTTTAAGGTACACGTTTTGGAGATCACATACTGTAACACTCAAGAATCATCATGGCTAAGAGAGTGTACTAAAGAATGCAGGACTTAAAACAAAACAACAACAAAAAAGAGATGAATAACTGACACCTGTATTGAGACCCTTACCTACCAGAAAGCATAATTCCTGTTAGGTGGCCATCCGCAAGGCAGAAATTCATTTTCTAACTGGCAGAGAAAGCCAATCAGAATAATTTAGCATCATTCTCTCTATTTTGATCTCTGTTGGCATCTTCATTTCAGTCAATCCTTCCAAAGCTGCTAACTGACTGATTCAAGAAACATCGATGCTTACTTCGCACTAAGAAATGGACCCTCTGTTGTTAATTGGCATCAGCAATGGAAGTAGAGGATCCCCCCTACTGGCCCTCACTAGTGGAAGAAAAAACGGGCAAACCATTTTCACACATTACAGTAATCCCAAACAAGTGCAACAAGGTGCCTAGAACAGAGTGTGTAACAGGTGTTACAAATAATTCATCCCTCTGTGTGCTAGAAGTCAAACCTTTGTCACATCCAGGAGAGTTGGTGGCAAACACACACCCAGCTGGAAGGATTCATTATCAAAAGAACAATTTCATAGAGTAGGTGTACCTCAACACTTGCATCAGAACTGTAACTACAACTGTAATGCACTGAAGCCTACTTAAACTACTTTAAAACTGTTTCTCAATGTTTACACACTGTGCATAGTTATCTGCATAGTTAAAAATTGTCTCCAGGCTCTTAAAAATAGACTAGAATCCTTAAAATAAGAATACATTTTCCAGGCTTTTTGCAGCAATTTATTATTTAGATTATTTGGTTTACTGATTTTAGTCACTGGGGAGGAATCAGTTTAAGCATGGCTTTTGAGCCTACAGATAATACTACTTGGCTGTAAAAAAACAAAAACAAAACAAAAAAAACCCCAAGAAGAATACTGTACCTCCCTAGAAATACAGATAAAATAGAGGCTGGGAGAGATTAATACCAAACTATCCTGGAATGCAAGTTATCTGGCTATACATTCTTTAAACTAACTGCATGTAACTCTTACTATATAGTGAGCTCAATTTGACTTAACTGTGTATGACTCCCAATTCAGTCTGGTAGAATACTATTTAAAAGCCAGGGCATGCAAACAAGATGACTAAAATAGTATATATTGAACTTAAAATAATCTATTTGCAACTTGAGTTACATAAAATAACACTTACTTGCCCAGAGTCTTTTTAGTAGCTGAAACAAAGTTTCCCCTTCCTAGGAGTCTGCCTTCAGACTCTGGTCATAACGTTGACTTGTCCTATCTGTGGTAACCACCAATGGCTTGTCCAAATTGGAGCCTTAGATCCAACAATTGCTAGATAGGAAGCACTGTGTAAATGGCCTCAGAACCTTTGCCTGGCCATCTGGCAACTCCATGGAGGGACAAAGGAGGACAAAAGGGAAAATAGCTGCCTGTGAGGTAGAGGGACATCCCTTCAGGTTCTCTCCAATGTTCTGCAGGTCCTAAACAGCTCAGATCTATGCTAATCAACTCAGCCTAGCACTGCTGTATGCCAGATAGATACCTGAGTGACAAAGGCTGGAGTCGAAAGAAGTTCTTGAGAAGCCGAGAGAAGAGAAGCCTCCAAGGGAATTCCACAGCACTGAACTTCACAAACACAGGTTTCAGTATTTTTCAGTCAGCCACCTTCTGAAAGTAGTCATGTGATACTTCCCCATTTTTTTCATGCGTTTTATTTTTAATGCAAAAATAATCTCAGTTTAGAGAACTGCATCCATGTAACCCTTGCATAGTTTTAACAAAACAGATGAAGGAAAAAACCTTCTAAAGGCATTATCAGTTACTTTAGTAAACAAAATACTGAATTCAAATGTCTGTCCTAAATTCATACCTTTCAGATACAAATAAGGCAGAATTAAAATGATTAATTGCCATGTGCACTGAGGCAAAAAGAGCTTAGCACAATCATTGCATTGCCTTAAATATGATAGCAACTTCAACACCTTAGATTCAGATTTTGAACAATGATCATACACAACTTATCTAAAGTAGTCCTATTACATCTGAGTCCAGTGTCTGCTTTAATAGCTGGAACAGTGTTCGGATCCTTTATTTGTCTAGTTTGATCAGAATTACTAAATACCAAGTTAAGAATCCTTTTCAGCTTCATTTCTAAGAGATAAGAGGCACGCATAATAAGCATTTATGGGAAGCAAACTAATTGCAAAAGAAATCATGTGCTCATATTTCTTCAAATGTGAGAAGCAGAACTTCTCTTTACTCTTTGATTTGAAGTTCCTGATTCAGCAAAATATATAGTAAATTAATGCATCCGTTCTTTAGAAGGGGTGCAGAAGTAGTTGAAAATCTGAAGCAATTCCTTTGTTCCTTGTACATTCCCCAAGCCCCAATTCCCATTTAGAACATTAATGCTAAGTGACCTAAGGAACAAATTTTCATTTCACCAACATACAAGAGGAACAGTTAGACAATGAAGTTCGAGTGTGCATTTTATCTGTTCATTTGATGCCACAGAAGTTGTGTCATTTTAAAGTATGCTTATAATCAAAATGCTTATGTGAACAAGGAACCTTCTAACTCAATGTATCTGGTCCTAAGAGTCAACTGAGTCATGATCAAGCTACTTTATTGTGGGGGAGAGGGGCTTGGCAGGAAGACAATCAAGCTTTTTATTGTTTCCAGGAGCACACGCACAACATTGATATTTATTTCAGTTTCTGACTTCACTTTTAGAAATGATGCTATAAAATGCAAAAATACATTCATTCCAATTAAATTATTATATATAGAGATTAACAGCATTCATTTGCTATAGATGAACTATTGTTAATATAATGGTAGAAGAGCCACATTTCTAAAACTAAAACATGGAGACCTTTTCCACTTCTGAACACAGAAACTAATTTTGACAACAAAGGTGGGAACTTCAAAAGTACTCAGCATTGGCCTAACTGCTCTCACTGAAGTTAGTGGGAGTTTTATCACTGACTTCACTGGGTAGAGAGAGTTGAGCAATGGTGAGTGTTTTTGAAACCCCCAGTCTTAAGGCTTTCACTAAACCACACGGTATTACACACATCAACATCCAGGACTGGATTAACTGTAGGTCTTAGTCTACACTACATGGTTAGGTTGATGCAAGGCAGCTTACACCAGACTAGTTGTGCATCAACCTGACTCCTGCTAATTTAAGTGCCTTTAAGAACAAGCTATGAAAATGTAATAAAAACTATGTATAAAAAGATTCCAGAGGACTCATCATTGTGTTTTGATCTCAGTATAAAACAACACTAAAATAATTCATGGACAAGTTTTCAGAACGATGGTCATCTTAGGCACATAATGAATGCTTCAGTATCATGCTTGTGAAATTTGCATAGGTATATGCATTTATATCCAAAGCTAGGATCACACAGAAGTGTGTGTACTTGAAAATTTGACCCTTGTTTTCACTATAAAATTTAATATGTTGAAGTGTGGCATTTAAGATTTTCAAATAATTTTCTTAAGATAAGGCTATTGGAATTTAGGTGATATGCAAAGATAAAGGATTTGCATTCTTCTGCACTTCTGAATGATCTATGACGGGGTCCCCAACGCGGTGCCTGTGGGTGCCATGCGCCCACCAGGGCGTCTAAGCGCACCTGCATACTGGTTGGCGGACGAGCATCCACCGAAATGATGCCGAGAAGCTGCGTCATCCAGAGGCATCGCCGCCAAAATGCTGCCGATTTTCGGTGGTGACAACTCTGGATGACACTACTTGTCGGTGGCATTCTGGCGGCATTTTGGATGACACCTATTGACGTAGCCACTTGTCGGCAGAATTTCGGCGGATGCTTGTCCGCCGCCATGGTCCTCCGTGGCTCGTCGTCTGGCATCCACCAGACAAAAAAGATTGGGGACCACTGATCTCTGACAAGGTCTGAACAATTTGCTTCTGTCCACAAATTTCCTTCTGCTCCTTTTTATTTTATAAATATCATAATTATCAAATCCGGCATTTTTAAGTTTTACTGGAGGATTCTTAGAAGGATCCAAAGGCTGGAGAGGAAGTTTTCAAACCTCAACTCATGAGGTGAGGATGCTTGAATATTTAACAAACCGCTTCCCCCAACTGTTTGTCAGCATTTTTCAGTTAGAAAAAACAATGCAACAAGCAATTTGACTAAAAATCCTTGCCCACTCAGCTGGTCAAGTTTCCACTGTTTAACTTCTTTTGATGTGGGTCCCACTAGCTGTTTATTCCTCTAGCAACTACAGGAAAGTAAAGAATTACGATTTTTAACAGAAGAAAGAGGAGTTTAATAAGTAATATTTAAAGTCTTCTCTGTACATCATGAAGTATATATAAACAAAATTATCTAGCCATCAATTTCCCCCTTTTTGCAGGTCATCTTTAAGTTCAGCAAGTGTAATGTAACCTCTCTAAAAGTGCATACTGGTATTTTCTTAATCACAATATTTTAGGTAGGGCTGTCGATTAATCGCAGTTAACTCACACAATTAACACAAAAATTGTGATTAATCGCACTATTAAACAATAGACTACAAGCTGAAATTTATTAAATATTTTGGATGTTTTCCTACATTTTTATATATCATGTATTCTGTGTTATAATTGAAATCAAAGTGTATATTATTCTTGATTACAAATATTTGCACCGTGAAAGAAATAATATTTTTCAATTCACCTCATACAAGTATTGTAGTGCAATCTCTGTCGTGAAAGTGCAACTTACAAATGTAGATTTTTTTGGTTACATAACTGCAAACACAAAATAATGTAAAACCTCAGAGCCTACAGATCCTCTCAGTCCTACTTCTTGTTCAGCCAATCGCTAAAACAAATGTTTGTTTACATTTACAAGAAATAATGCTGCCCTCCTCTTATTTAGATCAACAGAAAATGAGAACAGGCATTTGCATGGCACTTTTTTTAGCTGGCATTGCAAGGTATTTACATGCCAGATATGCTAAACATTCAAAGTATGCCCTTTCATGCTTTGGTCACCATTCCAGATGACATGCTTATGACGCTCATTAAAAGAATAATGTGTTAATCAAATTTGTGACTGAACTCTTGGGGGAAAATTTTATGTCCCCTGCTCTGTTTTACTCACATTCTGCCATATATTTAATGTTATAAGCAGTCTCGGATGATGACCCAGCACATGTTCATTTTAAGAACACTTTCACTGCAGATTTGACAAAACACAAAGATGGTAGCAATGTGAGAATTCAAAAGACAGCTAAATCACTCAACCCAAGGTTTAAGAATCTAAAGTGCCTTTCAACATCTGAAGGGACGAGGTGCAGAGCATGCTTTCAAAAGTCTTAAAAGAGCAACATTCCAATGGGGAACTACCGAACCTGAATCACCAAAAAAGAAAATCAACCTTCTGCGGGTGGCATCTGACTCATATCGAAAATGAACATGCATCAGTCCACACTGCTTTGGACTGTTATTGATCAGAACCCGTCATCAGCATATATGTATGTCTGCTGGAACGGTGTTTAAAGCATGAAGGGACATATGAATCTTTAGCGTATCTGGCACGTAAATATTTTGTAACACTGGCTACATGAGAAGGCCTGTTCTCATTGTCAGGTGACACCGTAAACAAGAAGTGAGCAGCATTATCTCCTGCAAACATAAACAAACTTGTTTGCCTGAGTGATTGGCTGAACAAAAAGTAGGACTGAGTGGACTTGCAGACTCTAAAGTTTTACATTCTTTTGTTTTTGAATGTATTTATTTTCTGTACATAATTCAACATTTGTAAGTTCAACTTTCATGATAAAGAGATTGCATTACAGTACTTGTATTTGGTGAATTGAAAAATACTGGTTTTTTTTTTTTTACAGTGCAAATACTTGTAATCAAAAATATAAAATGAGCACTGTACACTTTGTATTTTGTGTTGTAATTAAAATAAATATATTTGAAAATGTCAAAAACACCCAAAAGTATTTAAATAAATGGTGTTCTATTATTGTTTAACAGTGTGATTAATTTGCACGATTAATTTTTTTGCTCGCTTTACAGCCCTAGTTTTAAGTTGCTCTTAAAGGCAGATATGTAAATTATTTTAAGTTGACAAAACTGAAGTTTCCTATAAACGTTTATTTTACACTTTGAACATCCACATGTGCTCAAAATACACATCCCTGCTGACTGCTGATCTTAGACTATAGCAACAAGTGAACATTTGTTCTGAAGGAATGCAGACTATGTGGCTGGGGGAGGGGAAATAGTATCAACCACAAACCAGTTTGCTAACCAAAGGGTCCATTTGGTTGTTATTTAACCTTAAAACTAACAACAAAATAACTGAAAGAGCAGTATTTAATATCCATCGTTAACAATCTGCATTAGACACTCTGCAGACAACTGTAAAGACCCAGAAAACAACTTTGCTAGAAATGAACTTCACAATTTCTTTTGTTTACTGAGTAACAGATACAGCAGTATAATTTTTCTATGCATGTGATATTTTACAGTTAAGATAAAGAGTTCTGCAACAAGCTAGCAACATTAATATGGCAATTATTTCCTGCTTACTTAAAGTCTTGGTTGCAAGATTATTATTTTTTTAAATACACTTATTCTTGAAACCCATCCCCATCTTCACTTATTTTTGACAGTCCCATACCACACTCTCTTTGGCAGCCATTTAGAAATCTATACATATGTACCACAACAAACCATACGGTGAAATTAAAATTGCAGGCACATCAGTGGTTTGATGGTATTTTACCTTTAAAGAACTTTATTGTTAATAAAAATCCAAACGTTAAAAATCCAGAAAATGTAAAAGTTATATGCCTGTGTATGTGTAAGTGGTCTTAAGGTCTGCTACCCAACAGAGGAACAAGGAACTCTGCTTCTCTCTAGCAGATCTTAGGAGCCTGGTGAGCGCAGGGGGAGGGATAGCACAGGGGGAGGGATAGCTCCGTGGTTTGAGCATTGGCCTGCTAAACCCAGGGTTGTGAGATAGCTCCGTGGTTTGAGCATTGGCCTGCTAAACCCAGGGTTGTGAGCTCAATCCTTGAGGGGGCCATTTAGGGATCTGGGGAAAAAATCAGTACTTGGTCCTGCTAGTGAAGGCAAGGGGCCGGACTTGATGACCTTTCAAGGTCCCTTCCAGTTCTAGGAGATTGGTATAACTTCAATTATTATTATTAGGTCTGATGGCTACAAAGACTCCTATTAACCGCCTTGTAAAGGAGAGTTCTGATGGTGCAGATCTGAAATCTGCAGAAAGAGCCTTACTCTCATGAATCTCTATAAGGTTCTAATGTCTGATTACCCAAGAGTCTGCAAGAAATAGGAAAAAACGGCAAGCATGATGCTTGGGAGTCAGAACTACGGGTAGTTTGCAGGGAAGGGGTGGCAGAGCACCAAGAGGGATATTAAAAAGTTTTACCTCACATTTACCATCCCAGGTTTAAGCTAACATGAGCTCAACTATTAGGTACAGTATTGGTACTGCAGACCCCAGAATCACTGCAGGCCAGATGGTCACTCATACATAAGGCTATGTTTTAGTCACGGGTATTTTTAGTAAAAGTCATGGACAGGTCATGGGCTGTGAATTTTTGTTTACTGTCCATGACCTGTCCACGACTTTTACTAAAAATACCCGTGACTAAAACATAGCCTTATGTATGAGTGACCATCTATGTTTTAGTCACGGGTATTTTTAGTAAAAGTCGTGGACAGGTCATGGACAGTAAACAAAAATTCACAGCCCATGACCTGTCCATGACTTTTACTAAAAATATCCCTGACTAAAACTGGGGTGGGGTGGGTCGGGTCCACAGGTGCTGGCTGGCAGGGGAGGTGCAGCCCAGTGAAGCAGCACGGGTGCTGGGGAAAGGGATTGGTGGGACTGGGTCAGGCTCCTTACCCAGCTCCTGGGAAGCAGCAGCCCCAGCTCCATAGAGCTCCACATGCTGCCTCTACTCCGCCCCGGTCCCGGTTCTGCAGCTCATGTTGGCTGGAAACCATGGCCAATGGGAACTGCAGGGGCAGTGCCTGGCTGCTGGTGGACGCAGCATGTGGAGCTAGGGGACCTGAGGGAGAGGACCCCCCCACCCCAAGTTAAGCAGCGACCCGAACCCCCAGCCTTCCCATACCCAAACTCCTGCTGCTGGGAAGTGTGTGCATGGGGGTGAGGCATGAGACTGCCCCAGCAGCAGCCAGTGTGACTGACCTTGGGATTGCCCGAGCTGCTCAGGTGGCTCCTGGGCCAGCTGCACGAGGCTGCTGCAGACATCACGGAATCTGTGACTTCCGTGACAAACATGGAGCTTTACTCATACACAAATGCAGTCAAATGCATTTAAATATACAGTTAGTCCATTAGGGATTAGGTTTGGACAGCAGCTATGGAATACAAAAAGGCATCTGAAGCACCATGTTTCAACCCCAAATTAGTTTTTGGTATAGCTATAAAACCATCAGAGAAATGAGACAAACTAATTATGCAAGAAGTGATAACACTACTAAATACTGCTGTAGTTCAGTTTTTCTACACTGCAGTCAAAGACCCATGACATGGCTGGCCCAATTCAGCTATCTTGGGGCTTGGGCTGTGTGGCTATAGAATTGCAGTGTAGAAATTTAGGCTTGGGCTGGAGACTGGGTTCTGCGTTCCAGCAAGGAGGTAGGGCCTCAGAGCCAGGTGCCAGCTGAGCCCGATTGCCTACACTGCTATTTTTAGTCCCACAACCCAAGCCCCATGAGCAAGAGCCAGCTGACCTGGGCTCTGAGACTCAGTGCTGTGGGGTTTTTGTTGCAAAGTAGACATAACCCAAGTTGCCAACGTCCTGAAATTCTGCAGTTGTTGTAAGAGGATTCAACCATTTAATGGTAGGTGTTCGTTTATTTTTCCCCTTTGTTCAGTGTTATCTGCCATGGCAGAATCAATTTGCCATTCTTTACCTGAAATTGTTTTGACTTTTCCCCAAGATACATGAAGGTTACTCAGTGAGCAAATTAACGGCTTAGGTATATAACAGCATTATTTTATGCTCCCGTGGCCACTGTTAAAGATAGATGCTCTGTAATAAAGTAATTATATGCTTTCTGTACTTCCATAAAATTAAATTCATAAAGAAACTAAGACATGATCAAAGAGGAAGTCAACAATGGCAGTCTGAAAACAGTCTGAGAGGCAAGAAACATTGCTTATCCTGCCTTTCACGAATTCATATGCTGCCTCCATAATTGGTGCTGGGCACATTCAACACTTGGAAAAGAAAAAGGGAAAAAAAAACACCACCTAGAGCTTGGCTCAGAGCAGCTAAGTTACCTGCCATTCTCATGCATTCAGATCCTCAGTTGCAATTCAAG
Source organism: Gopherus flavomarginatus (assembly GCF_025201925.1). NCBI lineage: Eukaryota > Metazoa > Chordata > Testudines > Testudinidae > Gopherus > Gopherus flavomarginatus. The sequence goes on along the minus strand of NC_066623.1, from coordinate 81,927,707 downwards.
GGACTCTCAGGGTATGGCTACACTTGAATTTCAAAGTGCTGCCGCGGCAGCGCTTTGAAGTTTCAAGTGTGGTAGCAGCGCCAGCGCTGGGAGAGAGCTCTCCCAGCGCTGCAGGTACTCCACATCCTCTACGGGTGTAGCTTGCAGCGCTGGGAGCCGCGCTCCCAGCGCTGCGGCACTGTTTACATTGAGGCTTTACAGAGCTGTATCTTGCAGCACTCAGGGGGGTGTTTTTTTCACACCCCTGAGCGTGAAAGTTGCAGCGCTGTAAAGCGCCAGTGTAGCCCTGGCCTCAGACGTCATCAGCCCAATCCTCCTATTGGGAAAGCAGTAGCTTTCATTGATATGCCAGAACTATTCAATCAGAAAGGCACTGACAAGAATAACAAACTTGAAGATGTTTACTAAAGGAATACAAACTATTCTTGCTATTATAACAGGTGATCATTGTATTTTCTCCTTAATTAACCCATGCACGCTACAGCCAATGGTTGCTGTCAGATTTCCGCATTGATTCAAGATAGGCAGGCTTTTCAGTCAGCCAGGCTCTAGGAAGCAAATGTGGAAGTTTATGTTTTGGACTAAGAAAAAATACAAACAAAGAAACAAAGTTGAACGCAACAATGATACTACAATATTTTTAATTTGATTAAGACATTGACCACGACAGGACCATCAAGACCAAGAACTAAAGGGGATGCAGGAAGCAGGGGATCTTTCATCTTTGACTCTGAGGCTTCACCTACACTAGATTAAGAGCTGGTAGCGCTAATACAAAATTTTCAGATTGGTCCTTAAAGGGGCCCAATTTTTCAAAAGAGCTGGACATCCTCACTCTGAAAATCAGGACTCAGATGTCTGAAATTAGGCAGCTCTCAAAAAACGAGGCACTCGATCACTTGTCATTTTAAAAATCCTGGTCCCAGTGTAACTAGGGTGCAGGCATTTCTAACTAGTATCATCCAGCTGCACAAACGCTGGATCAATGGAAAGTCCTAACGCAGATGCTGCTTCATGGAAGTCATCCTCCCAGCTCCCAAACACAAACAGGAAAGTAGGTGCTCACCTTCCTATACTATTTTTCTTCCTGCCCTGCAAAACTCACCTTGTCTTCCATTTGTTTGGGGGCAGAGGACCCATCCACAGGCACCCTTCTCTCATGGCTGATCCAGCAATTCCCATAACGTGGCACCTATTCTACTCTGCCTGACTGAACAGGAAAGAGCCATAATTGGTACTTAATCTCTCTAGCAAGGCTGCTTTCTCTGCTCTGCCCTTGGTTGGCTGTATGACAGCAAGGAAAGACATCTTATAGAGTGCACAAGAGTTGTGATCTGCACCTGTGTAAGACACTTGATTTTACATAAGTCATAAAACATGCCAGCCTTGACTAAGGCAACTCCACAACTACCCCAAATTAACACCCTCACTTTTCACTAGGACATAAAATACATGAGCAGAAGAGGTACCCACCTATATTTCCCCTGCACTGAGAGGAAATAACCTCTATGCAGTACCATACTTCTTCTAACAAACAGAAAGTATTTTTTTTTACATATAACAGAGGAAAGCCTGCTACTCGTTCTGATACAAAATGTAACACACTTCTTTCCAGCCCCATGGACTCAAGTATTCCAGTATCTACTTCAATGGTAGTTAGTATCTGAGACCAGGGCGTTATCAGACTCTTAGAAGCCATACTGCAGAATTTGATCTTTAGAGACATTTGATATTTAAGTGTGATAATTCTATTTTGTAGTTATACAAGAAAAGCAGAATTCCAAGATACTACATTACCATTTTAGAGCAGGACTACAAACATTACTTACAGCGACTGGAGACAGGAAGAAGCTAGGATGACTCCAGAAAGAAAGAAGCCATTGTTCATTAAAAGAACTCAGAACCATGCATATAGCATATAAAACTATACTTTCAAGGTAACTCTTACCTCAGAGTAAGAAGTGGTTATTCTACACTCAAAAGTACATTCAGATATACTAGAATTAAAATTAAGCACATAGTATAGCTAATTTAGCATTTTAATATCCAGATGTGCATTTTACCCTTCTAATTACTCAATGTACCATCACGATACTGTCTAAAGATGCAAAACAGTAAATTTCAGCAGGTATAGTCGTGAGAGAACTGTACACTACACATTTCTAAGATGTCGAAACGGCAGAAATATAAATCCCTGTCATTTACTACATCAAAGCCAAAGAGCAAAAAAAGTGCTTCTTCCTTCTCTAATTTGATACAATTAAGGATCACTATTGTAACAAAGTGAAACATGGTTCTAGTAGAGTTTCCTCAACATCCTATATAAGCTGAGTTAATGGAACTGGACTCGCACAAGGAACAGAAACTATGCTTCTCTAAGCACTCCCACCTGGTCCCCTTAAGTCAAACTAATGGGGATCAATATCAATGAGATCATTCAGAATGATGCTCCACCATGCACTATGTTGGTGACATCACAACAAAACAAAATGATAGTGGCACCAATCTATATATGTTTTCCTTTTTTTTTTTTTTTTTTTTTTTTTAACTTTAAAAACTGGCATACTGCACAAATTTGCAAAGTTAAATATTTTGGATTTTTTTTTTGGTCAATATTAAACTTTGCAAGCTCTGTCCCACGCTTTTGGTTTGAATGGGTGAGAATGTCCACTCAGTGGCTATACATTTTTCTTTTATAAAATGAACAAGGTGGCTTTTTTCTTATCTCTTGGAGAAACTGGATAATGTAGGGCAATCTCGTCTTTTTCAAGAGCAATCCTGTGCCTCTGAAGAATCCTGTCCTACCCTCTTGTTCAACATGCGAGAAGCAAATGGGCTAGTTGCATGGGTTACATAAGACACCTTCAATATGTAAATACCACCAAATTTGGTTCCCAAGAGTACAGCTCATCACCTTTCTCAGAGTCTATTTGAGACTGAGGCATGGATTAGAGCAAACTGGCTGAAACTCAGTCCAGATAAGAGGGGATGTTGGTAGGCTGAGAAAAGCAACTGGATAGTATGGTAAAGTTTATACTTGTTCCTCTGGACCAAAGGGGTGTGTCTGTAATTTACGTGTTTGGTTAGATCATCTGATACCTGCTTTCAGGAGTAGCCAGAATAGTCTTTGCTGATTTAAGCTCATTGATTAGGAGGTTGCAGCCTTCTCTCCCAGATGCAGACCTCACTACTATGACTCATAACTAGACAGAATTGACAATTAACTTTTATTTTTAAGACCACTTTAATTTTTACAATTGCATGAAATTAAAGGGGGGTTTGGACAGCGCTGACAGCGAGGCTGCAGGGGATTCCCAGAACCAACAGCAGGGCTACAGGGGGCTCCCTTTATGGCTGAAGGGCCCAAAACACCCAGCCACAAGGAGCAGGGGAGACTGAGGTCCTGGCCTGGTGGAGCAGAGACCCCCAATCAGGAGTCCAAGGAGGATAAGCTCCCCGGCTAGAAGGGAGGCCACCTGCTGCTGAATGACTCCTGCCCAGGGACAGCGCCTGGACTCCCAGATTGTGAGAGGGTGAAAGAGAGCACACATGGCTGCAGAGGGCTCCCTGTGCTGCTGCAGTGCTGAGGACACCCCATCTCTGCAGGCACAAGTTGCAGGGGGAAGGCTGCACTTGTGCAGGACTGCTGCCTATGGATTTTTTATCATCAGTTTCAGTGTCTCAGCTGAAAGACACTTAACTTCAACTTTAATCAAATCCTGACAAGCCTACTCATAACACTGTCAAGCCAAGATCAGATTACAGCAATGTGCTCTGCTTGTGGCTACATATTAAACACATACTGAATCTGGTACAGAGCGCAGCAGCAAAATTGTTAAAAGATCTCTCTCACTTGTGCACCTACAAAACTTGTGCTGTGTGAACTTGTCATCTGCAAGTTACTAGGTGTAATTCAATGCATTGGGGTACCTTCATCCCCACACTATATAGAAAGCACGATGTGGAGATTTTCAACGTCAAAGGACAATCAGGCATCCAATTCTCATTGATTTTTAATAGGTATCTGACTGCCCTATGCCTTTGAAAGTCTCCCTTTAGATGTCCTGGAAGCCTCCTACTGAAGAGATCGCCACCCTCTCCCGGCATTACTGCTGCAAGTTACAGTCCGAGGAGGCAGTTTTAGGACACACTCCAGGGCTGAGCACCATACAGGTGCTTTGGAGAGAAGGATGAGACTTAAATGTGGGTCATTTTTCCATTTGCTAAACGGCCTATGAGTTATTTTTGGGATTTTTTAAGAAGTGTTTTGCTGTGTTTTTAAACTCTTATTAAAGCTGTCTGGAGTTTAGGATTGGCACCTGTGTTGGTATGTTTTAAAAGTACATAAGGAAACCTGAAATCTGAGGCACCACTCAACAAAGAATACAGCATCTCCACTGCTTGATGCAACTCTAAGTGACCAGATCAGGTCCCAGAAAAGATGCGTAGAAAAGGGTTACCTATATTTTTTTTTTATCACTAGGGGAAAAGGATTCCTCTAAGTCATTAACAGACTTTAGAGAGTGTCCCAGGAATTCAAAATCTAGTTTCATGCAAATAGCTCGTGTGTCCATTTTCATTCCATTGTGTTATAAGAGTATTGATGTCTTTATACTGGGTTGGCCCATTATTTTGATTCCCTCAATGCAGAAGAAGTACCTTTAATCTCACAAGACTCTAACACAACTGACAGTGACCCTGAGGGACAACGGAATCTATTATTTCCAGACACCAGGGAAATGTAGGTCAAATCTGGAGAGTCAGCTGTTTCTGCACTACCCAACAAGAATAAGGATGCCTAACCCTAATTTTGATATAGGTGGGAAACAGCTGTTTTCACCAAGAGATCTACTAATTTTAATTTATGTAATTTAGCCAAAAGAGATCCAGTCTTGAAATTCTTACTTAAGTGCAGAACTTAGACCAAGACTTTCCCCTTTAGCCGCACTGATTTATTATCTGACTAGAGAAACAGAGAAGATTGATCTTTTAACAACATATGGACAATGATAGATCTGGGAGTTGGGTAAAGTCCCTCTCAGGAAGAACCTGCTTCAGCTGATCCTCACATCTCATGAGCACAACACTCACTTTGAACTTAATGCCTGGACTCAAAAGGAAGGGGTATTCAGAGAGAGGGATAGAAATCAGGTTAGCCTGTACACTGCCTTATAAAGTTTGACAATTATGCGCCACAAGAGCTATTCAAAACCGTCTTCCGATAAATTTAGAGCGAAGGCTCCATTTTTGATCCACTCAAACAAGCTGCCATTTCAGTTTCTCCATATAAGTAAAACTATTTCTCTAGCTTGGTGCCTTGAGCCTGGGGGTTAAAAAATGGATCAAGTATCTGCTAACTGGAAGACTAAACCTACTAAGTAGAGGTAGACACACAAACAAGAGTGGGAGTGGTCCCACCAATGAGGACCCTGGCCACCATGCTGGTGTGCATCTCAGCCCCCTATAACCAAAACTTTTGAAAAGGAAAAAGGCTTTGGCTTACGTCCCCAACCAGGAGCATCCTGCCTGTTGTAATTTTCCTTGACAGGTATCTCCTACTCTACAGCAACCAGGATGCTGTGAAGGGTGTAAAAGATGACCAAAATTACTTTACTCTTTCCCCCAACTACCATTTTTTGGTTGTTCTTATTCTGTGAATAACTTCAGAGTCTAACAGTGCTGCTGCTCACAAAGCAACATGAAATTGACATGATTCAAAAGTTTTGAAGCCTCCCAAATGATTCTGAACAGCCATGCACTGATCAAAGTCTGATTAATATTGCCTTGGTGTATCACACCTCATACAGCTCTGGACCAGAGCAAAAGTACAAAAGCTATCTGCATGCTCAGGAAAATGGCACTGGATAGTTTACACACTGTTCATGAGAGAACCTACCAAGCACTATCCATAAGCACTAGAAACAATTTTGTAAGAGATCAAACTTTCCACTCCTACCAGCGGAGTGGATTTCACAAACTCTGTTTAAGTCTCACTTTAACAACAAACAACAACAACAACTGCTAGATAGGACAAAGTTCTGACTAAACCTTATTAGAAACCACGAAGAACAGTACTGCAGTGATTTGCCAATTACTTTACCTTAGGTTAAAAGCAGCAATCTCCCTGAAGTCCAAGCAGCAAAAATAATTTTTTTTGAAAAGTGTGTATCGAGGTTCATTTAATTAGCGCAAATGGAAATGCCACTGCAGTGGACATAAAAAGTGAGAAGACAAACATATAGCATTCTCCTCTCTGGAAATCTCTGCAGTTCAGTATTCATGTAATGTAATGTTTGCTGCTTTACAAAGCATTAGATAAAGTCCACATTCAAAAGGAGTTTATGATTTAGTTCAGACACAAATACATTCATCAATACAAGGTAACTTACCTGAATAGCTTACCCAAGAGTACACCACTACCTCAGAAGAACCAGAAAAATGATAAAACTGAACCATGGGAAAGACTGCCAAACCCTTCCAACAGGGAAAATAAATGCTAATCCAGTTGGAAATTTAGCACCTAAGCCTATTGAAATCAATGGGACTTCTGATATTGACACCAATGCAAGAAGACTCAGCCCCTGAAAATTAGCTGAAGCAATCTGTGCCAGATCAGGGTACTGGGTAAGTGAGCCTCTGCATTATATAACCTTCCTCCTCAGGTCAAAGCCCGCAATATTAGCACTAACAATAATTGTTGCAAAAGAAGTTGTCAATCTGCATTGAAAAGGCAAAATATTTATGGAGTCAAGACACAACACTTAATACAATCAGGAAATATTTGTCAGATAAATGGAAGACTAGTAGGTAAAACACAGCAATGTTGAAGTGGCAGAGGCCAGTAAATGGTTGCCTGTTATCAAGTTAACATACCTACGTATGCTACTGAACACAAATTTTTGTTTGGCAAAATAAACTCTTTGCCCAGGGCTGCCCTTCCAAGAGAATTCTGGTACTACTTAACCTATAACTTATTTTACCTTTTCAATGCAAAACTGAGAGATCCATTGGCAGCAACAGGTGAAACAGCATACAGTACCTACACATCCAGTGTCTTTTGACTTCCAGTATGAGATCAGCCTTTGCATAGACAACATGAGGTTGTTCTATTGATCGATGATGCATTGCTACAGCACACTGTATGATAGAAAAATAGTTGATGGTAGCACAGAAAACTTCAGCAAGTAGACTTTGGGTTCTCTGAAAGACTTAAGTTTTCCCAGGATAAAAGTCTGCTAAAATGAAGCAGCTCTTCTTATCTTCTCCAGGAAGACTGCTGGAGACTGGAGGAAGCGCCTTGGGAACTATACTATGGTTGAGTGCAGTAGATAAATCTAGATAGATGGCTTCACAGAGCCTGGACACAACAAAGAAGAGCATTTAGGATGGCACACAATGACCAAGGTTTGCCAACTGTCTGCTGGAACTTAACCCAAGCAAGAGGAGAGACATGGACTTTGCTTTCCTGCTTTTAAGTCACATCATGAGGTCACCTGAGGGAATAGAAAAAGCAGCAGTTGAGAGCTGCATCTCCAACTGTGTTATGTGCTATAAATGCAACTGCCTGTCCCCAAGAGAACAACGTTTTAGTGAATCTAGGCACAATAGGCCACATTTTTAAAAGGTGTTTAGGGACCTTAGGTGCTTTTGAAAATCCCACCAGGCACCTATATATCTTCAAAAGTCTGGTCCAGTGATCTTAATTAATCTCTGAAGACAGCATAATTTTGAAGAAAGTTACACCAACACCTCCAACAGGTTGCTTTACAGTTGTTTGAAGGTGCACACAATTGGAAAATTATAAATTAATTACAGCTTCACTGCTAGTTGGAAAGATATGATTTGACATACTAATCATGAAGTCCAGTATCCTGACTCTGGCAGTACTAATACCAGATAATGCAAAGGAAAGTTTCAAATTTATATATATAAAAAATGCACCAAGTCACTGAAGTAATGATATCCAAAGAAGTCAGGAGAAATTTCTTCCTGGCCCCTACAGTTGATTTTACACTCTGAAACTTGAAATTAGTTGGATAATTTCAGAAGGTGGTAAATCATAAATACTATTAGTGACCAAAGTTATCCATCCTTTTATATGTAAGCAGTGTGTTGTCTCAGTGACCACCTGTGTCAGAGACTTCCACATATAAGTTACATGTTGCGTGCAGTGGCTTTTCCCTGTTTATTCTGAAATTTGCCAGCTGCTAACTTCAGCCTAAATGCTGGGCCAATTTATTGGTCAGCAGTACAAAGAAGAGCACCTCAGCTTGAAAAAGTTTACCTTTGCATTATTTGATATCTGAGATTTTTTATAGTTACTGTTACACACATTCTTAGTCTGTGTAGATGTATTTTGGACAAAGTGTCAAGTAACAGCACCCAATAGATGCAGAAAAATTTTGAAGATTCATCCTTTTTAAAGATTGTTAATTTCATAAGCTGACAAAAGTGAAAACAGTTTATTAAAGTTATTATTGTGTGATCTAGACTAAAAAGAGATTGCATAACCTATCTTCCACACTGTATTTTGGGGCCTTTGAGTTTATTTATTAAAACTACCTCTATGGCTGCTAGAATACACTTGTGTTCTGGCAGTTGTTTCCTGTGGACTGTCCGTTCAGATGTTAATAGGTGCCAGATAGATGTTTGACCACATCAAATGACCACATCTACCGTGTGTCAAGCTGTGGTGAACAACAGTGACACTTAAGTCAGTATTAGGCTTTAAAGTTAACTGTACATTTAAGACTTGTTCATCACTTTTCTGTTGCAACTCTTTCACTGTAACTGCAGACTCAAAACAGTCTATTGTTTACAATACGGTAGCTACATTCACATCCTGAATCTCTTTTTTTTCCCCTGTCTAAATAAAACTTAGATTCTGGAGGCCACCTCGACATAAGTGGGAATACCTCAAATGACAGGAAAGTAGCATTTTCCATTCCAGCTAACATTTATTATCCTTGTTTGTAACCAAAGGCAGTTATTGGGGTGATGCTAAGTCAGAAATCCTCAGAATATTTATGAGAGAATTGTTACACTGACCCAAAATCTCAACAGAAAGGAAGAGGATGCCCCACACTACAGATACAAACATAACCAAAGATCAGATTTAAGAAATCATAAGCCACATTAATAACAGCAATAATAATGTTTTTCTCAGTGAGAAACCACTTGAAGCTGCAAGTATTAGACCATATTCACAAACTAGCTCTAGCTATTATACAGACTACTGTGTCTACTAAAAATGTTCAATGTGCCACACACTTCATGAAAATTAGAACTTCAGTGGATTTTTCCTTTCCTAAAAGAAGATAATTAAGTCAACTTGCTCATTACAACTCTAGAATGGCAACTAAGAGAAAAGGGACAATTAGATGGTAGTGGTGGAAGAAGGAAAAGGAGTTGCAATGATCTACGGGTAAAAACGGGTGGCAGAAACTGCTAATAGCAGTCAATGGATCCCATGCCAGACTAGTTTGGACATAGCTCAGAGTTTTAACAAGAGAACACCTCTTCAGAAAAGCTTTCCTGCTGTTGACCAAGAAAAACTGAAAGCATTTCCCTTTCAGGAAAAGACAGGGTGACCAGATAGCGAGAATGAAAAATTGAGACAGGTGGTGGTGGGGTAATAGGTGCTTGTATTAGACAAAGCCCTAAATATCAGGACTGTCCCTACAAAATTGGGACATCTGGTCACCTTAGGAAAAGGAAAAAAAAAGTGACGTGTTCCAGGAGGATGGGCTAAGAAAGCAAATTTGTAGTTTCCACATGCTAGCAGAAGATGGTAAACAAATACATTGGCCTGGAAAAAGCAAGCGTTACAGAAAAGTTAAATTTCATTAAAATTAGACTGGTAACAGTTATAATAGCACGGAAACTGGCTCTTAGCCAAAATATCAACAGTATACTTTGTAATTACAAAAACATCAGTCAGTTGTCTAAAGGACTGATTTTAAGTTTCACTATTTTCCAATGCCAGTTCAGCCAGTCTGATGGGAACCAGACTTTCCCCTCCTTTTTACTCAAGTCTTTACCAACTGTATCAGCTTTATGTTATGTCTCATTAGGAAACAGAATGCACTGTGTTTGATGAGGAAACGTAGCACCCAAAGTAACATTCACCACTTCCTGTAATCATGCAAGTATTTGGCAGAAAGAAAAAACAAGTAAAAACCACAGTAATGTTTGCTGCTGTTCCTATTGGGTACAGCTGTGTGTGTGTGAATTTCAAACCAGCTAAGAAATAGGATAAAGTAGCTGACATACCTTCTGAAAGAATGGCTTCTTTCAAATAGAGTAGCACATCTGCAAATTTTCTGACATCATTCACCAACTGCATGATGTATTCTGGATCCACAACAGGACTGTCATAGCAATCAGAGTTGGAGCTAATACTGCTCAGAGAGTTGCTCTTGCCGCTGCGCCCCATTCCCCAGTTTCCTGAATTGGAGATGGTGAAGAAACTGGATGTAGACAGTCGGGCTAATCCCAAACCACGCTTGTTACTTCCACCGTTCTGTCGCAACATCCCAGCTGATGCAGTACTTATAAAATTCTTGCAGCTAACATTCAATGTCACTTAATGTCCATTTGAAAGGCCAAAGACGAAGCCCTTAAAATTAATAAGGGGTGGGGAGAAAAGAGTGTGATATTTAATGGAAGAGAACAACATTTGAAAGGTAAAATTTTCATACTGACAATGCCTGGAAATATTTTCAATGTTAAATTCTTGGATATGGAAACATTTAATCAAATTGTTTTAAAATCCTTTGATTATCAGAAGTTATAAAGCAAATAACTAATTAATGCTAGCATTACCTGAAGACCAGGTGGAGGTGGTGCATGAGGGTAGTCTATAGGCTTTGTCCTGGAACTACACAAACTAATCTCTAAATTTACTCCAAAGAACTGTTCTCTTTCCTGAACACGTGTTCATGAATCCCTGATTGTAATAAACTCTATAATGCATACACTGAGGCTGGGTTTACACTATAAAATTTTACCATGGCTGAACAGTTGCCAACAACCATGAAAAACTGGCATAATACTGAACAAAAAACACATGGACAATTAGGCCATGTTCCAAGGCTGCTGGAGGGGGGGGGCAGGGAGGAAGTGGGGAAATTTTCCCCGGGCCCCACAGGGGCCCACACAATATAGTATTCTATAGTATTGCAACTTTTTTTTTATGGAAAGGGCCCCCAAAATTGCTTTGCCCCAGGCCCCCTGAATCCTCTGGGCAGCTCTGCCATGTTCAACACCATTTCAGTTAATAAGATTGTTGGTTACCATGTTTAAACATGGTAACATTTCATAGGGATCTTACTGGCCTACCATAGTTGGATGAAAAAAGGAAAACAGTCTGAAAAAGGCAAAAGTTTAATTGCAACATGGGATTTTAAGCCAACTGCCATTGTTTTTAATAACAGTAACTCACACTAAAAACATAAAGGAAGGCAAAGAAGCTACTGAGATTCCAAAAATGTAATTTCTTTAGTGTGTCAGATATTGAGATTCAATCTGTAAAACCTACAGGAGTTAATTTCAGGGAGTTCTATTTTATTTTAGTACAGCACTTTTAGGAAGTTCACTCCCAAAGAAAGTTTGTACTTTGGAATGAATAAATTGATATAACTAAACAGCCATCTCTATTCATTTAATTTACGAAAACCAGAGTCATTCCTACTTCATTGTGCCAACCGAAGTAATTCACTTCAAAGCATAAAGCTCCAGGTAGCAAAGTCAGGTATGGTTCCATTTTGATAAATGACTACATTTATCCTCTAAACACTAAGAGGAGAGAATTTATGTTTACATTGTATGTCTAGCTCACAGAGGAAAAATAACTGCAAATATTATAAAGGCCAAATGTTTAAGACTTTGAATTGCAGAGATTACAATACATTTGTTAGCACCTCAGTGAAGTTGCTAGTTTAACTATTTTTAATATAAACACGAGAAAGCAAGAATTATAATACAATTGTAGGTATTCACTGCAGGTTGAAAGGGGTATTGTATACATTTTTTAAAATCCGTTTAGACAATTTAAAGAAGCCAGTAACTCTTCTGTTCTGAATACTTCCACTATATGTTCTGACAGGTAGCATTCTCATGCATTTCCATTACTTTTCTCCTTTTGTTTTAAAACTACCAGGAATAATAAAAAGGAGAAAATTAGGTCAAAAAAATTTATACTACAGCATTACTGGTTTGTCAGATGCTTAAAAAGAAAGAAAACGAACCCAGTTTAACTGCCCTGTAATATAGATTGTTTTGAAGCAGTATGTATAACACTATAAGAAAATATATAAACAATGCTGAAAATGAAATTAGTAATTCCAACATAACAACTACATTAATAGAAACCTGCTAAAGTGTGTGGAGGAGGTGATTACAGGTGAAGTTTACATTAAACAAACACACTGTTGAGCAAAACATTTGTGCAACCTTCCTCAGTTCCCATGTGTTAGTCTCCAAGCCAGAAAGCTACTTTGCAATTCTGTCTTTCACATAACCTCTTCCTTCCTCCAACCTCTTCCTTCCTTCAACAAGTGTAACATCTTCTACTACTGAGACATAAGCAGAATTTTCCACTGTATTTAAAAGGGACACACTGTCAAATTAAAGACAGACAGTTTCAATAATGAATTTAACATAGTTTTGGGTACTTGACCAGTCCCCCTTGATATGACTATGCTTTTAGATTTCCCTCTTCTGAAAATGTTTTTCCTCTCATCTACTACTACTGTGTGACTAACTCACACAAAAAGGGGAAGACAGCAATGACTATTCAGGAGACACGGTAAAACATGTATAACACTTAACATAAAAATTTAAAGATATTTTCCTATACTCTTTCAGTTGTAATATTAGGAATTACATAATATTTATCTCCTTTAGTCAAATTTTTGCTGTAGATACATTCTTCTATTTTTTCCTCACTTGTACTTGCCACAAGACAGAGGTAGGATACGTTTCCTCCCAAAACACACGTATTTAATTACTAGAAAAAAAGTTTCATGCTCGTTCTTATACACTTTTTTTTAGGCTAGAGTCTCTTGAAGAAAGTCCAAAACAACTCTTATAAATATCTCCAGACTTCGGTTAAGAACAAGTAGTTCCCATCACAAACCATCCTCTCCCCACTCCCCTTCTCCCCCCAAATAAACCAACCAACCCACACACACACACACACACACCCCAGACCAACTATTCCAGAAATCTGCACCCTCAGCACAATTTTCTCTCGCAGACGATAACATTTCCTACCAGGGTCACATTTTGAAGAGTTCCTTTGGAACGAAAATCTACAAATCTGTTTTTTAAAGGAACAGTAAAAAGCTCTCAACCCAGTTGTTTATGAAACGCAGCCAGAGCACACAACAGGGCTCCAACTGGGCCCGATTACAGCGAGGGTTTGCCTCCCACGCCTCGCACACGGAATGTCTCGCATTCCTAGCAGGACTCTGTACGGCAGGCAGGGGCCCCTCGCCCAGCCAGCTGCCAACTCGCACGTCCTCGCCCTCCTGCCCAGGATTTACATACAATGGAGAGGAGCCGCTCGCAAACACACCGCAGGGGGAAGGGGGAGGCTGAGTGCAATGGGAGCAGGTAGCAGCCCTGCCGGGGAGGAGGAGGGTCCCCGAGGGCCGAGCCGAGGGGGACGGGGCACTTCATGGGGCAGGAGATTTAGCGGACTCTCCTAGCCGCCCCTCGGTCCCCTTCGTTGGCCGCAGGCAGGGAGGATGCCCCGAACAGAGGGGCCCCCGGGCGTGGAGCCCAGAGCGCATGGGGACGCAGGGGTCAGACGGGTCGGCCCCGCCAAGGGCGCACTTTGACTGGAGGGGGGGGGGCGGATCGCGGGGAGTCCCTACTCCAGCGGCGACAGCCGAGTCCCGAAGCCCCTCAGACCCCCCGTCCGGACCCTGCTCCCCCCCAGGCCGCGCCCTCGGCTCCCCTGCACCCGCCCCTCGCAGCGCCTGGCACGACCCCTGCAACCCCAAGTGGGCGCCCAACGCTCCGGCCGACAGCAGCTGCCCGGGCCGGACACTGGCGACAGGACGCGCCCCGGGCAAGGTCCTCACCGGACTGAGGGCGGCGGCGGGGAACGCCGTGAGATGGCAGCAGAAGCAAGTCCCCGAGCGCAGGCAACAGCCGGGCCGCGACGGGCCCCTGCGCATCCCTCCGCGCTGCCCATTGAACTCACACCCTCCGGCCAGCGCCGCTGCCGCCCGGCCCCCGACCGCTCCCAGCCCCGCCCCGGGCACGCCCCCTCGCGCCCGCCACCTCCCATTGGGCAGCTCCGCACCAGAGGCGGGGCTATGCTAATAGCGCAACAGGTTGGGAGAGGGAGTGGGAACGAGGACTCGGCGCTGAGGTGGCGGGGAGCACTGGCCTCAGCGCAGCCCCTGCTGGACGCGCCCCGCCGACAGCACCGCTGAGAGGGGAGCACGCAACGGGCAGCACGGCGTGTGCCTCAGGCGGCGGCGCGCGCCAGCCACTAATAGCACCGCTACGCAGTGTTCAGCCCGTAGCACCATGCAATGGGCCGGACAGCGGCGGGCGTGCTGGGGTTCCCGCTCGTGTTGCAAAGACTGGCTCATGCGGCCCAACGTGGCGGCAAACTCTGGAATGCGGCGGCGAAAAGCTGGGTGCGAGGGGGCTGGAGTAGGGCCTCTGCTACTTGCGCTGTAGTGTCAGAACTGAGGGGGCGCGTTCATCCCCAGGTGAGGTGGCCCCCACCCACCTCACCGCAATACTAGACGGTGGAAAGAATCTAGTGGCCTCTTTCCAGCCACAAGTTTGCAAACCCAGCCCCAATAATAATATAATAATTCCTGGAAAAGCGGAGTTGTACGTCAAGCCCCTCATCAGGCTTCTCCATTCCCAAGGCAGCATCACCGTCATCTCCGCTGTCACCTCTTAATCCTGATTCTCCAAAGAGAGGATGCTGGCGTTGTTTCAGCAATCTCCCAATCCTCCTACTCATTCCTGATCTCTACTGGGGCAATGGAGACATTGTTTTCTTCTTCCTTTTCTTGCTCTGACCATCCTCACCATCACTGTACACGATGCCTTGGTGCTGTCCTCAGTATTTCAGGTGGGATTAATGAGTAAATCCCAAGAGTATGCTTTAGGTCTTCATAAAATAATCAAATTTTCCTCACTGCCTTGGGCCTTGCTCCAGCCTCCAGCCCTTTTAATGTTTGCCCCTGGTACTGATTAATGATTATGCTGTATTCAGCATCCACTTGGACATTTGGTCATGGGCTCATAAGCACTTCAGCTGCAACTGGATCTTCTTTTTGCCCCTGTTGGTCATCACTCCAAAATGTCTGCTTTATACCACCAAGCATAATTGACAAACAACACTACCAACTTACCAGGAGGAAAAAAAAAAGCTGCACCACATGATTGTAAGGAGATGCCTTCTGAGACGCTGATAAAAAATTATCTTGCTACATCCATGGAGAAGTCAATGCTATGGTGTGTATAACACTATTTGTTTGGAAAAGGGGCTTCCACAAACCTTTACCCTAGGCCTATACAATTCAGAAACTAGGCCAGACAGACCTCCTAAGCATTAATTGGTGCACTGTTGGATAACAATGGGAGGAGTATTAGTACTATGCAGGGCACTAAGCATTTGTTATTTATGCTGGTTCTGCATTAGTGTATATTGGGATGATGGAGGACTACAAAGTGGTTAGCTTTACTTGAAGCGAGTCTACTCAAAATGTTGGTGTGAGTGCCTAGACATCGTTGGAATCATGAATACATGGTATATTATAGTCATCTTAGGAAGCCCCAATAGTGGTTAACATATCAAATTTCTCCAGTGTATACAAGGCCTAAGACAAGGACTTATTTAATGTAGCATACTAGTGAATAAAAAAATAAGTTAAATAAACATTTATGTTGCAAAGTCAAGCACTCAGAAGTTAGGAAATGTGAGAATTAAAGCTGTCTGTGCCAGGTTTACCTGTGAAGAGTTTAAGTGATTTGCCCAGCATCACCAGGGAATTCTGTGGCAGAGGCAAGGATAGAATCCAATCTTCTAGGTAGGGTGACCAGACAGTAAGTGTGAAAAATTGGGACAGGGAGTGACGGGTAATAGGAACCTATATAAGAAAAAGACCCTAAAACCGGGACTGTCCGTATAAAATCGGGACATCTGGTCACCCTACTTCCAGGGCAATATTCAACTTCCTCAATCACAAGAACATCCCTTTTGGTCTTGTAATTCCCTGCCTCATTCATTACAAACCTTTCTACATCTGCAGTATATTATGTAAGGGTCCTAAAAACAACAAGTTCCTTGACTACATAACCCTGATTCATCCCCAGAACATAGTCCTTCCTGTGCTCTGAATGAGGCAGTGGCATTTTGGAAAAATATGTGATCATGGAGTTTAAGACTATCATAATGCATATGCAAAAGAGACCAAATTAATATTGCAGGGACAACTTTAACTCTAGCATTCCCTAATTTCTGAGTACTTGATTTTGCAATCTTAATTTTCTTTTGATGTTTCCTCATGTGGCATAATATTGAAACCCATATGGTTCATCAGCAAGGTTGTAACCTTTAGATAAACTGCACAGATCTCAGTCACTGAAGCTAAAGGAATAATTGATAGCAGATATAAATTGTCATGCTCTGGTCCTGTGATTAGAGGGGAAAGACATACATTTTTCTAGCAGTGACAGCTATTTGCTGACAACAGAGGAATGTTTGGATTTAGAAATTTTGGGTTAAATTCCAGGGTCTGGAGAGGATCACTCCCCAGTTTACCACCACACAAAAGCTTTTTCTTCCATTTCTAATCTCCTGGCCTACCTAGTCCAAGGCTAGGTCTACACTGGGCAGGAGGGGTGCGGGGGGGTGTCGACCTAAGATACGCAACTTCAGCTACGTGAATAGCGTAGCTGAAGTCGGCATATCTTAGGTCAAATTACCTGGCCGTGAGGACGCCGGCGAATCGACTGCTGCCATTCCCCTGTCCGCTCCACTTCTGCCTCTCACCGCAGTGGAGTTCCAGAGTCAACGGCAGAGTGATCGGGGATCGACGGGTAGTGTAGATGTACCCCAAGTCTCCACCTTCCAAAGGTCCTCATCCCAGTTCCAGTCTCCCTTTCCAGGCTCTGAGTCCAAGGGCCAACATTCTGTCCATCAGGGGTAGTCAATTATTTTGCCAAGGTCCAAATTTCTTGGTTAAGGTGTAGTCAAGGTCCAGAGGGAAACTATATATGTATATGTATATGTATATGTATATGTATATGTATATGTATATGTATATGTATATGTATAAAACCCTCCAACAATAATTATAATAATAAGTAAATAAAAAGATTTTGTGGTCCTTCCAAAAGCATCTGGCAGTCTGGATTTGGCCTGCGGTCTGCCTACGGATTACTCCTGCCCCATACCCTTGTGCCCAGTCCCAGTCTCCCTCCCTGTGCTCCTCATTCCTGTCTTTCCCCCTTGGGAAAGTCTCCTTGCCCAGACAGTCTCAATCTTTCCTCGCCAGCTCTTCATCCAATCTGTCTTTACTTCCATTCCCACAGACTAGCTCCCAGTCTCTCACTTCACCTGAACCTTGGTCTCAGTTTCCTCCTCTGGCTCCCGATCCAAGTCTCCTTGTCTAGCAGTCCCAATATCTCTTCCCAGCTCCAAGAACCAGTCTTCCCCCAAGCTACTGGACCCAATCTACTCCATCCCTCCTCCCTCAAGTCCCAGCACCTCATCCTTCTGTATTTCAGTCAGCTTGCTTCCAACTCCTCTATGCTGCCAGAGCACCAGCAGGGGGAGCACTGGGAGCACAGGAGAGAGAGTCTTCCTCCTCTCAGTTCCTGTGCCCAGTACCACAGTGGTCCCTGGCTGCTGAGAGGAGCAGTTGAAGGGAAAGTCCTGCTCCGCAACTTCAGTCGTAGACTGGAGCATGTTCAATATAGGTGGAGTCTTCAGTGATATTAAGCTGCCAGACTTTAACAAGTCTCTGCTGAGCATGTGCAAAATTATTTTTTTCAGAACCTTATAACTGAGCCAAATTTAGGCAAATTGTCATGGAGATGATAACAAAGCCAGCCCTGTACCCCTGCCAAATTTCAAGTCCCTGTTCCAAAGCATGGGGGTGCTAGAACTCAACAAAATTGTTGTAAGAATTTTGTTTAACTTGGGCAAAACAACATATTTTACCTTAATCTTATTCTCAGAAATGGTTGAACTATTTTAACTGAAATTAAACAAAAATAAAAAAACCAGCCTGATGCAGACACCCAGTATGGAAAATTGCAGCCCAAACCACAGAAGTTTAGCAAAGTTATAAGCAACTGGAGGGAAAAGAAGGGTCTTGTAATGGGAAGTGTTGGGCAAACTTAACTATAGGTGGCATTACCAGCTCCAGCCATAATAATGGCACCTAGAAAAAATTAGAAGAGTGACATTCATGGATTTGTGCAGTATCAAATTGTTTTGGTTAGAAAAAACCCACTCCAAATATGATGATCCTGTGGCTGCAGAGTGCACTGTTGAACTCTGTGGATTCTGGTCCACTCCTGGAGCAACAAACCAAATTATGACATTACTTATCTCTCTAATTAGCAGTCCATCAGCATACGACAAATAACAAAGTCTTTGAAATCCCTTGCTAACAATAGTTTTACTGGATTAAATTTCGGCACTTTTAAACAATGTTTTGTTTCTTTCCTTTCCTGTAACTATTTACCTAAAATAAATGTTAAGGTAAATTTATAAATCTGTTAAATGGTTACAAGCAGTGCAAGTCTGCTGACACTAAATTTGGAGAAAAAGCAAACGAAGAACAATGCAATGAGGTTCAAAAGGATTTGGATAAATCAGAGGATTGATCCAGCAGATGCCAAAATCATAGAAGGGTAAATAACCGTAAAGTAATATAGTGGAAGAGCAAGAAACCAAGTTAGGGAATATGTTCTAAATGCTACAGTGATCCATCATAAAATAAGGAAAAGGACTTGAGGAATTATGGATAAGTCATTGAAACCATCAGCTTAGTGCACAGCAATAGTAAAAAAGGCAAACAAGAAATTCCACCTTTATTCACCAACAGATAGGACCCAAAAAAGTTGAGACTGCTACTCTCTAAGGCCATGTCTTTGGATGATTGTGGGGGAGATGCCACAGTGAGGGGCAAATATATATACTTATTATCATATTTAGCCATGATAGGCTGCATAGAATTAGTAGCCCTGAAAATCATAAACTGTCTCTCGAAGATGATACAAGGCTAGAGGTATTTTGTGAGAAATGCAACTGGACGTAGAATGACCCAGTCTTCAATCAACCTCAGATAAAAGGATTGCAGTGTACGTGGCCAGTGCTGTGTTTCCAAATTTTTAACAAGTCATTTCTCAAAAATATTACCCTTCAGTTGGTGATCAACTGCCAAGCTGGTGGATAGTCAGGAATAGGAGGAAAGATTGTGTAAAGTAGCAAATCCCCGAACCTCCTTCAGTTGCCAGATGCTCTACTGACTAGTATATCTCACCCAATTCCAGAGCCCTTCAGAATCCTTCTAGACGTACTATTCCCTGCTTTAGTTATTGCCCTCAACATTAAAAAAAAGTGCTATTTGGACACTGTGCTGATCAGTTTTTGTTACCCTGATGTCAGATAAAACAGTTATGAAGCAAAAATTCAACTCTAGGTTAGCAAAGAAACTGATATTTCACAACAATGATGAAAATGGATTTGGCGACAGCTACAAAATACACCTTTTTAAGTGTGAAAAAGGATTCATTATATCTTTTTACAATAATTGAAAGGGGGTCTCTAGAGAGAGATGGCTTGTGGAAAAGGTTACAAAAATTAATAAACTGAAGAAAGAAAATATGGTGCTTTTAATGTTAGGGGAGATCAGGTGATGAAGAAAGACGCTTAGTTTTTATGCCAATCTCAAAAATGTTGTTTGGCATCCAAAAGCAGTTTTATTGCCAGAGCTTCCAATTATGCTGGGGACTGCACTACTATATCAGTAACAACTGCTTTTGGATGCCAGCAAAGGCCTAATGTACACAGATTTTGAGCAGTGTAACTATTTTGGTTAGGGGTATGATATTTTTACCAAAATAATTACAGTATATTAGTACAATGTCTGAATGCAATTACTTCCCTGTAAAGATTCTTTATTATTCCCCTCTAGTGCAGGAATAAACTGTTGGTATAACTGCATCCTTACTAGGAGGTTTGTAGTTTTTTAACTGTACCAGTATAGTTAAAGCAGTACAATTTCTTTGTTTAGATAAGGCCTTAATTTCCACTCTGTTGCCACTGAAAAACTGAAATTTAAATTTGGCCCCTGATTTAAGTTGATATACCCTCTGGAAGACCTCTGCGTACCGTATGGGATACGTGTACCACTGGTTGAAAACCACTGTAATAGAGCCATACTACAGATAGCATTATGTAATCCCACTCACATACAGCTCAATCCTACCATCCCTTACTCACTCAAATAGCCTTTGTCAGAGGGTGGCTGACCTCTGTAAATGAAGTAGTCCAGCAACCTTGTGCCAGAACAGATGCTCCCAGTTTGGTCAATTGGGAAGGTAGGGCAGGACCCGGAGGCTATAAAAGTCCAGGAAGTGATGCACAGGGTTAGAGAAGATTGAGTTAGTCAGGGGAGGATGAGAGTGGCTAGTGCCTGGAAATTATGCAGTTCTTAGGAGAAGGCAGGAAGAAAATAGTAAGATGGGCTTGCTGGCTGATGTCTCCAAGCCAGACAAGCAGTGCTAGAGGACTGATAGCCAGTGACCAGCACATGGAGTTCTTGGCTCTAAACTGGAGAGTTGGGGATGAGGACTAAATGCAAGAGAGCTGTGGCGGAGCTGTCCTAAACAGATAGCTAAGGGTTAATGTCTCTTTCACCTATAAAAGGGTTAACAAACAGTGACCTAAAACACCTCACCAGAGGACCAATCAGAAAACAGGATTTTTCAAATCTGGGTGGAGGGAAGTTTTGGGTGTGAGTTCTTTGTTCTTTGTCTTGGGTCTGACCTTCTCGGATATGAGAGTGATTTTTCTATCTCCTGGCTTTCTAATCTTCTGTTTCCAAGTTGTAAGTACAAGGATAGTAAGACAATAGGTTTATATTGTTTTCTTTTGTATTTACATGTGTGTAGTTGCTGGAATGTGTTAAATTGTATTCTTTTTGGATAAGGCTGTTTATTCATTTTTCTTTTAAGCAATTGACCCTGTATATTGTCAACTTGATACAGAGACTATATATTATGTCCTTTTTCACTCTTTTTATATAAAGCTTTCTTTTTAAGACCTGTTCGAGTTTTTCTTTAGTGGGGACTCCAGGGAACTGAGTCTGCAGCTCACCAGGGAATTGGTGGGAGGAAGAAGTCAGGGGGAAAATCTCTTTGTGTTAGATTTACTAAGCCTGACTTTGCATACCCTCTGAGTGAGGGGGAGAGATTAGATCTCTCGGTACTTGTGTTTCCAGGACTGGAAGCAGGGAATCTCCTAGGGTCATCCAGGGAGGGGAGCCTGGGAGAAAGTAACAAGGAAACAAGGGGAGGGGGTTATTTCCCTTTGTTGTAAGACTCAAGGCATCTGAGTCTGGGGGTCCCCCAGGGAATGTTTTGGGGAGACCACAGTGAGCTAGGCACTGTATAATTCCTGGCTGGTGGCAGCAAATACCAGGTCCAAGCTGGTAACTAAGCTTGAAGGTTTTCATGCTAACACCCATATTTTGGACGCTAAGATCCAGATCTGGGAAAAATGTTATGACAGGAGCTTACTCGCTAACATCTCCTGGGCTGGAGAGCTGAGCCTAAAGGAACTGTGACTCCAAGGAGAGTGAAGGATTTTGCCCTGGTAAAGATGATCTCTCAGCAGACAGATTGTGGGGCTTCCTGCTGGGAAGATTAAGATTTCAGTCCAGTTGGAGGGTGTGTGAGTGCTGTCCTACTACAAGGACTGGAGGGGATTGCACTGGAGAGCTAGGACATGATGAGAGATTTGAGAGCTGTAGTGCAAAATCAGGGTATGGTGAGTGATGCCAGAGATAAATGTTGCATGTAGTGTTTACACTATGGTAGTAGAGCTTCTGTTATGATTTATACATGCATGGAAGTCTTAATAAATTAATCCCACAAGGGCTACCCTTAGACATATTTTGGGACTTTGAAGGAGGGACTCTGTGCTGTGTGCCTGTCATACTGTGGTCTGCTGATAGAAGGTGCTCCAGTTGGGGTTGCCCAGTGACTTTATCTTACAGAAGTAATTGCATTGTCAGGATTGCAAGATCAGACTCATAAGACTATCAATACCAGCTCAAACCAGGTACCTGGGATGTCCTTCATTATTCAAGTGGTAGTGGCCAACATGTGACACTCCAGAGAAACTGGGGGTGGGGCATTGAACAGGTAACTCACCTCAGCAGTTGTGCCAGGATGTATGTTCCCTTAACCCCTGCACAGTTCTTACTTCTAACAGCTAATCATCCTTTTTTGTTGGTGGCTGTTTAATGAAGTTTGACTAGGATTTTGGGAAGAGCAGTTCTTCTGAGTTGCAGAGAAATACATCAGCATATTGGCATGCAGGAAAGATGTGTGTTCTATCCCAAGCCAAGTGATTCATATTTTAGCAGCTGCAGAATCAGGATTATGATATCCATTATTTCTAGCGAAATAGCAGTCAGAGACCCCAGTAAGTCTCTAGATCTTATTGTAGAAGGTCCTATACAAAACATAGGAAGGTAAGCATTCTCCCATAAAGGATTTGTCTTCAATGAAAAGTTAACTCAGCCTCTTACTCAGGAGTGCTTTCAACAGGGCCAGATTAACCTTTTGTGGACCCATCGCCAAACATATTTGTGAGCCCCCATGGGGACAGCGGAGCATGGCGCGGGGAGTGTTGGTCCCCAGAGTGAGGGGCTGGCCCGGGGCCTAGCATGGGTGGCCCTGCTCCACCCAGTCCAGTGCAAGGGCATTATTTACAAACCAGCAGGTGCCAGATGCACAGTGGCCTGCCCAGTCCTGTGCTTGCAGCATTCCCCTTCCCCTCGGGGGTGGGCCCATGCCACACCACAGAGCCCCCCACATCCAACACTGGAACAGCCTGATTCCCAATGGCCAGAGCCCCCCAGATCCACTATGCCTAGCGGCCCCCCCCAGACCCTGCCATAAATGCACAGTACCCTGCACAACACCACTTCTGTCCAGCACACCCTGCTCACAGCCCCACCACAACTGCCCAGCACCCCACACAAAACCGCCACTCCCTAGTGCCCCAGCACACAGATTTTCCCTACCCCCTCACAGCCCAGAACCCCCACCCACCCTCCAGACATCCTCGCCCTTATGCCCTGCCTCCCAGCCGCATTTACTGACCCTGCTGGAAGGCGACTATCTGCCAGGCTGAACTTCCAGTGCAGTTCCCGGGACAGGGAATCTCTCTGGCCCTGGGAATGGTGCGATTAGCCTGGCCAGGGCCTGCCCCAGCCAGCCTCCCTCAGGACCCACTTGCCTGGAGGGGCCCAGCCAAGCCCCCCACACTTCCCCCTCCAACTGGCTAAGACTGGCCAGGCTTCTGCACCACTCCCAAGCAGCTTAGTTCCAGGGAGACAGGTGGGGCCTCACAGGTGGTGGAAGGCAGAGACTGCCTGGAGACGGAGGTGCACTGGGGTCTGGCCAGGGGCCAGAGAAAAGCCAGTGGTGAGTGGGGCCAGGGGGGTGAAGAGGAGCCCTCAGCAGGCAGGCCAAGAGGAGCAAGTGGTGGGGAGGATGGGGCAAGCCAGTGGGCTGTGGTGGGGTCTCAGGACTAGGGTTACCAGATGTCCAATTTTTAAAAGGACAGTCCCGTTTTTGGGGACTTTTTCTTATATAGGTGTTTATTACCCCCCGCCTTCTGTCCCATTTTTTCACAGTTGCTATCTGGTCACCCTATCTCAGGGTGCAGTGCAAGCAGAGCAGGCTGAGACCCCTTCTGAGCATGGGCCTGGCTCCATGGTACCATTGTAAACCTGGCACTGACTTTCAACCTGGACTAGCTGGGGGTATGAATTAGAGCAGTGATTCATTTTCAATCAGGCTGGTAACCCATCTACTTTGCAGTGAGGATGCAGGCTAAATCAGTTGAGTGCTGATGGACCTTCAGTGCCTTCCCACAATTCTGTCTGTGCATCCAGAAGGACAGATAAGTCTTAGAGACAATCCTCTCTGCCAATGTGGGACAGCCACAAACCATGAGGCACACTGTTGAGGACTGCAAAATAACTCAACTTCCTGGAGATCTTCATGCCTTGAACGTAATTGATACGAATGCTATGGCTTGGCTTGACCAGACTGCATACACCAAATAATAAATAAATAAGTTCTTCCACAATTCACTGGGAAAAAAGCATACAGGAAACCATGGGATGCGCCCCAAGAAGTCCTAGGTACACACACAAGATAGCACACCGATGAGGATGCAGTAACTCAGATATGACTGTGTAGTGTGATAGCTCACAACGGGCTAAATTAACTTTTATGCTCAGACTTGGGTGCCAATCATCTGGGATAACTCAATAGAGACGACATACACAAAAAGCTTGCAGGCTAAAGCCTTGATCCTGCAGAGACATTATAGAGGCCTAACCGCATGCTGAAAGTAGTTCCAGACCTCAGCTGGATTATTCACTGTGCAGAAAGTTAAGCATGGGTATAAATCTTTGCATGATAAAGACAAGCAAGATGTGAAGTGTTGGGGAGAAGGATATAATCAAATGCTATTATATGCAAGAGTGGGATGCTGAAATCTCTGCCAAGAAAATATTTTATTGGTAGCTCTATAGAAAACAGAGCTGGTATTTCACCAAGGAAGTAGAACTGTATTTTCAGCTTTTTGGTCACAATTGTAACAGCATCATCCATGTTATTTTGTGGCTACTGTTGAGTCAGATAAACAGATAGTGGGTATTACTATTTCTAGAGTATTCATTGTGGGATTGCTCCTTAGAAGAATTTTAAATGATAAAAACAGCACCTTAGAAAAAATCACAAACTTGCTACTCCAAAAGCAATGCTCTTGTTTTGTTTCTGCTAGTTTGAATAGTGATGATGAATTTGACTAGTTTGAGGACAGTAGAGACAGTGCTGATGTCAGATTAGAATAATCTGGGAATAGAATCTGGTGGCCTCCGTTTTAAATGAGATCTTTGTTGCTTAATACTATTATTTAATATTTTGTTATACAACTTGAGCCAGCTCCTTCATACCTTATTTAAGTAAAACTGTCATAGATTTTAGATGGATTTCTGCCTGAAGTACAAGATCTGGACCATTATTATTAACTAATGTAAGGAAATCAAAGACTACTTTATTTAATAGAGCAGGAGCGAGTAAATAAAATTCATACTTGAGAACATGACTGGGAGTGTAAGAACGAGTCAGGAGAATAAGGGAGGATAACACGATAGTGGAACTATTCCGTTTTTGGTTAGTTTGCTTTAGTTAATAAATCCAGTTTGATTCCAGTGGGCCTGATCCAAAGTCAATTGAAGTGAATAAGAAAACTCTTGATATAGTTTCAAGAAATGTACATGGCATAATCATATACTGAGTATGAATCTACTCTTTTTTAATAGTGAAGTAATTAAAATGGATTTTTGAATGGATTTTATGCTTAAATGGACAAAAATTACATTTGTATGGCTCTCACTTACTAGTAAAGTGTTAATATTTGTTGAAAATTAACTCCCCTCCGTTCTTGATTGGTATAAATTGATAGGAATGAGATATCAGTTCTACAGCATTCTTAAAATAGCAAAAAAATAGTTGTATTCAATAAAAAAACTACACAAACAGAAACCCGACTGCTAAATAGTGTTAACATTGCTTGTGCACCAGCATCACAGTAAACAGTACAGTTTAAAAGTGAAAAGAATAGTTTGTGCCTACACCTCCCATCTTTCAAACTCATGTTAGGGTGGTGGTGGTGTTTAAGCACAGTAGTAGTAATATAATAATAGTTAGAGGCCACAGTAAAGGGTCAGAGCCCAACATGCCACTCAACTTGCCAGAGCCCGAATGTGGGATGCAATGT
The DNA here is from genome assembly GCF_025201925.1 of Gopherus flavomarginatus. Classification (NCBI taxonomy): domain Eukaryota; kingdom Metazoa; phylum Chordata; order Testudines; family Testudinidae; genus Gopherus; species Gopherus flavomarginatus. The sequence goes on along the minus strand of NC_066623.1, from coordinate 81,901,624 downwards.
GATGAAGACCCAAAATGAGGGTCACAAAAGTATATTTATGCAGGAAACTTAAAATCCTGTGAATTAATTCCTGTAGTATAATGAACTATTTTCTAACCTCAACCTTTATCATTCTTTATTTTTTATGTAAGTTAAAAAAATTAAAGTGAGGACACACTTTATGTAGAAGGGACTGAAATTAGGGACTGAAATTAGTGACATGCTTCAAAATGAGGGAACTGAGAGCCATGGGAACTCGATAGTGCTAAATGCCATGTAAACATTTAGTTAGACATGTCCTTGCCCCATCTTACAATGTTAGGTCCCTGTCCTGCAAGATGGTTCATGGATAGATCCCTGTACTTTTCTGAGCAGGTGTCAGGGTTCAGTCCTTAGTTAATGAGAAGGTGCAACAACTGGATGCAACAATCAATCAGGGAGGCTAACAGTGATATGACCTTGTTTATGGCATGGTAAAGTGCTTTTCAGAACAGTTTTAAAAACTTCCATGTGGCACGCTATAGCGTGTTCAAAATTAACATAGCTTTGTGCAAGGTAGACATGGCTTCATTTACAATCTTAACAAATGTTTGGTTTAATTTCATTTGGAATTTAAAAGTTATAGTAAAATTAAATCATCTAAAATATAATTCCCATAATAGAGTTTAAAACTTGTAGTGGCTGGGAGGTAAGACTTCACTTATTTGCCACTGGGTGGAAAAAAAAGATTTCTAAGGACCTCTGACAGGTTAGCAAAGTAAAGCATTTCAAGAGTTTGGGGGCAGATGTTTGTGCTATATCAAATAATTATCCTGCTTCAAAGCCACACAAAACAATACAACATCAGTCAGTTTAAGGTTTAAAGGGAATTTTATGGTCTATTGTCAGATACACTAGAAAGGGGTTAAATTGTTCAGATTATCCTTCTCCAAGGTGGAACATAAAACCACACCTTTTCTCCCGGGGTGGAAAATAAATATTTCCCTTGTCCTCACTCTGATAGCAAGTCCCAACAAGGAAAATCAGGACACATTCCTTCCTTCCTTTATAAGCAGTAATTTGATTGCTCCCAGCACATTCCAGATCTGCTAAGAAACCTTAATTGTCTTCACCTGGAGGCCCTTGCCTGAATTCCTGTCCACTACTGCAACCCTGTGGAATGGAAAATTCTTCTCTTCCCCCAATCCCTCAAAGCCAAGTCCTGAATCGGGTTATACACCCTGTCCCACAGTCATATGTAATTCCATAGTTTCACTTATGTAAATATGTGTGAGCTATGTAGGTGCAAATGGCTCTCTAGAAGTACATGTTTATAGGTGTGGTAAAATATTTTGAGTGCAGTTTATCATCATAGATTTAGAACTGATAAAAGATAAAGAAAAACAAGGTAATTTTGTACCATAATTGAGCGAGGTGATGGGTGACGTTAATTAGTTGTTGATTTTATAATTAATCATAATTATTTCATACAGAGTTGTCTGAGGGTAAAACAAACTAAAGGCTATTTTTGCTTGTGGTTTTGCAGAAGTACAGTGAAGCATGACAATGCACTATTTTGTGCACACTATTATTGCAGAGGGTAACCCAAATATCTCAAAGCCATCTCCACAATCCAGACACTAGTTAATCCTTCTCACAGGATGGATTAATAAAAGACCAAATTCAGTTCTCTAAAGGTGTGAGTTGTCTTAATGACAAAAAAATCACACAGAATAATTCAGGGGAGTCATGAGATCTAAATCACAGTGGAGTGTAAATAACTCTGGAATCAATAATGTACAAGAAAGTTTATACTTATTTTCAAACAAAACTAGAAAAAGAGGCTAACTAGCAGACAACAGTATACAAACCTAATCAAAGTAGCAGCACTTGTAATATTCCTGATGTTACAATTCTACATCAGGTAGTAGTCCATGATGAGACTTGAAACATCCTGGCTCCAAGAATTAAAAGCCTGCCCAGGACAAGGAAGAAATCTCTGGGGCTGATCTGATCTCATGCTGGTTGTACACCATATATGATGTTACTCCTGATTTACACCATTGTAAGTCACATCAGAAGTAGGCTCACTATTTTTATTTGAGATTCTCTAAATTTGGGACTAGTGCATTTGCTCTTGTCTGTTTTACCTTTCCAGATTTAGTTATATAACTGTTTGTGATGGCATCAAAGTGGCATTCATTATTTGAATGAGCAGTTGTATTGAGCATATAGCATGGTCTTAATATATTGCTTCATGGAGCGCAACTTTTAGAGACCAGATGTGTGCCTGAAATGCCAATTAAATGCACAGCTAGACAATAGGGTAAAAAAAATCTCTTTTGCACACTAACATAACTGACTGTTACCTGAGGGAAAATGGAGGTTCATTGAGATCAGCAATAAGAACATGCCACAGACAGATGAGCAGAGCCCAAGACAGATGCACTGGCAGTCATGTGAAGATGAGCAGAGCCCAAGAGAGATGCACAGACAGTCTTGTAAAACTGTCTTGAGAATGAACCAGTCCAGGCACAAAATCTACTCGCTCTTACAATAATGATGAACCATCCAAAGTTATTCACCCTATGCAAGTAGAATTTTGCAAGGGCATGGCATGGGTACTCTGGCAGACTGGCATACAAGTGCCAGCAGGTCTGCAGCACTGTCTGACCTTTACTAGGACAGGCATGTTATGAAAGATGTAGGAGTTGGAACTCTGTGACTGAGCTTGGAGCTCTACCCCATGCACGACAATCAACAGGAAATAGGATTAAAAATAAGAAGGTGGCTGTAGCTGTGAATTCCTTACAGAGCCTGGTAGACTTCATATTATGCTGTTGCATTCCAGTCTGGAATGGTACGTTACTCTCCATTTTACTTCTTGGATGATCAGAATGGGGAGACAAATTGTAAGCAATGGAAGGGGATCATCCATTAGTCATGATTTATGGTAGAATTAACCACATAAACAGGTAGGATTAAGGTCCTAGTGCACAACTTCAGGAGGTACAGATGGGAAATTTTCAGAAAAAAACGCCTAGCATTGCTATACCAGTGCAGCTCCACCATTAGCGTTTTACATATTATATAATCTAACTCTGCACAGATCAGATTTAGGAAACATTGTTATGAGGAATAAAGACTTTGGAATAACTTTGAAAACAACTGCCTCCACCTAGAAAAGCTTTCTGGCAGTTTTGTGTAGGTACTTAGAAGTTCTCCAGGACAAATCAGTATCACACCTGTTGCCAGCATAAGCTTCAGCATAGACCATACTAATGAATAACAGTGTCAGCTCTTTATTCAGACATCTATTTGCATAAGAGAGTAGATGTTGACAAAGCTTGTGACAGATATTGCAACTGCAATATCTTTGGGGACCATATATATTAAATTTTATGAATGTTTTGTGTATTACTGTGGACTGACGTATTCGAGTTTGCAAGACTGCAACCATGCAGATTAGCAGTGGATGGAAGGAACTGATAATATTAATGTATCCCCTTTTTCATGCTGACTGGAAGTCTGATTTTGGTTCAGAGCCTCAATCAACAAATTGGAGCAATATTATACTGCTAGGAGCATTATGTGATATTAAGTGGATAAAATACTTCTGAATGAGGAAGGGCATCTTTCAAGGGCGCCGGAGGCTTCCCAAAAGTGGGGGGGAGTTCAGGGGGCCCCATCCTTGGCCAAGCCACAAGCTGGAGTGAGGGGGCCACCCCACCTGGGTGGGGGTGGGCCAAAAGCAGCCCCCTGCCTCCATACCCACCCCCTGGGCCCGCCGCCCAGGGTAGGTGGAGGAATCCAGGCTCCCCACAGCTGCCCACATGGCTTTGGCCGGGCTGCAACCTGACCATGATAAGAGCCGTGTGGGTAGCTATGGGGAAATCGATGCAGACCCTCCACCTGCCCACAGTGCAGGGGGCTCAAGCAGCCCCTGGCACATGTTCCCATCCCCTGGATCCCCCTGCCCAGGGCAGGTGGAGGGTCCACAGGTCCCCTGCCCGCACAGCTCTTACCATGGCTGGGCTGTAGCTTTGAGGCCGCCTCCCCCCCAGCCGGAGCTAGTTGGGGGAGAATCACATGGGGAGCTGGTGCGGAGTTGCGGACCCTCCACCGGGCCTGGCAGGGAGCCTGGAGAGCGAGGACACAGGCCAGGGGCTTAGAACAGCCCCCCCATGCAGGGTTGACAATTTTGGTTGGATGTATTCCTAGAGATTTCATTACATGACATAACCTTTAATTAAAGATTAATCTTTAATTCCTGGAAACTTTGTCCAAGCCAATCCTGGAGGGTTGGCAACCCTAGTGACCGTGGGCAGGTGGAAGGTCTGCACGACTCCCTGGGCAGGCTCCATGCTGGCCTGGCCAGGGGGTTAGGCTTCGAGGGGGAAGAGAAGAGGAAGAGAGCATGGTCTGCCCCAGGAAAAGTGATAAGGCCATGCCCCCCCCCCCCCCCGCCCAGGTCCAGTGGCACTGGCATCTTTTCACTAACTCTATACAGTCTATATTTGAGTGAGTGCTTACCGAAATAAGAGCTTTAATTCATATGGAAATTCCTTCTATAAATTGTGGAGGTTGGCTACAAGTGCCAAGTACTTCTCAGTGGTGTATGTTTGGTGTGGGCAAACTGATGGTCATGTCCAGTAAGCTAGAAGTGTTTTTTTGCAATAAATAAAGTCTTGCAGAGTCATGTGACTGCAATGAAAATAAACATGGCTAATAGAAGGGTTTGAGTATGATTAGGGCTTCCATAACAGTGGTGGAGCCAGTGATGGAAATCTCTTCCCATTCTCTGCCTAGCATAGAAAATATCAGAATATACTAGTCAGAAACTCTTCTATGCGTAGAGGTAGATCTTAAAAATCATTCTCTGATTATTTACATGATCTAACTTGGTTAAGTATGTGTTTCCAGTAACTCTTCCTTCTATGTGAAACTCTTCCCAGTAACTCTGTGTTCCCAGTAACTCTTCCCACTGCACCCCACAGAAATTGAATAGAATTTGCTCCTAGGTTGTGTGACGAACTGGGAATGTTCTTAATGTTTTTTCTCTGAATACTGGGGGAGGGGCTCAGTGTCCCCTATGCAGTTCTTAAGGGTATGGCTACACTTGGCATTTCAAAGTGCTGCCGCGGCAGCGCTTTGAAGTGTGAGTGTGGTCGGAGCACCAGCGCTGGGAGAGAGCTCTCTCAGCGCTGCACGTAAACCACATCCCTTACGGGTGTAGCTTGCAGCGCTGGGAGCCGCACTCCCCGCGCTGCGGCACTGATTACACTGAGGCTTTACAGCGCTGTATCTTGCAGCGCTCAGGGGGGTGTTTTTTCACACCCCTGAGCATGAAAGTTGCAGCGCTGTAAAGCGCCAGTGTAGCCAAGCCCTTAGTATCTAGGGGCTTGTCTACATCACAAAGTTGCAGCGCTGGTGAGGGGGTTACAGCGCTGCAACTTAGGAGGTGTACACATCTTCAGGGCATCACCAGCGCTGCAACTCCCTGTTTGCAGCGCTGGCCGTACTCCCGTTTTGTCTCGGGTGTAGAGGATCCAGCGCTGGTGATCCAGCGCTGGTAATCAAGTGTAGACACTTACCAGCGCTTTTCTTGACCTCCGTGGAATAAGCAGGTATCCCAGCATACCTGAGGATACCTCTCTGGTAATCAAGCAGGTCTCCTTCCCCGCCGTTTGCTCCAGTGTTCTCCGAATCCACCCCCAAGCGGGTCTCCTTCCCCGCGGTTTGCAGGGGGGTTCGGGGAACGCGAGAGCAAACCGCGGGGAAGCAGGTCTCCTTCCCCGCGGTTTGCTCTCGTGTTCCCCGAACCCCCGTGCAAGCAGATCTCCTTCCCCACGCTTTGCTCTCGCGTTCCCCGAACCCGCTCCCCGCAAGCAGGTCTCCTTCCCCGCGGTGTGCTCTCGCGTTCCCCGAACCCCCGTGCAAGCAGGTCTCCTTCCCCGTGGTTTGCAGGGGGGTTCGGGGAACGTGAGAGCAAACCGCGGGGAAGGAGACCTGCTTGCACGGGGGTTCGGGGAACGCGAGAGCAAACCGCGGGGAAGGAGACCTGCTTGCGGGGAGGGGGTTCGGGGAACGCGAGAGCAAACCGCGGGGAAGGAGACCTGCTTGCACGGGGGTTCGGGGAACGCGAGAGCAAACCGCGGGGAAGGAGATCTGCTTGCAGGGGGGTTCGGGGAACACTGGAGCAAACCGGGGAAGGAGACCTGCTTCCCCGCGGTTTGTTCTCGCGTTCCCCGAAGCCCCCCTTGAAGCCGCCCAACAGCGCTGCAGTGTGGCCACATCTAACACCACTTGCAGCGCTGGTTGCTGTAAGTGTGGCCACTCTGCAGCGCTGGCCCTATACAGCTGTACTAATACAGCTGTAACAACCAGCGCTGCAAAATTGTACATGTAGACATACCCTAGGTGGTGGAATAAGGGTGTGTGATTGCTGCAGAGCAAGGGGCCAGTGCACCTAAATGCCTGGCACTCTGTCTCCTAGCAACTGATGGCCTGGGCCCCTCCCCTGAAAGGTGCCAACTGAAGATGTTGGAGACAAAGAGATCAGGTGACCTCCTGGCCCGGGAAAGGAACTGAGCAGAGGAGGGGATTTTCAGGCTGGAGCTGGCTGGGGATGCAGAGTGAAGTGCAGATGTGGGGGTCTGGCTCACTGCCCCCCAGAATGGACCCGGCTGAGGGGTCTGGTTCGTGGTACCTACAAGCTCTGTTTTAGACCATGTTCCTGTCATCGAATAAACCTCTGTTTTACTGGCTGGCTGAGAGTCACGTCTGACTGCAAAGTGGGGGTGCATGACCCTGTGGCTTCCCCAAGACCTCGCTGGGGCAGACTCGCTGTGGGAAGCGCACGGAGGGGCAGAGGATGCCGAATGCTCCAAGGAGAGACCCAGGAGGTGAAGACGTGTGAGCTTCTTGCCCTGAAAAAGTCTGCTCCAAGGGAGAGGAGGCTCCCCAAAGTCCTGACTGACTTTGTGGGGAGCAGTTCCAGAGGATCGCCCGGGACTCTGTGACAGGTGGTTTTCAGCAATTCTGCCTGTCCTTTGCTAGTGAAACTGTACCTAGATTATAACAACAGAGAGATCTGTATTAGTTCAACTACTGCTGCAGCAAGACTTGTATGCTGCTTAAATAAGCCTTGGAAAGGTTAAAAGCAAAGTGAAGATGTCTTCTATAGCACAATAATAAGTCCACTAGTTACATCCCTGATATTATTTCAAAATGTTGTGTTTTGCACAAATTTTGTGAAATCAAATTGAGGAAGCAAAAAGTGCTACTGCATATTACCAGCTGAAAACCCCTAGCACACCAGAGTTCACCACTGCTGCAAGTGCCATGAAGAGAAGCAAAAGATATGCTACCTGCCTGCACTTTGTCACTTGAACAGGAGCAGAGGAGAGTGGGAAATATTTCCTGCAATCCAGCACCAATAACAGTAGTTGAGAGCAACAAATTAAGCAGTGCAGTAAGGGATCATCAGTATTCTTGATTATACATTTTTATGGTTTTCAGCAGTCTAGAAGAACTTGGAATACAGGAAAAAGTTATTTACTTGTTGGGAAAGATAGTCTTTCCCAGTCTATTTTTTATTTACAGTATACACATACTGGTATTACTTTGAGCAAGGATGGATACTAACAGTAAAAGCAGCAGCAATATGAACACAAATATAACATCAGCCTAAACATTCATCCTCAAGTTCCCTGCCTGGCTAGGACATCTGGAATGAGTTCTTTATCTTGAGTTTGGCTGAAACAGTACATTCTATAGTTAGCACTGACCCCCCAGTTGGTAAGGCAACTCCCATCTTTTCATGTGCCATGTGTTTATATCTGCCTACTGTATTTTCCATTCCATGCATCTGATGAAGTGGGTTTTAGCCCACAAAAGCTGATGCCCAAATAAATTTGTTAGTCTCTAAGGTGCCACAAGGACTCCTCGTTGTTTTTAGTCTGCCGTGATTTCTCCAAAGTGCAGATAGCTGACAGCAAAGCAGCTAGCTCTGTTCAGTTGATTGCACTAACTCTATTCCACAATGCAATGCCTCCTGGTTTCCAGTTAATGTTCTGTATTAGGGTCACCTAGTGTACTGTGTCCTTTCCCTAAGCAATCTATGGGTCAAAGTTTGTTTCTACCAGTTGATAAGACTTGATCCAATGCCTATTAGAGTTAATGGAAGGCATGGCCTTGAGCTAGTTTTTTCTTCTTTATGATGGATATTAGAGGTGTTTTTTCTGTTTGTTTTTTACACTAGAAACTCAGGTGTTATTCACCCTGAGTTTCCTGGGAGATCACAGATGACTGAAAACACCATGGGATTATGACATCGGCAAAACAATGCAGGTTCTTTTAAAAGCAGCAAAACGATGCACTCACAACAGTCGAGAAAAAAAACATTGACTCAAAATACTCCTGGTCTCTTGGGAAATGTAGCCTTTGGGTCTCAGGCTAGTTCTGAATTTCACCACTCAGACCCATTTTGAAGATGAAAGAGGATCAAAACTGATTGTCATCTTCAGGGTCGGCTCCAGCGTTTTTGCCGCCCCAAGCGGCGGAAAAAAAAAAAAAAGCTGCGATCGAGAGGGACTGAGGCACTCGTCGCCAAATTGCCGCTGAAGATGTGTTGCCCCTTTCCGTTGGCCGCCCCAAGCACTTGCTTGCTGCCCTGGTGCCTGGAGCCGGCCCTGGTCATCTTTAACTTAGTGAGTGGCAGAAGGGGGGAATTAAAACAGTGACACTTTAAATGCATAAAATGGAACTGAATGACCAGGGAAGCTGCTGACAACTAAGGAGCAGCAAAAACAAATAAGTTAATTTTGCTAATTCTCATAAGAAACAAGATGGAATTAAATGTGATGGGTCAGGAGAGAATGACAGTGAGAAATTAAGGACATTAGCAATTCCACCTGAGCCAATCTTGATAGTCTTTCCAAAGGCAGATCAAACTGTGAATGGAATGGGTTACACCCTATAATCCTGAAAGAGATGGCTGAGAAGATTACTGATGCATAATGGATACTTCTGATGGCTCCTTGGAGAGAAGGGAGGAACTCTTTGAGCAAGACAAAGTACATGTACTATTCACTCAGAAAGGAATTACAGTAGGGAGAACCAGGAAATTAAAGACTAGTAAAACTGGCCTTCGTGGACATAAGATTCTAGGAGCATTAGTAAGGGATAAAATCAGATAAGATTTAGAGCAGTATGAACTGAATAAATTTTCTAACTTTGATTCATAATAGGTAAATATGATTTGATAATTTTTTTCAAATAGATAATGTGGATCAGATAAGATTGAATAATCTACTTGAATTTAAAAAAGATGTACTGTTCAGTATCTATTTATTTTTAATTTTTGTATTGCTGCCTCTCACCATAGCATCTGAGCTCCATCCATGTAAAATCCATAGTAATAGTGAAATCCCTAGTGAATTTCATGGAATTTTTTGCACTTCTCCCTTTTCAGAGTCAAAACACTGCTTGGGATAGGTTTCTTTGTTTGTTTTGCTTGTTTTTTTAGGAGGTGGCAGTTGAGAGGTTTAGGAATAAAAGGAGTAGTCAAATAGTGAACATCACTCATGGTGAAAAAGGAACATTTCCTGGTCAAACTGTGGATCACCTAATCTTTTAAAGACTGTTCCATAACTGGATGCCCCTGACTGAGAATTCTTTGTCCTTAGCTCTCACCAGCTCATCCTGAGTTTAGTGATCTCTGCATTGTCTCAGAGGAGTGCAATTGTCTTTTATTTTTTTTCAATTTCTGGTTTTATTTACACTGCAACCTCTGGGCTGAGGAACAGGGAGTTTCACTCCGTGCTCAATAACTTACCTTGCAATGTGCAGTATTTGATCATTTAAAAAGAAATGAAACAGAGGGTGGTAGCTGGGACGGACCTAGCCTAGTCCTGCATGGAGAGGCTTTAGCTGGGAGAAGGGTGCAGGGGTTGGTGCAATAGTTAAGTTTGGTAGAAGCTTGTGTGCAGGCAAGATCTTGTCCCTGTCTGAATCACAGCGGCCCACTACCCTGCCAAACAGCACAAGCCCTGGGCTCTTACTGACTGCAGCTGAGGGACAACAAAAGCAAACCCCATCAAGGATTTCCAAGGGCCCTTCGCAAGAAGCAAGGCCTGTTCAGCAGCAGCAGAAGCTCCCCCACTCCTTGGGACGGAGCATAGGGTCAGGCCAGGAAGAAAGAAGTGTTCCTAAGAGGGTTTGACTAGTGTTTGGCAGGTAAAAATGACTGAAAAACCAGGAGACAGCAGCTCCTGTCCGCAGAGGGCTTGAGAGGCCTTTCCCAGCACCTCACATGGTTTAAGTTAAAATTGGGGGGCAGTCTCTCTAAACTCCATCCCGCTTTGCAGAAGAGCAGCTCAAGGTGCAACAGGTAGCAGCACTCAAGCCCGGTGTTCCCTGCACACTCAGAGCACCAATCCTCCACTAGCCGCAGAGACTGGCTGAGCTAGGCAGCACTGGGCAGATGGCAGAGGAGAGGACGTGCTCAGAGCAGATAGTACCACTCTGCACCCCTCCCCTCACAGCAGTTCACAGATCAAAATTTGGTCTTCACTGTAGCTGGCACTTGATCCATTTTTTTGCTTTGAAAATTTGCACTAAAGCCTAAAACTGCCATTGGAAGCTGACTGGGTGCCAGTGGGGGGACTTGAACTCACACCTGATGTACTTAAGGTGGCCTGCACCATGGAGAAGGTGCGCGGCTGCATTTTATATTAGCTGGAATCTGTGCATCATCTTCACATTCAGTTTTCAATATGAGTTACAGTAATCTAGCAAGGAGGTAACAAATGCATGGATTGCTGTGACTAGGCCCTCTTCTATAAGGAAAGTATGAAGTTTCTTAGCAAGCTGGAGTGAAATAAAACATTTTTGGAAAATGATGGTACCTGATCATCCAAGCTTACTGAGGAGTCAAACAAGATCCCAAGGCTTGGCACCACTTTGACAAATTAGGACTTTATGATTCAGTAGAATGTGGAGACAACATCTTGGGCATTTCTTGGAAGCATTTTCCCTTCTACCCTGCTTCATTTTGGTCTTGCCTGGGTTTTGCTTGAGCCAGCTATTTTTCACCCAATGGCTAATTTTTTGTATGCATTCTGACATTTTGGAAAGGAAGCAATGAACACCTCAAGAATGGCTGCAGTTTTGGTCAATTATTTTATATACTATATGCACCCCTCATCTCTCTCTCTCAGCATGACATTGCTGAAGAGCAGCACTGTACCAAATTAAAGTAAAAAAAGAATCATGTTTTGGCTGGTACCCATTTTGTTCGCCAAGTTTCCACTGCATGGAGGAGTTTAATTTGAAAGAACAGTTGTTATTAGCTTTGCTTTTTCTGCACATAGATACATTCAACATGGTTTTAAAGAAATCAGTTTTTAATACACTTTAAAGCTAGCTAATTGCTCTGTTACAAAAATGAAAAGTATTTGTGTATAGTATGCAGAAGTTTAAAGAGACATTGAAGGATAAAATTAATATAGATTTTTTTATTCTTTACCTGTATTATAATACCTTATTATAACGAGAAGAACTTTAGAAATGTAAGATTTTGTACACAAATCTTAACTCAAGCATGTAATTCATAAGGATTACATGCTTGAGACTGGGTTTGTGGGTTGGGGCTTGGTTTACTTGTTACTGGTTATTGCTGGGCTTACATTTTGGACTTCTTGTAGTGAAAATAGATTAGTACATTTCTTTTTAGTTCTAGTCAGCTTCAAAAGAGTTTAAAAATCAAACAAAATACCAGTTCCATTTGTTTTACTTAGTAACAGTACCATAGGGTTCGTAAAGCTTTTTTTTAAAAAAACCCACAATAACTAAATTTTCTGTCTAAACTATCTGACATCTTTCAGTAGATGTGGTCCAATTTCTGAGGGCTGCATAAATGATTAATGTACTTGTCACTGTTTATAAGTTTGAATATACTGTTTTCTTTTCACTTCCTGCAACTATAAACAGAGTAGATAAATCTTTTAGAAAAAGTCTTAGTTTATGCTATTAACATGTTTTATGTTTTTGTTAATAACGTTATATTTTTATGTATGTTTTGGAAAATAAAATTTTAATATTTTTTTAAAGTCAGGAAAGCAAATTAAAAGGTGCATGGTAGTGACAGATCTTCACAATGTCAGGAGCTCTGCAACTGGGAAGCCTATAAGAGCATGCCCTCAACTAATGGGTTTAATACTGGTATTGATCACTTTCTTTACTATTAGCTTTTTCAAATAACTATTCTCAGATTCCCTCTGAAAGGAGTTTACAAAACTAAATTTCTGGCACCATCCTGTGGCGCACTCAGGAATTACATTAATTTTGGAAACAATCCTTCAGCTGCTGTGACTGTGGCCTTTCCCCAATGAATGTCTAGAATCCCCTAGCTATGGGATTAGTGTCTTGCATTCAGTCTCGCTGCCCTTCCTTGTGGCCATAAGTCACACCAACTACTCATCAGAAGAGGAAGCTCATTTACTGGCTGCTACCTGGGAGGAAGCTTGTTCTAGTGCTATAAGTGGTAGCCTGTAACCCTCTTCCCCCGTTAGTGTTAAATTTGACCTGGGGATCTTCTCAAAAACAAAAGGACCCGTGATTATGATTTTCCAGGTGCAAAAAAAATTGCTTATTTTTTTGTCTAGACAGGTTCTAATGTGGTTGGTAAAATCAGATTTTTTTCTTAAAGGCTTATGATATACTTTAGATAGTCTATGGATGAGGTGACTTGTTAGGTCCTGATCATACAACCATAGTAATCAATTGAAATTCTGTCTTTGACTTACTTGACTGCAGGATCAAATTGTTATTTTCTCTACTTTACATATCAACCCTAGGTTTCTTTTCAAAATGATATTTATTTTGATATTATGGAAAGAACATAATATGATACTAGGAGGTTACAAAATTTAATTGAAGTGTTTTTCCTGAAGTAATTTATGCAGTTACTTTAACATTTATAGAGCCCCACCTTAAACATATTCAACTTGATTATAAAGTGATATACCTGCCACTTTCCATGTTAATACTACAATAATTTACAATATGACAGTGCTTTGCTACAAAATCTTTTCATATGAGATGCACATATTGTACCATGTTGCAGCAGATGTTATGCATACTTACTTGGTGTCTTTCACAACCCTAGCTAATTATAATACTGTAATTATTTGAGTCCCAGTTTCCTCATCTGTCCAACAGAGATAATTAGCTAAATTCATAAAGAAGACTTAGGCATTGCAAGGCTGAGCATTGGGCTGCTACCCATCTCTGGTAGCTTGAGTGAGAGCAGAACGCTCACCTCTCCACTTCACTATTTTTGTGGCACCTTTTCTTTCTCTCTCCAGCCTCCTAGCATTCCCTCTTCCTATTTTTTTTTTAATTCTTTCCCTCTGAGATCTTAATTACTTCTTTCTTTCCCTTCCTCACCCCAGGTAAGATTAACTTGTCTGCTTCTCCCCTCCCAGATCCCACTTCACCCAAAGGTCTGGAATCCTTCTCCCCGCCCCAGGTTTTGGCTCCCCAACAATTGGGCAGCTGGGGTCATTGTTTTGGTTTCTACTGCTAGACTGTCTGACAATCATCCTCTCCTTGGCCAGCTATGGCTCAGGTTTCACTCCACCTTTGCTGCTTTCTCTGTGAAGTTAGAACATGGAGAATTGAGGAAAACCGGACAGATTGTAACTGGGGGAGAGAAGACTCCTCAGTAATCAGAACACCTGCCTCAAGCTGCTAGGATGAGACAGCAGGACAGGTGCCTCTGCTGAGCTTCCATCCTGGAGGTCATGTGATTTCAGTAGTGAGTGAAGTAATCGCTGTGCAGACTGCAAGGCACTGTAGGACCCTTTAGGTTGAAAGGTACTTGTAATGGGATGCATTTAGAGTCTTTCTGCTAACTCACCCTGGTAGCCACACCAGGAAAGTCCTCTTATTTCCAACCCAGGATTATAAAAAGATTCATAATTTCCATGAACTAGGGTTAGGACCAGAAAGTTCTTGCAGAGGGAAATATAACCAAGCTCAGGAAAAAGTTTAGGATGAGTTTTATGTTTCTTGTTTAATGACAAAGGCAAACTCCAGGAAGGCTTGACCTATAGCAATTGTGTGATTATTGTAGTAGGAACAGGGTGGGAATACTACCTGCTTATTATATTATTTATTTTATGTGCTCTGCACTCAGCAGAACAGTGAAGAGGTTAAACCAGGAGTGGGCAAACTTTTTGGCCCGAGGGCCACATCTGGGTATTGAAATTGTATGGCAGGCTATGAATGCTCATGAAATTGGGGTTGGGGTGAGGGCTCTGGCTGGGGGTGCAGGCACTGAGATGGGGCCAGAAATGAGGAGTTCAGAGTGTGGGAGAGGGCTCCAGGCTGAGTGAGGTGTGTGTTGGCGGGGGTGAGTGCTCCATCTGGTAGTGCAGGCTCTGGAGTGGGGCTGGGGTTGAGGGGTTTGGAGTGCAGAGGGTGCTCTGGGCTAGGACCAAGGGGTTCAGATGGCGATCAGGGCTGGGGCAGGAGATTGGGGCACAGGAGGGGCTCAGGGTGCAGGTTCTGGATGGCACTTACCTCAAGCAGCTCCCGGAAGCAGCGGCATGTCTCCCCCCGGAGGCTCTGCTGTGTGCTGCCCCATCCACAGGCGCTGCCCCTGCAGCTCCCATTGGCCATGGTTTCCAGCTAATGGCAGCTGGGGGGACAGCACTTGGGGTGGTGTGTGGAGCCCCCTGGCTGCCCCTACACATAGGAGCCGGAGAGGGCACATGCCGCTGCTTCTGGGAGCTCGGTGGAGCAGCCCCCGACCCTGCTCCCCAGCTGGAGCACCAGAGTGGGATAAGCCTCAGACTCTGCTCCCCAGCAGCAGCTTGAGGGCCAATTAAAACAACTAGCAGGCCGGATCTGCCCACCCCGGGTTAAACTCGCTGGGTGAAGAAGGAAATTCTTCCCAATGCTATAAATTGTGATTTAGCTGTTGGGCATGAAGGAATGAGCCTTCAAGGGATAGCAATAAGAAGGGTGGGACTTTGGGGGTGTTTGTGGGAAGGAGCTGAATGTCTTTCCACACAGATTACACTGCTCTACAGCCAAAATGCTTCTGAAATAAATGTAGTCCAACTTTACTAATTCTGGGTCACTGAGAACAAAAATGATGCTTAAAATTGTTGATTGGCTCTAGTTTTCAAGATATGCTATTGGGTCAGTATATATGACCCTTGACTTGGGAATGGCAGAGGATAAGTGAGTTATAAAGGGAAGGGATCTCAATTTAAACCAGAAATGACTAAAATACATCTTTGACTGGATCTATGAATAAATCTATGACTGGGTTTGGACAGTACTTGCTTTTTAGGCAAAACAATGAATGATGCAATCTGAAGCTGGTATTGCGTCATACATGATATGAATTGCATCATGTTACTCCTAGAAGTCATGGATGATGCAATCATAAGGAAGCTTACATCACTCTGCTGAACAAATTGCCCTATATCAGCTCTAGAAATCATACAGTGTCGTGCTCTCTTATTTGTCAGTGTTTGATTTTGCAAAGGGACACATTTCTATTTAGTCAAAGTGAGCAGAGATGCCTCGTACTTGTGTGAACAGTGCAGATAACTTCTGCTATGTTTGTGGTGAAATGACTTTTGCATCGCAAAAGCGCAGTATAACCACTATGGTTAAGAAAGCCTATCACCTTTATTTTGGCTGCAAAATTGGAGATCAGGACAAGAGGTGGGCCCCATACATATGCTGCAACACTTGTGCAACAAATCTTCACCAGTGGTTGAACAGGAAAAGGACATCTATGCCTTTTGCAGTGCCAATGATTTGGAGAGAGCCAACAGATCATACCAGCAATCAGGGCCGGCGCTACTATTTAGACAGCCTAAGCAATCGCCTAGGGCGCCAGAATAAATGGTGGGCGCCGTTTTGCCGGAGGGGGCGGCAGGCGGCTCCGGTGGAGCTGCCGCAGTGGTGCCTGCGGAGGGTCCGCTGGTTCCGCGGCTCCGGTGGAGTTGCCGCAGTTGTGCCTGCGGACGGTCGGCTACTCGCGCAGCTCCAGTGGACCGCCCGCAGGCACTACTGCGGCAGCTCCACCGGAGCCGCGGGACCAGCGCGTGGGGTGGCAAAATTGCCATCCGCCTAGGGCGCTCAAACCCCTAGCGCTGGTCCTGCCAGCAATTGTCACTTCTGCATAGTGCCTCCAGTTGGGAAAGGTGTGTCAAAGAAGAAAAAGTGGACTGTGCATTATCCAAACATTCCATCAGCTATACGCCCAGTACCCCACGGAGAAGGACTGCTGGTTCCTGATGCACCACAATCATTCTCACTTGAGTCAGACGAGGAAGAGGAAGAGGATGAAACTTCTGGTCCTGAACCATCAGTGTCACAGGACCCACATTTTCTCCCATCCTCCTTCTCTGAACCATACTCATAACACAAGGTGAACTGGATGACCTTGTCAGAGATTTGGAATTACCCAAGAGTAAGGCAGAGCTGTTGGGCTCCAGACTACAGCAGTGGAATCTCCTGGCAGGCTATCAGGGCAAATGGAGCCCATCAATGCTTGCAGACTATTGCTGGACAGTGACAAGAGATGCTCCATTTAATGAATACAAGAGACAAGCCAAGAAGTGCCGAGTAGACACTGAATAGGACTAAACTATGTACAGAATAGTTTTTTGCCTTTTGTTTCATAATAAATTTTATTTATATAACCCTTTTGCTGATTTTTCAAGTGTTACATAAACAGGACAGGTGAAATATTATCATGTAAAGCAACCATAAACACATGAAAAGACCTAGGTTTACAATTTATGATTAAAACTCTACTATCTACACAATATACATAGACATAAAATGTAAAAACTTAAATATCTTAGAAACAGTAGCCAATCAGTTGTTTTAATTGTCATATCTGAATGCAGCACATCAAAATACATAATAAATATCACATTTTATCTCTGAAGCAGATGACTTCTCAAAAATTGTAGACCAGTGTTACAGAAGACACATCACCATATGCTATGAAGCTGAAATCTAGTATTTTTTCCTGCTAGAAAGGAGTATGCTGAGCAGTTATTTTCCTCTAGTGAAAGAAAGATTGATGTATTTATTTTTTCCTGTATGAGAGAGACAAGAGAGGTGGGAGTGGGCAGGTATGTGTGTGTGTGTGAGAGAGAGAGAGAACCTGCCAAGAAGGAAAGGAAAAGTTGTTTGACACTGAGGCCAGGTCCACACTACAGCGTTAAATCAATTTAAACAGCGTTAAATCGATTTAACGCTGTAACCGTCCACACTACAAGGCACTTAAAATCGATTTTAAGGGGTCTTAAAATCGATTTCTGTACTCCAGCTAAACGAAAGGAGTAACCCTAAAATCGATATTACTAAATCGATTTAGGGTTAGTGTGGACGGAAATCGAAGTTATTGGTCCCATTCTTTTACTGAGCTTGTCATAAACAGATAGCTAAGGGTTAATGTCTCTTTCACCTGAAGCACCTGACCAGAGGACCAATCAGGAAACCGGATTTTTTCAACTTTGGGTGGAGGGAATTGAGTGTCTGAGTCTTTTGTCTTTTGTTTTCCGTCTGCCTGCTTTCTCTGAGCTTTGGAGAAGTAGTTCTACTTTCTAGTCTTCTGTTTCTAAGTGTAAGGACAAAGAGATCAGCTAGTAAGTTATATGGTTTCTTTTCTTTGGTATTTGCATGAATATAAGTGCTGGAGTGCTTTGATTTGTACTCTTTTGGAATAAGGCTGTTTATTCAATATTCTTTTAAGCAATTGACCCTGTGTTGTATCATCTTAATACAGAGAGAACATTTGTACTTATTTTTCTTTCTTTTTATATAAAGCTTTCTTTTAAGACCTGTTGGAGTTTTTCTTTACTTCAGGGAAATTGAGTCTGTACTCACCAGGGAATTGGTGGGAGGAAGAAATCAAGGGGAGATTTGTGTGTTGGATCGCTAGCCTGATTTTGCATTCCCTCTGGGGAAATAGGAAAGTACTTTTGTTTCCAGGATTGGGAACGGAGAGGGGGAGTCCCTCTGTGTAGTTTCACAGAGCTTGTGTCTGTGTATCTCTCCAGGAGCACCTGGAGGGGGGAAGGGAAAAAGGATTATTTCCCTTGGTTGTGAGACTCAAGGGATTTGGGTCTTGGGGTCCCCAGGGAAGGTTTTTCAGAGGGACCAGAGTGCCCCAAAACACTCTAATTTTTTGGGTGGTGGCAGCAGGTACCAGGTCCAAGCTGGTAACTAAGCTTGGAGGTTTTCATGCTAACCCCCATATTTTGGACGCTAAGGTCCAAATCTGGGACTAAGGTTATCATATGGTGGCAGCGGTGGGATATAGACAGAATCCGGAAGCCAGTAGGAATATTATATTTTTCTTTTCTCTGCTAAGGGCTTTTTAGCAGAGAGAGAAGCAGTTGGTTTTAAAAGGGAACCAGAGAGAATTTTTTTTTCTGCTCTCTCTCGCAGTTTGTGGCTTGCATGTTAAGGGTCTTTTGTCATGCAATAGCCCTCCCATTAGGAGGCAAGTACCAGCACTTATAGGCATGCAAATAAAGTGGTTTTTCTGGTTTCCCTTCATTGAACATTAGCTAGAGAGAGAAAAGGAAAATTAGCTAAAGGCACTGTTGCTAGGCAGACTTCAGGAGGCAACAGAGAACCTGCAGTTCAGAAGATAAACACCGGAGGGCACCCCAACACAAGAAAACAGGAATCATGACTTCTAAGGCAAAAATTGAGGCCGAAGAACAAATCAAAGAAGCTGAACACAGGCGACAACTGGAAATAAAACAAAAAGAGATGGAGATGAAAGAAAGAGAAGAACAGATCAAAGAGGCAGCCTACCAAAGAGAACAGGCAGCCTACCAAAGAGAACAGGCAGCCCAAGAGGCAGCCAAAGAGGCAGCACACAAAAGAAAACTAGAAGAAGAAGAGGTGGCCTACCGAAGGAAACAAGCAGAAGAAGAGTTGGCCCACAGAAGGAAGCAAGAAGAAGAAGAGGCGGCCCACCGCCGAGACATGGAAAAACACCAAAAAGAAATGGAAAAACAACAAAAAGAAATGGAAAAACAACAAAAAGAGAATGAAGAGAAGGAAAAACAGAGAAAACATGAACTGGAGTTGGCAAAAGCTGGGCTGCCTGTGCCAGCCAACCCTAACAACCCAGCGCCAAATATTGCTCCACAGCACAGGAAATTTCCCACCTACAAGGCAGGTGATGACACCGAGGCCTTCTTGAAAAATTTTGAAAGAGCCTGTCTTGGGTACAACATCCCCGAAGACCAGTACATGGTAGAATTGAGGTCACAGCTCAGTGGACCTTTAGCAGAGGTGGCAGCTGAAATGCCTAAGCACCAAATGAATGACTATAAACTTTTTCAAACCAAGGCCAGATACAGGATGGGGATAACCCCAGATCATGCCCGTCGGCGCTTCAGAACCCAAAAGTGGAAACCAGAGGTGTCATTTCCCAAACACGCCTACTACATTGCAAAAAACTATGAGGCCTGGATAACAGGAAACAACATTCAAACCTTGGAAGAACTAAACCTCCTCATACAAATGGAACAGTTCTTGGATGGTGTTCCTGAAGACATCACACGGTACATACAAGATGGAAATCCCAAAGATATCGCTGAGGCGGGGGAGATTGGAGCCAAATGAATGGAACTGGTAAAAAGCAAGAAAGCTACTGTCAAGGGGAACGATTACCCCAGGGGGCACACAGACCATAAACCCTACAACCGAGGACAGCCAAAGACCCCACATACCACCCAAGTAAAGCCACAGATACCCTACCCTTCAACCTCACCAGTCTCCAGTAACTCACCTCGGCCCAGTGACCCATCAGATGGAAGATGCTTTAAGTGTAATGAACTGGGACATATCAAGGCCAAGTGTCCCAAGAACACCATGCGAGTGCAATTCATTACACCACCATCACACCAAAGATCCCCAGGCCCGGATGCCTCTCAAATACCCTTGGAGCGAAGGGAAAATTTGAGAGTGGGCGGAAAGAAGGTTACTGCGTGGAGAGACACGGGGGCACAAGTGTCAGCTATCCACCAATCCTTCGTTGACCCCAAATTCATCAACCCAAAGGCCAAAGTTACAATTTACCCCTTCATGTCACAAGCTGTAGACTTGCCTACAGCTCAACTGCCTGTCCAGTACAAAGGCTGGTCAGGAATGTGGACTTTTGCAGTCTATGACAATTATCCTATCCCCATGCTACTGGGGGAAGACTTGGCCAACCAGGTGAGGCGGGCCAAGAGAGTGGGAATGGTTACACGTAGCCAAACCAGGCAAGCTTCCAGACCCATTCCTGTTCCTGAACCGTCCACAGAGGCCCCGTCTGTGTTACCAGAGACCCAGACAGAGGTAGTGGACCCAGATTCCATGCCTACCACTGAAACAGCCACAGCATCTCCAGTCCCAGGCCCGGAACTGGAACAGCAACCAGCACCAGCAAGTGCAACCCCATCTTCAAACTCAACGCCAGAGGGCGCCAGCGAGCCAAAACTGGCAGAAGCAACAGACAGCCATACCCAAAAGGCTCAGCCGGAGCCTGAAATACCCTCAGGTGCACCAGCGGAGAGCGGTTCACCAGCAACGGAAACAACCCCATCACCTACATCGCTTCCAGAGGGACCAAGCCCAAGTCCACAGTCTGAGGAAGAACTGGTGACCCCAGCCTCAAGGGAACAGTTCCAGACTGAGCAGGAAGCAGATGACAGCCTTCAGAAAGCTTGGGCGGCGGCACGGAGCACCCCACCGCCTCTCAGCTCTTCTAATCGATCCCGGTTTGTTATAGACCAAGGACTTGGGAAAAAAGACGGTGGCGTGGAAGAGGTGAACCTCTCAACCACCCTGAAACGTCTGCAGCGGCAACAAATCAAGGAGCTGTGCACTAGCTTCGCCCCATTGTTCTCAGCCACCCCAGGACGGACTGAACGGGCATACCACTCCATTGATACAGGTAATGCTCACCCAATCAGAACCCCACCCTACCGAGTGTCTCCTCATGCCCAAGCTGCTATAGAACGGGAGATCCAGAACATGCTACAGATGGGTATAATCCGCTCATCTACCAGTGCATGGGCATCTCCAGTGGTTCTGGTACCCAAACCCAATGGGGAAATACGCTTTTGCGTGGACTACCGTAAGCTAAATGCTGTAACTCGTCCGGACAACTATCCAATGCCACGTACCGATGAGCTATTGGAAAAGTTGGGACGTGCCCAGTTCATCTCTACAATAGACTTAACCAAGGGGTACTGGCAAGTACCACTAGATAAACCTGCCAAGGAGAGGTCAGCATTCGTCACCCATGCGGGGGTGTATGAATTCAATGTCCTTCCTTTCGGCCTTCGAAATGCACCCGCCACCTTCCAGAGGCTGGTAGATGGTCTACTAGCTGGACTGGGACAATTTGCAGTTGCCTACCTCGATGATGTGGCCATTTTTTCAGACTCCTGGCCCGAACACCTACTACACCTGGAAAAGGTCTTTGAGCGCATCAGGCAGGCAGGACTAACTGTTAAGGCCAAAAAGTGTCAAATAGGCCAAAACAGAGTGACTTACCTGGGGCACCAGGTGGGTCGAGGAACCATAAACCCCCTACAGGCCAAGGTGCATGCTATCCAAAAGTGGCCTGTCCCACGGTCCAAGAAGCAGGTCCAATCCTTCTTAGGCTTGGCCGGATACTACAGGCGATTTGTACCACACTACAGCCAAATCGCTGCCCCATTGACCGACCTGACCAAAAAAACCCAGCCAAATGCAGTTAAGTGCACTGATGAGTGTCAAAAGGCCTTTACCCAACTTAAGGCAACGCTCATGTCGGACCCTGTGCTCAGGGCCCCGGATTTTGACAAGCCATTCCTAGTAACCACAGATGCATCTGAGCGTGGTATAGGAGCAGTGCTCATGCAGGAAGCAACAGATCACAACTTCCATCCTGTCGTGTTTCTCAGCAAGAAACTGTCTGAGAGGGAAAGTCACTGGTCAGTCAGTGAAAAGGAATGCTATGCCATTGTGTACGCCCTGGAAAAGCTACGCCCATATGTTTGGGGACGGCGGTTCCAACTACAAACTGACCATGCTGCACTAAAGTGGCTTCATACTGCCAAGGGGAACAACAAGAAACTTCTTCGTTGGAGTTTAGCTCTCCAACATTTTGATTTTGAAATTCAACACATCACAGCAGCTTCTAACAAAGTAGCTGATGCACTCTCCCGTCAGAGTTTCCCAGAATTCAGTAGTTAAAAAGTGTTCTTAAAATGTAGAAGTCTGTTAGTTACATACTTAGGAGTATATGTAAAGGTCTATGTGTTGTATTAATCTGTTTATTTTCAAGTTCTAGAAGGAAATCGCCGCCAGTGAGCTTCCCCACTGTCTGCAATTTGGGGGGCGTGTCATAAACAGATAGCTAAGGGTTAATGTCTCTTTCACCTGAAGCACCTGACCAGAGGACCAATCAGGAAACCGGATTTTTTCAACTTTGGGTGGAGGGAATTGAGTGTCTGAGTCTTTTGTCTTTTGTTTTCCGTCTGCCTGCTTTCTCTGAGCTTTGGAGAAGTAGTTCTACTTTCTAGTCTTCTGTTTCTAAGTGTAAGGACAAAGAGATCAGCTAGTAAGTTATATGGTTTCTTTTCTTTGGTATTTGCATGAATATAAGTGCTGGAGTGCTTTGATTTGTACTCTTTTGGAATAAGGCTGTTTATTCAATATTCTTTTAAGCAATTGACCCTGTGTTGTATCATCTTAATACAGAGAGAACATTTGTACTTATTTTTCTTTCTTTTTATATAAAGCTTTCTTTTAAGACCTGTTGGAGTTTTTCTTTACTTCAGGGAAATTGAGTCTGTACTCACCAGGGAATTGGTGGGAGGAAGAAATCAAGGGGAGATTTGTGTGTTGGATCGCTAGCCTGATTTTGCATTCCCTCTGGGGAAATAGGAAAGTACTTTTGTTTCCAGGATTGGGAACGGAGAGGGGGAGTCCCTCTGTGTAGTTTCACAGAGCTTGTGTCTGTGTATCTCTCCAGGAGCACCTGGAGGGGGGAAGGGAAAAAGGATTATTTCCCTTGGTTGTGAGACTCAAGGGATTTGGGTCTTGGGGTCCCCAGGGAAGGTTTTTCAGAGGGACCAGAGTGCCCCAAAACACTCTAATTTTTTGGGTGGTGGCAGCAGGTACCAGGTCCAAGCTGGTAACTAAGCTTGGAGGTTTTCATGCTAACCCCCATATTTTGGACGCTAAGGTCCAAATCTGGGACTAAGGTTATCATAGAGCTACCCAGAGTGCACCGCTCCAGAAATCGATGGTAGCCATGGACGCACACCATCGAAGTAATGTGCCCTAGTGTGGACACGTAAAATAGATTTTATAAACCCTGTTTTATAAAATCGATTTTACTAATATCGATTTTAAGCTGTAGTGTGGACGTACCCTGAGAAGTAAATCTGTCTACTTTGACATCCTGAGCATGGAAACTCTTTTGCTTTTTTCCTGGCCCATCTGGAATAAAATCAGGATCACTAGGTAGGGTTGTTATTTATAGCAACTAGTAATAAACTCTTTACAAGGGAGAACTACCACTTTCCTGTATATTTGGGCTCTTAACAGTATAGCTCAGAGGAACTGTAGAATTCTATTTCTTGAAATATTACTGCTTCTCTTTTCATTTCCTCTTTTGAATTTCTAACAAATATTATTTGTTATAAATTAAAAAAACCTAAGAACATATAAAAGAGGGGCCCATTAAAAACTCTGGTAGCCTATTTCTGTAACTTTGACCTCTTTTGCTCTGCCTTTTTCCTGGATCACCTTCAGTTTTGCTTATGTTCTGTTCATTCTTTCACATAATTAAATCTCTTTCCACTATCTCCAACAACCTCTTCCTGGTGTGGCAAACTCAGGACACTTAGCTACCAAGAGTGGGGTAGTAATTAGTCCCAGAAGGCTTAACCATGGAGGAATAAGGTTCAGCTGGAACAGGGGTTACCAGGGAGGTAATTAGTTTCAGCTGGCCCCAATGGCTGGAGACCTTTTTAAACCCTCCCTGGCAGGGAAGCAGGGGGGAGGAGAGAAGTAGAGTAGCTGCCAGCGAGCAGAGGCAGCTGAACTCTAAAACTTTTCTTGCAAGGCAGGTTGCACTCTCCCCAGAAGGAGAGAAAAACTGAGCAAGGGACTGACTGAGAAGGGATCAGCCAGACCCTGCGCAACTGTGAAGGGCTTTTGCTTTGCCCAAGCCTGTGTCTCCAAGGCTGAGAAGGACTGAGCTAGGAGAGGAGAGACAGGTACTTTGCCACACGTGGTGTCAGGAGTGGGATGTACTAGTGAGTGAGGCTCGGTGGCAAGCCATCACAGGGCAAGATAAAAAAAAAAAGAGAGGAAAAAAAAAAAGAAAAAAAGGGAGAGAAAAAAAATTTTTTTTTGGAAGAATGGAGGATGTGCTGAAGGCGTTGATGCAGGCCACCGCGGCTCAACAGAAGGCTACCCGAGTACAGGTGGCGGCCCAGCGAGAGTCCGTACGGGTACAACAGGAGACCAACCAGCTGCTGCTTAGCCAGGCGGCCCAAGATCGAGCCACCCTGACCGAGGTAGTGAACCAGTTGAAGGCCCTGACCACGATGACGCACGCGGCCCAGGGGACTCGGCCGCTACGGGCAAGCAATTACTTACAGAAGATGACAACGGATAACGATATAGAGGCGTATCTCCTCGTGTTCGAGAGGATGGCACTGCGGGAGGCCTGGCCCCAAGACCAGTGGGCAGGTCTGCTGGCTCCATTCCTGTGTGGGGAGGCCCAGAAAGCCTACTTCGACATGACCGCAGAAGCAGCTATGGATTACCCTCGACTGAAGGCGGAAATCATGGCGAAGGCAGGCGTGACGCCAGCCATAAGGGCCCTGCGCTTCCACGAGTGGAAGTACCGGGAGGACAAACCACCGAGGTCCCAGCTATTTGATTTGATACACCTTGCGCGGAAGTGGCTCCGCCCCGAGGCCCGTGGGCCGGAGAAGGTAGTAGAAACCCTGGTATTGGACAGGTACATGAGAGGGTTGCCGCCGGACATATGGGGGTGGGTCCACCAAAATGATCCCTCCTCTTATGATGATCTAGTTGCTCTTGTGGAGAGGCACTTGGCAGCCCAAGAACTTTCTCGGACCCCCGAGGGAGGAAGGCGCCTGTATTGGAGACCAGCCTCTGCACCGAGGCTCCGGTTTGCCTCAGCTCCAGACCGGAAAATGGAGGGGAGGCAGGAGGCGGAAGAGCCGCCGGCAGTCTCGGAGAGACTGGAGGACTGGGGAAGAAAGGCTCAGGGGATCAATCCCAGCAGCCCGAAAAATAGGGGGCTGCCCCGAGGGGGGTACTGCTGTTATGCCTGTGATGAATTAGGGCATATTGCTGCCCAATGCCCTAATCTAGGAGAGCCCATGCAGTGTGAACTGGGAGATATAGGGGGACCATGCGAGCTAATAAGTCTAGTCGGGGTTGCGATGGTCCCCCATAGGTACACTAGGCCCGTTAAGCTGAATGGTATAGAGACCACAGCTTTAATAGACTCGGGAAGTGCAGTCACACTGGTCTCAGGGAAGCTGGTCAGGCCGGGCCAACTATCCCAGGCCAAGCGCTCGGGAATATCCTGTGTACATGGGGATATCAGCTATTACCCGACCGTCCCCGTGTGCATAGAAGTTCTAGGGAGCCCCGCTGAGTTGACAGTGGGAGTCGTCCCGAAACTCCCTTACCCTGTCCTTATCGGATGAGACTTCCCGGGGTTTGATGGCCTACTCCCCAGGGACGAGGGAGAAAGAAAGAAGGACTCGGGGACCCAAAGGGTGGCCCAGATCGGGGACCCTCTCCCCACCTTTCACGAGTTTAGCCAGGATGTGTTCTTCCCACCGGAGAAGTCCAGGAAGACTCGGAGGGAACGGAGGGCAGATAAAAGGAGGGGGACGAGGATCCTGACACGGTACCTGACGCCTACACTAGCAGGAGAAAGAGGGAACTCAACTGACAGCGGGACTGGGTCGGCCAACTACAACCCAATTGTTGGACTGGGTTCCCCGGGCTCTGTCCCTGAGGGGGAGACAGAGGTAGACCCCCCCGAAATAGGGCCAATAGGGACCACACGCGGGACTTTTGGTCAGGATCAGGCCAACGATCCCATATACCACAACATTTTTAAGGAAGTAGTCGAGGTAAATGGGGTCCCAGTGGAGGGGAGAACTAAGGGCCCAGGGCCATATTATATGATTAAAAAAAATCTTCTGTATAGAGTAGTCTGCGTCCAAGAGCAAGTCATCGAACAACTCTTGGTCCCCCGGAAGCATCAAAAAGCGGTAATGGATCTGGCCCACAGTCATCTATTTGGGGCCCACCTAGGGATGGATAAGACCCTCGATCGGATTCTACAGAAGTTTTTTTGGCCTGGTATTTATGCGGCCGTCCGGCGATATTGTTCCTCCTGTCCGGAGTGCCAAATACATGGGCCCCGACCATACTTAAGGGCCCCTCAGGTACCTCTGCCAATTATTGAAGTTCCAGTCGAACGAATGGCTATGGACATAGTGGGGCCATTGGAGAAGTCGGCCCGGGGCCATCAATACATCCTGGTAGTACTAGATTACGCCACCCGATACCCCAAGGCCATCCCCCTACGGAATGCCATGTCCAAGACCATAGCCAAAGAGTTAGTCCAGATATTCTCCAGAGTAGGGATACCTAAGGAGATCCTGACGGACCAAGGGACCCCCTTTGTTTCTAAACTGATGACGGATTTGTGTACCATGCTCCACATACGGACCCTCAGAACGTCGGTCTACCACCCCCAGACCGATGGCCTCGTTGAACGTTTTAATAGAATGTTGAAGAGCCTGTTATGGAAGGTGATTAGCTGCAACGGAAAAGACTGGGATGCCCTGCTACCTTATGTACTGTTTGCCGTACGGGAAGTTCCTCAGGCTTCCACTGGATTCTCCCCCTTCGAGCTGTTATATGGTCGACACCCCAGGGGCATACTGGACCTGGCTAAAGAAGACTGGGAAGAACAGCCGAACCCGGAGAGAAACATTGTGGAACATGTGCTGCAAATGAAAGACCGAATAGCCCAAGTCACCCCTCTTGTGCGTGAACACATGGAGAAGGCCCAAGGAACGCAACGGACGTACTACAATCGTCAAGCACGGTCCCGGAAGTTCCAGGTGGGGGACCGGGTGATGGTGCTCATACCCACGGCGGAGAGCAAGCTCCTGGCCAGATGGCAGGGGCCCTATGAGGTAATCGAAGCAGTAGGAGAAGTTGACTATAAGGTCCGGCAGCCAGGTCGCCGGAAGCAGGAGCAGATCTACCATATAAATCTGCTGAAAACTTGGCGGCATAGAGAAGCTCTGGCAGCTGCGCTGGGGGCACCATCTCCTAAAGGCAATCAGCCCAACCTGGTAGGAATATCCCCAGAGCTGATCCTAGAACAACGATCCAAAATGGTCAGCCTGATCAAACGCAACCAAGATGTGTTCTCAGAAAAGCCAGGCAGGACTACTGAGGTTCACCATCACATCTTCACAGAACCTGGAGTGAAGGTGCACGTCAAGCCATACCGGATCCCGGAGGCCAAGACAGAAGAGATTACGAAAGAGGTCAGGAAGATGCTGGCCTTAGGAGTCACTGAAGAGTCTCATAGTCAATGGTCCAGTCCCGTGGTTTTAGTGCCTAAGCCAGACGGCAGTATGAGGTTCTGCAATGACTTCCGCAAGCTAAACGAGGTGTCCCGATTTGACGCCTACCCTTTACCCAGGATAGATGAGCTGATTGACAAACTGGGAAAAGCCCGTTTCATGTCTACCCTTGATCTTACTAAGGGCTATTGGCAGATCCCCCTGGCTAAAGCCGACAAGGAGAAGACGGCCTTTGCAGCCCCAGGAGGACTATATCAGTACACTGTTCTTCCTTTTGGATTGCATGGGGCCCCCGCTACCTTCCAGCGGCTGATGGACAAACTGTTACGGTCCCATGGGGAGTACGCTGCTGCCTACCTTGATGACGTCATCATATATAGCCCCGACTGGGAGACGCACCTAAGAAAGGTAGAGGCAGTCCTGGATACCCTGAGAAAGGCCGGATTGACTGCGAATCCCTCCAAATGTTCGATCGGATTAGCTGAGGCCAAATACCTTGGATATATTGTGGGGAGGGGCGTGGTGAGGCCCCAACTCAACAAGCTAGACACCATACAGAAGTGGCCCCGACCACTCCGGAAAAAACAGGTCCGAGCATTCCTGGGACTCGTGGGGTACTATAGATGTTTCATTCCCCACTTTGCCACCAGGGCATGCCCACTAACGGACCTGACCAGGGCTCGGGGCCCAGATACAGTAAAATGGTCTGCTGAGGCCGAAGCCGCTTTTGCAGATCTGCGAACGGCCCTCTGCACAGACCCTATACTGATAGCCCCAGACTGGAGGGAGGAGTTTATCCTGCAAACAGCTACCTCTGAAGTAGGGCTGGGGGCGGTGCTTTCACAAATGGTCAGAGATGACGAACACCCCGTCCTCTTCCTCAGTAGAAAGCTCCTGCCTAGGGAACGGAAGTACGCCATAGTGGAAAAGGAATGCTTGGCGGTAAAATGGGCCGTTGAAAGTCTCTGCTACTATCTACTCGGACGGAGGTTTACCCTGGTCACGGACCATGCCCCGTTGCAGTGGATGCACCAAAACAAGGACAAAAATGCGAGAGTAACGAGATGGTTCCTATCGCTTCAACCCTTCCACTTCACGATACGACACAGGTCGGGAGCCCAACATGGCAATGCGGATGGCCTGTCGAGGGTGCACTGCTTTCCGACCCAAGTAGCCCAACCCCGTAGTGTTGAGCGGGGGAGGGGGGCGATATGTGGCAAACTCAGGACACTTCGCTACCAAGAGTGGGGTAGTAATTAGTCCCAGAAGGCTTAACCATGGAGGAATAAGGTTCAGCTGGAACAGGAGTTACCAGGGAGGTAATTAGTTTCAGCTGGCCCCAATGGCTGGAGACCTTTTTAAACCCTCCCTGGCAGGGAAGCAGGGGGGAGGAGAGAAGTAGAGTAGCTGCCAGCGAGCAGAGGCAGCTGAACTCTAAAACTTTTCTTGCAAGGCAGGTTGCACTCTCCCCAGAAGGAGAGAAAAACTGAGCAAGGGACTGACTGAGAAGGGATCAGCCAGACCCTGCGCAACTGTGAAGGGCTTTTGCTTTGCTCAAGCCTGTGTCTCCAAGGACTGAGCTAGAAGAGGAGAGACAGGTACCTTGCCACACTGGCCAACTACTCACCTCAACTGCCTTAATTGTTTGGCTGCCCTTCATATTGTTAATCATACTCTTCTCTTTTGGCTTCTGTGGTCTTGTTCTTTCATGTTTCTCTGACCACTCCTTCAGCATCTCCCTCGCAATTACTGCTCTCTAGCAGTATTCCCCAGGATTGTTCCCTTTGTCCCCTTCTTTTCTTGTTCTATGTTATATTCCTGGTGATCTCCTCCATCCATGTGCATGATACTGAAGTCTCTATCCCTATGTTACATAAATCTAGGTGTGCCCTTCCAGTGTCACGTCACCAAGTCTTGCTGTTTTTCCTCTTTCTATGACATTAAGATGTGGAATCTTAATTTGGTTTTCTAATGTGTATGCATTATGACGACATGATCACATACTTTTTTTTAACCAAAGGACTCCTGCCTCATTCCGTGAATGAGTAGACATTAGTATTTATTTTTATCCTCCACATTCAGTGTGTGGCTCCAGGCCTTAAAACTCTGTACAGAATAAAAACTTATTAATTTTTCTTCTGGGTATTTCTGTGGTGCACACATCATGTTTATGAAGCACTCATATTAAAGAATTTATCTTCACAATACCCCTTTCAGATTCAATGGTATTATTGTCTTTGTTTTACAGCTGGGGAATTGAGACAGAGATTAAAGCCAAAATTGTCTAAAGTGTCCACAGATTTTGGGTGTCCAAACTGAGACTCCTACAGCCTGATTTTTTTAAAGTACTTAGCATTTTTATAGCACTTCAAACATTCAAAACAAAGCTTCAGTCAACTTTAGTTGAAGTTGGAAGAGCTTTAAACACTTATATAAATTGGGCCATATGCATCTCATGTTGGGCATCCAGAAAATGAGGAATATTCAATTGTGAGCCAACTGTGAATATTTAATTTAATTGACTCACCTTAAGTGGCAGCACCCTATGTGGCAGAGGCAGGGATAGAATCCAAATCTCCAGGATGGCATTCAGCTTCCTTAAACATGAGACCTTCCTTTCTTTCCCTGCAGTTCTCTGCCTCATTCACCACACACCTTTCAGCTTCTATGAAAGTGGCAGGGATGCTATTTAGGGAGAGGGGGGAAGCACCTGCTCCCCTCTCAGGTTTTGTACTACAGCAGAACAGGGGAGCTATTTCAGATTTTGGTAGGGGTACCCCCCCACCCTCCCTAAATGGCTCCCCTGAGGACCAGCTCTGTGGCACAACATGTTGGGCTCACACTGCCAGACCCTGTACCCCTTCTCTGGGGAGTGGCACCAGCAAGGGCTGCATTTTGCAGTGTGGGAGCTGATCACAATGCTCTAGATGTCAGACAGTGTCTAGTGGGTAGGCCAGAAGGAGAATGGGCTGCACGGCTGATACCTGGCAAGCTACATGATTAGGAGTGAAGGGGCGCAGGAGGGGAGTGCAGAGGTTAGGGGAGAAGGGGTGCAGGAGGTTAGAGGAGAAGGGCTGCAGGAGGGGAGGTCAGGGGCTATGGGAAAAGGGGTGCAGAAGGGGAGTGCAGGGGTTAGCGGAGAAGGGGCACAGAAGGGAAGTGCAAGGGTTAAGGGAGAAGGGGCACAGGAGGGGAGAAGGGGGTTATGGGAGAAGGAGCGCAGGAGGGGAGTGCAGGCGTTAGGGGAGAAGGGGTGCAGGAGAGGTTAGAGAAGAAGGGGTATAGGAGGGGGTTGGGGAGAAGGGGTGCAGAGGGGAATGCAGGGGTTAGGGGAGAAGGATTGCAGGAGAGGTTAGAGGAGAAGGGGCATAGGAGGAGGTTGGGGAGAACGAGTGCAGGAGGGGTTAGGGGAGAAGGGGATACATGAACATCAGCATAGGTGCTAGGAGGGTAAGGGGTTTGCAAATGGGGTTAGGTGATGGAGTATACATGAAATGTGGTAGGTGCTGTATGGAGCAGTCTGGGATGGCTCCTGGAGGCCAATACCATCGAATTGCATCCACACTACCCCAAATTTGACCCGGCAAGGCAGATTTCAGCACTAATCCCCTCATTGGAGGTGGAGTAAAACGATTTAAAGACCCCTTTAAGTCGAAAAAAGGGCTTCATTGTGTGGACGGGTGCAGGGTTAAATTGAGGTAATGCTGCTAAATTTGACCTAAAATCGTAGTGTAGACCAGGAAGGAGCTTTGCCATGATCTCCTCTAGGCCTAGGGATCTGTAGTCTGATTGCACTATTCTTGGGTAGAAGCTGGAATCATTCCACTCCAGATATCACCGCCAGAAGCTCTTCTTCTATTTATGTATACCCCTGTTCAGTCTCTGCTGGTCTAAGGAATTCTTTGCTCCTGCAAAGGAGCTACACCCAATCCATTCTCTAATGTATCGTGCTAGAGTGTATCTCCTGGCTGGCAGTACTTCAGGATAGGGGCATGCATTATCATTGGTTTCAACATGTCAAATGGTTGCTGTTGGACTTGTCTAGTGTTACTCAACATCCTGCCTTGTTAGCTGATATATGGGTTCTGCTGTTGCAGCCAGGTATGGACAGAACTTGGACAGAAAATATATCAATCCTACAAAGCACTGAATCACAACCACTGGAGCTGACTGCCTTGATCTCGCTGGGATCCACTTTCATTTCCTCCACTGTGAGCAGATGTTCAGGGTGTGTCATTTCACACTGTTTGAGTTGTATTTTTTTTCTGGGTTGAGTTTTGTGTTATTTTCTACTGTGATGCAGGGACAAGCTTGTATTTTCTCTCATGGTATCATTCAGCTTCTGTATCATTGCTCCCTTCCCATATAATTAGGATATCATCTGTAATTATTTTCACCTCACCTCTGACTCCAGTTCCACTGATCACGATACAGGTAGGGTCTGTGACAACATTTAATTAAATTTAATTGAACTTCAGACATATAATTTAATTCAATATCAAGGAAGAGATTAATACACTACAAAGCAACATAGACAGTGTGAGAACACTGAACAGGAGAAGGCTGGATACATCCTGGGAATTACTTCTCACCAGCGTGAGAGAGATAAATCAAATGTAACAGGTCATCCACATCCATTTTAGTTTGTAAATCAGAGCATAGTGGTGCCATTTTAAAACCGGTACTATCCAAGGCTGGAGCACCCAGCAGTCACCCTATCAGCTCCCCCATCCTCCCTCATGTTTCCTGCCTGCCAGCAGGCCCCACACATCAGCACTGCCACCTCCCCTTGGCTCCCCCTCTGGCCACGCCCACAGATCGGACCCCCCCGCCCCCCACTCACCTTCGTTCCTGCGCTTCCACGCTGGCCTGCTGCCCCGCGGCTTCTCCAGCCGTGCGGCGGGCAGCACCAGCCAGCAGGCACAGCTTCCGAGTCAGCCTGCCACCCCGTGGCTCCTCTGGCCATGTGGTAGGTAGCACCGGCCGGCAGGCATGGCTTCCGAGCCAGCCTGCCGCCTCGCGGCTCCTCCGGCCATGCGGTGGGAAGCGCAGCTGGCAGGCGCGGCTTCCGAACCGGCCTGCTGCCCCGCAGCTCCTCTGGCCGTGCGGTGGGCAACGCAGCCGGCAGGCACCGCTTCCGCACCAGGCTGCCGCCCCATGGCTCCTCCGGCCGTGTGGCCGGCAGGTGCCGCTTCCGCGCCTGCCAGTCTGAGCAGAAGCAGCTGCTTCTGCTAAATCCACCAGCTACGCTACAGCTGACATCAGCCATACGGAACAAATGACTTTAATGGTGCGTTTTGTAACAACAATAGAACCTAGTGAAAATGTCTCTGCAATGGTGACTGTCACAGAGCATTTTCTAGAATTTATTGACATTGATGATACTACAGGAGCTGATATGACAAATGTGTTTCGTAAAAAGCTGGAAGATACGGGAATTGCAATAGCTGACATGAGAGGTCAAGGCTACGATAATGGTGCTAACATGAGAGGAAAGAACACAGGAGTGCAGACACGGATCCGAGAGCTTTTTTTGTCTCATGCAGTTCTCATTCATTGAACTTGGTGGTCAGTGATGCAGCATCAGCTTCTAGTGAGGCTGCTGAATTTTTTAATGTAATTCAAAGCATCTATGTATTTTTCTCTGCATCAACTCATCAATGGCAAATTTTGAAGCAACATCTGGGAACATCCTCTCTGACACTGAAACCACTGAGTGCCACACGATGGGAAAGTCGAGTGGAGGCAATAAAGCCTATCAAACACCAAATTGGGAAGATAGATGATGCCATAGTTGTCATTATGGAGGATAATGCTATGACAGGAACTGTTTGAGGGAGAACAGTGGCAGAGGGAAATGGAATCACAAGAAACATACATAACTTCAAATTTCTGTATGGCTTAGTGTTGTGGCATGACATACTGTTTGAAATAAATGCTGTAAGCAAGAGACTTCAAGGTGTTAACCTTGATATATCGAGCAATGGAACAACTGGACAAAGCAAAGTCCTTCCTACAGCCTTACCTGTCAGATGAGGGATTTCAAAATGTTCTGAAGAGTGCACAGAAGTTGGTAGAGGATCTTCACACTGAAGCTATTTTCCCACCCATTCAGGGATACAAGAGTCACCAAAGAAGAAGACATTTTGATTACAAGGCATGGGATAATCCCATAAGAGACCCTAAACAACAATTCAAAGTTGAATTCTTTAACCAGGTGCTAGATTGTGCAATACAGTCAGTTGAAGAAAGTTTCATGCAGCTCAAGGAACACAGCAGTATATTTGGGATGTTGTATGATATTCCAAAACTCCTCATTAAACCTGAAGAAGACCTAGACCAGCAGTACAGGGCACTAGAGACAGTGTTGACACATGATGACATGCGCGATATTGGTGCAAGTGATTTAGGTGATGAACTGAAAGCCCTTTCAAGATACATTTCAGCAGGATGAACTCCAAAGGCTGTACTGGAATATGTGTGCAGAAATAAGATGACCACCCTCTTTCCAAATGCTTTTGTTGCTCTGCGCATATTTCTAACACTTCCCGTAACAGTTGCCAGTGGAGAACGCAGCTTCTCCAAGTTGAAGTTAATAAAAACACATCTACACTCCACAATGACACAGGAGAGGCTGGTCAGCTTTGCAACTATCTCAACAGAGCATGAGCTGGCCCAGACTGTGGACCTTCAGGATGCAGTTCAAATCACTGCAACCAAGAAGGCACTGAAAGCACCACTTTGATTATTCATGCAGATAAAAATGCTAGTGTTTGCTATGCAAACAAGAAAAGTTAGATTTGCTGTTCAGGCATTTGAAAGTTAAGTGTTACTTAAAATTTTTGAACAAGGCATTTTAAATTGTTAGTTGTCCTTTATTGGGGTAGGTAGCAGAGCAGTACCATAAGAGCAGTAGAACAGGAAGAAGGCAGAATTGAGACCTTTCAAAGTTTTGGCCCAAGCGAAGTTTTGGCCCAAGTTTTGCGGGCATCATTTGAGCTCCCCGCCTCAGGTGCCAAAATGTTGTGGGCTGGCCTTGGGCTTGAGCAGGAAGAGAGAAGAAAGGGGCTGCTGGTAAAGAGAGAAAAAATAGAAACCTTTATGTGAGTAGAGTATCAGAGGGGTAGCCATGTTAGTCTGGATCTGTAAAAGCAGCAAAGAGTTCTGTGGCACCTTATAGACTAACAGAGGTTTGGGAGCATGAGCTTTCGTGGGTGAATACCCACTTCGTCAGATGCATCTGGTGTAGATGCAATTATACCAGCATGAAAGAGGTTTGGACAATTCAGTTTATTTTGCTTGCCAAAACAGTACTAGCTATACTAGCAAAAGCAATTTTTGCTGGAAAACTAGGCCTACACCAGGAGGGTTTGCCAGTATAGCTATACCGGCAAACCCTTTCTAGTGTAGACAGCTTTATACTGATATAGAGTATCAGAGGGGTAGCTGTGTTAGTCTGGATCTGTAAAAGCAGCAAAGAATCCTGTGGCACCTTATAGACTAACAGACGTTTTGGAGCACGAGCTTTCGTGGGTGAATACCCGCTTCGTCAGATGCATGTAGTGGAAATTTCCAGGGGCAGGTATATATATATATATATATATGCAGGCAAGCTAGAGATAATGAGGTAGCTCAATCAGGGAGGATGAGGCCCTGTTCTAGCAGTTGAGGTGTGAAAACCAAGGGAGGAGAAACTGGTTTTGTAATTGGCAAGCCATTCACAGTCTTTGTTTAATCCTGAGCTGATGGTGTCAAATTTGCAGATGAACTGAAGCTCAGCAGTTTCTCTTTGAAGCCTGGTCCTGAAGTTTTTTTGCTGCAAGATGGCCACCTTAAGATCTGCTATAGTGTGGCCAGGGAGGTTGAAGTGTTCTCCTACAGGTTTTTGTATATTGCCATTCCTAATATCTGATTTGTGTCCATTTATCTTTTTCCGTAGCGACTGTCCAGTTTGGCCGATGTACATAGCAGAGGGGCATTGCTGGCATATGATAGCGTATATTACATTGGTGGAGGTGCAGGTGAATGAACCGGTGATGGTGTGGCTGATCTGGTTAGGTCCTGTGATGGTATCGCTGGTGTAGATATGTGGGCAGAGTTGGCATCGAGGTTTGTTGCATGGATTGGTTCCTGAGCTAGAGTTACTATGGTGCAGTGTGCAGTTGCTGGTGAGAATATGTTTCAGGTTGGCAGGTTGCCTGTGGGCAAGGACTGGCCTGCCACCCAAGGCCTGTGAAAGTGTGAGATCATTGTCCAGGATGGGTTGTAGATCCCTGATGATGCGTTGGAGAGGTTTTAGCTGGGGACTGTATGTGATGGCCAGTGGAGTCCTGTTGGTTTCTTTCTTGGGTTTGTCTTGCAGTAGGAGGCTTCTGGGTACACGTCTGGCTCTGTTGATCTGTTTCCTTATTTCCTCGTGTGGGTATTGTAGTTTTGAGAATGCTTGGTGGAGATTTTGTAGTTGTTGGTCTCTGTCTGAGGGGTTAGAGCAGATGCGGTTGTACCTCAGTGCTTGGCTGTAGACAATGGATCGTGTGATGTGTCCGGGATGGAAGCTGGAGGCATGAAGGTAGGCATAGCGGTCGGTAGGTTTTCGGTATAGGGTGGTGGTAATGTGACCATCACCTTATTTGCACCGTGGTGTCTAGGAAGTGGACCTCCCTTGTAGATTGGTCCAGGCTGAGGTTGATGGTGGGGTGGAAAATGTTGAAATCGTGGTGGAATTTTTCCAGATACTCCTTCCCATGGGTCCAGATGATGAAGATGAAGAGGTAGAGAAGGGGCGTGAGTGGACGAGAGCTGAGGAAGCGTTCCAGGTCGGCCATAAAAATATTGGCATATTTTGGGGCCATGAGGGTGCCCATAGCGGTGCCACTGATCTGGAGATATATATTGTCATCAAATTTGAAATAGTTGTGTGTGAGGATAAAGGCACAGAGCGCAGCAGCCAGTAGTGCTGTGGCATCATCAGGGATACTGTTCCTGACAGCTTGTATTCCATCTGTGCGTGGGATGTTCGTGTAGAGAGCCTCTACATCCATGGTGGCTAGGATGGTGTTTTCTGGAAGGTCACCAATGCATTGTAATTTCCTCAGGAAATCAGTGGTGTCAGTGAGACAGCTGGGAGTGCTGGTGAAATAGGGTCTGAGTAGAGAGTCCACATATCCAGACAGTTCTTCAGTGAGAGTGTGATAACCTTAGTCCCAGTTTTGGACCTTAGCGTCCAAAATATGGGGGTTAGCATGAAAACCTCCAAGCTTAACCACCAGCCTGGACCTGGTACCTGCTGCCACCACCCAAAAATTAGAGTGTTTTGGGGCACTCTGGTCCCTCTGAAAAACCTTCCCTGGGGACCCCAAGACCCAAATCCCTTGAGTCTCACAACAAAGGGAAATAATCCTTTTTCCCTTCCCCCCTCCAGGTGCTCCTGGAGAGATACACAGACACAAGCTCTGTGAATCCAAACAGAGTGAATCTCCCTCTCTGTTCCCACTCCTGGAAACAAAAAGTACTTTCCTATTCCCCCAGAGGGAATGCAAAAATCAGGCTAGCAATCCAACACACAAATCTCCCCTTGATTTCTTCCTCCCACCAATTCCCTGGTGAGTACAGACTCAATTTCCCTGAAGTAAAGAAAAACTCCAACCGGTCTTAAAAGAAAGCTTTATATAAAAAGAAAGAAAAATAAGTACAAATGTTCTCTCTGTATTAAGATGATACAACACAGGGTCAATTGCTTAAAAGAATATTGAATAAACAGCCTTATTCCAAAAGAATACAAATCAAAGCACTCCAGCACTTATATTCATGCAAATACCAAAGAAAAGAAACCATATAACTTACTATCTGATCTCTTTGTCCTTACACTTGGAAACAGAAGACTAGAAAAAAGAAACTACTTCTCCAAAGCTCAGAGAAAGCAGGCAGCCAGAAAACAAAGACTTAGACACACAATTCCCTCCACCCAGAGTTGAAAAAATCCGGTTTCCTGATTGGTCCTCTGGTCAGGTGCTTCAGGTGAAAGAGACATTAACCCTTAGCTATCTGTTTATGACACGCCCCCCAAATTGCAGACAGTGGGGAAGCTCACTGGCGGCGATTTCCTTCTAGAACTTGAAAATAAACAGATTAATACAACACATACACCTTTACATATACTCCTAAGTATATAACTAACAGACTTCTACATTTTAAGAACACTTTTTAACTACTGAATTCTGGGAAACTCTCACGGGAGAGTGCATCAGCTACTTTGTTAGAAGCTCCTGTGATGTGTTGAATTTCAAAATCAAAATCTTGGAGAGCTAAACTCCAACGAAGAAGTTTCTTGTTGTTCCCCTTGGCAGTATGAAGCCACTTTAGTGCAGCATGGTCAGTTTGTAGTTGGAACCGCCGTCCCCAAACATATGGGCGTAGCTTTTCCAGGGCGTACACAATGGCATAGCATTCCTTTTCACTGACTGACCAGTGACTTTCCCTCTCAGACAGTTTCTTGCTGAGAAACACGACAGGATGGAAGTTGTGATCTGTTGCTTCCTGCATGAGCACTGCTCCTATACCACGCTCAGATGCATCTGTGGTTACTAGGAATGGCTTGTCAAAATCTGGGGCCCTGAGCACAGGGTCAGACATGAGCATCGCCTTAAGCTGGGTAAAGGCCTTTTGACATTCATCAGTCCACTTAACGGCATTTGGCTGGGTCTTTTTGGTCAGGTCGGTAAATGGGGCAGCGATTTGGCTGTAGTGGGGTACAAATCGCCTGTAGTATCCGGCCAAGCCTAAGAAGGATTGGACCTGCTTCTTGGACCGTGGGACAGGCCACTTTTGGATAGCATCCACCTTGGCCTGTAGGGGGTTTATGGTTCCTCGACCCACCTGGTGCCCCAGGTAAGTCACTCTGTTTTGGCCTATTTGACACTTTTTGGCCTTAACAGTTAGTCCTGCCTGCCTGATGCGCTCAAAGACCTTTTCCAGGTGTAGTAGGTGTTCGGGCCAGGAGTCTGAAAAAATGGCCACATCATCGAGGTAGGCAACTGCAAATTCTCCCAGTCCAGCTAGTAGACCATCTACCAGCCTCTGGAAGGTGGCGGGTGCATTTCGAAGGCCGAAAGGAAGGACATTGAATTCATACACCCCCGCATGGGTGACGAATGCTGACCTCTCCTTGGCAGGTTCATGTAGCGGTACTTGCCAGTACCCCTTGGTTAAGTCTATTGTAGAGATGAACTGGGCACGTCCCAACTTTTCCAATAGCTCATCGGTACGTGGCATTGGATAGTTGTCCGGACGAGTTACAGCATTTAGCTTACGGTAGTCCACGCAAAAGCGTATTTCCCCATCGGGTTTGGGTACCAGAACCACTGGAGATGCCCATGCACTGGTAGATGGGCGGATTATACCGATCTGTAGCATGTTCTGGATCTCCCGTTCTATAGCAGCTTGGGCATGAGGAGACACTCGGTAGGGTGGGGTTCTGATTGGGTGAGCATTACCTGTATCAATGGAGTGGTATGCCCGTTCAGTCCGTCCTGGGGTGGCTGAGAACAATGGGGCGAAGCTAGTGCACAGCTCCTTGATTTGTTGCCGCTGCAGACGTTCCAGGGTGGTTGAGAGGTTCACCTCTTCCACGCCACCGTCTTTTTTCCCGTCGTAGTAGACACCGTCAGGCCACTCAGCATCATCTCCCTGGACTGTAAACTGACAAACCTGTAAATCTCTGGAATAGAAAGGCTTGAGAGAATTAACATGGTACACTTTAGGCTTTAGTGAGGAATTGGGAAATGCTATGAGGTAGTTTACAGCTCCCAGGCGCTCTTGGACCGTGAATGGCCCTTCCCATGATGCTTCCATCTTATGGGCCTGTTGCGCCTTCAAGACCATAACCTGGTCTCCTACCTTGAAGGAACGTTCTCTGGCATGTCTGTCATACCAGGCCTTTTGCTCTTCTTGAGCATCCTTTAGGTTCTCTCTAGCAAGGGCTAAAGAGTGTTGGAGGGTGCTTTGTAGGTTGCTTACAAAGTCCAGAATGTTAGTTCCTGGAGAAGGCGTAAACCCCTCCCATTGCTGCTTCACCAACTGTAATGGCCCCTTAATCTCGTGACCATACACAAGTTCAAACGGTGAAAACCCTAAACTGGGATGTGGTACAGCCCTGTAGGCAAACAGCAACTGCTGCAACACTAGGTCCCAATTATTGGAGAATTCGTTGATGAATTTTCGTATCATGGCCCCCAAAGTTCCATTGAACCTTTCCACCAGGCCATTGGTTTGATGGTGGTACGGGGTGGCAACCAAGTGATTCACCCCATGAGTTTCCCACAGTTTTTCCATGGTCCCTGCCAGGAAATTAGACCCTGAATCTGTAAGGATGTCGGAGGGCCAACCTACCCTGGCAAAGATGTCTGTTAAGGCCAGGCACACAGTGTTAGCCCGGGTGTTACCTAGAGCTACTGCTTCCGGCCATCGGGTAGCAAAGTCCACTAAAGTCAGTACGTACTGCTTTCCTCTGGGCGTCTTTTTTGGGAAAGGGCCCAGAATATCCACAGCTACTCGCTGAAATGGGACCTCAATTATGGGGAGTGGCTGGAGAGGGGCCTTGACCTGGTCTTGAGGCTTTCCCACTCTTTGGCATACCTCACAAGACCGGACATACTTGGCAACGTCCTTGCCCATCCCCTCCCAGTGGAAGGACTTCCCCAACTGATCTTTGGTTCTGTTCACCCCAGCATGGCCACTGGGATGATCATGGGCTAAGCTTAAGAGCTTCTCCCGGTACTTAGTTGGAACCACCAACTGTTTTTGCGGCTGCCATTCTTCCCGGTG
The DNA here is from genome assembly GCF_025201925.1 of Gopherus flavomarginatus. Taxonomy (NCBI): domain Eukaryota; kingdom Metazoa; phylum Chordata; order Testudines; family Testudinidae; genus Gopherus; species Gopherus flavomarginatus. The sequence continues at coordinate 81,861,134 of NC_066623.1, read as the reverse complement.
TCCACCAGAAAGAATTTCCTTGTATAAAAGTCCTTGGTCTATAACAAACCGGGATCGATTAGAAGAGCTGAGAGGCGGTGGGGTGCTCCGTGCCGCCGCCCAAGCTTTCTGAAGGCTGTCATCTGCTTCCTGCTCAGTCTGGAACTGTTCCCTTGAGGCTGGGGTCACCAGTTCTTCCTCAGACTGTGGACTTGGGCTTGGTCCCTCTGGAAGCGATGTAGGTGATGGGGTTGTTTCCGTTGCTGGTGAACCGCTCTCCGCTGGTGCACCTGAGGGTATTTCAGGCTCCGGCTGAGCCTTTTGGGTATGGCTGTCTGTTGCTTCTGCCAGTTTTGGCTCGCTGGCGCCCTCTGGCGTTGAGTTTGAAGATGGGGTTGCACTTGCTGGTGCTGGTTGCTGTTCCAGTTCCGGGCCTGGGACTGGAGATGCTGTGGCTGTTTCAGTGGTAGGCATGGAATCTGGGTCCACTACCTCTGTCTGGGTCTCTGGTAACACAGACGGGGCCTCTGTGGACGGTTCAGGAACAGGAATGGGTCTGGAAGCTTGCCTGGTTTGGCTACGTGTAACCATTCCCACTCTCTTGGCCCGCCTCACCTGGTTGGCCAAGTCTTCCCCCAGTAGCATGGGGATAGGATAATTGTCATAGACTGCAAAAGTCCACATTCCTGACCAGCCTTTGTACTGGACAGGCAGTTGAGCTGTAGGCAAGTCTACAGCTTGTGACATGAAGGGGTAAATTGTAACTTTGGCCTTTGGGTTGATGAATTTGGGGTCAACGAAGGATTGGTGGATAGCTGACACTTGTGCCCCCGTGTCTCTCCACGCAGTAACCTTCTTTCCGCCCACTCTCAAATTTTCCCTTCGCTCCAAGGGTATTTGAGAGGCATCCGGGCCTGGGGATCTTTGGTGTGATGGTGGTGTAATGAATTGCACTCGCATGGTGTTCTTGGGACACTTGGCCTTGATATGTCCCAGTTCATTACACTTAAAGCATCTTCCATCTGATGGGTCACTGGGCCGAGGTGAGTTACTGGAGACTGGTGAGGTTGAAGGGTAGGGTATCTGTGGCTTTACTTGGGTGGTATGTGGGGTCTTTGGCTGTCCTCGGTTGTAGGGTTTATGGTCTGTGTGCCCCCTGGGGTAATCGTTCCCCTTGACAGTAGCTTTCTTGCTTTCTGCCAGTTCCATCCATTTGGCTCCAATTTCCCCCGCCTCAGCGATATCTTTGGGATTTCCATCTTGTATGTACCGTGTGATGTCTTCAGGAACACCATCCAAGAACTGCTCCATTTGTATGAGGAGGTTCAGTTCTTCCAAGGTTTGAATGTTGTTTCCTGTTAGCCAGGCCTCATAGTTTTTTGCAATGTAGTAGGCGTGTTTGGGAAATGACACCTCTGGTTTCCACTTTTGGGTTCTGAAGCGCCGACGGGCATGATCTGGGGTTATCCCCATCCTGTATCTGGCCTTGGTTTGAAAAAGTTTATAGTCATTCATTTGCTGCTTAGGCATTTCAGCTGCCACCTCTGCTAAAGGTCCACTGAGCTGTGACCTCAATTCTACCATGTACTGGTCTTCGGGAATGCTGTACCCAAGACAGGCTCTTTCAAAATTTTCCAAGAAGGCCTCGGGGTCATCACCTGCCTTGTAGGTGGGAAATTTCCTGTGCTGTGGAGCAATATTTGGCGCTGGGTTGTTAGGGTTGGCTGGCACAGGCAGCCCAGCTTTTGCCAACTCCAGTTCATGTTTTCTCTGTTTTTCCTTCTCTTCATTCTCTTTTTGTTGTTTTTCCATTTCTTTTTGTTGTTTTTCCATGTCTCGGCGGTGGGCCGCCTCTTCTTCTTCTTGCTTCCTTCTGTGGGCCAACTCTTCTTCTGCTTGTTTCCTTCGGTAGGCCACCTCTTCTTCTTCTAGTTTTCTTTTGTGTGCTGCCTCCTTGGCTGCCTCTTTGGCTGCCTGTTCTCTTTGGTAGGCTGCCTCTTTGATCTGTTCTTCTCTTTCTTTCATCTCCATCTCTTTTTGTTTTATTTCCAGTTGTCGCCTGTGTTCAGCTTCTTTGATTTGTTCTTCGGCGTCAATTTTTGCCTTAGAAGTCATGGTTCCTGTTTTCTTGTGTTGGGGTGCCCTCCGGTGTTTATCTTCTGAACTGCAGGCTCTGTTCCCTCCTGGAGTCTGCCTAGCAACAGTGCTTTTTTCCTTTTCTCTCTCTAGCTAATGTTCAATGAAGGGAAACCAGAAAAACCACTTTATTTGCATGCCTATAAGTGCTGGTACTTGCCTCCTAATGGGAGGGCTATTGCATGACAAAAGACCCTTAACATGCAAGCCACAAACTGCGAGAGAGAGCAGAAAAAAAAATTCTCTCTGGTTCCCTTTTAAAACCAACTGTTTCTCTCTGCTAAAAAGCCCTTAGCAGAGAAAAGAAAAATATAATATTTCTACTGGCTTCTGGATTCTGTCTATCTCCCACCAGCTGCCACTCATGTGATAACCTTAGTCCCAGTTTTGGACCTTAGCGTCCAAAATATGGGGGTTAGCATGAAAACCTCCAAGCTTAACCACCAGCCTGGACCTGGTACCTGCTGCCACCACCCAAAAATTAGAGTGTTTTGGGGCACTCTGGTCCCTCTGAAAAACCTTCCCTGGGGACCCCAAGACCCAAATCCCTTGAGTCTCACAACAAAGGGAAATAATCCTTTTTCCCTTCCCCCCTCCAGGTGCTCCTGGAGAGATACACAGACACAAGCTCTGTGAATCCAAACAGAGTGAATCTCCCTCTCTGTTCCCACTCCTGGAAACAAAAAGTACTTTCCTATTCCCCCAGAGGGAATGCAAAAATCAGGCTAGCAATCCAACACACAAATCTCCCCTTGATTTCTTCCTCCCACCAATTCCCTGGTGAGTACAGACTCAATTTCCCTGAAGTAAAGAAAAACTCCAACCGGTCTTAAAAGAAAGCTTTATATAAAAAGAAAGAAAAATAAGTACAAATGTTCTCTCTGTATTAAGATGATACAACACAGGGTCAATTGCTTAAAAGAATATTGAATAAACAGCCTTATTCCAAAAGAATACAAATCAAAGCACTCCAGCACTTATATTCATGCAAATACCAAAGAAAAGAAACCATATAACTTACTATCTGATCTCTTTGTCCTTACACTTGGAAACAGAAGACTAGAAAAAAGAAACTACTTCTCCAAAGCTCAGAGAAAGCAGGCAGCCAGAAAACAAAGACTTAGACACACAATTCCCTCCACCCAGAGTTGAAAAAATCCGGTTTCCTGATTGGTCCTCTGGTCAGGTGCTTCAGGTGAAAGAGACATTAATCCTTAGCTATCTGTTTATGACAGAGAGTGCCAATGCCCGAGATGATGGGGCGTCCAGGATTTCCGGGTTTGTGGATCTTGGGTAGTAGATAGAATAACCCTGGTCGGGGCTCTAAGGGTATGTTGATTTGTTCCGGTGTTAGTTTAGGGAGTGTCCTGAGTAGATGTTGCAGTTTCTTAGTGTATTCCTCAGTGGGATCTGAGGGAAGTGGCCTGTAGAATTTGGTGTTGGAGAGTTGTCTGGCAGCCTCCTTTTGGTAGTCAGACCTGTTCATGATGACAACAGCACCTCCTTTATCAGCCTCTTTGATGATAACGTTTGGGTGGTTTCTGAGGCTGTGGATGGCATTGCGTTCTGCATGACTTAGGTTATGAGGCAAGCGATGTTGTTTTTCCACAATTTCTGCCTGTGCACGTCGGCGGAAGCGTTCAATGTAGAGGTCCAGACTGTCATTTCAACCTTCAGGAGGAGTCCATGTGGAGTATATATATACCTGCCCCTGGAAATTTCCACTACATGCATCTGACGAAGTGGGTATTCACCCACGAAAGCTCAAGCTCCAAAACATCTGTTAGTCTATAAGGTGCCACAGGATTCTTTGCTGCTTATACTGATATAGTTATTCCCATTTCCTGTACAGGAATAGTTATAGTAGTATAATGCACTTTTATACTGATATAGTTGTGCCCACACTACAGGGGTTTTTAACCTATCCCTTCAACTAACTAAAGCTAACTTTGGCAAAATCCCCTTTAGCCCTCACACCCCTGCCCAACAGAAGTGTCACATAAACTAACTTGCAACAAAATAACTAAAATATTTTTAATTCACATATTTTGTTATTCCACGGCAAGGCTGTATGTAGCTCGGCTTTTAAACTTGTGCAACTCCTCATGTAGACAAGCTCTTTACATGCAAATAAGGCCAAAGAGAGGTTGACACTGGAAGATTAAAATAGGAACTGGAGTAAGAACTAGAAAATACATTTCAAACCGAAATGTAAAATCTATTTCTCTGAGCTAACTTTTCCACTGCTTAAAAAAAATTCCCCACTATCAGTGGATAGAGAGAAAAAAGGAAGAAAAAATCCAGGGCTTTGGAGTGGAGCCCGGAGCTGGGGCGTAGAGCAGCTCCAGAGCAGTGGAGCTGCAGGTTTTAGCCTGGAGTTGGAGTGGAGCCGGAGCACAGCTCCAAAGCCCTGAAAAAATCTTTTAAAATAAGGTGGTCAAACATCACAGTGGTAAATGCAGTTTAAATACCACAAGTTCTAAGGGCAAAAAAAGAAAGAAGATAGACAAGCAATCTGGAAGTTACACAAGAAGATATTGTCCCAGATTACACACACTTGTTTTTGTACCTAAGGTACCACAGTCCCTCCCTGCTGTCTGAAAATACAGAGGCGTGTTTCAAAGAGTACAGTTCCCAGATAGGTGCCAATTTTTCAGCAGTTATTCAGGCATCTAAATAGGAGTTGGCCTGTAACATGCTGGGGTGCAGTCTAGACCAGTGAGAGATTGCATCACCACCTTCCCTGCAATGTTGGGTGCCTCACAGTGCTTTGCTGTTGTGGCACCCAACCTGGGCTATTCATAAACAGCATGCAGGTCACACCCTGAGTATCGTGGTATAGCCACAGCCCTGGTTCAGCAATGTGGACTCCAGTATCAGCAACATACCAACCACATTCTGGCTTCCAGCAGCCTGGGTTACTACCTGTAGGATGACCTCCACACACGCCCAGCTACTGAATTTTCCCGAAAAGCATGTGCTCTGCACTGTCCCGCCCTCTCCTAGACTGTTCAGATATTAGAAGTCTGTTGCTCCCATAAGGGGTCAATATACAACACAACACTGGATTTATTTTGATTAAAAAATAAAACAAGTTTGTTTAACTACAAAAAGTGATTTTCAGTGAGTACAAGAATAAGGTATTAAAATCAGAAATGGTTACAAGAGAAATAAAGTTAAAACACTTTATATTAGCTAAAACTTACCAAACTAGACTTGGTTCAAGGTAAAATCCTTATTACAGGTTCCAAGCAACATTGCTAACCAGATTCTCAGATCAGGAACACCCCCAAAGTCAAACGGCTGGGCTGGTTCTTTTGTCTTCTTAGGTGAAAGGGAGCAAGAGAAAGAGATGCTGGGGTGTTTTTGCCCCTCCGTTTTGTAGTCCAGTCATCCTTTGAAAAGCATTTTCTTGCAGGGCTTTGGAGCGGAGCGCGGAGCAGTGAAGCTGCAGGTTTTTGCCTGGAGCTGGAGCAGAGCCAGAGCACAGCTTCAAAGCCCTGTTTTCCTGAGTGTTTCCCCAAGATAAAGTTCCATCCCACAGTCTCATGGTGAAAGAGGTTCCATGCTGTTGCTTGCTAAAATGCAGATCCATCTGTTCCTGCTCTCCTTCCTTGCCAAAGAGTGGCCACTTGACTGGTGATTGTCAATCAACTTTGATGATACCTGGCTAGAGGCCTTAGCTTCTCCTTTGTCTTTGACTTGTCTGGGAAACATATCAGTCATAATTTCAGTTTATGTTCATATAATATAACTGCTCATATGTCACCATGATAATATTGACTAGCAAGCTATTAATTTTCAAATGATACCTCACAAGGTATAGTTTGTACAAAGATTATTACAATAGTGTGCAGGCTATGAATGCAGGGGTGAAAAACTGGCCCATCTGTGCTGTTCCACCTGGAACAGTCTTTATGAATGCATCCACTGAATGGGCTTGCCTACACTACTACAGCTTTTAGCAACAAGGCTGTGTCCACACTTTTTCCCACAAAATACTTCCACCAGCATGAGCAGCATAAGCTTGCCTCAGCAAAACTTTTGTCGGGGGGGGGGGGCGTTTAAGTACCCACGAAAGACAAAAGTTTTGTCCACAATGTCACACTGTAGACAAACCTCAGGTTCCCAGAGATAAGGTGCAGAAGCAGGGAGGTGCACCGACTGGGTGAGGTGCAGCCGCAGAGGTGCAGGGACTCGGGAGGTGACGGAGCAGGGGCTTGGGGGAAATTGCGGGATTCGGGGAGGTGCAGAAGCGGAGCCTCGGGGCGGTGAAGGGAGCCGCCCAGCAAGATGGCACTGGAACCCCCTCACTCACATTCCGCCTTCCCCCGAACCTCCTGCAAACAGCCGCCCCCCGCCCGCCACAGGGGACACGTCTCTCTGCGTTAGAGGGGAGCTGCCAGGCCAGAGGCAAAGGGGCATGAGCCGCGGGGCACTCAGCCTAGGGCACAGGGGCCGCGGTGCCACACGGCAGAGGCCCCCGGGGCCAGGCCGCCACCATCTCGGCAGCAGCAGAGTCTGACAGCCTGGGCCCGCCCACACCGCCTTTGCCCCGGAGCCGGCCTGAGGGGGTTGGGCACAACGCCCTGTCCCGCCCCGCCCGCTCCCGGCATTCCCTGCGTCAGCCTCCCCGCTGGGCTCCGTTCGGCTCAGTCCTCCGGCCGCCGCGCTCGCTCCATGGCCGCCTATAGCAAGTACCTGACCGCGCGCCATTCCGTGGTGGCCGGCGCGGCCGCCTGCGTCCTGCTCTGCCTGCTCAGGAAGCGCCGGAGAGCGGCTGCCAAGCACGGGTAAGGGGCGGCCCAGGGTGGCAGCGCCGGTTCCCGGGGGGTGAGGAGGCAGGACGGGAATAGGGGCGGGGAGCTGCAGGGGGTTGCGGGGAGGAGAGGATAGAGGGGTTGGGGGGAAGGGGGTGATCCGAGGGGGTGAAAAGGAGGGATAAGTGGGGGAGGGGTAGCTGTGGCTTTTATGGGGAAGAGGAGGGAGTGTAGGTGGGGTGGTTGAGGGACTGAGAAGTGATGTTTGGGGTAGGAGAGAGGAGAAGGGCAGAAGTATGGAGTGAAGAGCCCTGCTATTCTCCCACCACCCCTAGGCCAGGCCAGGCCAGGCGAATGCTGCGGTTTATTTCTCTTTAATGCCAGAGGGTGATCCTCCCCTCCCCCCCGTGCATGACATGTTCTGCCAAGAAAACCCCTTCTGTTCGGCAGACAAAGCTGGCTTTCTCCCTCACCGTTCACTCTCCCGCAGTCCCATATGTGCTGCTGGAGAGAGAATTATTCACAGATATACAGCTTTGAAAGTTAAGGTAGATTATATTCATCCTTAACGAATAATGGGCCCTGTTGCACAGAACGGAGATTGCACTGTGAATAAAATAGCTCTCTTCTATGCTGTATGTTATAATAGTGAAGTATATTCCATCAATAAATTCGGGGAGAGAAAGATCAGGTTCTGTATCAGGTTGGGTTACCAACTTTGGTTGGATGAATTTCTGAAGGTTTCATCACATGACTTTATTTTTTTAATTAAAGAGTAATCTTTAATTCCTGTAGACTCCAGGACAATCCTGGAGGGTTGGCAACCATAGTTCTGTAGCATATGAAGTTGAAATTTTGGTATATTTGTTTTTATATGTCATTGTGTTAGCTAATCTGTGTACTTGAAGAATGAGTTGTGTTATGAAGTTTTTCTTGCTGGGGAAATGTAAGGAAAGATGTGTGATATGCTAGGAATGCATACGACCATTAAACCTGTCTTTTGCTGTCACTCTTGCTGGACTGAGTACTTAAACATGTATTACAGGCATATGGCATGCTTAGCCACCTACACAGCACTTAACTTCAAAGTGTTGCACAGCATAAACAAATGAGGATGGTGGATCTGGAAGATGAAATGGTTTGTGGCAAGATATACTGCAGTAGGTGTAAATAGCAGATTTAAGTAAGAATTTAGCAATGATTGAACAATAACTCCATTTTATTTTGATGTGTCTTTCATTCAAACGATCATAAAAGCTTCACAATATTAAAAAAAAAATTGAGACAGTATGCATGAAGAGCTACTAATAGGGCAGGTTCTGAAAAGTGCTTCATGATGATGTGTTGCACAATGACAGAAACAGTAAGAAAGGGCTCTAGCTATTGTAGGAAATGGTCAGTTTATAAGAATGACAGGTAAGGACAGTATTTCTCAGGCTATGTTTTTTAATTCAGCAAAATATGCCAAAGCCATTTGAGGTGACGAGCCAAATCTCTGTTTCAAAATTAAAGGGTTTGGGGTCTTATAGGATTTTTGTCGTTATTACTTTTGTTTGCTTGGACAAGTTGTTAGGCATAATATTGCTATGCTGATTTTGTTTGAGGAGCTGGAAGTGGTGAGATTGGAGAGGTAGTCAGGTACTGCAGTCCTTGGTTTTCGTACTGTACATATCTAAATATATTATACTTCTTCTGATAGTTGTAAAAAGAAACTCTGTGTCAAATAGATTTATTTTCATGGGTGTCAGTGAACATGCAGAAGGGGGGTTTAACCTTATTTTAAGAGACTTGCATTTGGAGTGTGTCATTGTGTGTGATGCATTGAGTTTTGCCAGGTGAAACCCTAGAAATACTATTCCTAATGATCAGTTATATACTTTAGAGAGGAGCCCAAATGCTGTTATTACAAGATGAATTAGAATGGTGTGGAGAGTAGAGAACTTCCAACTAATTAAACAGTTGGTTTCAGTTAAAACTGTTTGACCTAATTTGACCCTCTTTCTCTCTCCAGACTGCCAGAGATCTTCCAGGCCCTTTAAAAATGTATCTTGATTGCTGTGGTCTCATTCTCCACACCCTTGACTGATGCAACCTTGCCTTACTCAAATCTAATCCAAATGCTTCTGCTAAAATAATTTTAATTGCTTGTCACTGTGGTCGTGTTACCTTCTCCTCAGTATTCCTCCACTGGCTTCCTCTTCTCCAGAGCATCCAATATATATGTCTCCTGTCTGTACTTTTAAGCCCACCTACAGCTTAGTTAGACCCTATCTAGTAGTTCTAGTATTTTATTGTGGCATCATCTCCAGTCTTTATCACATATACAACCAATTATCTCACAAGTATTTATGCTTTTTTTCCATGATGTCCCTTTTACCTGATATAATCTTCCACCAAAAATCCATTCATCCACTACCTGTCCTCCAGACTTTTCCGTAAGACCTACTTCAGCCATGTAGCTTACAAAATGTTACCAGTCAAAAGCTAGGCAAATGATGAGTTACACTATATACACCATTAGGCTACATGAAAGCACACTCTTATTACTGTTACCTTGCCCTGCTTGCAGTCTGTCAGTTTCATTCACCTGTTGCATCTTGTCATTAATGTGGATTGTAAATTGCTTGGGGCAGGGATCATTTGACCAGATTTTTTTTATAAGGTCTCTGAGTTTTTAAACTATAAATAATAATCAACAGTAGGCCCTTGTGCAGTACTGGAAAAAACAATTTCCAAGTGTGTTGCACCATTTAAATCCTGTGGGACTGTTATGCTGGGTATATGTGTGTTCGGGCAGGCAGAGTGGATGTGCTGCGAGCTTCTTGCTGGTCCTGAACAGGTCTCTCTAGAAGGGGCAGTGGGCTGGAACTATGGATCTTGTGGCTGAGTGACTGAGGATGGGGTATGGAGGAGTTGTGGCCTCTATTCCAGCCTATACATTTGTCTTTTCTGTGGGTGGAATTCTTTCCTCTATGTAGAGCCTCTGCCAGTACTTAATAACATTGCCTGAGTGCAGGGAAAGGTGAGTTTCAGCTTTAAAAATTTTTGGATTTTGAAATCCTGTTTGAGGAGTATCATGAAGGATGGTGTAGGTACTGTAAGCCCTAATATAGGAATAAAATCATATAAAATAAAGGTTAGAAAACCATTTTCTTAAGTAAATCAAGGAGGCGCTTGTTTGGCGAGCCAGAATGCATGTATGTTGTATAAAGTGTCATGGTACCTATCCTAGTTTTGCTTTCGGCAAGGCAGTTGTAAAAATGTTTCTTCTCTGTCAACTTTCACCTGCTTTTCTGATGCCTTTGGGATTAAGGGCAAGGGTAAAGTATGACTCAAGTCATGTAGTAACATACAAGTTTCTTAAGTGGTGTAATAATCATATATTACATATCTTAGTAGGCGGAAAGGTAAATTACTACCTTCCAGTTGAATGTGTCTCAGTGTTTTGTTTAGAAGATCCACAAAACTAATAAATGATGTTATAAAACTTTAAAGTGTAGTATCATTTAGGAACATATGTTCTTTTGCATTGTGATGCATTATCCTAAGCATACCATGCAGAAATTATTAAAAAGAAGTGATACAAAACAGTTTTTTACTGGAACTACTTTTAGTATTCTACATTAATACCTCTGATTGAAATATCCATATAGTGGAATGTTTCACAATAAATTGCCCTGATTTTCAGTCAGTATTATCCTCTCAGACATGATTTTTTTGTTTTTCCGGAGTGGACTAGACTTGCTTAGTTTGCTTCCAGAGCTGAGGCTTTGCATAAAAATATAAGTGAAGTTGTGGCTTTTGTTAGAATTTTAAATGTAGACATCTGTGATACATAGAAACTAGTCCTATTTGAGAGATTACATTATGCTGAAATGTGTTTTCCCCCCCCCCTTGTATGTCAATTAAGATTTGTTGCTGTGAACAAAAATTATTCCAATAATGGTGGTCAGTGCCTGACAGCTGAAAATTGTTGCTTCTGTTAAAGGGACTGACTCTTAAAATCTGTTTTAGCTTTTAAAAGCAAGGTGTTCTGTTCTCCAGTGCAGACATTGAAATAAATTAAAAAGAAAGTTTGGACAGCCAAGATTGAAAACCTGCCCCAGTCCTTGCCCCATATCACCAGAGATCAATAAGCAAGTTTAATCTTTAGTACTTTGTCACAAAGAAGTCTGATTTTTGGAATGGCTGTTAGTGTAATCCAAGTAAATAACTGATACTGAAATAAAAATTGTGTGAACCATAAAGTACATGAAAATATAGATATATGCATAACCAGTGGAGATAACTCTCAATCCATATACCTACAAGTCTGCTTAGTACATACTAACTTTATTGTGTCTAGGCAGAGATCTGTTTTGGTATGGTATAATTATAATATCTGATTGCATACAAAAACATCCTGGGTGAAATTCTGGCCCCCTGGAAGTTAATGGAAAAACTTACATTGACTTCAATAGGGCAGGAAGTTTCCGCATGTATTTTGTTGTACCACATCTCTTGGGATGTGTCCAACCAAAAAGAAGATGGAGGGATAATATTTTGCAAGATCTAAGAACTCTTTATGTGAATTACCATCAGTGGGAAAAATATGCCCTTGACAGAGTGACCAACGACCTTCATGTAGAGACAGGAAATAAGTAAGTTGGTCATAAGCAACTTTCTTGTGGTTAGAAGTCGTTAATGGGCCCAAAGACCATGTGATTTGTAATATAACAAAAAATGTAAAATGTCTTTGGTTTGGTAGCAGGTGGTCCTTGGTCAAAACATTCTAATGGGTAGCTGTTAAATTTTAATTGGCTTTCTAGACATATTTCAAATTAATTCAAGGTGGTACTGGAAGAGTAGAATTCTTTCGTGTTTAAAGACCTGTGAATTCCAATGTAATATAATTATTGTATCCCTAAAGAATTTGCCATAAAAGAAGCAATTCATCCCTGAATATTTTACTTTTTGAGATGATGACCACTGGGCTACACGTTATTTTTGGATGCACTGGTGTCACCCTCCTTTTAAGTCAGTCACATCTAGGGGTAGAACTGGTAGTGACACTCTAGTTAAGGTTGCCTAACATTTTCCATTATAAGCCTGTTTTGAGTTGCTTATATCTTTGTAAAATTTAAATTGGACCAAAATTTTTCAAGTTTAATGTCTGCTTCAGAATGAATTTTTGTGGAAAGTTTCAGCTAAAATGGTTCAACCAGTTCTAGGAATGAGGTTGGGGAAAATACATAGGGAAAACAATGTTAAAAATGTTTCCTGTTATTGAGACACTCTAGTGCCTTCATGTTTTGGAGGAGGAACGTAAAATTTGATGCCCTATTGTCAAGGATATACCTTTTGCCAGTCAATTTCACAGCTATTTGGTAGAGATGATAAAAGAATGCTAGGCTCAGGAATCCTGGGTCAGTTTCAGGTTCTGGAAGGGACAGATAGCTCATTGGTTTGAGCATTGGCCTGCTAAACCCAGGGTTGTGAGTTCAATCCTTGAGGGGGCCACTTAGGGATCTGAGGCAAAATCAGTACTTGGTCCTGCTAGTGAAGGCAGGGGGCTGGACTTGGTGACCTTTCAAGGTCCCTTCCAGCTCTATGAGATAGGTATAACTCAATTTTTTTTTCACTATTCCCACGAAATATGGCCAGATTTGGCCGCTTTACAACTCTTTATGCAAATCACAATTTTCAGTATTACTAGAGTTTTGGAGGCCAGCAGCTAAATTTTCCAAAGATTCCTTCTGTACTGACCATACTCCATCTCCACACAGCTCCTACATGCCAACAGGACTAAGCATACTTCATCCCAGAATTACAAGAGCCAAGCAGGACTTCTGCATTTGCTCCTCCTGGGTGTTCAATGGCACTGTAGCACCAGGAATGAGAACTGAGATCAAGGAGACTGTCCTGTGCGCTCACTGCTCCATACTTGTGCTCAGGCAGTGTGGAGAAGGAGAAAGGTGCCTACATGGAATGCAAAGTGGGGAGGGACAGAAGCTGTCTGGGAGCAATATGAACAGAAGGGAACATGGTCTGGAGCTTGGAAAGGGGTAGGATAGGAGCAGAGGGGTGGAATAGGGATAGGCTGCTGGAGTATGGGGGCGGAACATTCTATAATCAGAACTCGGAATTGACCCAGGATTCCTGAGCCTAACATTCTTTTATCATCTCTAGCAAATAGCTGTGAAATTTACTGGCAAAACTTGACTTCTCCTTGTAGTGGTTGGGCCATCTAGAGCAGGGGTGGCCAACCTGTGGCTCAGGAGCCACAGGCGTCTCTTCAGAAGTTAATATGCAGCTCCTTGTATAGGCACCGACTCCAGGCCTGGAGCTACAGGTGCCAATTTTCCAATGTGCTGGGGTGCCACTTCACTGCTCAACCCCTGGCTCTGCCATAGGCCCTGCCCCCGCTCCATCGCCCGCCCCCCTCCCGAGCCTCCTGCATGCCACAAAACAACTGATCAGGTGGTGCGGAGAGAGAGGGGGAGGTGCTGATTGGCAGGGCTGATGGTGGGTGGGAGGCGTGGGGTGGGGGAAGCTTATGAGGGGCTGCTGTCATATTACTGTGGCTTTTTGGCAATGTACATATGTTTGGTAAATTCTGGCTCCTTCTCAGGCTCAGGTTGGCCACCCCTGATCTTGAGGATAGCAATTTACTAGTCCTATGAGTTTTTTAGCTCAAGTGGTAAAAGTTTGTTCTGTAGACCTGAAGGTCCTGACCCTGCTGATGATGCATAAGGTAGGGAATAAGTATAGTTCCGTGCTGGAATTTCTTTTTTTTCCGTTTGCTTTCGTAAAGGTTTAGGAAATTCAGATCCAAAAAATGACGTTAAGAAAATGTTATGGTTGAAAAGTGAATCACTTGGAAGTTAAGAAATACCAAAATTAAGATTGCCTATACAGCAGTATGTGATTGTGTAATCAAAGACTATATCCTAATGCATAATACACCAGGAGACCAAATTAAGATTGTACAGGCAAAGTTAGTTCAATCATTTCCTTTTTGAGTGTTTGACTTTGCAACTGTAACTTTCTTTTAACATTTTAAAAAATGTTACAGCTATGATTTTGATTGTTTCTAAAGTTATATAAGAAATATAGTGCTTGGAAACTAATTAAATTGTAAACAAGGCAGAGCAGCTACGTAGCTTCTGAGAACTGCCTAGCATTTCCCAGTGCTATACAATAAAAATAAATAGATTGGTCTCCCTCTTTAGATCCCAGTGCTCGTACATCACTGTAGAAGCTTCCTTACAAATCAATATGGATTGAAACACTGCTGCTGGAACACCACTAACCCACCGTTACCGTGTGAAGAGACCTTTGAAAGTAATCGTATGATCTGTTTGTAATATGAACAAACACCTGCTGTAGTTCAGGTGAAAAGCAATATATACTCTACTGTTGACCTAAAACACACTTGGAGCTGGGTCCTTTTAGTTGAAAGGTAATGTATTATCTGATTACACTACTTATGCTCTCTGAATACCATGTGGTCAGCATACCACATAGAAAAAGAAGCCTGGAAAAGCAAAAAAATGTTCTGAGCTTGTCTACTCTAGAAATATAATCTCTTAAAGAAACTTGATATTCTAATGTTTCAGGTAATGAGAATTGTTCCTCTTTTTGTATGTATGTGTATATGTTTAGTAAAACTTGGTTGAGTAAAAATACAGCAAAATAAATATATTTTACTTATTGAGTGCTGATAGTTGATTGGTTTAGTCAGCGCTAACTTGAGTTGGTCTGGTCTGGAAACGTCTGCATAAACATAACCCAACTCCTTAGAGTGCTCTAACTGCATTTATTGTGAACTTTGGAGTTCTCATTCAAAGAGTACTAATGCAGATTGAGCACTTGATACAAATTGAGCTAGTGCAATCTGTTCATGTGCACGTATTGTTGCCGCACACTACTTTGATAGTCCTCCAGCAGCTATCTACACTTCTTTGAGAATATGATGACTGAGCTGTGTGTTTACTTGTGCCCTCCACTGCTCTGGGGCCAAGCTGTCCAGATGGCCCTTCCCCTGTTTAAAAGCAGGCTCAGTCCCAGGATTGGTTTATTTGCTCAATATTCCTCTAGCACCCTTTACAACATGCCTTGAGCAGTTGATTAGAGCTGCTCCGAGACCCTAGATTTAATCGCCATCTGGGGAGAAGCAACGGTGCAGGAAGCTCTTGGGCCCAGCCATCAGAATAAAGATGGGTTCGTGGACATTGCTAATCAGCTGTTCAAGAAGGGTCGCAACCAGGATACCTTCCAGTGCCAGATAAAGAGCAAACAGCTCATGAGAATTTATATTAAAACCAGGGATGGTAGGAAACTGTCGGGTCGTGGATATATTACCTGTCCATTTTTTGAGGAGGTGGACAGGATTTTATATAGTTAGACCACTACTGAACCCAAGGATGTTGTGGACTCTGCCCTCCTCTCTCCCTCCCCACCCCCCGATTATTACATTTCCTGTGACAGCTCCCTGATTTTTTATTTAAAAATGCTGCCCTCCTCGTTGCACTATCTAAAGGCATTGATCTCCTGCAGCAGTACCCTCCTCTTCTGGCACTGCAGCCCATATCCTTGCCCTGTGCAGAGCAGAGGGGCAGGGGGCTGGAGAGCAAGCCTGGTTTGCACTTGCCCCATAGCAGTGGTTCCTGTGTCCCACAGCCTAGGCCTGCTGCCCTGCACTCACCCTGCAACAATGGCTCCAGGTATTGAGACCTGGCATTTGGGGTTGTAACACTGGTCATGTTTGCCCCTCTTCCCCTTGTTATGATGGAGGGTCAGGTGAGCTGGTGCAGGGTCAGTCACAGACACAAAAAAAGACACAGACAACCTGAGAAATCACTCTGACTTTTTTCCTGCCATGACAAACATGCAGCCTTAGCCATGACAATCAACTGCCTGCAAGCCCATGTCAGGAAGAGCACATACCCATTTATCTATCTCAGGGAGGGAAATCAGAAATGCATATTAAAAATGTATTATTGCCTCTCTGGGAAACAGTAACCACTTGTTTGTTTTCCATATTTCTCCTGCCATGGCATCTGCAATGGCTAGACCTCTGGATAGGGCTTTTATCAGTGGCTGAGCAGCTACCTGACCCGAAGGGGAAGAAACAGAGAATGCAGGAAAATGTGTTTGGAGATCTCATTGCAGGCTTCCTTCCCCCCATTTCCCCAAATGAAAGCAACGGAGAGCTGGAGATTGTTTGTTTTTGAGGTCAGAGGGGGGAAAAAGAAAAGCAACTATCCAGAGAGAGTTGAAGTGACCAGAGACAGCATTGCAGTGGCCAAAGATACTAGTTAAAGAGGGACAAGCAGAGTCAACTCTTGGAGGCAGTACGGAAGCAGAATGCTCTGCTGGAGCGCATACTGTCTGTTGGTCCACTGTCAATCTAGTGCCCTCAGTCAGGGCCCAGATATATTCTACACAACAGATGTTTCCCACTGTACCCCTGCAGCCATGCTCCCTTTCTTTCCCTGATCCCAGCTCAGGGCAGCGAGGTCAATTGCATGTGGGAGCCCAGCTCATTGAATCATCAAACATCCCTGATAACTTTGGGCCCCAACACTCAACGTAAGAACAGCCATATTGGGTTATAGAAACAGAATATTAGGGTTGGAAGAGGCCTCAGGAAGTCATCTAGTCCAATCCCCTGCTCACAGCAGGACCAACTCCAGCTAAATCATCCCAAGGCTTTGTCAAGCCAGGCCTTAAAAACCTCTAAGGATGGAGATTGCGCCACCTCCCATGGTAACCCATTCCAAAGGTCCATCTAGCCCAGTATCCTGTCTTCCGACAGTGGCCAGTGTCAGGTGCCCCAGAGGGAATGAACAGAACAGTGATCAAATGATCCATCCGCTGTCGCCCATTCACAGCATCTGGCAGACAAAGGCTAAACACCATTCCTGCCCATCTGGCTAATAGCAACACTGGAAGGGAGAAGAATGAGAAGAGGCAGAAGCAAGAAGTATAGTTGCCTATGAAATGGAGGCACTCCTCTCCCCCCATCACCCCCGCCATCCACTACATTGTTTAACTTTAAGATTTTTTTTGTTGTTCTAATCAGATTTATTTTTGATGTATGTATAATAAATTGTTTAATAAAAACTGTTAGAAATTAATTCACAAAGAATCTGCAGTGCATGGTGCAACAGAGCAATTTCCTGTGATAAGCTTGAAAGACCACATTGTGTTAAGTTTATATATTATTGTGGGCTAGGATTGTGTGTAACCTCTTTAGAAGAGAGATGTGATACATGTAAGACCCAGGAGTTCAAAATACTCTATTGAAAATGTGCCAGACAAGTAAAGACTTTTGGGACTTATAGGTGTTAAGAGGATTTCCTGGGAAATCTCTAGGCAGAGGTTAATGCAAATTACCCAATTCTGGTTATACAGAAACCTAGTCTTTTGAACATGTGCCCCGAGAAGAGGTTGGTTGTCTGCTGGTTACCTGTTACAGAAGGCCAAGGTCAAAGGCCCAAGCTATATAAAGAAATGGCAATCTTCCCAGCCTGGATCTTAGTTCTGGATCTAAAAGAGATGAACTTGTAACCACAGGGAAACCTCACTTGCATGTTTTGAAGGACTAAAAGCCTGCCAGAGCCCTAGGTTGGAGTTGAAGTGACCTCTGATATGCTTTTTAGCATGTGTGTAGATTGTTTTAATATTGTTTATCATATACTAAAACAAGATAATATTGTTTTAATATGTTTAATGCTTTTACCTTGAGAATAAATGTGCTGCTTAGAAGGATCTATGTGTTTAACTTTAACTGTGTATATAGTCGGTAATAGTCTTTGGAGAAAAAGCCAGGCTCAGGCACTGGCCTGTTTAGGCAGACTAGCTTGCTAGGGAGATCACAGTGTAAATCAGGGAGCTGTGCAGCATTAAAATTTCCAGTGAGAAGGGAGTGAAACATAGGTCTCCATACCGGAGAAGGCTGGGAGATGGAAGCCTAAAGCAGGTACCCTTAGTGGACTACAGAGGGGGAATACAGGTGCAATTTCCCTGAAACTGAGACACTTTGTACACACAAAAAATTACTGCTGGGGGAATTTTGTGCCACTGTGCAATGCAGAAAGGAACTTTGTGAGTGCAAAATCCCCCTCCACCCCCCCCCCCCAATGGGATGCTGAGATTTTGGCTGCCACTAAGGTCCGCTTGACCTGGCCGAGCACAGCTCACAAATAAAAGATAAGGACCTTGGGGGAGGAGGGAACTGGAGTGTTCCTCGCAGCTATGGTTCCAGGCACACGCTAAAGGAAGGAGGCGGCACTGTGCAAGAAACTCTGTGCAAGCCACATCAGATTGCTTCTCCCTCTGGATCCTTAGGCTCTGGGGGCGGGTAGAGGGCGTGAGCATCTGGGCTGTGGGTGGGGGCCTGCAGCTGGCCTCTGGGGAGTAGAGGATGTGAATGTCTGGGTCGGGGAAGGCGCAGCTGGGCTCTGGGTGGGAGGGGATGAGAGTGTCTGGCCCCCCGTCTGGGCTCTGACAGGGAGGGAGCAGAGAAATAAGAACTGGGCTGTCATAAGGGTTTCTTTAACTCTCTACTCCTGGGAGAATTTTTATCTGTATCTGTATTGTTACAGACATTTGCTGACGATATTTTGGAATAAATTACCAAAATAACTGAAAGTGGTGTGTTATATAGAGTTAATTTGACAAATATAATTTGCAGAATTTTGTAGAATTTTAAAATGTGCACAGAATTTTTAATTATTTGGCATACAGTTCCCCCAGGAGTAAAAATTTAATTTTTGCATTCAAAAGTACAAAGCCACAGACACAAATTAAAAGGAGTGCCACAATGTGCAAAGGAAACTGCAATTCTTGTAATCCATCTCTCTTCTTCTTCCCCTCCCCATGGTTAAGAGCTGGATGTACAACTGTTCACTTTCAAGCCTGATACTCAAAGTAAACTGTGGGACCATACCTAAGTTTTATGTATATTCCAATGCAGAAACAAAGGCAAGTTCCAAAACACACTTACAAATTCAGGAAGCGGCTTTTCCTCCTGTAAATATTTCAGAACCACCGTTTGCACAATACAATACAATACAATACTTAAGTGTTTGATCTACTTGCATAGTTTGGAAGTGAATATGTTTTTTCAGGGACATTGGAAACCTTTCAGCACTCATTTTCAGAGCTTTGCGAGTTGGTTTCTCATTGAAAAGGAAATCAGTTTCATGGAGTCATGTTACTTTCTAAATGTAACTTATTTATTTATGCTGTATACACCAGTCCTTAAACAGAGTTGTCACAAACAGTGTGAAGGCAATTCCCTTTCAGAAATCTCAATCCAAGAACTGATGCCTAGTTTGCAAGAAGCAACTGAAATATTGAGAACAGAGCAAACACTCTCACTGTTTGCAACGGGCCTCCAAGATAACTTGCACCACAAAATTAGCAACAATACATTTCCCCCTGCCACCCACCCAGTGTGCGCACTGTTGGCATCTAAGAAAAAGAACTTGTAAGACTAGTAGCACCATCTGGTGACTCCTGCCATAATACTGTATCCCTCTTCCTTGGCCCACAATCAATAACAATTACTCTACACACCATGCACTGTACCTCTTCCTGTGAACACTTCTGATTAATAGCAACGTATTATAGTAGTGCACAAATCCAATGTGTCAAGCAGTCCTTAAATTGTTAAAGTTTTAAAGAATAAACATCACCCAAATCAAGCCACATGAACTAGGAAATACAGCATCATCCTACAGAGGGCAGAGTTAAAGTTGTCTAGATGACTGCAACACCCAGTATTGCAGTAACTGTTGACTTTTTGTGTGGTAAAGACTGTCTGGGTATGTCCATTTGAGAAGGTGATTTGAGTAGTTGAGCATGGCTTTATTCCATACTTCCTGATTTTTGTGGTTTTGAAGTGGGTGTTATTTGCCCTAAGCAACTGTAACTGTACAGTACTTAATGACTTTGTTTGATGCTTTTGTCTTTTACCAACATTTATTTAATTATAGACATTTCTGTGGTACTCATCACAAAAATACCTGCACACCTCACAATAATTGTTTACATCCAAATTATGTCAAGAAGATAGATCTCTTCTTCCTTTGGCTACGTCTAGTCTACCCGCCGTATCAGCGGGTTAAAATCGGTTGCTTGGGGATCTAGACGCAATATATTGATCCCCGAGCGCGCTTATATCGATTCCGGAACTCCACCAACCCCAACGGAGTTGCGGAATCGACAGGGGGAGCCACGGACATCGATCCCGCGCTGTGAGGACGGGTGAGTAATCCGATCTTAGATAATTCGACTTCAGCTACGTTATTCATGTAGCTGAAGTTGCGTATCTAAGATCGATTTCCCCCCGTAGTGTAGACCAGCCCTTATCCATTTGACATTTCTCTGTAGAGTAGAGTGAGAGTGAATTCCTTTTGTGTAGGTATAACTACTGCATAATTGTTGAGGGAAGTCTTTTTCTTTATATGTGTATTTTTTACCTTGCTTTGCAAATGATGAGATTGTGGCTTGACTTGTGTGCAAGTTTGTTCCATAATTATAGACTCTTCATTGAGAATATCCTTCTCTCTGCCACTGCCACAAGACATACTGTAAATTCCGCTTATTAGCAATTCCTCTGTTGCCAGCAAAAAGTTGCTATTATCCAGCAGTTACTAATAAATGGAAGGCCAGTGTGCAAGGTACCAGGTAGGGAAGGAAGCGCTGTGATGTGCCTTCCTTGGCTGCAGTCCAGCAAACTTGCTTGTGGCAGGACTGCAGCAGGGAGTGGGACTGCAGCCTGGATGTAGAGCAGGGGTAGGCAACCTATGGCATGCGTGCCAAAGGCGGCATACAAGCTGATTTTCAGTGGCACTCGCACTGCCCGGGTCCTGGCCACCGGTCCAGAGGGCTCTGCATTTTAATTTAATTTTAAATGAAGCTTCTTAAACATTTAAAAAACCTTATTTACTTTACATACAACAATAGTTTAGTTTATATATTATAGACCAGGGGTCGGCAACCTTTCAGAAGCGGTGTGCCGAGTCTTCATTTATTTTCTCTAATTTAAGGTTTCATGTGCCGGTAATACATTTTAATGTTTTTTAGAAGGTCTATATATTATATAACTAAACTAGTGTTGTATTGTAAAATAAACAGGGTTTTCAAAATGTTTAAGAAGCGTCATTTAAAATGAAATTAAAATGTTGATCTTATACCACCGACCCGCTCAGCCCACTGCTGGTCTGGGGTTCTGTTCACCTAGGTCGGCAGCGGGCTGAGCGAGGCCTGCGGATGGGACCCCGGCTGGCAGGAGTCCGTCAGCCAGAACCCCAGACCAGCAGCAAACTGTGCGGGGCCGGCAGCCAGGACCCAGAGGGCTGGGGGTGGGCTGGAGTAGGGCTGGGGGCTGGAGGTGTCAGGGCAGAGGGGGGCTAGGTATGGGTGGGGGTGCCAGAATCAGGGTTGGTGGGGGGTGAAGGAGTCAAGCAGAGGGCTGGGTGTATATGAGGGAGGTACAGGGCTCAGGGCAGGGGCCTGGGGGATGTGTGGGGCTCAGGGCAGAGGGCGGGGTGTGTGTATGTAGGGGGGTGTCAGGGCTGAGGGCTGGGTGACTGCCCCCTTAAGAACTCCCAACCCTGCTGCTCCTTGTCCCCTGACTACCCCACCCTCATCTAAGCCTCCCTGTCCCCGAACTGGACCCTACCCCCTACCTGTCCCCTGACTGCCCCCACCCCTTATCCAACACCTCCAGCCCTGGGCCCTTTACCTTGAGGCTCCATGCAGAGCCAGACACACTGCCCCACGGGAGAGCACAGCCCCGGCCCTCAGAGCGCTGCACGCGGCGGCGGCAGAGCTCCAGTTGAGCCAGGAGCGTGTCTGCCTCCCCGTGGAGCCAAATGCTGCCCCAGGGAGCGCGCAGCCCCAACCCCCAGAGCACTGCGCACGGCGGCAGGGCTCCAAGGGAGGGGAGAATCAGGGGGTGGCAGCTTGCTGCCCTCAGCCCGGCGCTCTGGCCCAGGAGCGCGAACCCCGCGGCTTGCTGCACTGGGACAAGGGGACCATTTGCCCACCTCATGCGCACGGCTATTCTTCTGCTCCCGCGGGGGGAGCGGAGGGCAGAGGAGAGCGGGCTGGGCTGGGCAGGATTTTTAATGGCATGCTGGAGTCCCGGCAGGCTCCAGCATGCCATTAAAAAATTGGCTCGCGTGCTGTCTTTGGCACACGTGCCATAGGTTGCCGACTCCTGTTATAGACTTATAGAAAGAGACCTTCTAAAAACGTTAAAATGTATTACTGGCATGCGAAACCTTAAATTAGAGTGAATTAATGAAGACTCAGCACACTGCTTCTGAAAGGTTGTTGAGGCCTGATGTAGAGGCTTTCTACAGGAGTGGAAGTGTGGGACATTTGGGAGGGCTGCACCATTCTTCCTCTGCACTCTCCAGGAATCAGGGCTCAGCATGTCCCAGCGATTCCTTCTCTAGGTACAGTTCCCCAGTGGGATGCAACCCAGGCAGTGCAGAGAGAGGTGCCACACAGCTACAGCTTCTGGGCTGCAGCTCCTTATCTCCCATGCAGTCCCTGTGTGTGCAAGCTGATTTCCAGTGCTGCAGCCCCAGAAGGAAGTGCTGGAATGGATTGAGCACTGGCCACAGGCAAGTTTGCAGGGTGACGGCCAGGGAAGGGGCATGCCAACACTTCATTCCCAGGCTGCAGCCCCGCAAACCTGCATGCTTGGCACATCCTAGTGCTTCCTTCTCTGGCTGGAGCCTTGCAAACCTGCCTGCAGGTGGGGTGTTAGTTCCAATAAATGTTAGTAAGCAACATGCCATTGCCAATATCCAAATCCCATTGATGTTAAAGTCTATGGGACAGGATTGGTTCCAGACAAAGTGTTGCTATTAATTGGAAGTTATTAATATCCAGGTGGCTCTTCTGGTGGAAAATTTTTTCAAAGAGGAAAGTTTTGTAGGATTTCCTAAAGACTGTCATTTTTGTGTGATCTCCTGTAGAAACTTGTTCAATAATTGGGTCCCCTCCATCAAGAATGCTCTGTCCTAGCATTTGTGCTTCATACTGGGCTTTTGATCAGCATTGTCCCAGAGGAGTGTAGGTATTAATGTGGTTCTTAGATCAAAATTAAGTCTTTGATGTAGCTGGGGCTTGATCCACTTATTATTTTGAAAATTAAGATCAATGTCTTAGGCCTGGTCTTTACACTATGACTTTAGGTCACATTTAGCAGTGTTACCTCAATTTAGCCCTGGACCTGTCCGCACAACAAAGCCCTTTTTTCGACTTGAAGGGCTCTTTAAATCGATTTCTTTACGCCACCTCCGACGAGGGGATTAAAGCTGAAATTGGCCTTGCAGGGTCGAATTTGGGGTAATGTGGATGCAATTTGACAGTATTGGCCTCCGGGAGCTATCCCAGAGTGCTCCATTGTGACCGCACTGGATAGCACTCTCAACTCAGATGCACTGGCCAAGTAGACAGGAAAAGGCCTGCGAACTTTTGAATTTCATTTCCTGTTTGGCCAGCGTTGCAAGCTGATCAGCACAGGTGACTATGCAGAGCTCATGCAGAGCTCACCTGCATGATGTGCACATTGCTGGGGCACCTTGCCGGCCCGTACTTTGTGAAAAGTCTAAGACTATGTCTTTGTCCTCATCACTCTCGTCACCGCGCTGCCATCGCCTCCTCAGCTGGTTTTGCGCGAAACAATTGTCTGCCATTGCTCTGATGGAGGGAGGGGCAACTGATGACATGGCTTCCAGGGAATTAAAATCAACAAAAGAAGTGGCTTTGCATCAAGGAGAAACACAAACAACTGTCACACAGAATGGCCCCCTCAAGGATTGAACTCAGAACCCTGGGTTTAGCAGACAGTTGATGTCACAAAAAAATAGGGTCAACTTCTTGTTTTGATCCACTCCGTCTATCTTTTACATCTTAGGCAGGCAGCAGATGGTTCAGTACGACGGCTAGCCATCGTCATCTCCTGGGTGCTCAACAGAAGATGGGAATGACCTGGCTGAGTCACTCCTATGTCTGCCCAGGCACCCCGACCAACCTTACCAAGGTCGACTAAAAGAGCACCCAGGAATATGATGACGATGGCTACCAGTCGTAATGCACCGTCTGTTGCCAAAAGGCAGGGAGCTGCTGCTGTGAAGCAGTGCAGTCCCACGTCTGCCAGCACCCAAGAAATGTACGGTGAGCTGAGCAGGCTCCATGCTTGCTGTGGTATGGTGTCTGCTTTGGTAACCCAGACAATTGTCTCGCACCTTTTTTCCTACTATTGCTTTCACAGACAGAGGGAGGGAGAGAGGGGCCTAATGACCTGTGACACTAGTTTTGCCCCATCAGGCATTGGGATCTCAACCCAGAATCCCAATGGGTGGCAGAGACTGCAGGAACTGTGGACATTCCGGAAGTTTCCGCTAGCCTCGGTACTGTGGACACAGTCTGCCGACTTAATGCACTTAGAGCATTTTGTGTGGGGAGACACACAATCGACTATGAAAAAGGATTTCTAAAAAAACGACTTCTATAAATTTGACCTAATTTCATAGTGTAGACATATCCTTAAACTAGCATCGGAAGCTGACTGGTAGGGACTTGAGCTGCAGGGTAGTACTTGTTGCTGACACGTAAAGTGCATAGTGATAAACCTAACACTTCTCTCTGAATAGTTTCCCATGTACACAATGACATGATGGGACCAAATTCTGTAGAAAGAATGAATAATATTGCTGTGGTTCTTCAGAATTCTATCTCCGCAGATTACGCTTTGTTCTCTCCCTTACAAAAAATTCACAATTATTGCTCACAGTTGAAAATACTCATTGATTGAAAAATTAATCAATGATTTTCAATCAGATGGCTCATGTCAGTTGGCCTTCGCTGTCAGTGATGTCCGTGTAACCCTGCTCAAACTTCCTTTTCTTCCATCCTCTCCCTGGGAAGTGGGGACGTTTGTAGTAAGCTTCATCTCCCTGCCTGCTTTGGCTACTGTATTGGTATTCAGGCAGCCCACCTGGACATCCTACTCTTCCACTACTTCCTGGCTGCAAATTGAATTAAATCTTTGGCTCCCTGACATACTGCTACCTGGTTGGCTCAGTTGAACTGTGCAGGGAGCGTGCCCTGTAGTAGCACCCTCCCGTGGGGAAAAGTGTAGGACAAGAAGCAGCTGCAAGCAAATTGAGGCACGGCAAGTAGATGGCAACCAACTATTTGTTTTCTTGGCTATAGCAAAATGTCAAATACTCCAAAAATGCTGAATTCCATGGCATCTTGGAAAATACCAAATTCCAGACAGTGTCAATAGGGCCTGACTGAGATGAATGGGGCATTTCACACCTTTCAGAGCTACATTTGTTTCTGTGTAGAATGACATTATGGCCATATCTACACTTACTAGCTTACAGCTGCACAGCTGTACTGATACAGCTATGCTGCCTTAAGAGCGCTTGTATAACTGTGTTATGTCGACAGGAGAGAGGTCTCCCATCGACATAATGAAACATAGCACTGTGCACATGAGCACTTATGTCAGCAAATCTTTTGTCGCTCATGGGTCTGAAAAAACATCCCTGAGTGACGAAAGTTTTGCAGACCTAAGTGCAAGTGTAGACATGATCTGTGTCTACACTTAAACGCTACAGCAGCAGCACTTCAGTGTGGACACTCACAGCAATAGGAAGGGTTCTCCTATCACTGCAGTTAATCTGCCTTTCCGAGAGCCTGTTACTGGGTCAATGGAAGAATTCTTCTATTGACCTAGTGCTCTCTACATGGTGGAGTTAGGTTGTCTTAAATATACTGCTAGGGTGTCGATTTTTCGCACCCCTGAGCAACACAGCTGGGTTGACTTAACTTTTCTATGTAGACTGGCCCTGAGGCAGATGTCATATAAAAATTTACGATCAGGTCACCTTTTCAAGGTTATCTCTGCAACTGTTCTGAGTCATTAGGGTTCACTTAAAAAAAAATTAAGAAATTTTCATAGAAAAATACTAAAGTAAGCGAGCATTAGGATTGCAAAGTCAAGCATTAATAACTGCTGTGCAATCGTTTCATAAAACTGCCTGCTGTTCCAGGTACAGGTGAATCACGTTATTGTAAAAGTTAGGAAAGGCCACAATTGAGTCTCCTAGCATATATGCCTTATGGAACAATCTTTGTTTGCATGTTCACATAGTTGGTTTTTTTTTCTTGTACTTGCAATCTTCATTCTTTCAGTATAACTCTTTGGCTGAGCAAAGGTCCTAAATTCAATGTGATGGCACTTACCTTACAAACAGAAAGACATTAACTTTTGAATACTGCTTCTGGTTAATGAGCAGCTGTACCTTGGAATTAAACACAACAAATCCTGCATCTTTCCAGAGGGTTAGACTAGGGGCTTGTCTCCACTTACCGTAGATCAATGCTGCGGTGACCGATTCACCGAGGGGAAAGACCCGCTAAATCAACTGCCGATGGCTCTCCCGTCAACTCTGGTACTCCACCAGAATGAAAAGCATAAGGTAAGTTGATGGGAGAGTTTCTCTCGTCAACCTAGCATAGTGTAGACGCTGCAATAAGTTGAGCTAAGGTAGCGAGAGTCGACATACCTTATTCACATAGCTGGAGTTGCGTAACTTAGGTCGACTTAGCCCCATAGTGTAGACCTACCTAGATGACCCTTACAATCCCTACTATCCCTGTGGTTCCAAAATTTCATGGAATTCCAGAAATCAATGGCCAGAACCCTGTTGATTTTAGTGAAAACTAGAGAAACTGAAAAGGGGAAATGGGGGACACCTAGAGCCCCTTGCATCTTGTTGGCAGCACCATCATCTTCAGGCACCTCTGTAATTGTCTCTAGAGCAGGGGTTCCCAAACAGCTAACCAAGGCCACTGGGAGTTGCGAGTGGCTGTAGCTGCGGATGCTCAGGTAAACGAAACGTCTCGCGGCCCACTGGGGCTTACCCTGAATAAGCCGTGAACCAAGTTTGGGAACCCCTGCTATAGAGCAAAGAACATGTTGATGACAGCCATTAACACATTCCAGCATAAAAATACCTCGCCCTCCCCCCATGGAAGGTCTGCACAGCCTCCTATTACAGTTTTAAATGTTGACACCCCAAAAGACTTGTCTCCAATACAGAAAGAAACGAAAATGGTGGGAGGAAAGGGGGAAATGCGGGGGACACAGAACCTGTGGTTAGGGAAGAGGGACAGCAGGGAAGCATGCAGAGCCCCTGGCATGGGAGGGAAATGGCTGATAATGGTGCGGGGGAGAGACAGAGCTCTGGCATGAGTGGGGAATGTGGGGGTACACAAAGCCCTTGGAATGTGGAGGGGAGAGATGAGAAGGGGCACACCGAGCACTTGGCATGGAGGGGGCAGGAGTGGATCAGAGTGCATCCATGAAATAAAAGTGGATGGGAAGGTGGCACCTGGGGATCTTGTGGTAGGGAATGGAGGAATGCAAGAAGCCACTGGTGTGCCATTTGCTTGGCCTACAGAAGCTACAACAAGTTCATGTTCTTCCATCAGGACACTTTATTTACATCACCATCACGATTTTACTCCCATCCACATCTTTTGGGAATTTTCTGCTCCCTGCCCGATTTCACTTTTAGGATGCTTCCAGCCTCAGTGCTGGGGGCAACTGAACTAATAATCTTCTCTCTGGGTACCCCTTAGATAGTCCTTACACCTGAACAGTCATTTTCACTTACACTGGATAACACAATGCTTGGTTTACGTGAGCATCTAAGTGTGTGACCCTCTTTGTATGGGGGAGAGAGACCTGGGATAGTGGAGAACTGAATCTTTTTCTAAACCCAAATGTACTTGGTTACAATATAATACAGTATTGCTCACAGCCACCAGTCTTGCTAGCTGATTTCGAGGTGTTCTTTGGCCTTTGAATCCGCTGAACATGTAACCACAGTTTCCACAGAAAGCTTTACAATAGGATAATAGAATCTGGATTAGTGCCAGCGTGTGCCAAGCTGAAGAAATGAGGCTCTTAAGGTGGGGAAAACAAAGAAACAAAGCAAACCCTATAGCAATCAGCCTTTAGAAGTAAGATTGAAACAAACATTCTGTGACACAGCTTTTTATCATCAACAGAATGCCCTTATAGCTAAGACATACAACTTTTACTAGGTAAAATGACAATGGATTCACTTGTTAGTTTCTGACAGTCATTAGTTTCTTTGTGTTATGTAATGAAATTTACATTTCTCTGGGTTTTTTCGTTGTAGAGGTTGATTATAAAACAAGCATTTCCTCATCATTGCTGTAATGTTCATGGCATGCATGACTTGTGAAACACTGAACCTTAAATTACCATTGCTTCATCTCTCCTAATTGTGCGACTGTGTCAGTGGACCAGCAGAGCCTTCTAAATGTAGACCTCTCCTCGCTCTCCCTGCTCCACTTTGCAGGTCTCCTCTTCCATCACCTTTGTTCTTTCTTTCCCTTTTCCTCCCTTTCCTCCTCCTCCTCCCCTTTTTTGTAGTTCAGTCTCTTCATTCTTCTGATTGGGCCATGATGCACATGGATCCTTCCAGTAGGGATTTGTTACAACTTACGCAGAGAGCAGATTTTTCTTCCCTCCTCCCTTTCCTTTCTCCCATCAATTCCCTGATGAGTGCAGACTCCCTTCCCTGGAGTCTTACAAAAGATAACCTCAAAAAAATCAATTAGGTTCTAAAAAAGAGGAAAACTTTAATAAAGAAGGAAAAAACATAAAAATTGTCTCTGTAATCAAGATGGTAAATATACAGGGTTTTTTAGCTTATAGACAATAGAAAGAAGCTTTCTTCAGCAGAAACATAATTTAAGCTACTTCCAGCAAGTACACATCTGCAAATAAAGAAAAACAAGTTAGAAGACTCTGACCGCCTTTGTACTTACTTACTATTCTGAATAGATAAGAGACTGTAGAGGGGAGATTGGCAGAAACCTGGTTGCACCTCCAGTCCCGTCCAGAACCCAGAGAGAACAACGCACAAACCCAAAACCCCCAAACAAAGACTTCCCTCCACCCAGATTTGAAAGTGTCTTGTTTCCTGATTGGTCCTCTGGTCAAGTGTTTGGGTCCCTGTTTGTTAACCTTTTACAGGTAAAAGAGACATTAACCCTTAACTATCTGTTTATGACACGCCCCCCCAAATTGCAGACAGTGGGGAACCTCACTGGCGGTGATTTGTTCCTAGAACTTTAAAATGAACAGATTAATACAACACATGCACCTTTACATATACTAATACGTATGTAACTACAAGACTTTCTACATTTTAAGGACAACTTTTAACCAGTGGATTCTGGGAAACTTTCACGAGAGAGTGCATCAGCTACTTTGTTAGAAGCTCCTGAAATGTGTTGAATTTCAAAATCAAAATCTTGGAGAGCTAAACTCCATCGAAGCAGTTTTTTGTTGTTTCCCTTGGCAATATGAAGCCACTTGAGCGCAGCATGGTCCGTTTGTAGCTGGAACTGCCGTCCCCAAACGTATGGGCTTAGCTTTTCCAGGGCATACACAATGGCGTAGCATTCCTTTTCACTGACTGACCAGTGGCTTTCCCTCTCAGTCAGTTTCTTGCTGAGAAACACAACAGGGTGGAAGTTGTGATCCGGTCCTTCCTGCATGAGAACTGCTCCTATACCATGGTCAGATGTATCGGTGGTTACTAAGAATGGTTTGTCAAAGTCCGGGGCCCTTAACACAGGGTCAGACATGAGCGCCACCTTAAGTTGGGTAAAGGCCTTTTGACACTCATCAGTCCACTTAACTGCATTTGACTGGGTCTTTTTGGTCAGGTCGGTCAGTGGGGCAGCGATTTGTCTGTAGTGTGGTACAAATCGCCTGTAGTACCCGGCCAAGCCTAAGAAGGATTGGACCTGTTTCTTTGACTTTGGGACAGGCCACTTTTGGATAGCATCCACCTTGGCCTGTAGGGGGTTTATGGTTCCTCGATCCACCTGGTGTCCCAGGTAAGTCACTCTGTTTTGGCCTATTTGACACTTTTGGGCCTTAACAGTCCGGCCTGCCTGATGCATTCAAAGACCTTTTCCAGGTGTTCTAGGTGTTTGGGCCAGGAGTCAGAAAAGATGGCCACATCATCGAGGTAGGCAACTGCATATTCGCCCAGTCCTGCTAGTAGACCATCTACCAGCCTCTGGAAGGTGGCGGGTGCATTTCGCAGCCTGAAAGGAAGTACATTAAATTCATACACCCCTGCATGGGTGATGAATGCTGACCTTTCCTTGGCAGGTTCATCTAGCGGTACTTGCCAGTACCCCTTGGTTAAGTCTATTGTAGATATGAATTGGGCACATCCCAACTTCTCCAATAGCTCATCGGTGCGTGGCATTGGATAGTTGTCTGGACGAGTTACCGCATTTAGCTTACGGTAGTCCACGCAAAAGCATAATACCCCATCTGGTTTGGGTACCAGAACCACTGGAGATGTCCATGCACTGGTAGATGAGCGGATTATACCCATCTGTAGCATGTTCTGGATCTCCCGTTCTATAGCAGCTTGGGCATGAGGAGACACCCGGTAGGGTGGGGTTCTAACTGGGTGAGCATTACCTGTGTCAATGGAGTGGTATGCCCATTCAGTCCATCCTGGGGTGGCTGAGAACAATGGGGCAAAGCTAGTGCACAGCTCCTTGATTTGTTGCTGCTGCAGATGTTCCAGGGTGGTTGAGAGGTTCACCTCTTCCATGCCACTGTCTTTTTTCCCTTCGTAGTGGACACCGTCAGGCCACTCAGCATCATCTCCTCCCTGGACTGTAAACTGACAAACCTGTAAGTCTCTGGAATAAAAGGGCTTGAGAGAATTAACATGGTACACTCTGGGCTTTAGGGAGGAATTGGGAAAGGCTATGAGGTAGTTAACAGCTCCCAGGCACTCTTCGACCGTGAATGGCCCGTCCCATGATGCTTCCATCTTATGGGTCTGTTTCACCTTTAAGACCATAACCTGGTCTCCTACCTTGAAGGAACGCTCTCTGGTATGTCTGTCATACCAGGTCTTTTGCTCTTCCTGAGCATCCTTTAAGTTTTTTCTTTAGCAAGGGCTAAAGAGTGCCGGAGGGTGTTTTATAGGTTGCTTACAAAGTCCAGAATATTAGTTCCTGGAGAGGGTGTATACCCCTCCTAGTGCTGCTTCACCAACTGTAATGGCCCCTTAACCTCGTGGCCATACACAAGTTCAAACGGTGAAAACCCTAAACTGAGATGTGGTACAGCCCTGTAGGCAAAAAACAACTGCTGCAACACTAGGTCCCAGTCATTGGAGTGTTCATTGACAAATTTACATATCATGGCCCCCAAAGTTCCATTAACCTTTCCACCAGGCCATTGGTTTGATGGTGGTACGGGGTGGCAACCAAGTGATTCACCCCATGAGTTTCCCACAGTTCCTTCATGGTCCCTGCCAGGAAATTAGATCCTGAATCTGTAAGGATGTCGGAGGGCCAACCTACCCTGGCAAAAATGTCTGTTAGGGCCAGGCACACAGCTTTAGCCCTGGTGTTGCCTAGAGCTACTGCTTCCGGCCATCGAGTAGCAAAGTCCACGAAAGTCAGTACGTACTGCTTTCCTCGGGGTGTCTTTTTTGGGAAAGGACCCAGAATATCCACAGCTACTTGCTGAAATGGGACCTCTATTATGGGGAGTGGCTGGAGAGGGGCCTTGACCTGGTCTTGGGGCTTTCCCACTCTTTGGCACACCTCACAAGACCGGACATACTTGGCAACGTCCTTGCCCATCCCCTCCCAGTGGAAGGACTTCCCCAACCGGTCTTTGGTTCTGTTCACCCCAGCATGGCCACTGGGATGATCATGGCTAAGCTTAAGAGCTTTTTCCTCTACTTTGTTGGAATCACCAACTGTTTTTGCAGATGCCAGTCTTCCTGGTGTCCACCAGAAAGAGTCTCCTTGTATAAAAGTCCTTGTTCTACAACAATTTGGGATCAATTAGAAGAGCTGAGAGGCAGTGGTGTGCTCCGTGCCGCCGCCCAAGCTTTCTGAAGACTGTCATCTGCTTCCTGCTCAGTCTGAAACTGTTCCCTTGAAGCTGGAGACACCAGTTCTTCCTTAGACTGTGGACTTGGGCTTGGTCCCTCTGGAAGCGATGTAGGTGATGGGGTTGTTTTCGTTGCTGGTGAACCGCTCCCCGCTGGTGCACCAGGTGGTATTCCAGGCTCTGGCTGAGCCTCTTGGGTATGGTTGTCTGCTGCTTCTGCCAGTTCAGGCTCGCTGGCGCCCTCTGGCGTTGGGGTTGAAGATAGGTTTGCAAGCGCTGGTGTCAGTGCTGGCAACGCTTCTGGTGCTATTTGCTTTTCCAGTTCCTGGTCTGGGACTGGAAGCACTGTGGCTGTTTCCGTTGTTGGCATGGGATCCGGGTCCACTATCTCTGTCTGGGTCTCTTGTAACACAGACGGGGCCCCTTTGGATGGCTCAGGAACAGGAATGGGTCTGGAAGCTTGCCTGGTTTGGCTACATGTAACCATTCCCACTCTCTTGGCCCGCTTTACCTGGTTGGCCAAATCTTTCCCCAGTAGCATGGGGATGGAATAATTGTCATAGACTGCAAAAGTCCACATTCCTGACCAGCCCTTGTGCTGGACAGGTAGTTTAGCTGTAGGCAAGTCTACAGCTTGTGACATGAAGGGGTAAATTGTCACTTGGGCCTTTGGGTTGATGAATTTGGGGTCCACGAAGTATTAGTGGATAGCTGACACTTGTGCCCCTATGTCTCTCCACGCAGTAACCTTCTTTCCACCCACTCTCAAAATTTCCCTTCGCTCCAAGGGTATTTGAGAGGTATCTGGGCCTGGGGATCGTTGGTGTGATGGTGATGTAATGAACTGCACTCGATTGGCGTTCTTTGGGCAGTTGGCCTTTATATGTCCCAGTTCATTACACTTAAAGCATCTTCCAGGTGACTGGTCACTGGGTCGAGGTGAGTTACTGGAGACTGGTGAGGTGGAAGAATAGGGCGTTTGTGGCTTTTCTTGGGTTGTAGGTGGGGTCTTGGGCTGCCCTTGGTTATAGGGTTTATTGTCAGTGTGCTCTCTGGGATAGTCATTCCCCTTGACAGTAGATTTTTTCTTTTCTGTCACTTCCATCCATTTGGCTCCAATCTCCCCCGCCTCGATTACCGTTTTGGGTTTTCCATCTAGGATGTACCTTTCTATTTCCTCAGGAACACCATCTAAGAACTGCTCCATTTGTATCAGGAGGTGCAGCTCGTCCACATTGTTAACCTTTGTTCCTGATATCCAGGCTTCATAATTCTTTGCAATGTGGTAGGCGCGTCGGGGGAATGACACATCTGGTTTCCATTTTAGGGCTCTGAACCGCCGACGGGCATGTTCAGGTGTGATCCCCATTCGGTATCTGGCCTTGGTTTGAAAAAGTTTATAGTCGTTCATTTTCTCCTTAGGCATTTCAGCCGCCACCTCTGCTAAAGGTCCACTGAGCTGTGGTCTCAGCTCTATCATGTACTGGTCTTCAGGGATGCTGTACCCAAGGCAGGCTCTTTCAAAATTTTCTAAGAAGGCCTCAGTGTCATCGCCTGCCTTGTAGGTGGGAAATTTTTTGGGATATGGAACAACTTGAGACAGGTTGTTAGGATTGGCTGGGTTCTGTTGCTTAGCCTTTTCTAATTCCAGGGCCTGCTGGTAGGTCTCCCTCTAGAGTTCCAGCTGTCTTTGGTGGTCTGCATCTTTGGCTGCTTGCTCTCTCTTGTAGGCAGCCTCTCTTTCTCTTTCTCTTAGCTCTATCTCTTGTAGTTTTTTTTTCATGTCTCGCCTGTGGTCTGCGTCTTTGATTTGTTCCTCTGCCTCCAGTCTCGCTAGTTCCTGTTTCAGGCATCCTTGGTAGTCATGGTTCTTGCTTTCTTGTGTTAGGGTGCCCTCTGGTATTTATTGCCTGAACTGCGGCTTTTCTGTTGCTTCTCGGGTTGCCTAGCAACAGTGCCTTTCTAATTAGCCTTCCCGGATAAAATTAGAACAAAAAGAAACCCTTCATTTGCATGTGTGTTCTGCTGGTGTGGTTGACTCACAGCTGGAGTTCTATTAAGTTTAACAAGGGTCTTTTGTTAGACAATGTCCTTTGCCTGAGGCAATCTCTATGCACAGCCAGAACGGAGCAAGGAAAGGAGAAAAAAAATATCTCTGACTGTAGTTTTGAAAACCATCTCTCTGCTACAAGCAGCTAGGAGAGAAAAAGAAAAATTATAATCTTACTGGCTTTTGGATTCTTATCTTTCCCATACGCTGCCACCATGTCATAGTATAATTCCCAAATCTGAACTTTAACGTCCAAAATATGGGTACTAGCATGAATTCCCCTAAGCTTAATTACCAGCTTAGATTCTGTAGTGCTGCCACCAATCAGGAATTTCAGGGCCTAATACTCTCTGGTCCCCCCAAACCCTTCCCTGGGGACCCCCAAGACCCAGATTCCTTGAGTCTCAAAACAAAGGGGAATAAACCATTTCCCTTCCCCCTTCTTTCTTTCTCCCAGCTCCTTCCCGCCCTGGGTACACTAGGAGACCACCGTGATTCAATTCCTTGAATCCCCGCCCGAAAGGAATGTTCCCTTCCCCCTCCCTTCTTCCCTGGAGAGAGATACAGAGATAAACGCAGAGAGCAGGTTTTTCTTCCCTCCTCCCGTTCCTTTCTCCCACCAGTTCCCTGGTGAGTGCAGACTCCCTTCCCTGGAGTCTTACAAAAGATAACCCCAAAAAAATCAATTAGGTTCTAAAAAAGAGGAAATCTTTAATAAAGAAGGAAAAAACATAAAAATTGTCTCTGTAATCAAGATGGTAAATATACAGGGTTTTTTAGCTTACAGACAATAGAAAGAAGCTTTCTCCAGCAGAAACATAATTTAAGCTACTTCCAGCAAGTACACATCTGCAAATAAAGAAAAACAAGTTAGAAGACTCTGACCGCCTTTGTACTTACTTACTATTCTGAATAGATAAGAGACTGTAGCAGGGAGATTGGCAGAAACCTCCAGTTGCACCTCCAGTCCCGTCCAGAACCCAGAGAAAGCAACGCACAAACCCAAAACCCCCAAACAAAGGCTTCCCTCCACCCAGATTTGAAAGTGTCTTGTTTCCTGATTGGTCCTCTGGTCAAGTGTTTGGGTCCCTGTTTGTTAACCCTTTACAGGTAAAAGAGACATTAACCCTTAACTATCTGTTTATGACAGGGCCCTTTTTCAGTGCTGTCAGAACAGAGCTTTCAGGTGCAAGTGTTGGAGGAGCATGCTGTTGTCGTGGCAGGATGGCTGGACATATTATAGGCACTTTAGTAGCCACCCAGCACAGACATTGGTGCTCCTGCTTGTGCCTACCTTCCTCTTTTTGCCTGCTACATCTTGGGTTCCTGAGCTGTCATCTGCAACTGCATGCTGTTACAGCCTCAGGGCTTCTGCTAAAAACATATTTTGGAACTAATGCATTTGTTGAGAGAACTTAATGTGGGTATGCTCTAAACTTTTGCATGTTTAAATGTTCCATTTATTCTGTGTGCTTTCTGAATGCTTACCATTTTTCTTCCTTTCCATTGATTCAGTGTTCTCATATGCAAAAGTAGTCTGTTCTAGAAATATGGGAGAAGGAGTGGCTTTGAACTCCTAATTAATGGCAGTTGTTATTAAACAAGTTTTTCTTTAACTGTTTTGACAGGGGACAAGGAGCAGGGAGGGTTGGGAGTTCTGATGGGGGCAGTTGGGGTGGAAAGTGGGAGGGTGTGGATAGGGGTGGGGCTAGGACAGGGCTCTTCCCTTTTTTTGATTGTTGAAATATGGTAACCCTAGGTGAGTGGGGAGCTGGGGGGCTCATAGGGGCTGGCGCCCGCATACATCCACTGTAGCCTGCAGGAGCCCCCTGGGGGGCACCCGGCCACAGCTGGCGCAGGGGGGCTGTCATGGCTGCTGCCTGCTAGCAGAACCGCCGCCTTGTGGTTTGGATTCTCTGCAGCTTGAGGTCTTCAAACCACAATTTGAAGACTTCAATAACTCAGACATAGGTTAGGGGTTGTTATAGAAGTGGATGGGTAGGATTCTGTGGCCTGGTTTGTGCAGGGTGTTGGACTAGATGATCACATTGGTCCCTTCTGACCCTAGAGTCTGAGTCTTTGAGTCTTTGCAGGGCTGCTGCACCCCTGCACCGCACCGGCTCCTCCATGGCTGGGGCTCACTGTTGCCGCAAGCGAGACGCTCCTGGCTCTCCGGTGCCTCCGGAAGGCGGCTCCTCCCTTCTGAGCTGCTTGCAGCAGCCCAAGCCTGGCAAAGCCAGTGAGTGGGCTCGGGGCAGGGGCCACTGGGGTGGGGTAGGGAGGGCTCGCAGAGGGGCTGTGCAGCCTCCCGGGGAGTTCAGGGAGTGGGGAAGGGGGAGAACCTGGTCTGGGGAGCAGCCCCTGGGAACAGCTGGCCCCTGGGGTCTATAAAAAGTCTTTGTGATATGGCCCTTAATGAACTGATGTGCGGGGGTGGGGCGCAAGGTGGAAGTTTCGCCTAGGGTGCAAAATATCCTTGCACCGGCCCTGCCTCAGGGGTGCATGCACCCCAGGTTAACAACCACTGCACTAAACTGATAAGATCTGCATTTTAATTTAATTTTAAATGAAGCTTCTTAAACATTTTAAAAAACTTGTTTACTTACATAAAACAATAGTTTATAGACTTACAGAGAGAGACCTTCTAAAAACGTTAAAATGTATTACCGCCATGCAAAACCTTAAGTTAGAGTGAATAAATGAAGACTCGGCGCAGCACTTCTGAAAGGTTGCCGACCCCTGGTATAGAAAACAACATACAGCATAAAGTGTCGGGATTAAGTATCTTACTGTCACCTAGACTGAAAAAAGTTGTAATGTTTCTGTTAAATACATAGTTTTGGGAAGAAGAGTGGTCTTGTGGCTAAGGCAGTGGTTTGGAACTAAGAAAATAGGAGTTCGGTTCCCAGCTCTGTCAGAGACTTTCTGTGTGTAAATCATTTAAGCTTTCTGTGCCTCAGTTTCCTCTCTCTAAAATGGGGGATGATGATGCTTCCCATCCCTTAAGGGTATTCATAACATGACATCCATTTATATATGTAGGTACTCAAATACAATAGTGATAGGAGTCCCAGGTAAATGCCTAGATCAGTGTTCTCCAATATTACCGTTGGTAAATACTTTAAGATGTACAGGTATGAATATGGAAAACTAATGGAAACGTGCTTAGAATCTTTGAAATCTGGACTAAATAGAGTCTGCAAATCAGTCCATGGTTTTTGGTAGTTATATACAAGAAATTAAAGGATTACAGTCTATTGTTCTTTGAAGTGATTAATCAGGCTTGTATAACATAGGCAAAAACATAATCCTCTTAATCTTTTTAAAGATTATAGTATCAGGTGAGAATTCTCACTGATTGTGTATTTTTACTATATGCCTAAATAAAAACAAAATGACCAGAAATTCTGAACTAGATTTGGTACAGGTGTCTGAACTGTACTTACAATTCTCAGATTTCATAAGATGTTTTACTGTACAGTGTATGTACTGTACCATATAGATGCAATGTCTTTCCTGAGAATCCCTTTGCTCTGTTAGAACTTTCTAAAGAGGCCAAGATATTGCAAAATTAAGTACCAAAAAATGTTAGAAAAAAGCTAAGTAAAATCCTTTTTTCCTCCACAGTAAGAAAAATGAAAAACCAACGTTGCAGAATAATGAGGTAATTATTTGTCTTTTTATTTTATTTTAAATAATATCAATAAAATGTGGTTTAGATTTAATTAATCCTTCTTTCCAAAATTGAGTTTCTTGTTTTTTGTTTTTTTTTTTTCAAATCTGAGCTATAGTGGTTGTAGAACTAATGCAGCTAAGAAGGATACATAGGTTTGCGGTGACTGGTTTCTAGATTTTGAGTATTGGATTGTGATGTTTCTTTAAAAAAAAAAAAGTATGGAAGCTTCCTTTTGTAACAAGGGAAAAACACAAAGCATTTTATAAATGTAATAAATAAAGTGGGTACATTTTGAAAG
The DNA here is from genome assembly GCF_025201925.1 of Gopherus flavomarginatus. Taxonomy (NCBI): domain Eukaryota; kingdom Metazoa; phylum Chordata; order Testudines; family Testudinidae; genus Gopherus; species Gopherus flavomarginatus. Next base: position 81,823,220 of record NC_066623.1, on the reverse strand, counting down.
TACTAGGCTTCAATGTCTTCAAATTCTTTAAAGGTTACTTTCCAAAGGAAAAAAAAAATAGCCTTGTGCCTTTTTGCTTTTGTCATGGTATATAATCAAGACCTGAAAGGATGGGTTGGTTTCTTTTTGTTTGTTTATTTGTCTGTGGTCTTTCTTTAAATGTTCAGTTCTTGTGTACCTGGGAATACTTCATGATCACTGAAGAAATTATCATAATAAAAGGTAAACTGAGAGAGGAAATAGATGTTTAGCCACTCTAGAATTTTAATGTCTATTAAATTTTTGTGCTTTGTTAACGTTTGGAGGAAGGACATCTTACAGATTCAGCATGCCTACCCCTTAATAATATGCCAAGGTAGTCTGTTCTAGAAATATGGGAAAGAGTCTAATAAGTGACAGTTTTGGCAAAGTGCTCTGAAATCTGGCCTAGACTAGAGATGTTGCATGGAATAATTAAATGAATTTTAAATCAATCAACCTACAGCAGTGCAAAGCCTTAATGTAAAAGCACATAGTGTTTTAAATTCTGTTTAAATAAATTTATCTTAAGTTGCTCAACCAGTTTAATTGTATTTTTACAACTTTTTCAAATGTAAATCAGCCCTGATATGTAAAGAAAGTACGCAAGTAAAACTGTGGAATACCAGCTTTGGCATTCTTGATTTATTTTTTATTTTTTTAAAAAGGTGTTTTTAAGGGTGGCGGCAGGGGGCAGGGGGGAGACGGATGGAGGACAACCCTCTTCAGGCTGTTAATACAGTATTCAGCATCAGGAGCCATAGGGGCCCCCCCCCACTCCCCAAAGGACATGTTAGATAGTCTTTAACAAATATAAGGTCTGTATATTTGGGACCTTTATCTTTAGAGGCTGAGACATGCATTGTTTAGTTCCAAGATCATCCTGTACCCTAAGACAAGATAATTTTTTAAACTTTTCTATTTCAGTATTTTTTCATTGTGTAACAGATAATTTAGCTATAGCAAAGGAATGGCTAGAAAGATTCAGGGCCCAGTCCTGCTGAATTAACTACAATGGGAGCAGGGTCCAGCCTCTTTGGCCATGGCTACACTTAGAGTTTTGCAGCACTAGTAGTTACAGCTGTGTTCGTACAGCTGTGTAGGGCCAGCACTGCAGTGTGGCCACACTGACAGCTACCAGCGCTGCAGTGTGACCACATTTGCAGCACTTTCAGCGCTGTTGGGAGTGGTGCATTGTGGTCAGCTATCCCACAGAGCACCTCGTCCCATTTTGGCGCTGTGGCTTGTGGGAAGGGGAAGGAAGTGTGCGGGTCTTTCCGCTTCCTGTTCCAACGCCCCGTGGTGCTTTGCTACACATTCCGAGCAGTTTGGCGGCATTGTGAGTCTGCAGCGCGATTTCTGAGATTTTTGTTACAAATGGAGGCTGAGCTGCTGAGGACCTTGCTGATGAATGTTGCCAGCACATCACGCATGGCAGTGGAGCTATTCTTTCAGCTGCAAAGTGACAGTGAGGAGTCAGACGATGATATTGAAATGCCTGACGCTCAAGACACTCAGTTGCTTGTGGCAGTAACAGACGTGCTTAGCACCGTGGAACGCCGCCTTTGGGCTCGGGAAACCAGCACTCAGTGGTGTGATCACATCATCCTGCAAGCCTGGGATGACGAGCAGTGGCTGCAGAACTTTCGGATGAGAAAAGCCACTTTCATGGGACTGTGTGCTGAGCTCGCCCCTACCCTGCGGCGCAGGGACACGAGATTGAGAGCTGCCCTGCCAGTGGAGAAGCGGGTGGCTATTGCAATCTGGAAGTTGGCAACTCCAGACAGCTACCGATCGGTGGCAAACCAGTTTGGAGTGGGAAAGTCCACCGTTGGAATGGTGCTGATGGAAGCTTGCACAGCCATTAATCGCACCCTGCTAAGAAGAACTGTGACTCTGGGGAACGTGCAGGACATTGTGGATGGCTTTGCACAAATGGGTTTCCCTAACTGTGGAGGGGCAATAGATGGGATGCATATTCCTATTCTGTTCCCACCCCACCTGGCATCAGAGTATGTTAATCGCAAGGGGTATTTCTCCGTGGTTCTGCAAGCGCTTGTGGATCACCGTGGGTGTTTCACTGACATTTACTCAGGATGACCTGGAAAGGTGCATGATGCATGCATCTTTCAGAACAGTGGCCTGTTCAGGAAGCTGAGGGCCAGGACTTTTTTCCCAGACCGCAAGATCACAGTAGGGGACGTCGAAATGCCTACTGTGATCCTTGGAGACCCCGCTTACACCTTAATGCCTTGGCTCATGAAACCGTATACAGGGAAGCTTGACAGGAGCAAGGACCGGTTCAACTACAGGCTGAGCTGGTGCAGAATGACTGTGGAGTGTGCTTTTGGCCATTTGAAAGGCCACTGGAGGTGTCTTTATGGGAAGCTAGATTTGGGGGAAAGCAGCATCTCCGCTATTATATCCGCGTGCTGTACCCTCCATAATATTTGTGAAGGGAAGGGTGAAAGATTCAGTGAGGAATGGACCTCCGAGGTTCGACGCCTAGAGGATGAATTTGCACAGCCAGAGAGCAGGGCTACTAGAGAGGCCTAGGAAAGGGCTTCAAGGATTAGGGATGCCTTAAGGGAGCAATTTGATGCTGAGAGCCAACAGTAACGTTTGGTGCCTTTGCTGTGCTCCTTTCTACCTTGGGGTACAATATTTACTACTTCCTGCAATAATAAAACATAATAAAAGCCGTAAAATCCTTTATTCAAAGTACAGTACATAAAAGGCCAGGGGGGTTAGGGTGGTGGACTGTACATTCAGAGGTTTGAATATGTCCTGTTTGGATTACTGTTCAATGTCTGCTGCACTTCAGGATTACTATGCTGCAGAGTAATGGGGGTGGAGTGCACAGGGTAAGAATTGTAGTTATCAGGGCTGGTAGGTGATCGTACAGGTGTTGGGGGCAGCTGGGGGTAATAAGAAACTGGCTGCTGGAGAAAGGTGTTTTGTGCAAATACTGGGGAACAAGAAAGAGAGCTTTGGGAGGGGTGTGGGTTACCACGGTACAGATCTGCCTGCATGGCTACAAGAGACTCGAAAGAGTCAGTTTGGCGAGCCAGGAGGCTTATCATGTGCTTTGAGGTTTTTTTGGTAGCCAATTCCTTTCTCCTGCTTTCTGTTTGCCTCCACTCATACATTTTCTCTCTCCATTCCTGCATCTTCCTACTTTCTCTGTTGTAGTGATTCATAACTGCTTTGATCAACTCCTCTTTTGATTTTCGTGGATTTTTTCTCAAGTTCTGCAAGCGACGTGAGGCCGGTGATCCGGCTGCATTAGTCAAGGTCACTAAAAAAAAAATAGATAGAAACATGTAATACACAGAGGCTACATTGTTTATCATCACACAGTGAAGGAGTTTTTAGACTTTTTGTAGCATCATTCCCACATACCTAACATAACACAGAGAGGCCAGGGAAGCGAAGGCATGGCGAGCAATGGGGTGAGTGTTTCTGCCCTGACTTCACCTGGGAGGGGGAGCTGACTGATGGCTCACTGGGGTTTATCTGCACTGGGGACAGGAGGTAGCTGGTGGCCTGCACAGGGGACAGTAGGGAACATGAAGGTGGCGAGCTGCTGGCGGGGGAGGGCGGTCCGCGGAACTGCCGGCCTGCTGGTGAGGGAGGGGGAACGCCCCGCGGGGCTGGCTGCCTGCTGGAAAGGGGGGTGGGGAGACCGGAGCACACCGCGGGGCTGGCTGCCTGCTGGAAATCGAGGGGGAGAGACCGGAGCACACCGCGGGGCTGGCTGCCTGCTGGAAATCGAGGGGGAGAGACCGGAGCGCACCGCGGGGCTGGCTGCCTGCTGGAAAGGGGCGGGGGGGGAGACCGGAGCGCACCGTGGCGCTGGCTGCCTGCTGGAAGGGGGTGGGGAGACCGGACCGCACCGCGGGGCTGGCTACTTGCTGGAAGGGGGTGGGGAGACCGGAACGCACCGCGGTGCTGGGGGGTGGGGGGGACCGCGAACCTGGCGCTCTGCACTCAAGTATCCCTAAATTTTCAACAGGGTTTCCTACTGCCAGATATATCACTGCTGTGTGTTACCTGGGAAGAGAGGGAGGGTCTTCTACAGCAATGTGGATTCCACCCTGGCCCCTATGCAGCTTGCCTGTGTGCAGCCATGGTCCCCCCACCCCTCGCTGCACAGTGGATCGTACGAGTTAGCCTGACAGGGACAAGGACCACGGTGGCTCTCCCTATAAACTTGCGAAAGCACATTGCCCACGCTCTGGCTGCAACTTTTCAAGAGATTACCGAGGCAGATTACAGAGACGTGATAGAGCAAATCAATGGGGTATTCCACATTTAGGCATGCATGCAGGCAGCCATAACCCAAACCGTCCTCTCCCAAAACATAAAAATCTGCTTACCCCAAGCATGCTCCTCAGCTTCTTCCTCACCAGCAACTTCCAGCTGCTGCGACTGGCTAGCCTCCTCCTGGCTTGAGAAGAGCTCCTGGCTGCATGCCTCCTGGGACTCCGGGATGTCTCCCTCCACCACAGTAGCCTGACTCTCGGCTTCCTCTACACCCTCCCCCACTTCTCCCTGCTCCGAACTCTCCATCGTGCTCCTAGGATTGGCAGTGGGGTCACACCCAAGTATGGCATCCAGCTCCTTGTAAAAACGGCAGGTTGTGGGGGCAGCTCCTGAGCGGCAATTTCCCTCATGGGCTTTGCAGTAAGCACTGCGCAGTTCCTTAATTTTTACCCTGCACTGCAACGCGTCCCATTCATGGCCCCTTCTCAGCAAGGACTGTGATATCTGCCCATAGGTATCATAATTTCTCTGGCTGGAGTGCAGCTGTGCTTGCACAGCTTCCTCATCCCAAACACTGATGAGGTCCTGCAGCTCGAAACTGTTCCATGCTGGGGTTCGTCTGGGGCGTGGAGGCATGGTCGCTGATTGATTGATTGATTGCACTCCACACCTGGCTGAGCAAACAGGAAGGGGATTTTTAAAATTCCCGGGGCATTTAAAGGTGGGGTCAGCTGAGCCCAGGGCAGTGGAATGTGCATGATTACCAGAGAGGCTGATAAGGTATGCTGGGATACCTCCTTATACCCCGGAGGTCAATAAAAGCGCTGGTGGGCGTCCACACTTGCTGACCAGCGCTGGACCACCAGCGCTGGAATCCCTACACCTGAGGCTCGACCGGGTGTACAGCCAGCGCTGCAACCAGGGAGTTGCAGCGCTGGCCGTGCTTTGCAAGTGTGGTCACATCCTAAGTTGCAGCGCTGTAACCCCCTCACCAGCGCTGCAACTCTCTAGTGTAGCCATGGCCTTTGTTCCTGTGAATAAATCTTATGATGTGAGAAAATGCCTTTGCTCTTGATAGCTAGGGACAGATCTTAGTCTTGTTTACATTGGTGTAAATCTAGTGTAATGCCATAGACTTTGATGAAGTTACTGCAGTATCATATCACAGTAACCAAGAGAAGAATCAGGACCTTTTTGTGGGGTAGCAGCAGACTGTAAAATCATGACCTTTTACAGACATTAAGTTAACCACTGTTACAAGTTTGGCCACATTTCTTGTAACAACCACTGCCTATAAACTTCATATACTGGCATTAGTTGATTGGAATAGTTCATTTGGTGTTTGAAGTGATCATCGCTGCTTTTCTTTTCTTTCTTTTTTTTTTTTTTTCAATTTTCAGTGTGGAAACTAGTGTCAAATCTGACATAATTATAATCCTTTTTTAAAAAACAAAAGCCTTTTAAAAGTTCAACTTTTTCGGGTTCCTTTAAAAAAAAAAGTACCTTTTTAAAGCCAAAATTCGTTTGCATTTGATCTTAAAGTACAATATAAAATGAGTTTTCAAGAGTTGCTAAAAGTAGCGTTGGGCTTACTGAGTAAATGTCAGAACTAGGCTGCTTTATGATGCATAAAAAAGGCTGAAATTTTTTTTCTGCTTGTTTTTAATATTAGAAATTCATATCCTTTCTAGTTTGAAAAGACACTCTGACTGGAGACCTAGTGAAACTGACATTTTATGAACAAAGCAAGTGAAAGTTAGGGCAGGGAAGTGATATTTTAGTCACTGTTTGGCTTTTTTATTAACAATGTATTTAATTTCAGTTACTAACACTTCAGTGAGAATGTATGTCCAAGATTTTATTCCACCCCTTCAATTAGTAGTGAGAGCTCATGATAAACATGATCTAGCACATCCTCCACCAGAACCAGAGGAGACGGGGCTTGACATTTCTAATAGTTCTAAACTGAAAAGTAAGCACACAAAATAAACAAAACAAAATAAAAAACAACGTTGGTATCCCTTTCCTACATTATAAAGAAGCAAAAAAGAGCACAAGCCTAATTTTAAGAGATTCTTTGCAGGTCACCTTTAATTTTTTTTAATGTGGTGTAATCAGTGTTCCCTCTAATTTTTCCCACCCTTGTGCAGAATGAGTTTTGTTATGTGCACCAATGTGGAGATGTGTCACACATCCCCTTCATATTGGTGCATAACAAAATTCATGTGGTGGAGGTGAGGCTGAGAGGTGTGGAGTGTGGGAGGGGGCTCAAGGCTGGGGCAGAGGGTTGGGTGCAGGGGTGTGAGGGCTCCAGCTGAGGGTGCAGGCTCTGGAGTGGGGCCTGGGATGAGGTGCAGGAGGGTGTTCCAGGAGGGCTACAACAAGGAGAGAGGACTCCCCCCAGCTCTCTCTCGCTGCAGCAGCAGCACCGGGGACGGGGGAGCAGCACCTCTCTCCGTTGTGGCAGCTCTGGGGCTCCAGGATAGGCAGCAGGGGAAGGTCAAGGAAGGGGTTAGGGTGCCCCTCCCCCTGCCGGTCCCCAGGCGGGTTCGCTGAGTGCCTGCGTAGTGCTAAATAGACTGTCGCAGTTTGCAGAAACTTAGGTTGTATAGTTTCCAGAACAATTAAGCAGCTTTGCTCAAAAAGCAATTTTCACATATAATTTCTGCAACATAGTCATAGGCCTGTGTACAGTAGAGAAATATATCATGCTAAAAAGTGTGTGTTTGCTGTGGCATGTTTGTAACGTGTTCTGCATCCACATGTAAATACTCTCAAACAGTTGAATAAATGTGCTAAATACCGTTTGGACTGTACTTGTTTACAGCAGGGCTGAATACAATGCGTGAACTATTGTAAGTGATGGTATGGATACAGGCTACCTGAAGTTCAAGTAACCCTCTTAATGCTTTAGTGCACTGCTATCTTTTTGAAGTCTCCAGAATGTCTTGTTCCTGGAAACTGTGTTGGGAACTGTGGAATGGGTATCCAGAGCAGGTTGCAAGTGGCACAGTTTAGATCAGTGCTAATGTGGATGTGATGCAAACCTGCAAGAGCTGTTAAAATGATAGTGTATGGCTAGTATGGGCACAATGAACTGTTAGTATGTGATGCTATCAGTTCAGTTACAAACTGTTGAATTCTAGAGAGTAGAGAATGCCTGAGAGTTTGGTCAAGCCAGTGGTCCAAGATAAATGTTCATTGCTAGAATTTCTTGTTGCCTAATCTGTTGTCTGTTCACTGCATTTGTAAGCCATGATCCTGCAAACATTTGTGTGCATTTTTAAATTCGTGCACCGCAATACTCCCATTGACTTCAATGGGGTATCTTGCATATAAGAGTGTGCAGAATCGGAGCCTTACTGTTACAGTAACTCCTCACTTAAGGTCGTAATTATGTTCCTGAAAAATGCAACTTTAAATGAAACGATGTTAAATGAATCCAGTTTTCCCATAAGATTTAATGTAAATGCTGGGGGTTAGATGCCAAGGAATTTTTTTGGGGGGCAGACAAAAGGCATTATATAGTGTATAGTACTGTACTGTGGTTGGGGAGTGCCCCTACCTTACCCCACACAGGCATAGCCCTCTGCAGCAAGGACACTAGGAAGCACTTTCGCACTTCTCCAGCTTCCCTGGAGAAGAACAGGCGCTGACTTTGCTGAGGATGCTCCAGGCCTGCCTCTTCCTGGCCTCCCTCCACTCCAGGCCCACCTCTTCCCACTCTCCCTCTCCTCCCCTCTCCCCGCCCACCCCCCGAAAGTCCTAAGTGCCACCAGACAGCTCTTGGGCGGCACTTAGGACTTTCTGGGAGGGAGGGGGAGGAGCAGAGACGTGACACTTCCCCGCTCATCCCCCTCCCTCCCAGCACTTCTCTGCCACCAAACAGCTGTTTGGCAGTGCTTAGAGGGAGAGGAGCGGAGATGCAGCACTTCCCTGCGCCTCCCTCACCCTCCAAGAAAGTCTTAAGCGCCACCAAACAGCTTTTGGTGGTGGGGAAAGTGTTGGGAGGAAGGAGGTTGAGGCGGAGAAGAGAACTTGTGCAATGCTCCGTTGTAAAGTCACTGCTCTTCCACAGAATCTGACAAGCAGTGGAAAGAGCAGGCAGCCAGACAATGTTATAAGGGAGCATTGCACAACTTTAAACGAGCATGTTCTCTAATAGAGCAGGTGTGTAACTTTGAAACAACATTAAGCGGGAGGAAGTTAAGTGAGGAGTTACTATGCTATATTTGCTTGTCTTTTAGATTTGTTGTTAATTTAGATGAAAATATTTTATTACCATGACTAAAATTGATCCCATCCTTATAATATTTTTTCTTCATGATTTAAATAAGCCTGGGTGAGGTTTTTTTATAGAGAGACTTAAAATTTAATTGCAGTTTTCTGTCATACCCTCTTAAAAGGTTGAAAATTGTGTGTTTCCAAATGGCTGCTGTTCTACATTTGACAAACCTACTTTTTACTCAGTTCTGATGAGTCTTAAAATGAGCCTTTCGTCAGTATCTTTGTTCTGTGTCATCTGTCTTAAGGTAACTTTAAAAAAAAATAGGGTTCAGAGTGGTAGCCTTGTTAGTCTGTGTTAGCAAAAACAACAAGGAGACCTTGTGGCACCTTAGACACTAACAAATTTTTTGGGGCATAAGCTTTCACGGGCTAGAACTTCTTCATCAGATGCATGGAGGGGAAAATATAGTAGCAGGTATAAATACACAGCACATGAAAGGATGAGAGTTGCCTTACCAAGTGGGAGGTCAGTCTAACAGGACAATTCAATTAACAGTGGGATACCAAGGGAGGAAAAATCACTTTTGTAGTGGTAATGAGTGGCTCATTTCAAACAGTTGACAAGAAGGTGTGAGTAACAGTAGGGGGAAATTAGTATGGGGGAAATTAGGCTTAGGTTTTGTAATGACCCAACCATTACCAGTTTTTATTCAGGCCTACATTTGATGGTATCCAGTTTGCAAATTAATTCCAGTTCTGCAGTTTCACGTTTGGAGTCTGTGTTTTATATTTTTTTGTTGAAGAATTGCCACTTTTAGGTCTGTTATTGACTGACCAGGGACACTGAAGTGTTCTTCTACTGGTTGTTGAATGTTATAATTCCTGATGTCAGATTTGTGTCCATTTATTCATTTGCGTAGAGACAGTCCGGTTTGGCCAATGTACATGGCAGAGGGGCATTGCTGGCACATGATAGCATATGTCATATTGGTAGATGTGCAGGTGAGCGAGCCCTTGATGGTGTGGCTGATGTGGTTAGGTCCTATGATGGTGTCCCTGGAATAGATATGTGGACAGAATTGGCACTAGGGTTTGTTGCAGGGTTTACCTGCTACTGTATTTTCCACTCCAGCCATCTGATGAAGTGGGCTGTAGCCCATGAAAGCTTGTGCCCAAATAAATGTGTTAGTCTCTAAAGTGCCACAAGGACTCCTTGTGTTTTTTCTAACATATATAGGTAAGCTGATCTGACACTAACGGAGCCCAGTGTGAAGGATTAGTATTAACATGAACTATTGTTTTTCCTCTAACTACTTGAGGAGAGGGAATATATTTTAAAAAAATACTGCATGATCAAAAGGGTAATGTCTGAGCCTAGCAATTTTGAGATGACAAATTTAAGGTCTATATTACCTGACAGAGCTACTTTTATTAATATTGCAATAGCATTCATAGATACCATAACGAGTTATTGTTATGGCTTATGGTCTGCATTGCTTGTATCTATCTAGTTTAGTTTTTTATTACTCTTAACGTAAATAGGTATTGAACTACAATTTTGTAATCCTGGCATGTAAATAAGGTATGTTGTAACATAACTTAATTACAAAGAAATGTCAAGATACTGCACAAGGCAACGTGTTCATAATTTGGATGGGGAAAAGGTCATATCTGCTGCTTGTAACGATTTAACTTAATACAAAATTTTCTTGTCTCATGTTATTCATGCTATGCAGAAAGAAGGAAAGAAAGAGCGAGCAATTGTGGACAAAGTGTTTGTTGCAAGAATTTGTCGAATCCTGAAAATAATGGTCCCTAGAACATTTTGTAAAGAGGTAAGCATTGCCATCCGGTTACAAATAAAAATGATCCAATTTCTTAGTCATGTAGCTTTTCGTAGTAATCATAGGTCTGAAAACATAAATACTTTGATTGCTCTCTTTCTTCTACTAGACTAGAAAAATAGCATGTCATTAGTGGCACATTAAAAAAAAATCATGGTTTTGGATTAAATATTAGAAATTCAAGTTCACATGCAGATAATTTTAAAATTAAATAGTTATCTAGTCTGATAGTTATAATATAGGCCATAGAACAGGGGTTCTCAAACTGGGAGTTGGGACCCCTCAGGGGATCACAAGGTTATTGCATGAGGGGGTCACAAGCTGTCAACCTCCACCCCAAACACCACTTTGCCTCCAGCATTTATAATGGTGTTAAATATATTTAAAAAGTACTTTTAATTTATAAGGGGGGTCACACTCAGAGGATTGCTATGTGAAAGGGGTCACCAGTAAAAAAAAGTTTGAGAGCCACTGCCATAGAACTTTGCTTAATAATTCCTGCATCGAGCCCAGTAACTTGTGGTTGAGCTGTAGAGTATCTTTTAGAAGGACAGCTAGTGTTGATTTACTATATATGATGAAGAACTGATTATCTTTCTTGGTGATTTCTTCTGGAGGTTAATAACCTTCATTGTGAATTGTGATTTAGCTTTTGGTGGCCAAGTTCCACCTACTAAAGAGCCATTTTGGCCAAAATCAATGAATGTCTTCGTAGGAAAACTGCTCAGACTAGAATTTTCAAGATAAAATTCTCTGCTGTATGCACCAACCAGGGGTCACTATACCCCAAACTTGTATATTCTGTAAGCATCTGGAGATATTTTTAGGATGAGAGAATCAGTTCAACTCTGAACGCAAGCTCTGATGTACAGGCATTAGAGGCTCATTACGGATTGCATTGTTTGGCTTTCTAGGCTGAAAAGTTGCCCCTGAATGCTTAAATTTGGTTCATAAGCTTGTTCCTTAACATGTCTACACTTTCTCTCCATTTGTTAGAATACTTGTGTCGTGAGGTGTACAGTTCTCAGTGGGTAAATACGTAAAGGTCTGTGTGTGTTGCGGAAGTCACGGATTCTGTGACCTCTGTGACTTCTGCAGCAGCCTGGTGTGGCTGGCCCAGGAGCTGCCTGAGCAGCTCGGACAGCCCTTGGGCCAGGCACACTGGCTGCTTCCGGGGCAGTCTGGGCCCCTACCCCCCCTTAGCAGCAGGAGTTGTGAGGGGGGTGGGCTCAGGGCTGGGGATTGGGGTGCAGGGGAGTGCTTACAGAGTGGGTGGGGGTTCCCCAGAAGGTTGACAGGAACTTCCCTCCCTCAGCTCCTATCTCCACATGCTGCCTCTGCCTACAGGCACGGCCCCTGTAGCTTCCTTTGGCCGTGGTTCCCAGCCAATGGGAGCTGCAGAACTTGGCCTTGGAGCAGAGCGGAGGCAGCACATGGAGATAGGAGCTGGGGTTGCCGCTTCCCAGGAGCTGGGTAGGGATCCTGCCCAACCCTCCCTCCCCAGCACCTGCTGCACCGCCCAAGCACCTGTGTCCCACTCCCCAGGCCACGCCCCTCTTCCCAGCACCCATGTGCCTTCCCCCCAAGCAACTGTATGCCCCCCCGGGCCACGCCCCCCATTCCAGCATCCGCAGCTCTTCCCTCGGCTGCACGCCCCCGCCAAGCACCCATGCCGCTCCTCAGATCACCACCCACAGTGCCCCCCGAGCCTCCCCCCCCCCCAGTTTTAGTCAAGGGTATACAGCAAAAGTCATGGACAGGTCACGGGCCATGAATTTTTGTTTAGTGCCCATGACCTGTCCATGACTTTTACTAAAAATACCCATGACTAAAATGTAGCCTTATGTATATGTAATAAACCATATTAGCATTTAGAATGCAGAAAAGTAACCTCTTGTACAAAAGAGATCTTCCTAATAACAAGTATAGTAACGGACTTTTGTTATAGAAAACATTATGTATTAGAATCTGACCTATAAAGTAAGCAAAGTGTTTCCCTTAAAAAGGAGTGGAAGATTTCTACCTTCCCAATTTTCCATTGGGTTATTTTAATTTTTGTGTTGTCATTACTAAACATTGATTAATTGCTTGCTTGTTTTGTATTAGACAGGTTATTTGATACTTATTGCCGTTATGCTGATAGTGCGCACATATTGTGATATTTGGATGATTCAAAATGGAACAGTTATTGAAAGGTACCTGTAAATTATTTAAGTAGCTACTTTTAAATATTGTCTTGTTTCTCATATACAATGATAGGATGATGATCATGGAAGAAAATCCTGTGATAAATATGAACTGTCTAAGCCAAATAATATGAACTGCCATGATATATGAATATCTGCAACTCTGATAAAATGGTAATATTTTAAAAAGAAAAACATAAAATGATACATATAGGATCCTACAAATGTAGGACTGGAAGGGACCTTAAGAGGTCATCTAGTCCAGTTCCCTGTGCTGAGGCAGGGCAAGGACACCTAGACAAGTGTTTGTCTAATCTTTCCTGAAGAGCCTCCAGCAAGGGTGATTCCACAATCTGTCTTGGAAGCCCAGTCCAGTGCTTAACTATCATTACAGTTAGAAAGTTTTTCCTAATATCTAACCTAAGGCCATGTCTACACTACCACTTATGTCAGCAAAACTTATGTTGCTCAGGGGTGTGTCATAGCTATTTCCATTCATTTAGGTGGGTTTATGATTTCGACAGGAGTGCTTTCTCCCATTGGCATAGAGTGGCTACATAACCAATCTTACACCGGTGCAGCTGCATTAGTATGGCTGTGCTGCTGTAAGTTTGCTAGTGTAGACATGGCCTAAATCTGCATTGCTGCAAATTAAGCTGAGTACTTCTTGTCCTACCTTCAGTGGATGTGGTGAGTAATTGATCACCATCCTCTTTATAACAGCTCTTAACATATTTGAAAATTGTTAGGTTCCACCAAGTCGTCTTTTTTCAAGATTAAACATGTCCCCTTTTTTTAACCTTTCCTCTTAAGTCAGGTTTCTAAATCTCTTATTTTTATTGCTCTCCGCTGGGGACACGCTCACTTTCCCTAAGGATGGTACCCAGAGTTGGACTCAGTATTCCAGCTGAGGCCTCACCAGCGCTGAATAGAATGTGACAGTTACCTGATGTGTCTTACATACAACACGCCTGCTAATACACCTCAGAATATTAGCCTTTTCTGCAACTTCGCGTTGTTCACACTCATTCAACTTGTGATCTGCTGTAGCCCCCAGATCCTTTTCAGCAATGCTATCATCTAGCTTGTTGTTCCTAATTTTGTAGTTGTGATTTTTTTTTTTCTTCCTCGGTATAGTACTTCGCACTTGTCTTTATTGAATTTCATCTTGTTGGTTTCAGATCAGTTCTCCAATTTGTCAAGGTTGTTTTGATTCCTAATCCAATCTAGTCCTCTAAAGGTCTAGGAAGCCTCCCAGCTTGGTGTCAGCCGCAAATTTTATAAGAGTACTCTCCACTCCATTATCTAAGAAATTGATAAAAATATTGAATAGTACTAGACCCAGCACAGACCCCCACTGTATGTGTTCCCCCAGTTTAACTTGTGGGGTGGAAAGAAGATTTGATTTTTTTTTTTTTAAATCTGAGTTACATGATTCTAAAGCGGGATGCATTTTTTAAAATTGAAGTTAGCTCTTTCATACTGTAGATATTATCAGTCCCTCTTGTTTTCTGGATAGTGGGGTCTCTGAGGGCACTATCGGCTCATGAGATAGAAATCAACTGTTCCTACAGAGAGCGATCCATAATATAATACTGCTGTCGTGTTCCCTATAGTAGATGGAAAAAGTCAATTTTCTTGTTGCACTTCTGCAGTAATGTATTTTGCAGTGCTTTTGACATGTGTAGTTATGCAATCATTAAAGCAACATTATTTTCTATGTTATCTACATCCACTAAAGGCAAGACAAGAAGTAATGAGATTAACGTGCAGCAAGGGAGATTTAGGTTAGGTATTAGGAAAAACAGTCTAACTATAAGGGTAGTGAAGCTCTGAAATAGACTTCCAAGGGAGGTGTGGAATTCCCATCATTGGAGGTTCTTAAGGAGAGGTTGGACAAACACCTATCAGCGATGGTCTAGGTTTACTTGGTCCTGCCTCAGTGCAGGATGCTAGACTTGATGACTTCTTGAGGTCTCTTTCAGCATTACATTTCTTTGGTTCTGTAATCATAAATATATATAGTTGTTGAATTATGTACAATGTTATTTTTCTTGCGCTGCAATCATAAGTAAGAAATTCTTTTTTACATTTATAGTTTCAATCCCACTTGGTAAACAGTTGTTGAAAACAGTAGCATGCACATGCTCTACTGATGCTAAATGTTTCATAACTGATGCAGTTCTGAAGCAATTTGCTTTTAATCTTAAAGATGTTTTGCCATAATAGATTTATTTTGAATAATTTCAGCTAATTAAAAAAAAACTCCGTTGCTCCTATGTTTTCCTATTTGTTTTTGCTTCAAAATCTGAGTTTATTGTGATATTTAAATTAAATGGTGTGGATTCTTCCTTCTTGCCTGCCATCTCTCTGAAAATAAAAATCTATATTTAATCTTTCTCAACAAACAGATGTAGAAAAATAAATCTTGATTCTAAATGTAGTTTAAATGCTTACCTAAAAATAAATTTGCAATTCTCACATGGTTTAATACAACATGTATTCTTTTTGATGAATTAAATAGATGCCCCTCATTTAATTTCATCCTCTTGTCACCTTTCATATCCATTTTCCTTTCTAAACTGTCTACGAAGGCAACAGCGATAATTTTTATTAAAAGTAAAGATATGAAGAATCCAAATGGGTCCTTAATTGTTCTTCCCAATGGTGTACACTATCTCAAAGCCTCCAATCCTAATGTTATAGTATCAGGGAAACTATTATAAAGAATAGCTGTCCCTGCAACATAAAGAATGGGATAGGTTCTAGTACAGTGTCATCATGAAGGTGAATCTTTTATTTCTTATATATTTTTGTTAGAGACCATTTTTATATCTTAATTTTTAACTGCTTGTTGTGTGGAGGTTGTTTTTGTTTTTAACATTAGAAATAGTCGGTGGTTGCTTCCTCTCTTTGGGGGTGATTGTTAAAGATTTATTTTACAGTCCTTACGAGTGCTATAAATCCCTTAAAACATAGATGAGATTCTTGCTCTGGAGTTTGCAATCTAATATTACCCCCTGCATGAGGGTAAGAACATGGACCCTTTTCTAAGACACCATAATAGAGGCCCAACTTAAATGTATACCCCAAATTAAAAAACACAGTAGAAGAACTAAAAAAGAGCCACCATGGCTTAACAACCATATAAAAGAAGTAGTGAGAGAAAAAAGGGCATCTTTTAAAAAGTGGAAGTCAAATCCTAGTGAGGTAAGTAGAAAGGAGCATGAAGACTGCCAAATTAAGTGTAAAAATGTAATAAGAAAAGCCAAAAAGGAGTTTGAAGAACAGCTAGCCAAAAACTCAAAAGGTAATAAAATGTTTTTAAGTACATCAGAAACCGGAAGCCTGCTAAACAACCAATGAAGCCCCCGGATGATTGAGATACAAAAGGAGTACTTAGAGATGATAGTCACTGCAGAGAAACTAAATGAATTCTTTGCCTCTGTCTTGATGGCTGAAGATGTGAGGGAGATTCCCAAACTTGAGCCATCCTTTGTAGGTGACAAATATGAGGAATTGTCACAGATTGAAGTGTCATTAGAGGAGGTTTTGGCATTAATTGATAAACTTAACAGTAACAAGTCACCGGGACCAGATGGCATTCGCCCAAGGGTTCTGAAAGAACTCAAATGTGAAATTGCGGAACTATTGACTATGATTTGTAACCTGTCCTTTAAATCAACTTTTGTTCCCAGTGACTGGAAGATGGCTAATGTAACACCAATGTTTAAAAAGGGCTCTAGAGGTGATCCTGGCAATTACAGACCAGTCAGTCTAACATCAGTACCAGTCAAATTGAAATAATAGTTAAGAATAAAATTGTCAGACACATAGAAAAACGCAAATCATTGGGCAAAAGTCAACATGGTTTATGTAAAGGTAAATCATGTCTTACTAATCTGTTAGAGTTCTTTGAAGGGGTCAACAAACATGTGGACAAGGGGGATCCAGTGGACATGTACACCTCTACCCCAATAGAACGCGACCCGATATAACACGAATTCGGATATAAAGCAGTAAAGCAGCGGGGAGCCCTGGGCCCTTTAAAGTGCCACCCGAGCCCTGCTGCTTTACTGCTTTATATTCAATTCTTCTTCGAGTGCTTGCTCATATCCATTGCAATTAGGTGTGCGCGTGCACATTCGTCGGAGACTTTTTACCCTAGCAACACTCGGTGGGCCGGCAGGTCGCCCCCTGGAGTGGCGCCAGTATGGCGCCTGATATATACCCCTGCCGGACCATCCGCTCCTCAGTTTCTTCTTACCGCCAGTGTCGGTCGTTGGAACAGTGGAGCGCGGCTTAGCTGTTCTCCACTTCCCTAGCGATTCACTCTCTATAGTATTGTGTATATAGTTCTTTTACTGTAGTTCTAGTTAGTTTTTAGAGTTGTGTATATAGTTAAAGAGGATCAGGGGCTCGCCCCTTCTCCTCCCCCGGTACCAGGGCCCATGCCCGGTTCACCGGGTTTCAAGCCTTGTGCGGCCTGTCATCGGCCAATGCCCACAGGAGATCCACACAACTCCTGTCTGAAGTGCCTAGGCGAATCCCACCTTGCGGACAAGTGCCAGATCTGCAAGGCGTTCAAGCCCCGGACAAAGAGGGAACGGGACATTCGCCTAAAACAGCTTTTGATGGAGGCAGCTTTGACTCCTCCATCCTCGGCACCGACTCCGGCACCAGGACCAAGCGTCTCTTCCGCACCGAACCGCCCGGCACCAATAAAGGCTCCGCTCCCCCACCCTTCACTGCCCCAACACTCCAGCCGGCGCCACTCCCTCTCCCTGAGGAGCAAGAAGCACAAGGCTCCTGCGGCAACTACAGCTACGCTGCAGTTGGAGCATATTTCCAAGATGGACCGCCCGGCACCGTCATCTGCCGTGGCACCGCTTGCCTCTGCACCGTCGATTCCAGCTTCACGGGAGCTGTTGAGTCCTGTGCCTACCAGCTCCCCAGCATGCGCTGTGGTTGAGCTCGTCGCACCCTCCACGCCGGAGACCTTCTCTGCGGCGCGCGACCTAATCACTCTGACAGAGCCCGAATTGCCCCAACCCCCGGCACCGCCGGTGCGGGTTATTCAGTCGCTGGGCAAGCCCACCCTGGTGCGACCACGTTCATCGAGCACCACTGAACACCGTCGGTCCTGCTCCAGATCCCGAGATCACTCTCGGCCTCGACATCGCTCAAGTTCCTGGCGCCGCTCACAGTCCCGGTACCGTTCTCCACGGCACCGGTCGTACTCGTGGCACCACTCGAGATCCCGGTCGCCGTCGTGGTACTCTCGGCACCGGTCCAGATTGTGGCACCGACGTACTTACGGCAGCCGATCCTGGCATGACGATATAAGGCACCGGTCGACCTCCCGGCACCGCGCTGGTAGCAAGTCCCGGTCCCACTCCGGATACCGCCATGGTTCCTGGTACCGCTCACCGGTACCGCGTAGAGACGAGCTCTATGGACGCAGAGACCTGGCTCAGTCAACATCAGCTCCTCCGTGGCCATCGCATCACCCGTCTGCCTCCTCACACACGGATAGCGCCTCCTACGGGGGTTCAGATGCAGAGGCCCACCCGGATCATGGACCACCTCAATGGTCCTTTTGGATGCCTTGGGCCTATCACCAAGCCCAGGGCGAGCCAATGGGCCCAGCACGCTCCAGCCAGTCAGAGCACCATGCGCCAGAGGCCACAGTCAGCCGGCCTCCCCCCGCTGGTATGGAGGAAGACCCTGCGCATTCCCTTGCGCAGCATGACGTTCTGGAAACGGAAGTCCCCCAGGACGAGGCTTCAGTGCAAGAACCACTCATCCCTGGATTATCATTCTCCTCTTCCCTGGATGAGGCAGTAGCGGGCACATCATCATCGGGGCCCCCGCCAATTGATCTCCGAGCGCATCAGGACCTTCCGCGGCGTATTGCCCAGAATATAAATCTTCCCATAGAGGAAGTTCCTGAAGTGGAGGACCCAGTGGTTAGCATATTATCCACGGAAGCACCGACCAGGGTGGCCCTCCCCTTCATCAAATCGATCCAAGCCAAGGCAGACACCATCTGGCAGTCCCCGGCTTCCATACCACCCACAGCCAGGGGAGTGGAAAGAAAGTACATGGTGCCGTCCAAGGGGTATGAGTACCTCTACGTGTACCCCGTCCCCTGCTCGTCAGTGGTACAGTCGGTCAACGAACGGGAGTGCCACGGCCAGCAAGCTCCCGCGCCAAAATCTAGGGAGGCCAGGTGCATGGATTTGCTGGGCCGGGAAATCTACTCTGCGGGAGGCCTTCAGCTCCATGTGGCGAACCAACAGGCCCTCTTATGCCGTTACAGCTACAACACCTGGGAAGCTGTCGGCAAGTTTACCGAGTTGGTTCCCCAAGACTCACGTCAGGAGTTTTCAGCTCTCCTAGAGGAGGGGAAGAGGGTTGCCAGAACCACACTGCAAACCTCCTTAGATGCCACCGATTCGGCAGCCAGAACGCTCGCCTCTGGCATAGCCATGCGTCGCATATCTTGGTTACAAGTGTCCAGCCTACCGCCTGAGCTACAATATACCATCCAAGACGTGCCATTCGACGGGCAAGGTCTATTCTCACAAAAGACAGATCCCAGACTACAGAGTCTGAAGTACAACCGGGTTATCATGCGTTCGCTGGGAATGCATACACCCCAGACTCAGAGACGGTCCTTCCGCTCACAACCTCAGCGCCCTTACCCCCCGCCTCGGCCAAGACAGGATCTTGCCCGGCGACGAGGCCGCACGACCCGCAGACGTCAGTCTGGACCTCAAGGGGGCAACAATTCCGGTCCCACCAAACCACCGCCGGGACCCAAAGCAAACTTTTGAGGGTGCACCTGAGAGCGGCGTACCAATTCCCTCCCCGGATCCTCTTCATTTTTACAACCGCCTCTCCCCGTTCTCCCAGCGTGGTCCCAGCTGACCTCGGATCGTTGGGTTCTATGCATGGTGGAGCTTGGATACTGTCTTCAGTTTATTTCTACCCCCCTCCTCATCCCTCTTCAGGGACCCCTCTCACGAGCAACTCCTCATCCAGGAGGTTCGCAAGCTCCTCTTGATCGGAGCTATAGAGGAGTTAAGGGGCAAGGGGGTTTATTCCCGGTATTTCTTAATCCCCAAGTCAAAAGGGGGCCTCCGGCCCATCCTGGACCTGTGAGGGCTGAACAAATTCATCAAAAAGTTCAAGTTCCGCATGGTATCCTTAGGAACCATCATTCCTTCCCTGGATCCCGGAGATTGGTACGCCGCTCTCGACATGAAGGGTGCATATTTCCACATTGCAATTTATCCCCCGCACAGGAGGTATCTGCACTTTGTGGTAAATCAGGGTCACTACCAGTTTACTGTCCTTCCCTTTGGTCTTTCCTCGGCCCCCTCGGGTCTTCACCAAGTGTTTGGCGGTCGTCACTGCTTCCCTGCGCCGTCGTTGAATACACATCTTCCCTTACCTCGACGACTGGCTTATCCGAGGGACTTCAGAGGCGCAGGTGCTCGCCCATGTCGCCTTCATCAGGGAGCTGTTTGTGAGTCTAGGCTTGATCATCAACTTGGACAAGTCCACTCTGGTGCCTACGCAGAGGATAGAATTTATCGGGGCAATGCTGGACTCCAACCTTGCGACAGCCAGTTTACCCCTGCACCGGATCCAAGCCATAGTCTCCCTTGTCGAAAGTCTGCAAAGCTTTCCAACCACTTCTGCTCGTACTTGCCTTGCTCTCCTGGGGCACATGGCTGCATGCACTTTCGTCACGAGGCATGCAAGACTGCGCGTGCGCCCTCTGCAAACCTGGCTCGCGTCGGTCTATCGGCCAGGCAGGGACGCCATAGACACAATCCTGACAATTCCGCTAGATGTTCTAGGCTCCCTCGACTGGTGGAAGACGTCATCCCGAGTGTGTGCGGGCCTGCCGTTTCATCCTCCCCAGCCCTCCGTGTCCCTAACAACGGACGCATCCTCGCTGGGCTGGGGTGCCCACCTAGTGCTCCTGCACACCCAAGGCCTCTGGTCACCACGGGAACTGACGCGCCACATCAATGTGCCGGAGCTGAGAGCAGTCCGACTGGCATGCCAAGCTTTTCAGCCACATCTACACGGCCGTTGTGTTGCGGTGTTCATGGACAACACAACGGCCATGTATTACATCAACAAGCAGGGCGGGACCCGGTCCACCCCTCTGTGTCAGGAAGCAATACGCCTGTGGGACTTTTGTATAGCCCACTCCATACATCTAGTGGCCTCCTTTCTCCCGGGGGTACGGAACACCCTCGCGGATCACCTGAGCAGATCCTTCCTATCCCATGAATGTTCCATCCATCCGGACGTTCTCCATTCCATTTTCCAGAGGTGGGGATTTCCCCACATAGACCTGTTTGCATCCAGAATGAACAGGAAATGTCAGGTGTTCTGCTTTCTGCAGGGTCGCTCCCCGGGCTCCCTGTCGGACGCATTCCTGATCTCGTGGACGGGCCGCCTCTGTTACGCCTTTCCACCCTTCCCTCTTGTCCACCGAGTCCTGCTCAAACTCCGAAGGGACAGAGCTCGCCTCATCCTGATCGCTCCGGCTTGGCCGAGGCAGCCCTGATACACCATGCTGCTCGACCTGTCCCTGGCAGACCCAGTTCCCCTGCCGCTTTGGCCGGACCTGATCACACAAGACTTCGGCAGGATGCACCATCCGGACCTGCAGTCCCTTCATCTGACTGCATGGCTCCTGTCTGGTTAAACCAGTCAGAGTTGCGCTGTTCCGCTGCAGTACAGCAGGTGTTGCTGGGTAGCAGGAAGCCCTCCACGCGCTCTACCTACCTCGCAAAATGGAAGCGCTTCTGCCACTGGTGTAACCAGCACGGCCATTCTCCGCATTCTGCATTAGTCCCCACTATCCTGGACTACGTGTGGTCTCTCAAATAGCAGGGGTTGGCGATCTCCTCTCTACGAGTACATCTGGTGGCTATATCCACCTTCCATCCGGGCGAAGCTGGCAGTTCTGTTTTTTCTCACCCTATAGTTTCAAGATTCCTTAAGGGCTTGGAGCGACTATACCCACAGGTCAAACGGCCTACTGCTACCTGGGACCTGAACCTTGTCTTAACCAGGCTCATGGGGCCCCCTTTCGAGCCTTTGGCCACATGCTCGCTGCTGTACCTGTCCTGGAAAGTAGCTTTCCTAGTCGCTATCACCTCGGCTAGACGAGTCTCAGAGCTTCGTGCACTGACTGTGGATCCTCCATATACTGTGTTCCATAAGGACAAGGTACAGGTGCGACCGCACCCAGCATTCCTCCCTAAGGTCGTCTCCGCCTTTCATGTTAACCAGGACATCTTCCTGCCAGTCTTTTGTCCAATGCCGCATTCATCGTGACGAGAGCAACAGCTCCATACCTTGGATGTCCGAAGGGCTCTTGCCTTCTACATCGAGAGGACCAAGCTCTTCCGACGCTCACCTCAGCTATTTGTGGCAGTGGCGGAACGTATGAAGGGCATGGCAATCTCTTCACAGCGTATTGCATCTTGGGTTACATCGTGTATTCGGGCTTGCTATGACTTAACTCATACTCAGTCGGGCCATCTCACTGCCCATTCTACCCGGGCTCAAGCCTCATCTGCTGCGTTCCTGGACCATGTTCCCATACAGGACATGTGCCGTGCGGCCATCTGGTCTTCCATCCATAAGTTTGCATCGCACTATGCATTGGTCCAACAGTCTAGAGACGATACCGCCTTCCGCTCAGCAGTCTTACGTTCTGCAACGTCTCGCTCCGACCGCACCGCCTAGGTAAGGCTTGGGAATCACCTAATTGGAATGGATATGAGCAAGCACTCGAAGAAGAAAAGACGGTTACTCACCTATGTAACTGTTGTTCTTCGAGATGTGTTGCTCATATCCATTCCACACCCGCCCTCCTTCCCCACTGTCGGAGTAGCCGGCAAGAAGGAACTGAGGAGCGGATGGGCCAGTAGGGGTATATATCAGGCGCCACTCCAGGGAGCGACCTGCCGGCCCACCGAGTGTTGCTAGGGGTAAAAAGTCTCCGAACGTGCACGCGGCGCGCACACACCTAATTGGAATGGATATGAGCAACACATCTTGAAGAGCAACAGTTACAAAGGTGAGTAACCATCTTATTCGTGTGGAGCCCTGGGCCCTTTAAATCACTGCCTGAGCCCAGCTGCCGGAGCCCTGCCAGCAGCAGAGCTCGGGCGGTGATTTAAAGGGTCAGAGGCTCTGGCCGCTGCGGGGAGCCCCAGGCCCTTTAAATCCTTGCCTGAGCTCCACTGCCAGAGCTCTGGCGGTGATTTAAAGGGCCCGAGGCTCTCCACGGCAGCTGCAGCACCAGTTCCTTTAAATCACCCCTGGGGAAGCTGGTCCAGTCTGGCATGGCGTACTGGCTCTTGCTGGTACACCATACCATACTGAACCGGATGTAACGTGGTCTCACCTATAAGGCAATGAGATTTTTTTTGGCTCCCGAGGACTGCGTTATAGCGGGGTAGAGGAATATTTAGATTTTCAGAAAGCCTTTGACAAGGTCCCTTACCAAAGGTTCTTACGTAAATTAAGTTGTCATGGGATGAGAGGGAAGATCCTTTTGTGGATTGAGAACTGGTTAAAAGACAGGGATCAAAGGGTAGGAATAAATGGTAAATTTTCAGAATGGAGGGGGTAACTAGTGGTGTTCCCCAAGGGTCAGTCCTAGGATCAATCCTATTCAATTTATTCTTAAATGATCTGGAGAAAGGGGTAAACAGTGAGGTTGCAAAGTTTACAGATGATATTAAACTGCTCAAGAAAGTTAAGACCAAAGCAGACTAAGTGATTGGGCAACACAATGGCAAGTGAAATTTAATGTGGATAAATGTAAAGTAATGCACATTGGAAAAAATAACCCTAGCTATACATACAATATGATGGGGGCTAATTTAGCTACAACTAATCAGGAAAGAGATCTTGGAGTCATGGTGGATAGTTCTCTGAAGACGTCCACACAATGTGCAGCATAAGTTAAAAAAGCAAACAGGATGTTAGGAATAATTTAAAAAGGCATAGAGAATAAGACGAAGAATGTCTTATTGCCGTTATATAAATCCATGGTACTCCTGCATCTTAAATACTGTGTACAGATGTGGTCTCTTCTCAAAAAAGATATACTGGCATTAGAAAAGATTCAGAGAAGGGCAACTAAAATGATTAGGGGTTTGGAACGTGTGCCATATGAAAAGAAGATTAAAGAGGCTAAGACTTTTCAGCTTGGAAAAGAGGAGACTAAGGAGGGATATGATAGAGGTATATAAAATCTTGAGTAGGGTGGAGAAAGTGAAAAAGGAAAAGTTTTTTACTTGTTCCCATAATATAAGAACTAGGGGCCACCTAATGAAATTAATGGGCAGCAGCTTTAAAACAAACAAAAGGAAGTTCTTCTTCACACAGCGCACAGTCAACCTATGGATCTCTTTGCTTGAGGAGGTTGTGAAGGCTAGGACTGTAACAGGGTTTAAAAGAAAACCTCCACGAATTTATCTAGTTAAGTCCATTAATGACTCTTAGCCAGGATTCATAAGGAATGGTGTCCCTAGTCTTTGTTTGTGAGAGGGTGGAGATGGATGGCAGGGAAGAAATCACTTGATCATTGCCTGTTAGGTTCACTTCCTCTGGGACACCTGGCATTGGCCACTGTCGGCAGACAGGATGCAGGGCTGGATGGATCATTGGTCTGATCCAATATGGCCGTACTTATCTTCCTAAGAAACAGTAGGGTGAGGAAGGACATGAGTATGCAACATGTTTGCAGTGTTATAGCCATGTTTGTCCCAAGGAGAGAGAGAAGGTGGGTGAGTTGGTCCAATAAAAGATACTACCTCATCCACATTGCCTCTCTCAATACAACAACTTGCGTTTTGTTTAAGGATGTACACATCTTGTAGGTATTAAGGTTTTTTTATAGTTCTTATTATTACCTGGTGATGCTTTATGGATCAGCAGAATCTTAAGGAGAGATTTAAATGAAGTGGGTTGCAGCTTGAAGAATAGGGGGTAGCGTGGAAAATGTGGACCTTAATGGTGATCCCACATGAAGCAGTAAGCTGAGCTACAGCTCTCCTTCCACTGATCACCCTATATTGATCACATTAAACTCATAGTTTTACCAGTATAACTTCATGTGTGGATGCTCTTAGTCTGGAATAAGAGTGGCTTTATTTTGGTTTAGCTTAAACTCCTTGCAAAGCAACCTACGCTAAAACAAAAAAAAAAGAAAAAGGCACGCATACTGGAATAAGTGCCTCCATGCTGACAGTTATATCAGCATAACTATAGTGGTTTATATTCACAAATTAACTTATACCACTAAAACATTTCTGTATAGAAAAGCCCTCAGTATTCCCTTCGCATTTATGTGAAGGAGAGCTACAGCTCAGGTTGTAGAGTTGTAGTTTTCCTAAGGCAGTGGTTCCCAAACTTGTTCCACCGCTTCTGCAGGGAAAGCCCCTGGCGGGCTGGGCCAGTTTGTGTACCTGCCGGATCCACAGGTTCGGCCGATTGCAGCTCCCAGTGGCTGCAATTTGCTGCTCCAGGCCAATGGGAGCTGCTGGAAGCAGCGG
This sequence comes from Gopherus flavomarginatus, assembly GCF_025201925.1. NCBI lineage: Eukaryota > Metazoa > Chordata > Testudines > Testudinidae > Gopherus > Gopherus flavomarginatus. Next base: position 81,798,074 of record NC_066623.1, on the reverse strand, counting down.
CTCGGCCTGTGCCACTTCCAGCAGCTCCCGTTGGCCTGGAGCAGGGAACTGCGGCCACTGGGAGCCGTGATGGTCCGAACCTACGGACGCGGCAGGTACACAAACCGGCCCGGCCTGCCAGGGGCTTTCCCCGCAGAAGCGGCGGAACAGGTTTGGGAACCACTGTCCTAAGGTTTTGCCAACAACCCCCAGCAAACCAAGATAAGTGAGGACCCAGTATTCTGGATATTTCAAGTGTTTTAAAGAGGAACATAAAAAAAAAAAATTGAAGCTGATAACACCTTATAAGCAAATATGAAAGGGAAAACGTAGTCCTCTTGTATTTTTTGTTTTTTGCTTCACAGTTATCTTTTATGTATAAGAGACTTTATACACTGAATAATTTCTAGCTGAGAAATACAGATTTTTTAGGTGCTAAATATAGTTCTAAAATGCCATGAATTTTTTATGAAATCTGGAACACTTTACTTGGTGTGTGTATAAGGTTAAATAATTATTTTTGTCTTGGCTAATTTCTACTCCAGACCATAAACAACTTGGAGCCATGGTTCCAATCCCTTCTCTCTTCGCCTCCCCCCACATTTTAATGGATTGGCAGATGGCCCTACTCAATCTCCTTACACCATGTTCTGATATGGTTGCAAGTACTCATTCTCTTTTCCTGTCCATTTGTTTTCTCACTTCTCATCTTCTCTGTTGTTTTTTCTTTGTTTCTCTTCTGTGTATTTCCCCCCCTCCCCTTTCTTATTCCTCTTTTTTTTCTACATACTTTTTGCTAACTTAACTTTTCCACCTTGCACCTTCCTGTCCTCCTCTCACCTCACCCCTGAAGGCTGTATGCTGCTGGGGTGAGTAGTGTCCATTTGATACCCAAGGTTACTAAGTGCCATGGGAGCAGGGAAGAGTATATGAGGCCTCCTTCTGTAGCCTCTTATGTTAGGGGCCGCAACAAGAACAAGAGGAGAGAAGGCAGGTGGCTTTCAGTGAGCCACCTTCCACTTTACCTGAAGATGAAGTTGACACAGTCGGTACTACAGTTTTCCACAGTGATCCTTTCTTATACCCCGTTACCCCTGCCCTCCTGAACTAATCAGGGCCACCCACTTGCCCTCCCCTTGGGAAACACTGGTGTGTGTAGTACTTGATTTCTTTCACAACTAACACATAGCATATGGTTGTTTGCAGTGCTATCATTGGTCGAAGCAGAAAAGATTTCAAGAAGTACTTGTTCAACTTCATTGCTGCCATGCCTGCTGTAAGTGCTTTTTTTTCCTTGCCATCTTTTTGTTAGAAGTGATTTAAAATATAAATTCAGAAATCATGAAGAGATTCCAAATGAATTTGTCAGAACTTTTAGAAGTAAACTGTTCTTAAAATGGGTGGTTTCATTTCACTTTCTGGCTGTAAGAAGTAGGAAAATATTTGAGTGGAGGTTTCACTATTGGATGCCTATTGATTCAGCAGAATTGACTTACTCTTTTAGACTGCTAGGTTTGTCTGTTAGCGCTGATGAGTAATTTAAAAATCCCTGTTGCCAATTGACTAAAGTAAGCTGTCAAGGCTTGTGATGAGGTAACTACTTAAATAGTTAGTTTTTGTTTTTCAAGCAGATTCAAAATAAAGGTAAGATTTTTCACATTAACCATCTTTCAAAACATATACAGTGTTTTTAACATGCAGGTTTTTTCTCAAGTGACTTACACCCTGTTCATATAGGAATTCTAAAACGAAGTGTTCTAGAAATAAACCCAGCACTTTAAGGGGAATAATTCTCACCAGTTAAAGAAAAATGCAACCAAATTTTAAAATAGGCCAGAAATACATAATAGGCCAGAAATGATATCATTTTAAAGGTGGGGCTTGGGGCTGAGACGATAAATTTCATTTTAAAACTGATTGGAGTTAAATGTTTGGTTAAAGCAGCAAAGACTCCTGTAGCACCTTATAGACTAACAGATATATTGGAGCATGAGCTTTCGTGTGTGAATACCCACTTCATCAGATGCATGGTATTTGATTGTAACAGAGTTCTGAGCTATATCTATTGACCCAATAAGACCAGTTTTAACTTTTATCAGTACTTTAGTATTTATTGTTAGTACTCATTTGATAATCCAAAGATTTTTAAAATTGATATAGAAATAGTAGTCCATGATACCTGCAAATAATTATGCACTTGCTTGACTTGAAGTATGTGAATAGTGTCACTGACTTAAATGAGACTACTCTGATGTTTTAGAAATTTGCAAGATCTGGATCTAGTTAATTTAAATCAATTTGTGTACGAAGTCTGACTAGGTAAAATTGTGTTTTGTACTTTCACCAATTTAAGCAAGCAATTTGCATGATATATTTAATCCAGCTGTGTTTTATTTGTTTGTATTAACTTGTATTACTATTATTTATTCCTAGATCTCCCTGGTAAATAATTTTTTGAAGTATGGGCTAAATGAACTTAAACTTTGTTTCCGAGTAAGACTCACCAAATACCTCTATGAGGAATATCTACAGTAAGTCATAACTTTTCTAATGCTTAAAATGTTAAAAGTGTGGTATAATGTATCAACTGTAAAATAAATCCAAGTAAATATCAAGTAAGAGATGGGATTGTTTGTGGATTTTATAAATTTTCTGAAGTGGCTTTCAGCTACTCATTTAATACCACTTGAATCATTGATTCGTTTTAGGTAAAACGTAACAAGTTTTTCTATGATTGTTTTGTTGTTAATGTTTTAGGGCTTATACATATTACAAAATGGGAAATCTGGACAACAGAATAGCTAATCCAGATCAACTGCTCACACAGGATGTGGAAAAATTCTGTAACAGTGTAGTGGACCTCTACTCAAACCTTAGTAAGGTAAGTTCCTTTAATAAAACTTTAATCTTTTGTTAATACTAGTTATTCGGGATCGTTGAACACTGTGCAAACATTTACAAGAGTCTAGGAATGCAAATAGCATTGAATAAATGTATGGGTGATAAATCTTGTCAAAGTTTAGGAAGATCACTTTCATTTATGAATTATTGTATAGTATTGAGTCCACTTTGTATTTAGTGAGTTCATTTCAGTCAGAGTTATGTGAGGGAAAATATTTTTTCCATACACAGTTGTCTTTTTTCTTCATTTGTGATTTTTTTTTTCCCTTCCATGCTGCTTCCACAAACAGTAATTTTTCCTTTGGTTTTCTTTTAATATTCACCATTTGAGAAGGTTGCAAGAGCAGAGTCTTTTGTCAATTATTTAGTTTTCAAGGGAAAGAAAATTCTTATTTGTCTTTTCTCTTTGATTTTAATATGTGAGTGGTTTGTGTTTCAGGGGTGGGGAAAGGTGGGATGAATAAGGAAATGCCCTCTTTACTAAATGGTTCCAGGTGTGTTTCCTAACTTTGGAGTAGGGAAGCAAAAGTGCCTATTCTGAAGGCAGTTTTGTAATTTAGTGGAGGAGTTTTTGTTATCAAAGTAGCTATAAGTTGGCTCTATGTGCAGAAGTAATTGGGTGGGTAAGTGAGCAGAGCTAGCAGGTTTAAAAATACTTCTTAGGATGACTTTCTGTCCTTGAAATTACTCCTGCATGGAAGCGTGGTCAGACAGTGCTAGATTTGTTGTGAATATAAATCTAATGTTTCGCAATTTTATAAGAGTAGCATCTAGTCTGGCATGTTTCATTAGGACTTGGTTGGCTAAAGCAAAAGACTTTCACAAAATCGAACATCAACAGAAAAATGTCTATGAAACAGATATTTTTCTTTAAAGGAACCAGTTTAATTTTATAGAAGAATATTCCCTTGCAATATTTCAGTCCAAATATTAGAAATTGACTATAGATTAAAATGAAATATTCATGTATCTGGAGTTATACAATAGGTCAGTAGTCTCCAAACTTTTTACACCCAAGATCACTTTTTGAATTTAAGGGTAACCCAGGATCTGCTCCACTCACTCCATCACCCTGTCATCTCTCTGTCACTTGCTCTCGCCTACCCCTCATTCACTTTCACTGGACTGGGGCAGGGAGTTGGGGTCAAGAAGGGGTGCAGGTTTTGGGCTGGGACCAAGGGGTTTGCAGTGAGGGAGGGGGCTCCAGGCTGAGCCTGGTGTCATCCTGGCCTTCAAAGTTGAATGTCCCTTGTGCCATATGCATGGCCAGCCGTATGCTGTCACTCCTCCTTCCAGTCCATCCCCATTCTGCATGATTGTTTTTAGAAAGGGTAGGATTTAGCCCTGTGTTGTTCAGTTAAACAAAATTGAGAAGTATAATTTTTTTAAAGCTTGTTAATGTACTCTGCAGACTGTTTGAAAATTAGTATTAAGCACATGTGATGCCATTTTCAGTTGCTGAGCAAAATATATAGCCTAAATTATCAGGCTGTCTGGAATGTTGCTTTTTGTTTAATTATGGAATGTGTATTTTTATAAATGTGTTAACTGTAGTATGTACCAGATTAATATGCTACAAAATCTGATTATTTGACTGTTTATATCCATGTTTTCTTCTGTGTCTTCTAATACTAACTTTTTTCTGTTGCAGCCGTTTTTGGATATAGTTTTGTATATCTTCAAGCTGACAAATGCAATAGGAGCTCAGGTAAAAAATCTATTTAAAAAAATTTTTTTTACTATGCTTGAAATAAACAAACCCTTCAGTGTTTTGGCTATTTTATCCATTTGAGGATTGATGAAAAGCATAGACTCAGTTACTTTTAAATATATTGTATTCTTTCAAAAAAATGGGCATCTGTTTTCATACTAGTTATGAAGTGCGATAAAAGCTCATTATTTTGAAGCAAACAAAATAAAAAAAACTGATGTGAGAATTTGGAGACTTTCAGGAGAACAGCTGACTTCTAGAAAGATCTGCAGGTTCTTCGTTTCCTTTCATCAGTTGCACAAAGGGCTCATTTTGTGCAGTACCTTTTCTGGCTGGATTATGCTTTGTACCACGGTTGTTAAAACTCTGCAAAAACATCTTTCCTATCTCTAGAAAACCTACTACACTAAAGGGGAGCTGTTTGTTGCACAGAGTTGGGATGGAGGACAGAAATGAGTGAAGCAACATCTTAGGCTTAATATAAAATTTAAAAGAATCAGTACAAGCGCTTTTTAAATTATTTGCTTTATCTTCTTGGGGGAAAAAAGTCCTTATACAGACCAATTGTTTTCTATCTAATTCTTGCTTCATTACTATTTGCTAATCTTACTTCTGTTCATGACTTGTAGAAAGATAAAAGCAGTTATACTTTACAGTGGGACCCTAATTTTCTTTCAGGGAGTATTCCTTCAGCATACATCACACTTTCTTTTCCCCTGGATAAATGTTGCTTACTGATTTCCCATAATTTCACATTGAAGACTGCACCAGAGAATTCATGGTAGGGTCTCTGTCTATGCGCCTCAAGAGGGAGGAATGTATAGGATTATCTTAAAAACTACAGGTGACCTGAATAATTATTAAACTTCAGAATTGTAGAACATGTGATTGTCTCAAGTTTCTAGTAAGAGAGTTTCTTCTCAGTTACATCTGAGATAGCACCTTTATTTCTCTGTATTTGGAATAGCAAATGGTATCATTTTGGATTCCACTATGCAACAGTTTTCAGTGTTGCCTTGTTAACCGGGAATGCTATGTACTGTACTTTTGCTATAGGAAGGAAATAGAAGTTTTTTCTTTGTTTAGGGTAACTGCTTTAGTGGTGCTAAAGTTGTAGTAAACCTAAAAATAAAAATGTGTCAAAATAGTAAAATTAGTATTTTCCAATCCTGTTACTGGTCTAAAAGCCAAATCTTACAAACTTTATACATTAACAAAAATGTTCAGTTTCCAGCAGCAAGTAACCAGTGTGTGCATTGTCAGGTTTGGAATAAGGGTAAGCAAGATAGTTAAGTGGCAAATCTTTTGACTAATTGTGGCAAAACTGTGGCCAGTGTTAACATAAAATTTATTTTAAAATAAACCAAATTAATTCTTGCTGTTTTCAGATGGTTACATAATTTAGTAAGTCTGTGTTAATGCAGCATTAACTATAAAGTAACTGCAAGAAAAGAAATTTGATTTTAGAATTAAAAAAACCAAAACTTCCATGTGTGTGATATGGAACTCTGAAAGTTTAACACGTTACATAAGCACCTATTAAAATGTCCGGGTTCTAGCTTTGAATTGAAATCAGATTTTAATCCTTCATCACTATGATGGCATGACTTATACTATTTTTTCAAAGATTTTGAAGTTATAAATTATTGCTAAAAGAAATGCTTATCCTTTTTGGCTGAGTGAAGCAAGGTCCAACACTTGATGGCATTTATCTGCAATGCCATAACTTTGGAATGCTGTGTCCAATCACTTACAAAATTCCACGGAATGTTGTAGAAATCTATGGCAAAATTGGAATTGGTGCAAATTGGAATATTAGGCCCCCAGACTAATCTCTCTGCCACCTGTGGCTGCTGCCTACATACATCAGAGCAGCAGCTGCTTATCTTGCTGTATGAGAACAGTGTGTGAAATCTAGATTGCACCAGAAATAAGAGATCTTTATAGGGAAGGATTATAGGGTGGGAATCAGAGACCTGAGGACGGGTGGGGGAATAACTGCGGGGGGAAGGGGTGTGCGAGCAGGGAGATGAAATGGGGATCCAGTTAGGAGATGGGGCAAGAATGTGAGGGTAGGGGGGCAGCAGCAGGGACTGGAGAGATAGAGCAGTGGTGGTGGAGGGGGAGGAAGCAGGGACTCAGAGAGGAGTGGGGTGCTGGTGGTAGTGGGGGAAGCAGGCACCTGGAGGGCAGTGGACTTGGTGATCATAGGGGGAAGTGCTCCCCCTAACACACACACACGAGGGGGTGGGGAACAGAAGCAGAGATCTGGAGAGGTGAAAGCAGGGAGGAAGTGGGGGAGGAAATGAGCATCAGGAATAGGGCGGAGCAGACACAGAGCCCCTGCCATGGAGGAGGAGTGGGAGACAGTGGTATAGTGAGTAAGGGGACAGGAGTTCCTGAAATAGAGGGGCCGGGGAGGGTGGCACACAAGGAGCTTGGTGGCAGGAAGAATAGAGGGATGCAAGGAGCCTCTGGTGGGTCGAGTGTGCTTGACCTGCAGAAATTACAAGTGTGCAGCCCCTTAGTCTTATCTTTTTCTTTAATATTCACAGGGTCCAGCTACCATGATGGCCTACTTGATAGTTTCAGGCTTTTTCCTTACGCATCTGAGGAGGCCCATTGGCAAGATGACGATTACTGAACAAAAATATGAAGGGGAGTACAGATTTGTCAATTCCCGGCTCATTACAAACAGGTATGGATTTATTTGTTGACTAACTGTAAATGAAATCTTTGTAGTATTGCAAGGTACTTATTCAAGTAAATTCTAAAACTTAGAGAATTAATTTTGAGGAAAATGTTTATATTTCTGTTTGGACTAATTACTTAATAACTCCCATATCCATTATTTACTCATTTTAAAAGACAAACTGTAGTTGAGATACTATAAACCTCTGTCCTACAGTTGTCTTGTGGTAATATTATGAACTCATCTTTTGGTGAGAAGGTAATTAAAATAATGTCTTTGATTGGAGCTTTATTTTTATAGCTAACTTTTTCAGGCTGATCGCTCTGCAAGGATTGTCTACATTAAAAATAAATTCTTTTTTTTTTTTAGTGAAGAAATTGCTTTTTATAATGGGAATTTAAGGGAAAAACAGACGATTCACAAAACCTTTCATAAACTGGTAAGAGAGCATAAAATACTTGATTGTAGCTTAAATGCTAAATTTTCACTTAACCAAATTCTAAGGAATATTGTTATGGTGGTTCATAATGCTGAATTTGTGCTAGTCTTTTTGTTTTTGCCTCAATCCTTCCTTCAGTTCAAAACTGTATTATGAGGGGTAGAAATCTTACTGCAAACAGTCTGGCACACATGCATCAAATTGATCATAGCTTCTTAAGGTATGTCTGCATAGGGGTAAAAGACCGAGTTGTTGGGGCTAAATATTGCTGTGCAGACATTCAGGCTTAGGTTGGAGCCCGAGTTCTGGGACCCTGTGAGGGTGGAGGCTAATGACCAAGCTTGAACGTGCACACAGTGATTTTTTTCAACCCCAGAGCCTAAATTATGTGATCCAGGCCAGCAGTTGGTTTTGAATTCCTGTGTAGACATACCCTTAGAAATTTAACTCTAAATTTCCTGGATTTCTAATGAGTTTTGTTAAACTCTGAACTTCTTAAAAGGTGGTGGCGGCAGCGGTGGTGGTGGTGGTGCTCATCCTTCAATTTCGAAGATAACCATTACATCGCTGATTGATTTAGTTTCTGTAATCACATGAGTAATTGATCAGGCCTGTTTGAGCTTTGAACAGTCTGTGGCACACTGAACAAGAGATGCCACTATGGGTTACTTGATTAACAACGGACATGCCGCTGTTGTGAGATTTACACTGCTGGTGCTTCTGCTCTGCCTCAGTAGTTCTCCTCTGCTTCTAGACTGTAGCTCCAGTATGGATGACACTTTGCCAGGTGGAATGATCCATTAGCAAGATCTTCCCATAACTCTGGTTCAATGTTGAAACACCTCAAGGATAACTAGAGGGAGTCTTTTGAAACATTTCTTCTGGCCTCCCTAAGAGAGCTTTCTCCCCTTTAGCTCACCATAAAAGATCTTTTTTGGCAGTCACTCATCTGACGTTCTGGTGACTTGGCCTGCCCGTCTTACCCGTGACTTCATCAACAGAGTGTAGATGCTTGGAATGTCTGCCCACATGACAACCTTATTATCTGGAACCTTGTCTTGCCATCTTATCTTGATTAGTTTCCTCAGACAACCCACATGAAAGTGATTCTGCTTCATAGCATGGTGTCTATACACCATCCAGGTTTCTCATGCATACATCAAAATTGGCAACACAATGGCTTTGTAGGCCTTCAGTTTTGTTTGTTGACTAATGCTTCTGTGCTCCCACACATTTGTATGTAGTCTGCCAAAGGTGACACTTGCTTTGACAGTTATGGTATTGGTTTCATCATTGATGTGAACTGCACGTGACCATGTACAGCTGAGGTAGGTGAACTTGACCACTGCCTAGAGGATTTGACCATTCACTGTGATAATGGGCTCTACATAATGCTTTCATGGTGCAGGCTGGTACATCACTTCTGTCTTCTTGATATTGATTGTTACACCAAAATTGTCACAAGCTGAAGAAAAATAGTCCATACCCTGCTGCATGTCAGGCTCAGATTTGGCATTCAGGGATCAATCATCAGCAAACAGACGGTCACGAACAGTCACTTCCTGTACACTGGTCTTTGCCTGTAGTCTCCTCAGATTGAAAAGCTTGCCATCAGTCTGATATCTTGTGCCAATCCCACTGTCACAGTCATGAAAGGCATCTGTAAGCATGTCAGAAAACAGTCAATTGCCTCCTCATTAATAGATGATTGTTGATTGAGGATATTGTTAAAATGTTCTGCACACCTTTTCAGTATCTTTTCTTTGACAATGAGCAGTGTGGTGCCAACATTGGAGATGTTTCTGATGCCCTCGGCCCATAGTTTGTCCTCAGAGTATCAGAGAAGTTCTTCATATCATTTGTGTCTGCATAGGATTAAATCTCATCTGCCTTGTTGCTGAGCCATGAGTTTTACATTTGCATTATACAGTCCTCTTGATGTTTTTAATCCTGGTGTAGATGTACCCTTAGAAATGTAACTCTAAATTTTCTGGATTTCTAATGTTTTATTAAACTCTAAACTTCTTGAAAAAGGTAATGTTCATTGAAACTACTGATATGTGCCAGCACTTTAGAGGGGTGTGTGTGTGTGTGTGTGTGTGTGTGTGTGTGTGTGTGTGTGTGTGTGTAATTTACTACTTAAATTAGCTTTAGCACACAGTATGTAAACCTGCAAGAGTGCTACTAGCCAAGTGACTGATAATTTCACTAATTAGACAAGATGAGTGAGGTAATTTTTTTTTTATTGGACCAACTTCTGTTGGTGAGAAAGAGACAAACTTTAAAGCAACATAGAGCTCTTCAGGTCCTGTAAAAGATATTATCCCACCCACTTTATGTCTCTAACATCCTGGGACCAACATAGTTATAATTACACTGCATTCTCACTAGTGTCATACAGAAGATGGCAGATTTTGGAGCAGTCTTGAGGAATGTGCTATTTGGACCCTAATGAAAAGATGACACGTACTAACCTATGTAGTAGCCCCTGTTATTAAATTGAGTGACTTCAATGCCAATCTTGAGAGAGAGCATGTATCTCCTAGTCCATAAAGAATTATAGTTGGTGTATTCAGCAAAGGAATACGATCAGGTGGGAAATATGAAGGAAGAAATGAAAGCTATGGACTTTAATTGGCCATACAGAAATGCATGAGGGGCCCACACACTGGCAAAAGTATATAATGTAATTGTTTCCCTAAAATTATTGATTAGGCCCTTATCTCCTATCTTGATTACTCTCTCTCTCTCTCTCTCTCTCACACCCACACCCACCCTTTGGACCTTTTTGACACCTGTCTTACCTCACTTGGGCCCATTAAAAAAAACTGCCACTACGACTCTTTCTAGCCTGTCATTCTGACTATGGGAACAACCCCCAGTCTTTTAATCCATTCACTAATTTTCTTTCCCATAACACCAAAATTCAGAGTTCATGTCCTCATCTTAAAGGTTTTTCAACTCTTGTTCCATTACTTATCCACTTTTGTTTTTTGCTGCCTTTTCCATCTTCGTTCTGCCAGTGACATAAGATTTTAATATCTCTGTCCACTTCTCCTGTAAACATCTCCACACTTTTTTCCGTACTTCCTTGTAAGTGGTACATCCTTCTTGAATTAGTCTGTGAAACTATTAGCCTTTTCATCGAATGCGTCCTCCAGATCCACTTCTGTTGTGACACCTCCAAAAAGGTGAACCAGTTATTGCTAGATATTTTTAGCAGTTAGGATTAGCTGATTTTATTTAATATTTTTTCATTTTCTGATTATTTGAAACTATAGCTGACCTATCTAACAATGACCTTTATTTCACTACCAGGTCCTTTCTTTCCATCACTTGCAAACTTTCCTCTCATTTACTGTTCAGTTGTTTGTGTTCTTTTAGATTACATCGTAAGCACTTGCTGGTAGGGACTTTGTCTGTCTGGGTTTGCTCAGTGCCTAACACAATTAGGTCACAATCTTTTTTGGGGCCTTCATGCTTTACTGCAAAATAAATCCTTTTTTTTTCCAATTAAATTTGCTTCTGTATTGTAATTGCAGGGTGCATGGCAAATATTTGTGTATGCTACATTTTTTCACATTTATTGTTTTTGTTTTTTCCCCCTCAGGTGGAACATTTGCATAATTTCATCTTGTTTCGGTTTTCTATGGGATTCATAGATACTATCATTGCCAAATGTAAGTGTTTTCCCAATGCTAGTGGACTGCTATTGATAGTACAAGTGATATTACAAATATTTTAATGTGTTCATTTTATATTTTGATTTAACTTTTCTTGGTAGAAAACATTTACTTTTAAATATTGCAGACCTAGCTACTGTGGTTGGTTACCTGGTTGTTAGTCGTCCATTTCTGAACCTAGCTCATCCTCGCCATCAAAAGAGTACCCATTCAGAACTCCTGGAGGTAAGTAGTACAGAATAGAAATGAGTAAAATATAGTAATTGCTTGAATTCTGTTAGTTCGCATAAGTAAACATAGTTTATTTTGCTATTTAAGGATTACTACCAAAGCGGAAGAATGTTGTTGAGAATGTCTCAAGCTCTGGGCAGAATAGTCCTGGCAGGCCGTGAAATGACCAGATTGGCTGGGTAAGATTGATAGCTGATATTCACAGCTGCTTAAAACTATTTTATTTTCGATATATGTAGTTCTTGTCTTCCATAGCTGTTTTTTATAAATGGACTGTAGATAAAAACAAAACAAATGTGCACTCATTAATGTGCACACATTAATATTAATAACTATGAGAATATTAGGGAAAATTAATGTTTTCAATTACATTGGTAATTTCTGAGCCTATTAGTATTTGCAGATGTTTTGAATATGAGATCAGCAGTGATGGGCAGTATGGAAGTAAACCATTTTCCATCTTAATGTAACGTTGTTGGGGTATATTTTAATATGAAAGTTTTACCTTTGAAGCTTAACTTTCTAAAGTGTTAAATATTTTACCATCTTAAGGGCCAGTTTTGTGAACTGCAGAGGTTGGGAGATTAATTTATTGGAATTAGGAAGCTTTTAATTATATTCCAGAGTTTTGCAGTATCCAGTGCTTGAGGTAACCAGCCCAAGACATACAACAAAAAATAAACGCACAAGTTTTGAAACAGCTTGCATTCAGTACTGGATCCCAATCACGCTGCAAAAAAGTGATTCCAGTTCTTCCTTATTATAATTTTAATTTTGACAATTTAGAGTACTTATTAAAAGTTTATTTTTCTGCATAACAATAAAATCCTTAAAATGTTTCTGAAGATTAAGTCTTAATGCATCCTTATTTTAGCTTCACAGCTCGAATTACAGAATTAATGCAAGTACTAAAGGACTTGAACAGGGGCAGGTATCAGCGTACTATGATATCGCAACAGGAAAAAGGTAATTACGACGGAAGTTTAATGCGCAATACTCACACCTTGGCAGACACAAATCTAGTCTCTAATACTTGTTTCTTTTTTTAAAATGTAAGATGGCGATAGAACCCAAACTATTCCCTTGATACCTGGGACTGGAGAAATTATCAACACTGATAATCTTATCAAGTATGTATAGAAAGTGTAATGTATAGAAAATGTAAACCTGCTTTATAGTCTTGTCTTATCTCACTATTTTTAATTCAGTTCATTATATAGAATGATACTTTATATCCACTTCCTTCTGTACAATGTCTTCAGAATTTCTTTCTCAATCCTCACTGCATAAGGCTTTCTACAACCTTAATACTCTTTACTGTGGACTACTGATACTATCTGTTCTCCAGAATCAATCTCCCTTTCGACCTGTCCCGCTCTCCCCTGGAACTTGACTACCCAGATCATTTTATTTCCCATTAGTTAGACCCCATCTCTTACTAGAATTTCTGCATTGGCTTTCCAACATTCTCCACATACATTTCAAGCCACTTCATCATTGAGGCACTTGAGAGCTATGGCTTGCCGATATAGTTGTCTTTGTCTTTTTTTACAACCCTTTTAGCGACTTTTAGAACACTTTTTTAGACTTCTGCAACCCTTTTAGCCAAGTCTTGCTATATATGCCAGGAAGAAGCTTTCAATTAATGTGTGTCAAGATACCTCCTCCTCCTCTTTAAATTAAATTAAAAAAAAAAAAAATCCGAGAAACAGTCCAGTTCTGGCCATATGCAACTCTCTACCTTCATAGCACCTGCTTGTGTTCTAGCATCCTGTTCTTCCTCAGAGTTGACCAGTTGGTAAAGAACTATATGTAATAGTAGTAGTAATGTGTTAATTTTACCCGTAGGTTTGATCATGTTCCATTAGCAACGCCTAATGGGGACATTTTGATTCGAGACCTTAATTTTGAGGTAAGTTCTAAGATACAAGTCTTCATGTAACACTTGAAAAATGAAGGTGAGTATTTCCCACAAACTTACTGTGTTATGAACAGTCAAGAATAAGAACAAAAGATGTGTGTAGGATAGGGATACTGTCAGTGTGGTGGTCATATTTTTTTAATTAACTGTGTTAATAACATATTGGGCTATTAAAATGGACTTTTTCAGAATGTTATTCCCTTTTCACAGTAATGTTTATACTTATACCCCTTTTTAACATTTTGCTTGACAATGGCACTGAAACTAAAAACTATTTCACTTTGGACTCTTCTGCACTAGCACGATGCTGTGGTATTACACGCTCACAAAACTTGTCTTGAAGTGTCTGTGTGTATTTCAACTTGTAGTTTTAGGAAACCAGCAATTTTACCCATCTTTGGGAATTTATCTGGAACTTGTTCAAATACCAGTGCTACACCACTGTATATGACACAAAAAGTATTAAAATGATGAATACGTACAGTAGATTTTTTCAAAAAATTACATGAGTAGAAAGGAGTAAATATTTTTAAGTCTATTGTAAATAGAAATATTTTCATTATATTTAAAAACTTTCCCCTCCTTTCTAACCAAACACACATTTTGGGTCTAAACTAGTTGAAAACATTCCACTTATCTAACTATGAGTAGAAATTACTGATCTTTTCCTTATCATAGCATTTCTGCGTCTACAAATATATAGCAGAAATTTACACACAATAGTATGAATTATTTAACCTAAGATGTAAACAAATGAGAAAACAATTTCTGGAGTGGTAGAGGGGGAGAGAATATGAAAAGAAAGTGTTACTGGATATTAGTCTGCCTAATTAAAATGTTAACAGACATTATCAGTGAAGTTTTCTTTATGATAAAAACCTGTTTGTGCCAACAACTGAAATAAGAGTGTAAGTTATGTGCTGTAAGATTGATTGTGTCAGCTCAGACGTATCACAAGTTTGCAGTTTTCCTCTTGCTGTTTTTATACAGCATATCCAGTAGGTGGCACTGGAAGTGTTTTCCTGTTAGATTTTAATGATCGATGTACAGTAAAAAAAAATTCATTGTCATTCTAGAAAACAAAATTGCAATGCCATAAGTGTGCAATGTTAGTTAAGTAGAATAATTAGTTAGTACTCAGTTTCATCTGATGCTTTTGTTCCAGTTATGACATAAAGCAGGAATAGTAAGATCCCATTATAATAATTATACTAGTTTTATATTCTATTCCTGAAGACTTAATTATATAATTTTGCTTTCTAGAATGTTGTTATGGCATGTTGTAATTTTGAAAAATATTTAAGTAAAAAGTTTGAATAAAAATAAAACTTTTAAAAGTTTCTTTTATATTGCCCATCGACACAGTAGATAAGTTCAAGACCGCCCCTCTCCCCCCAAAAAAGTTTGAATTACGGTTAAAAGTAAGAATCTGTAACGTCAGTGGATATGCTTTAAAATTTTGATTAAAAAGTAAAGCTAGGAAATTGAATTTCACAGTGTATTTTTACAGGGGTATCCCTTAACTTTCTCTGTGGGAGCTAGTGTTTTAAGTTCTTAGGATTGTTAAATCTTGGCATAATTACACTTGGGGTACATTTGATGTTTAAATTAAGGATGCTTGTTAGACTGGTAGATAATCCTTGATAAACAAGATGATTACGTATCTATGCTTAATCTCACAAATGTCGTAACAGGCTTGACCATTTAAAATTTAAACTTTAGTGATTTGCCTTGACTCTTGACATTATTATATAGTGTCTACCTTTGTTATGTGTGCTAAAGGCAGTCAAGGCAATATGGTCCCAGCCCTAAAGGGCTAGTCTTCCAAGTATACAACCTGCAGACAAAAGTAGGGAAGGGATTTAACAAAAGCAAGATGATAAATGCAGTTGTTTGGCACATGTCTGGTTCTTTGCAAGCAAATGGGTCAGGTCGGGTGTTACTTATTTAATAGACACTTCTTTGAGGGGAGCGTTAAGGTTGTTAGGGCTCTTGGAAGAAGTATGTTATGAGGAGGAAGTGTGGATGGTGTGATAGAATGGCCAAGGAAGGATTGCAGGTTAAAGGAGAGCATAAGAATCTGTTTCTTTAAGATTATAAATCCCCAATTATTATTTTTTGTGTGTTTGCGTGTAGACAGATGTAAAGATGGATAGAACAAGTGCCTGCAGGTTCTTTAAGCTCATCTCATGATGGTTTAAAAACATAACGTGTATTTCATGAGGAAAAAACTTGTTTGAATTCTGATATTATTCTTAAGTATCTGAAAAACCACTGAGATGCTGAAATTTCTATATCTCAAGTTTAATAGTAGCTACTTATTACTGTAGAAGAGGCTTTGCTCATTTCTTTGGTGGTGGTATAACTTGTAGCAAGCCAGTTTTCTATTTTGTAACTGGAGCGTGAGGAATGTTGTGACCTATGTACAATGCTTAGGAATAAGGTAGATTCTGTGTTTGCTGTGGTGTATACAGGTAGAGAAATGGAGGTAGAGGTACAGTTAAAGGGAGACCTTAAGTTTGTATTTCCATGCTCCCAAATTGTAAGTGGAATCGTAACTTTGAATTTAAGTATCAGAGGGGTGGCCGTGTTAGTCTGGCTCTGTACAAAGTGACAGAGTCCTGTGGTACCTTATAGAATTACAGACATATTGAAGCATAAGCTTTCGTGGGTGAATACCAATATGTCTGTTAGTCTATAAGGTGCCACCGGACTCTTGGAATTTGTTAACTGTAGTGTCTGATAGTTTGTTTTAAAGAGCATTCTTTCAAGAGATTTATCTCAGAAGTTAGTTATCTCTGTTTTACACTTAAAATTTAGGTCAACCTAACTAAGTTGCTCAGAGGTGTGGAAAAATCCCACCTCTGAGTGATGTAGCTATATGACGTAACCTCTGGTGTAGATGCTGCCAGGTCGACCGAAGAATGTTTCGGTCAGCCTCGCTACCCTCACTTGGGCGTGGTTATGATGTCATGCTCAGAATACCCAGGACTGTAAGCCATTGTTACCATTTTACCTTAGCAAGAATGACAGCTTCGCTGCTGGTGATGGGATCCCACTGCTCCTGTCTCCTTTGCCTCACAGACTGCTTAGAGACCTTCTCTCATGTAGATATCACCATGCAGTTTATTTACAGCATTTCACTCCTCCACTTTCTACACACTTTGTGCTGTCATAGTATTTAGTGTTATGCAGTTTTACTGTCCCTTCTAAAAAGGGAGTTGGTGGGAGTGAAGGTGTCTCTTCCTAGAACACTCCCTTTTGTCAGGCCCCACTACATCCCTCATCCCCCCTTCCTTCCTTGTACTCTTTCATCCAGTCTCCTTGTTAATGGGCTAATTAGCTTCATAGCTACTGAGCTGCAATGGGATCTGGTAATCTGATCGTCCCTGGGGAGCCTAATTGGTTAAACAGTGACCAGGGTGCTGTCTCAGTTACTGATTTCTAACACACTGTCATACTCGTGCTAAAGCTGTGTGTCACGTCCCCGGCACACTAGCCTGTCTGCTTTGCCAGCAAATTCCTCAAAACTATCTCAGTCTAAACCTTGCCTTTCACTTAACAATCAGTGTTCCCCAGAGACATCTCTCTGCAGTGTCCAGTCCCTCTGGCTGTGTACGCTCAGAAATTATTACGGTCACTTGCCTAATAGTTAGTGCCAGGGCAAGAGATAGAGCACACATCAGTCTGGTAGGTTAGCTGAAGACTCATGCTTCACTTAAATACACGACACTAAGATGATTTTTAATAAAACAAGAATTAGTTTATTAGCAAAGAAAGGAGATGTAAGTGATACTAAGTAAGAGTAAAAGAGAGAGGTATGGTTACAAATAAAACGAAACAGGCTTTCTAGTGACTTAAAAGTTAATTTTAACAAGTTACAATCTTTGCCTGTTTTAACAATTTAACAAGTTGTTAATTTTAACAAGTTACATCAAGTTACCAGCATCACTAGCCCACCAGAGTATGGGATCCAGCTTTCACAGGGTGCTGTTCCCTATGTCCCCTAAGTGATGGATGCCAAAATGGCTTTTAGTTTTTGCTTATATTTCCCAAAACTCATTGTTTTGTCCTCAGAGTTAAGATGACTTCCTACTATTCTTCCCTTCCTGTTGACTTCCTGTTTTCCTGCTGATACATATGTAAATGGCACTTCTTTGTTTTGGTTCCATAATGTTTAATTTACATAGGAGGGAAGGTAGCTATCTACCTGTCTCCAGTCTGGGAGAAAACCTGTTTCTCCCTTTAGTTGCAAATTTTGAAATATAGTATCAGTGAGTAACCATAATTCCTCATATAATGAACACATACATTTTACAGTGATATTAATCACCAGTATGTGAAGGCTTACATAAAAGAGCTTACTCAATACACTTTTATAGTAGAGTTATATTGTGTACAATCAGTTGCTTATTCTTTGAGGTTCAGACCCCCTATTCTTCTTTTGGGGTGTCTGGACCATGATTGTCATAGAGGTGCGTTCCTTCACTGGTGGGAAAACCCCTTCCATCGGTGTAGGCTGCGTCTACACTATGGGTTTATGGTGGGATAGTTTTGGCACCATCGCTCTGCCAGTGTAGTCCCCTTATGTAGACAAACCCTCATGTTTCTAATATTAACTAAAATTTAAGAAAAGTTTTTGTGTTAGAATTTCTTTAGGCTTCTTAACTATTTTAATCAAATAATTGCTCTCTGATGCGGATTTATTCAAGAGTAACAATGTCTTCTACTTTCCTTCTCCCTCCTCCTCCTCCTCCACTGTCTTGCCAATTTATTCCTCCCAATCAAACACAAAGCTTTTCAGCAATGTTTTCTGCTCACCACTCTTCCTCTAATGTGGCTTTCTCACTCTTGTCCCCCTGTACCAGACCAACCTGCGTGCAATCCCCTCGCTCCTCCATCATGGCACATGAAGAGGCTTACTGCAGTTTTGAGGTCTTGGGAAGTCATGGTCTGGATTTTATAGGGCTGTACAGGGATTAAAATCTTCACGTCGTGACGTATGCAGGTTTAACAAATAGTGCGAAAATGATATGTAATTAGACTATTAACTAGAGGTGGTCAAAACAGAAAAGACAAATTCATATAAAATGGAATTGAATTTTTTTTAATCAATGTTGTTTTCATCAGTTTTCAAACCAGCTCTGCTATTAATTCAGGAAACTCATCAAGTAGTCACTTATCAGCGCTCATTGAGGCCAATCAAATAAAAGAAACTTGAAGTTTCTAAACTAAGCTTCTTCGAGGTTGATTAACGCCCACCCCACCTTGAAAAATCAGAAAACGTTTCAATAATTAAAATCTGATTTTTTTGACACTAGTATTTCCAAAATTATTTTTATTCAGTTTGCCTTTTTTTAAAAACTATGCGATAATTTTACTGTATCATCAGATCACTTCAGACTGATTTATTTTAGGCTAAATTTAATATTGGTGGATGTGTGTCAAAATTGGACTTACTGGGCAAAGGATGGCTTCTAGTCTAATTATGAGGATACTGGCATCTCTACAGCAGTACAGATTTTCCAATTATTTTCCTATTGTTTAATGTGTTGCCATTTATTTAGGTTCGGTCTGGTGCAAATGTTCTGATTTGTGGACCAAACGGGTGTGGGAAGAGTTCACTTTTCCGTGTTCTTGGCGAGGTAAAGAAATACTAAAATGAAATTGATCATTTTAAAAAACACAAAACCCCTCACCCTAATTTCTTAAGAGAAGTTTTGTCTTTGACTTTTGTTTTCTTGTTGCAGTTGTGGCCTCTGTTTGGTGGATGTTTAACCAAGCCTGAGAGAGGAAAGCTTTTCTATGTTCCTCAGGTAAAGCAAAGTACCATAGTATTTGATATTTGTGTTTTTTATTACCTCTTTATTTTATGACTGTTACACATATTTGTAATGCTGTACTAATCATTTGCAATTTAATCCCAGAGACCATATATGACGCTAGGAACTCTCAGAGACCAAGTCATATATCCAGATACTGTAGAAGACCAGAGGAAGAAGGGGATATCTGACCAGGTAAAAAAGACATTCTCCTCAATAACCATTATTCACAGCCATTACTTTTCCTGATTCTTTGTAGTGTGGGATTATTTGTACTTTAAATTTGTTAAATGATAGAGAAACCGAAGTTGTTTCTCCCAATGTAGATCCAAACAGGAAATGTTGATGGAACCATGGCTTCCCTACAACTCTTCGCTTTGGGAGACTTCATAGCATTTTGGTTTTTCTCTTAATTCACCCTTTCCATTCTTGAACCTGATTGGCTGTAAAATAAAGGTTCACCAAACCAAAGGTCATCAGTTGTGGCTTTAAACGTGCTGCACATAGCCTCTAATATTACCTACCAGCTGATGTCGAGGATGTCATCTGTCTGTTAATGACAGTTTCACTGTTCATTTAAACTTGTTCTGAAGTATCATTCATTTTTTAACTGTATTGGTATAGCAAGTAAGAACATTAGATTTGTTTACATTTTGAAATATTATTTTGGTACCAATATCTTGGGTGATAGAGTGATTTTAATATTTTATAGTATTATAGTATACTATACTAATCTGAGAAGTTATTGCAACATGAAGTATGTTTAGGTGTATCTGTAAGCATTATTGTTTTGCTAAAAGGTGCTGAAGGAGTACTTGGATAATGTCCAGTTGGGTCAAATCCTGGAACGTGAAGGTGGCTGGGATAGTGTTCAGGACTGGATGGATGTGCTCAGCGGAGGAGAAAAACAGAGGATGGCAGTGCGTCTCTATCTTATACATACTTTAAAAATACTGTAAATTAGTATAACTAATCTGAAATGTTGATGATATCTAGTCAGTAAATTTTTCTACTGCTTTATTCTTTAAAGAAATAATTTAAGATTTTTATAATCTTAGTGCTCATGAAAATAACTTAAATTACTACAGGTAGGCATTATTATTTTCACATTGTAATATAGATCTCTGAATGCTTTCTTATCAGATCAACATATTCTCTTCTATTATGTAAGCAGATCTTGTAAAATATTGATTTCTTACCCTTGAAAAGTATACAAAGAATAATATACAATGTTCAAATTTCAGTGAGGTTCAGTAAATGATGGTTAAAAAAATTCTTTCCCCTTTTAATTTTCAGTCAGTAATTTCCGGTTAAAACTTCTAAGACTACAGTATTAGTTGTGATTGTTGAGAAAACGTGACTTTCTGCTAACAGCATTGATCATTATATATGTAAATATTTTGGCATGCATCCTTTTTCCTCTAGCAAAAATCAAGACAGAATGATGGTATGGCAGTACATACACAACATTTCTGGGTTAATAAGTAACCACATAATTGTAGAAAGCTGCTTATATGTTACACATACACCTAAGACTATATTGTATGATTAAACTATTACCATTTTTTAAATTAAGTATTCATATTGACTGTGACCTGCCTAACTGTCTGCTAGAAGACAAACTGACAAGACAGCAAAGGAAATTTTCATTGCACGCTGGCTGTAACTCACTATGCTTCAGTATTACTTAAGTCTCTGA
The DNA here is from genome assembly GCF_025201925.1 of Gopherus flavomarginatus. Classification (NCBI taxonomy): domain Eukaryota; kingdom Metazoa; phylum Chordata; order Testudines; family Testudinidae; genus Gopherus; species Gopherus flavomarginatus. The sequence goes on along the minus strand of NC_066623.1, from coordinate 81,776,996 downwards.
TTATTGCATGGTAATTGACATATTACTGTATCTGCTGAACACTTAGAAGTAATGGGATGAAATCAGACTAAAATGTCTTTAAATTTCAAATGTTTTATCTCCATTATTAGTTGTAAACTTAAATAGCTTCATAGTTTTCATTTACGCCTTTTGGGGGAGAGAGGTAATGGCAGCACAAAAACTGAAGTTTTTGAGCAGTTGTGTAAATATTTCAAACCATTTGTTAAAATGTTTGTTATATTTCCAATAGATAACAGTAGTTCTTCTTCGAGTGCTTGCTCATATCCATTCCAGTTAGGTGTGCGCGCCGTGCGTGCACGTCTGCTGGAAACTTTTTACCCTAGCAACTCCAGTGGGCCGGCAGGTCGCCCCCTAGAGTGGCGCCACTATGGCACTAGATATATACCCCTGCCAGCCCGCCCGCTCCTCAGTTCCTTCTTACCGCCGTGTCGGTTGCTGGAACTGTGGAGTGCAGTTCGCTGACCTCCACCCCTAGCTCTCCTCATCGTTTAGCTTCTAAAACCTTTTTTCTCAGTTAGTTACAGTTACCTTTTCAATATAGTTGTAGTTAGTTAAGTTTTTGTAAATAGTTATTGAACATTGCCTGTGGGTGGGCTGTTGCCCTCCCCGGCACCGGGCCCATGCCTGGCTCGCCGGAGTTTAAACAGTGCTCGACTTGCAAGAAGCCGATGCCTACAAGCGACCCCCACGACGCGTGCCTGAAGTGCCTGGGGGAATCGCACATTAGTGACAAGTGCCGCATTTGTAAGGCCTTTAAGCCGCGCACTAAAAAGGAGAGAGACCAACGTCTCCGCGCCCTCCTCATGGAAGCGGCTCTCTCTCCGGCACCGGCAGCGCAGTCCGCCGCTTCGGCTCCAGCACCGGACCGCGCCGGCACCGGCAAGACTCCCCGGCACCGACCATCTCCGGCACCGGGGACAGACCTACGTCCCTCGACGTCTGTCTCCACACCCAGGCAGACCCGAGTGGACCGCCCGGCTCCTACCTTAGCCGTGGCACCGCCTGCAGGACTGTCGACTCCGGGCCCGGAGGGTCCGTCGAGTCCAGCTCCTCCTAGCTCCCCAATACGATCAGGGGTCGCGCTAAGGGTCCCGTCAACGCCGGAGACTTTCGCCTCGGCTCGGGACTTGATTGCTCTCTCGGAGCCAACTCAACCACAGCTGCCACCCACGGGACGCATCGTGTCCACGGGCAAGCCGATGCTTCGTCCGTCCTCTCCCGCGTCCCGACGCCGATCACCCCGATGGCGCGACCGCTCACGCTCGGGGCACCGCTCGGAGTCCCGGCACCGATCGCCTAGACGGTGCCGGTCGTACTCGTGGCACCGATCACCATCTGGCCGGTCCCGATCAGCTTCATCACACCATCGGCACCGAGCCTCCAGGAGTCGTTCACCTCGGCGTTCGGCACCGCGGTCGACCTCCCGGCACCGAACCAGTGGCAGGTCCCGCACCCGGTCGACCTCCCGGCACCGCGCTGGTAGTAGGTCCCGGTCTCCATTGCCGTCTCGGCACCGGGCCTCCAGAAGGTCGCGATCTTGCTCCAGACATTGACATCGCTCCAGGTCGAGATCTCGGCGCAGGTCATCACGCCGCTCTCGGTCCCTGTCCCGGTCCCGGTATGAGTCACGGCACCGACCCTCGGCACCGAGGGGAACGTCAGTCGCGGCACCGGCGGCGCTGTACCATTCCAGCTCAGCGCCTCCCTGGCCTGCTACGGAGCCCTCCGTCTCCTCCCTTGATGATAGTGCCTATGACAAGACACTCGACAGGCACGAAAACCGCTTCCCGGAGCAATATAGAGGACATCCGCAGTGGGGATTCTGGACCCCGTGGGCATACACCCAGACACAAGGTCCTCATCACATCACCCCCCGTCCATTGGCGGAGCGTAGACCACCGGAGGCTACGGTGTCCAGGCCACCCCTCTCTCCGCAAACGGAGGACACTTCCCGGGACCCGGAGCTCCCTCAGGATACCGAGATGCAGCCCCTTGTACAACCCCCCGTGGATACTCTGTTGCCTGGAAACTCCTCATCTTCATCCCCGGATGAGGCGGTGGCCGGTACCTCTTCCTCCAGCCCCCCGCCATTGGATTTAAGGGCACATCAGGATCTCCTCCGCCGAGTGGCTCAAAATCTAAACCTACAGGCGAGGAGGTAGAGGAAGTGGAGGACCCAGTGGTGAGCATCCTGGCAGCCGATGCGCCAACCAGGGTTGCCTTGCCTTTCATAAAGACCATACAAAATAATGCCAATACCATCTGGCAGTCACCAGCCTCCATTCCCCCGACCTCTCGGGGGGTGGAGCGGAAATACATGGCCCCATCTAAAGGGTATGAATATTTTTACGTTCACCCGACTCCCTGCTCATTAGTGGTCCAGTTGGTGAACGACAGGGAGCGCCACGGACAGGAGGCCCCGGCGCCTAAGTCAAAGGAGGCCAGGCGCATGGACCTTTTGGGCCGCAAGGTCTATTCGGCAGGGGCTCTACAGCTCCGCGTATCCAACCAGCAGGCCCTCCTCAGCCGCTACTCCTTTAACACCTGGGTAGCGACAGAGAAGTTTGCGGAACTCTTGCCACAGGACGCACGCCAGGAGTTTTCCACCATCCTGGACGAGGGCAAGAAGGTGGCGAGAACATCACTCCAGGCCTCCCTTGATGCCGCTGACTCGGCCACGCGAACCCTGGCTTCCGGGCTCACCATGCGGCGCCTCTCGTGGCTGCAGGTCTCCGGCCTTCCGCCGGAACTCCAGCACACGATCCAGGACCTCCCCTTCGAAGGCCAGGGTCTGTTCTCGGACAAGACTGACCCTAGGCTGAAGGACTTAAAAGATAATAGGGTCATCATAAAGTCGCTCGGAATGCATACTCCGGCGACCCAACACAGGTCCTTCAGACAACAAAGCCAGCAGCAGCAGCGGCGTCCATACCCCCCATTCCGCCCGAGACAGGACCCCTCGCGACGCCGGGGCAGGAACAACCGCCGCAGGCAGTCGGGAGGTCAGGCGGGACAAAGCCAGGGCCCCGCTAAGGCCCCCTCAGGGCCTAAGCCTTCATTTTGAAGGTGCGCCCGAGGGCGCAGTACCAGTTTCCCCTACGGATCCTTTCCCACAGTTTTCCAACCGCCTTTCCTCTTTCCTCCCGGCGTGGTCCCAAATAACATCGGACCGCTGGGTCCTACGCATGATACAGGACGGTTATCGCCTGCAGTTTTCCTCACCCCCACCCTTCCACCCTCCTTCCCCGTCCCTCTTCAGGGACCCCTCTCACGAGCAATTCCTCCGTCAGGAAGTTCACACGCTCCTGGCCAAAGGAGCCATAGAGGTGGTTCCAGAGAACGAAAAGGGCAAGGGGTTTTACTCCCGCTATTTCCTGATCCTCAAATCCAAGGGCGGTCTCAGGCCCATCCTCGACCTGCGGGAACTCAACAAGTACATCGTGAAGTTGAAGTTCCACATGGTGTCCCTTGGAACTATCATCCCGTCCCTGGATCCCGGAGACTGGTACGCCGCCCTCGATATGCAGGACGCCTATTTCCACATTGCTATCACCCCCCATCACAGGCGTTTCCTCCGCTTTGTGGCCGACCGCCAGCACTATCAATTTGCGGTCCTCCCATTTGGCCTCTCTACGGCCCCACGAGTATTTACAAAATGTATGGCAGTAGTCGTCGCTCACCTCAGACGATGCCATATCCACGTCTTCCCCTACCTGGACGACTGGCTGATCAGGAGCAACAGATCAGAGATCATGTCACCAGGATCAGCTCCCTCTTTGCTGCTTTGGGCCTCGTAATCAATGCCGACAAGTCCACTCTGCTCCCCACGCAGCGGATAGAGTTTATCGGAGCTGTTCTAGACTCTACCCTCGCCAGGGCCTTGCTGCCCCTGCCCAGGTTCCGGTCATTGTCAGACATTATTCTCCGGTTGCGAGCGGCCCCGCTGACCTCAATCCGAACGTGTCTGGCCCTATTAGGCCACATGGTGGCCTGCACGTTTGTAACAGTGCACGCCCGTCTCCGCATGAGACCTCTTCAAACATGGCTGATTACTCAATATCGACCGACCAGACGGTCCTTGGATACAGTCGTCACCGTCCCTCAGGCGGTGCTGGACTCTCTACACTGGTGGCTGGACCGATCCGTAGTGTGTGCGGGGCTCCCGTTCCATCCGCCTCAGCCTTCCGCATCCCTAACCACGGACGCTTCCGACCTGGGCTGGGGAGCTCACTGTGGCACTCAGAGGACTCGGGGCTTGTGGACCCCGCAAGAGATCAACCTCCACATCAACGTACGGGAGTTGAGAGCGGTCCGCCTTGCTTGTCAAGCATTTGTCCATCTCCTCCACGGTCGTTGTGTTGCGGTATTCACTGACAACACGACGACCATGTTCTACATCAACAAGCAGGGCGGCACCAGGTCCTCTCCCCTCTATCTGGAGGCGATACATCTCTGGGAGTTCTGCATAGCCCATTCTATTCACCTGTCCGCCTCCTACCTTCCCGGAGTGCGGAATACCCTCGCGGATCGGCTGAGCAGATCCTTCCTCTCACACAAGTGGTCCCTCCGTCCGGACGTCGCCCTCTCACTCTTTCAGAGGTGGGGTTGTCCCCGGATAGACCTCTTCGCATCCCGGGTGAACAGGAAGTGTCGAGCATTCTGCTCCTTCCAGGGTCGGGAGCACGGGTCTCTCGCGGATGCATTCCTGATCCCTTGGACAACGCACCTCCATTATGCTTTCCCGCCGATTCCCCTGATTCACAGAGTTCTAATCAAGGTGCGCAGGGACAAAGCCCAATTGATTCTAATAGCTCCGGCATGGGCCAGGCAGCACTGGTACCCCATGTTGTTGGACCTCTTAGTGACCAACCCAGTTACCCTACCTCTTCATCGGGATCTCATCACGCAGGACCACGGCAGGCTCCGTCACCCAGACCTTCCGTCGCTCCACCTTACGGCGTGGCTCCTCCATGGTTGACTGACTCTCAGCTGCGGTGCTCCACCCCGGTCCGCGAGGTTCTCTTAGGCAGCAGAAAGCCTTCCACCAGAGCGACTTATACAGCCAAGTGGAAGCGCTTCTCCTGCTGATGTGCAGAGAAAGCTCTTCGTCCTATGGAGGTTCCCGTCACCACTCTTCTGGACTACGTCTGGTCCCTTAAGGCCCAGGGGTTGTCATTGTCGTCCCTACGAGTTCACCTCGCTGCCATCGCCGCTTTTCATCCTGGCGTGGACGGCTGTTCTGTTTTCTCTCACCCCATGGTGGCGAGATTTCTGAAGGGGCTGGAGAGGCTCTATCCCCAAATTCGCCCTCCGGCCCCCTCATGGGACCTCAACCTGGTCCTGTCCCGGCTCATGGCCCCTCCTTTCGAGCCATTAGCTACCTGCTCCCTGCTTTACCTCTCATGGAAAATAGCCTTCCTTGTGCCCATTACCTCAGCTAGAAGGGTGTCAGAGCTGAGGGCCCTCACGGTGGACCCACCGTATACGGTCTTCCACAAGGTTAAGGTACAGCTGAGGCCGCACCCTGCTTTCCTTCCTAAGGTGGTCTCAGCTTTCCATGTCAACCAAGAGATTTTCCTCCCAGTTTTCTTCCCTAAGCCCCATTCATCCCGCAGGGAGCAGCAGCTCCACTCGCTAGATGTCCGACGGACGCTAGCCTTTTACATGGACAGGACAAAACCCTTCCGCAGGTCCCCTCAGTTATTCGTGGCAGTAGCGGACAGGGTCAAGGGGCTGCCGATCTCCTCTCAGAGGTTATCGTCATGGGTTACGTCCTGCATCAGGACCTGCTACGACTTGGCCCAACTTCCGTCGGGCCGAGTGACTGCTCACTCTACCAGAGCACAGGCATCCTCGCTGGCCTTCCTCGCCCGAGTGCCCATTCAAGAAATCTGTAGGGCAGCGACCTGGTCATCCGTTCATACATTTGCTTCGCATTATGCCCTGATCCAGCAGTCCAGAGATGATGCTGCTTTTGGATCTGCAGTGCTCCAGGCCGCTACCTCTCACTCCGACCCCACCGCCTAGGTAAGGCTTGGGAATCACCTAACTGGAATGGATATGAGCAAGCACTCGAAGAAGAAAAGACGGTTACTCACCTTTGTAACTGTTGTTCTTCGAGATGTGTTGCTCATATCCATTCCACACCCGCCCTCCTTCCCCACTGTCGGAGTCGCCGGCAAGAAGGAACTGAGGAGCGGGCGGGCCGGCAGGGGTATATATCTAGTGCCATAGTGGCGCCACTCTAGGGGGCGACCTGCCGGCCCACTGGAGTTGCTAGGGTAAAAAGTTTCCGGCAGACATGCACGCGCGGCGCGCACACCTAACTGGAATGGATATGAGCAACACATCTCGAAGAACAACAGTTACAAAGGTGAGTAACTGTCTTTTTCATCTCTTAAACGCTCGTTTAGACAATAGGTTATGCTATTATAAAGATGAGGAAACTTGCATTGTTGTTGTTCTCTCTATTCACAAATGGTGTATTGTTTTGCATTCCAGATGGCAAGGTTATTTTATCATAAACCTCAGTTTGCAATTCTGGATGAATGTACAAGTGCTGTTAGCGTTGATGTAGAAGGCTACATTTACAGTCATTGCCGGAAAGTAAGTTTGTTTTGTTTCTGTTTTTTCTAGATAAAGAAAGAAGGCTGAGATACATTAAATTGTTCTTTGTGAATGTAATTTCTAATTTGGAAAATGTCAACTTGACAGATGGGTAAAACTGGACTTCAGCAACAATATGAGACATGATAATATTCAATTTCCAAAACTTGATTAAAATGTGAAATGGAATCCAGATAACACCCAAAACAATCTTATACTTTCCTTTTGGAAAATAACCCTTCTCAGCAAGGCTGACAAAACAAAAGGACTTGTAAGTGAACCTGTTTTGGAGATAGGAGCCAGCAACACTAGGAGAACTTTCAAAAAGTAAAGGAAAAGGGAGTATTTAAAAAAAGCATGATGTTTTAACTTCTTTTCTATTCCCCATCCTCCCAGAATTCTCAGAAAAAATTTTCTACCCTCATATAAGATGTGGTAGGAGAAATATAAAGGGGGTTGATTTCTTTTTGGGGAAAGGGTGAAGGGTTTGAAAATAGAGATTATAATGGTAAACTTGTTTTAAATTTAACTATGGAGCAGTGATGTCCTTTGAAAGGAAACAGAAACTCTACAGGTACTGAAACCTTTATCCAAATCTCTCTGGGAGCAGGAGCAGGCCCGAAGATGCTTTTGTAGTAGTAGTTTTGATGCTGGGTGGGCTCTTTGTGAAAGAGCATCAGCTATAAGGGGTAGGGATAGCTCGGTGGTTTGAGCATTGGCCTGCTAAACCCAGGGTTGTGAGTTCAATCATTTAGGGATCTGGGGCAAAAATCTTTCTGGGGACTGGTCCTGCTTTGAGCAGGGGATTGGACTAGATGACCTCCTGAGGTCCCTTCCAACCCTGATATTCTAGGATTCTTCTATTTCATTGTTTAAGTACATTTACCATTTGGATGCCAGGTTGTACTGCTTTCTGTTTTGAGGATTTACCAGTGCAAAGTGGCTGATAATGCATCCCTCTGGAAAATCAAATCCCTTGTCAGCTGTCTCTTACAGAAGGTTAAAAAACAAATAGTTTGATTATTATCACTTTCATTTCTGTTTGTTTTAATCAACAACCATTTACAGTTTAACCATTCAGTGCAATTGCAACTATTGCTTACAGGTGATTTTAAAGGTGAATTTTTCATTGCATTTAAGAAGCACTTTAAGTTCTTAAATCATTAACATCATACACTTTAGTTAGCAATCAAATACGTTATAAAAACAAAATATTTGGAAATAATTTCCTCTTTTACTTACTCGCTAGGGCTCAAGTTCAGGAGTTTGTCTTTTCTGTAAGAGCCTATGATATTGCTAACATCCATGCACAGGGAGTGAATTTTTTAGCCTGACATTTTCAGCTCCTGCAGAAAAAACATTTAAATCAGTAGGTTTAAAAAACCAAACCTAAAACGTCTTTTGTTTTTCCTCTAAAATGTGCAATATTGAGGCTTACACACACAGTATAAATGATTTAAGGCCTTAAAGCTTTTCTATTTATTAGTGTGAGCTTTTAGTTTCATCTTTTAAAATGTTACTAAGTGTGAGAATTGAGGAAATTAATTGAATTTGTCTTTTGGGTGAAGTTTTACTTAATGTTTGTATTCTCTTTTTACTGCAGGTTGGCATCACTCTCTTCACTGTCTCTCACAGAAAGTCCCTCTGGAAACACCACGATGTATGGTATTTTTATTTTTGTTGACGATGATTATGTATTTAGCCTTTTTGTGGGTATTAAATGAACTTTGAGTTCAGTTGCATTCAGGTGTCTTGCCTTCCAACCAGACACACTCTTTTCAAAAAATAGTATCATAGATTATATTTTCATAGTCCAGCAGCAGTATTTGAAGGATTCACAAAAAAGCTGTTATGAAAATCTAAGAAATTGACAGTTCTAAATTTATCTGTTCTGAAGGGTTATCCATATAAAATATTCAAAGTTAGTGTTTGTTCATCTGTGGACACTTGATTAAAAGAGCCTGTAGCTAAACAATGCTGTAAAACTTTTCTTACGAAGCTGCTAATGCACATGTTTATAAAGGGCCTTTGTGCAGTGCAAGATGTATTTTTAATTGTGGGCTACTCCTTGTTTGTTCTATAACTAAGTAAATTTTGTTATTGGTGCGAATTTAGATTTTGTGTGTGCACTGAGATATAATGAAGAGAACACTTCTATAAGTATGAAAAATCTGATATAGTTGAAATATACATGGCTTTTATAATCCTATAAAATAGTTTTGGCAAATGTTTTCCCTTCCAGTTACAGTAAGATACGATTACCCCCTAGAGGGGGTGTGTATGTGGTGGAGCATAAAATCTGTGGATATTTTGTTCAGATAGGGATTGGGGAATTCAGTGTTCATGAAGATATTTGGGAAAAGGAATGTTAAACATTCTAAACATGTAAAACTGTGATACAAGGTATTCCTTTTCTCCCTTAAGTTCTTTCTCATCATTTCATCTGTTATTATTGTTCTGAAGTATATAACATAAGGATTGTAATGAATAATAATTGAAGAAATAATTTTAATCTTAGAAAATATATGAAATTTGAAACTCCGTGGGGATAATCCTTCACTAATTTCTGTCCTGCAGCACCAGCCAAATCCGAAATCAATATTCATTTAACAAGGACCTGATTTTCAAAAAGCACATGCCGAGTTTGTGTATGCAAAAATGTAGTCAGTTGTCTAAGTTGACATTTCTTGGTCAAGGTATAGTCAAGGTCCAGACTCCAGAGAAAATAATTAAAAAAACCATTAATGGTGGTGATAAGTAAATAAAAAGATGTTGGAGTCCATTCAAAAGTATCTGGTGGTCCAGGTTTGGCCCACGAGGTGCCTATTAACTCCCCGATGTACACCATTTCACACCTAATTTATGCACACATTTCTGCAATTCAGGTGTTGGTGTAAGTGACTCACTATGTGTAAAAATACCAGATTTGTACACAGAATTATAATTATGCATGCAAATTAGGCATCTGTCCCAACAAACCAAATCCCCGTGATGAGCAATATGACCAACTAGCAGAAGATAGAGACAGAACATATCCAAAAAATCATAGTGTTTTTCCTCAAAGGCAATTGAATTGGCTAAGTATTGCAGTAGGAGATCATCCTCTGACCAGTTGATTTAGGGTTTTAATTTTTGTTCTTTAACAAATTATTTGCTTATATAATTTATGATGATAAACAAAACTAATATAAAAATATTTTTTGTCTTTTGGTTGATGATGAAAATTTTTCATTCCACAGTTTTACCTGCACATGGATGGTAGAGGAAATTACGAGTTCAAGAAGATAACTGAAGACACAGTTGAATTTGGATCTTAAAATCCATAAAGCTGCAACTACTACAAAGACTGATAATTACAGAGAACATGTTGAAAGGAAAAACACATAGCAAGATAAAACTACTTGGCTTGTTTTTAAACAAATTAACTAGGTATAGGATAATCCAAAGCAAGCTATTAAGCATTTATTACTATGTAGGATATTGCTAATTCTGTATATGTTGGTTTAATTATTAATATGTACTAAGAATGTCCTTATTCTTGTGGTTAAAAACCTGCCTAAATTAAATTGGGCTTAAATCAATATAACCTGATTCATCCTGGGATGTAAACCATTTGAAGTCAGCTGATTTGACTTCTATGGACCTTCCTTTCCTTCAGTGAAGAACTCTGCTAAAATTAGGGTTACTGCCTCTCCTGTTTCTGGCAACAATTCTGGATTTTCACTATCTCGTCTATGCATACTTCTGAATTATCTCACATGATGCAGGATGTCCTCCACTTTTCATAGCTATATCCAGCTATCTTGTACAGTGCCAGACCTGGGTGGAGGCCAAGTTTTGTGATGGGTGTTGTATGTGCACCATTCATGGTGCAGGATGGGCTGAATCCAAGATGGCAGGAGCCTAATTCCCTCTGCTATTAAAGAGATTAGACCTGATCCACTGTGGATCCCTAGATCTTCTCAGCCTGTCGGTCCGCAGCTCTCCTGTGCTTCTCACTGTCTCCCATTCTTCCCCCATTCAACAAAAGCAATGCTGAACTGTGTTCTCCTCCTCTCCCAGAACTGGGAGTGGAAGCAAATGTTGGGGAGAGTTGGGAAGAAATTGAGATGGAAGGGAACTGAAAGAAAAAATAGTAGTGAAAATGGTATTCTGTATTCAGGGGTCAGGGTCCTTGAATATTTTTCATTTGGAGTTACATAGACACACTTGACAACTCTGGGAAGTTGAGGAGTATGATTTTAGTTCCCACAGCAATAATGGAGGAGGGAGAATTATTAAAGGACAAATCTGCCTATTGAAGTCAGAGGAGTTTTGCCACCGACACTAATGGGATCAAGAATTGAGCCCAAAGTGTATCCTTCTAAAACACTTAGCATCCCTCCTTGAAAGCAGAATTTTGTTGCTCTCAGGAGCAGACTTTCAATTGTCCTCTTTGCTCCCATTCCTAGGATATGTGGTAGTGGTCTTCCATCAGAGTCCTCCTTTGTCCCTCTTGTTAAAATAGGATTTACCCTGTCCAGCTGCTGTATAGGTTTGGGTTTTAAGAGGGAGTGATAATGATGGTAGCCTCTGTTTTTGCTATCCACTTTTTTATGTGATGTCTGGGATGCCACATCTCAGAATTCATCAAAATTTGACTCCATGTCCTGAGGGTTTTTTAGGCAATTTTAATGTAAATTAGTAAATCATATGACAATGGTCCTCAAACAGTGGTCCGTGGACCACTAGTCCATGGAGTGCTGATTCTTTTATTGCAACTGCCAAATCTCATTAAAAGACAGCTAAAAATACATTAAATACTTTCCTAATATTACTTTTCTATGTAAACAATTACTGTAGTTGCCACATGATTTTAAGTGATCACAAATGCAAAAAGAGATGGCTTGTGTGGTCAGGAATGGGAGGCTGGTGGTCCATGAGACTGTGTATGCTATGAAAACATTTAAAAATCCCTGCCAAATCCCTGCCATACACTGGTGGTGTTCTGGTGGCTCTGTAGTGTTGCACACATGATATAACATAGGAATGCACAACGTGAAGACATGCACTAAATACACAATAAATGTGATCTCTGTACATCTTTTATCAAGGTTTTCTTTTTTATAATCAATATACACTCGTATGTATATCTTCCTATTAGTGACTAATTCAGCTCTGTGAATACTGAATACCATCTTTCGTATTAAGATTATTACTTTTTATTTTCCCCTTTTATCTTGAAACTTGAAAACTTGAAGTTGTTACACTTCTTGCCCTACCACTCACAATATTAAAATTCTCTGACATAGCAGAAGAAATGCTAGTGCCCTCATGTCTTAGTACAGGTACCCACTGACATAGGCAATATATTCAGCATGTTAAATAGCATCAGTGAAACTCCAAAAGGCATGTGTTCGAAGCTTAACTGCATCCATGGATCACCTGATAATAAAATAAACTGTTTCATTCCACAAGATGGCAAAGTTAGCTTTTTTACCAGTTTTTAATTCAAATTCTTAAACACTGATATCAGACTAATTTATAGTGAAGCAAGTGGTGCTGCTATATGTGAGATTTTAGTGTTTTCATGATAGCCCTATATTTTCAGGGTTTACCATAATGGCTGTTTTGTGAAAGTTGTCACCCAATTGTAACTTTTTTTTTTAAATAAATGTTTTAGTAGCTTTTTAGAGAGACAAAGCAAGGAATATTTCTCCAAATTCAAATATCTGTTTTTATTCTTTTGGCTAGAGAGAAGTATGTGGTAATGTAAAGTAGTGGATTTGGGATTTTTTTTAATGTATTTGTGTAGTTTTGACACTAACAAGCAGAAACCACTCAAAGCACATTTATATATCCTCCTCTGCAGCAAGTCCAAGGGTGATTTACCATTCAACATTGATTAGTAACAGCACTGAGCATAAACTTTTTCAATTTTGCTTTACAAACAAAAACAGATCCAGCTTCATAAACAAGGAGAAATTGCCCTGCTCCTGTTGTGTACTGAAGTCAGTTTGAGAATCAAGGGTCATCTCATTTAATTCCTAAAAGCTCTAGTTGATATTGTTGATATATCAAAGAATAACCTGGTGAGCAACGAGGAACATATAGTAAAAACAACTTGTAAAGATATTCTAGACCACTATTCTTTAAAAGATTACATAAAAATACCTTAAAGTATAAACTTGTATTGTCAATTAAGAGATTTTTAATCTGGTGAAAATGGTTGAATCTTAGTTCAGTTATAAAATGGAGCTGTGGTATATATTGGTTTTAGTTTTTTTTAATTGCTCAAGCTGGGAGTTTGAAAATAATCAGTCATAGTGAGAATGAAAGTATTGATAAAAGCATCTCCATATCCTCAACTACGGAGTCTCAAGCTGGTGACATTTCAAAATTGCACTAGTGGTAGTTGGAGGTGGTTGCATTTCCTAGGTGTTGGGAGATATTCCGGTATGTGTGTACATACTGTAGTTTGTAAAGCGCTATGAGAAGAAAGGCGCTATATAAAGGTAAGACATTTAATTGCCTCTGGAATAATAAATCTGAAGAGAAAATTGCATTAGGCTTTTTATATTTGTTGATCGTGTAATTAGCCATTGTCTTGTGTAACAATACAGGAAGGGTAGATGTTTGACAAACCTAGAACCAATGAGACTTTTGAATTATTTAGGATCAACTTTATAAAATTCTATTACATCAAAGTATGAATTTCATACAAACAATCAGTCAAACTGTAATCAGTGTAAGTTAATGGAATGAAGAGCTAAATGCTATAGGTATGAGTGAGACAAGATGGGTGAAGTAATATCTTTTATTGGACCAGCTTTTGTTGGTGAGAGACAAGCGTTCAAGCTTACACAGAGCTCTTATGCAGGTCTGCCTAAGCTCAAAAGTTTTCCCCATTAACAGAAGTTGGTCCAATAAGATATTACCTCACCCACCTTGTCTTTCTAATGTCTGGGACCAGCACAACACTTGATACAACATTGATATGGGTGTCACAGCAAATAATTCTGGCCTGAAAGGAATAAAATCCTTTTCATTTTTGCCAGGCTGTATCTGAAAAAAGGGGAAAGACCTAATTTAAAAAAAAATAATCTGAGACTGAGTGTTTGTGCCTTTGACTACATATCCAGGAAAGAAAATATTTACATTTGGAAAAATAGCTAAGGAGCGTGAGTAGTAAACTCCACTTAAGCTGAACGGAGCTCTGCAGACCAAAGCTCTATAGTTCAGCTCTATTACTTAAGCTATAGAGAAAATTATTCCAGTTCCGTTTGGCTACTCTGTCCTCTCTTGCTTCCTCGGTCTTCCTTCCCAGGGTAAAATTCTATATTTAGAGTATAGTTGTATGAAGGATGAACCAAGCTTTGCGCCGTGAATTAATTCTAAGCAGCTTGTGATGTAGTTTACTTTTCATTCATTTTAATTCCGATATACCTATTCCTCATTTTACTAATTGGGATATAGATCTTGAGTATAATCATAAGATTATAAAATAATTATAAAACAATTGCTGTTGTCTAGTGTTCTCAAGGGATATAGCCCTCTGTTAGAAAATTCCTTAACTGAGAATACCATTTCACCAATGTGGGATAAGTTTGTAGATAGGGGGGTGGGCAATACAAGATCAGGGCCTAGATTTTTTGTTGTTTTTTTTAACTGACTCTGCATGGGTATCAAGGTCTTAATACGTGCAGCTTTTACTACAGTACTTATTTATAAATTTCAGTTGTTGAGTAAATCAAGTCACTTCTAGACGCAAAATCTAATTAAAACCAGTATGTGATACACACTGCTCACCTAAGACTTAGTTTAATTGCATTGTTGCCAGACTCCCCTATAATGGTGGTGTGTTGATGGTCTTAGTGAAAACATACAGTATTGGGGAAAACACTGGAATTGGATCCTGCTGCACAGAGAGAAGTGAGGTGGTAAGTTTTATTCCAAATTGCAGGATTGAGTTCATATTTGACAAGATGTTACAGAATTGCAGTGCAAAGCAGCTGAAAACTTGATTCCCAGAGACAACCCTTAGAGATCACCAGTTAACCAGAACTAACCTGAAAACTGATATATATGGGTGGACTCTTACACTCCTGCATTGTCCTCTTGAAATCTATTGATCTAACGATCTATTAGTGAAGAGCTAACCAAGATAGGCAGTCACCAGTGCTGAGCCCTTGTAGCAGAGGACTATATGAATTGCAATTCCTGGATAATAGGATTTGATTATTTTATTTTAAGTAAATGCTAATATTTGTGAAAAGTGCCACAATGGCACCACTGGAAAATGAGCTTCTTTGTTGAAAAAGCATGGACAGGCAGTAGCAGTGCAAACTTTTCCAAGCTACTTTCCACTGTGCCTCAGTTGTGTTCTGAAGTGATCACCCCTAGGAATTGGGCATTTGTGTTCATTCTTTGGCATCTCTCATATTTTCACCAGGGATTCCAGCTGGTGTTGACAGTAGTTTAGTTTGTAATGTAGATGGTGCAAGATGATAGTCATCACTATTACATAAAGTAGAGCTGAGACCTTGTTGAATATAACCCAAAGCATGTTTTGTCTTATGGCGGTAGTAGAAGGGACATCCATTTTATGCTAGCAGTAAAACCATTTTCAACACTAATTGATAGAAGGCCAGAGGACCAGTTGCTGAAATCATTGGTACTGGATCAAATTCCTAATGTAGATAGAGCCTAAAACAACCAGCTCACTTCATACGCACCTTTAGCCAACTATCAGATAGCAATAATTATTTACTGGATCAAATTTGAACGAATAACTTATAAGTGAGAGATGTAATTTCTTTTTACTAATCTTGTGAGCAAATCCATTCGCTCAGTAAGTCAAAGTTAACATGCAATGTCTATGCAAAGGAAACTCTCATTGATTCATGCTGGGAATTTCACCAGTAGAGTTGCGGTCACGGTGGTAACTTTAATCTTTTTATGTGAGTAATAGATTATGCTGCTTAATATGGATTCTGATGCTAAAACCTTAATTTTTTTTTTGCTGTTGTGTAATGTCTGATTTATTTAACACATGAAGTAAATTTCCCTTACAGTCTTGCTCCAGTTGACCTCATGGCACAAGGAGACCTAGTTACACAACATCAAATTCATTTTCAAGAATCAGTTTAAGGTCTCAACTTTATCTTCAAGATACTCCAGCAGCCCGGGATGAGCATATCTAAAAGACCACCTAAAACTCTGGGATAAAGAGCATGGTCCACAACTCTGCTCCTCAGGCACAGTGGAACTTTCCACAGCGAGGCTTAAAGCTTGTCTGTGTAAGAGTCAGTGCTAACTCAACAGCTATTCTGAAACTGTGCAATGAACTCCAGTAGGAACTAAGGAAACCTTCACCATCTTCTGCCCTTGTGTGCCAAAGGAATCTCCCCCCGCCCCTGAAACAAACCACTCCATACACAATTCTTCCTCCGGGAGAGGAAAGCATGAACTGAATGTAACAGCTGTTACTCATGTTCCTTAATGCATTATTGCTAGGTGCTCAGATACTACATTCCCCTCATTACAGTAAGAAAAGTATTCTATATATAGGTTTTTAAAGGTAAGTGTCAAATTCCCATAGGTACCACCTGAAGATAGTTTGTGGTATGAGGAGAATGGCCATGTAGTATTACACTATTAAATATAAACTCAGTGCTACATAACAGGATGAAGTAGGGTGGTGAGAAAAGGAATAAGATTGACACTCGTGGCTTTCTGTTTCTGTATTTCCATTCAGGAGCGACTTGTGCAGAAATAGAAGCCATCACTTGATAGTCCTTTCTACTAAATGGCAATTAGTAACTCTTTAGAAGACTATTTCCACTCAAAACCATAGGGATTTTCATCTCTTCACAGTGTTTATGTCCAGAAAGAGGTAATAATGGCCCCAAACGCTGAGGAGGGAGAGAGGGGACAGATACATTCAGTGATTCCTGGTTGAAATGCTGACCCTCTGCAGGGGGTGAATGAGATCTGTGAAACACTTAAATCAGGGGTGGGCAAACTATGGTCCCCGGGCCCCATCCAGCCCATGGGACTGTCCTGCCCGGCCCCCAAGTTCCTGGCCGGGGAGGCTCGCCTGCGGCCCCTCGCCCACAGCCTCAGCTTGTTCGCTTCGCCAGCACAATACTCTGGGCAGTGGGACTGAGCTCCTGGGGAAGCACAGCTGCAGAGCCCGGCCTGACCCAGTGCTCTGTGTTATGTGGTGGCGGTGGCAGCGTGGCCCGACTCCAGCTGGGTGGTGCGGCTCCAGCGCCGCCAGCCACCTGTGCTGCAGGCAGTGTAGTAAGGGGGCAGGGGAGTTCGGGGTGGTGGGGCGGGGTTGTGGATGGTGGTTGGGGGTGGAAAACGGGTTGAATGGGGGAAGGAGTCCTGGGGGCAGTCAGGAAGGAGTGGGGATTGGATGGGGTGGCAGGGGGCAGTCGGGACAGGGAGAAGGGGTGGTTGGATGGGGCAGGGGTCCCGGGAGTGGCATCAGGAATGAGGAAGGGTTGGATGGGATGTCAGGGGCCCGGGGGCAGTCAAGGAGTAGGGGTGTGTGGATGGGGCAGGGGACCCAGAGGGGCCATCAGGGAACGGGGGGTTAGACTCATAGGTCAGAAGGGACCAATATGATCATCTAGTCTGACCTCCTGCACAAGGCAGGCCACAGAACCCTACCCATCCACTTTTATAACAACCTCTAGCCCAGGACTGAGTTATTGAAATCCTCAAAATTGGTTTGAAGACCTCAAGCTGCAGAGAATCCACCAGCAAGCGACCCACGCCCCACGCTGCAGGGGAAGGCGAAAAACCTCCAGGGCCCCTGCCAATCTGCCCTGGAGGAAAATTCCTTCCCGACCCCAAATATGGTGATCAGCTAAACCCTGAGCATGTGGGCAAGACTCACCAGCCAGCACCCAAGAAGGAATTCTCTGCAGTAACTCAGTTCCCATCCCATCCAGGAGTCCCGGGTGGAGGGCAGATAGGAAGTGGGGGCCAGGCTATGACCCCCGTCCCCTAACCAGTCCTCCATAAAATTTACAAAACCTGATGCGGCCCTCAAGCCAAAAAGTTTGCCTGCCCCTGACTTAAATCATGCTTTGAGGCCTATGATGGTGTATAGATGGTGTGCTGGTCCTCTGTAGAGGGATGGATTTCACCACCTTTAAATGGCTTCTGCCTGAGAGCTGGAGGCTGCTTTGCCAGAGCCACTCCAGATAAGTAGCAAATGAGACTCACTCCCCCTTATGCCTCTGGCCTGAACATGCTGCATCTTTAGTTGCCTGTTGCTCCTGTTTTTAATTTATACATTCTTCAGAAGTTAACATTCTAACAGAGCAAAAGATTTTGGATAGTCTTTTTTTTTAAAAAAAAACACCTGATTCTGTACCTACTGAAGGCATAAGGCCTTGCTACTGCTCAAATTGAAGGCAATGGAAGTCTTGCCAGTGACATAATTAGGTGTGTCCTAAGAAGGTGCTGTCAAAATCAGTCAGAGTTTTAAGTAGTCTGACTAAACATCACTTCCCCTCTCTAGTAATCAGGCTTCACTGCCATAGTGTTTGTGATGTTGTAATCCTATCAGACCTCCTTGGGGTGGGATGGTGAGTAGACCCCAGTTTCTAGCATGAAAAATAAGCAGAAGAAAAAAATATGGCTTTGTTTTTAAACAAAAAATAAAAACCCAATCAACTTGTTCAGGCCTTTAAACATAATAAAGAAGCCAAGAAAAAAGTAGGGGATGGGGGAACACACGGGGAGACTTTTTTTTGTTTGCAAGGTCACTGTTAAATGATTAAGGCTAAGATTTTATTTCAGATATTTTTAGTAAAAGTCAGGGACAGGTCCACCGGTATAATTCATGGAAGTGGTGACCTGTCCCTGACTTATACTAAAACTTTTGGTGACAAAATGGGGATCCTGGGCGGCTATGTGGGCTGGGTGCTCCAGGGCCCCCCATCACCTATGGGGGCTTGGAGCGCCAGGGTCCCCCTCCACTGGCAGCTCTGAGCTGTGGGGGTTCCTCTTGCCACCAACTGGCAGCTCTGAGCTGCGAGGGTTCCTCCTGCTGTCAAGAGCTGCAGGGATCCCCTCTGCAGTGATGGGGAGCAGTAGGGGTCTACTGCCTGCAGATAGCTCATGGAGTCCCCTCAGC
The DNA here is from genome assembly GCF_025201925.1 of Gopherus flavomarginatus. Classification (NCBI taxonomy): domain Eukaryota; kingdom Metazoa; phylum Chordata; order Testudines; family Testudinidae; genus Gopherus; species Gopherus flavomarginatus. Next base: position 81,758,233 of record NC_066623.1, on the reverse strand, counting down.
TGGCCGCAGTGCTGTGGAGCTGCGGGGAGCTCCTGCTGCCTGGCACAGCGGGGGTACTCCACAATTCTCTGACTCCACAAGCAGCGGTGGTCCCTGCAGCTCCTTGTGCTGGCTGAGTCATGGAGGTCTTTGGAAATCATGGATTCTGTGACCTCCATGACTAAATCGCAGCCTTATAAATAACCACTTTAAAACATCTCCAAGCCTTCCAGTATGATTTTATTCAGTCTTTCATTAAAACTACACAGTAATAGGCAGCTATTTCTGTAGGTCCCTTGTGTGGTTATTAAAACAGGTTTCCCTCCCTTTTTGAGTTCACCACTGCCAGCTGTGGCTTCATTCCATAGTAGACACTGAGTTTCCAGACCTTTCTATAGCTCTAGGGGGAAAGGAAATCTGTCAGTTTACACAATAAATGCCTCTGGTTGGCTAACTTTTCCCAAACAAAAGCACTCTCCTCTTCACCCAGAGGGAATGCAAAATCAGGCTAGCAAATCCAACACACACAGATCTCCCCCTGATTTCTTCCTCCCACCAATTCCCTGGTGAGTACAGACTCAATTTCCCTGAAATTTCCCAGAAAAGAAATCTCCAACAGGTCTCAAAAAGAAAGCTTTATATAAAAAAGAAAGAAAAAATACATATAAATGGTCTCTCTGTATTAAGGTGACAAAATACAGGGTTAATTGCTTAAAAAAATATGAATAAACAGCCTTATTCAAAAAGAATACAAATCAAAGCACTCCAGCACTTATATTCATGCAAATACCAAAGAAAAGAAACCATATAACTTACTATCTGATCTCTTTGTCCTTACACTTAGAAACAGAAGATTAGAAAGCAGAAACTACTTCTCCAAAGCTCAGAGAAAGCAGGCAGACAGAAAAAGACCTCAGACACAAAATTCCCTCCACCCAAAGTTGAAAAAATCCGGTTTCCTGATTGGTCCTCTGGTCAGGTGCTTCAGGTGAAAGAGACATTAACCCTTAGCTATCTGTTTATGACACGCCCCCCAAATTGCAGACAGTGGGGAAGCTCACTGGCGGCGATTTCCTTCTAGAACTTTAAAATAAACAGATTACTACAACACATGCACCTTTACATATACTACTAAGTATATAACTAACAGACTTCTACATTTTAAGAACACTTTTTAACTACTGAAATCTGGGAAACTCTCACGGGAGAGTGCATCAGCAACTTTGTTAGAAGCTCCTGTGATGTGTTGAATTTCAAAATCAAAATCTTGGAGAGCTAAACTCCAACGAAGAAGTTTCTTGTTGTTCCCCTTGGCAGTATGAAGCCACTTTAGTGCAGCATGGTCAGTTTGTAGTTGGAACCGCCGTCCCCAAACATATGGGCGTAGCTTTTCCAGGGCGTACACAATGGCATAGCATTCCTTTTCACTGACTGACCAGTGACTTTCCCTCTCAGACAGTTTCTTGCTGAGAAACATGACAGGATGGAAGTTGTGATCTGTTGCTTCCTGCATGAGCACTGCTCCTATACCACGCTCAGATGCATCCGTGGTTACTAGGAATGGCTTGTCAAAGTCCGGGGCCCTGAGTACAGGGTCAGACATGAGCGTTGCCTTAAGTTGGGTAAAGGCCTTTTGACACTCATCAGTCCACTTAACTGCATTTGGCTGGGTCTTTTTGGTCAGGTCGGTCAATGGGGCAGCGATTTGGCTGTAGTGTGGTACAAATCGCCTGTAGTATCCAGCCAAGCCTAAGAAGGATTGGACCTGTTTCTTTGACCTTGGGACAGGCTATCATAACCTTATTCCCAGATTTGGACCTTAGCGTCCAAAATATGGGAGTTAGCATGAAAACCTCCAAGCTTAGTTACCAGCTTGGACCTGGTACTTGCTGCCACCACCCAAAAAATTAGTGTTTTGGGGCATTCTGGTCCCCCTGAAAAACCTTCCCTGGGAACCCCAAGACCCAAATCCCTTGAGTCTCACAACAAAGGGAAATAATCCTTTTTCCCTTCCCCCCTCCAGGTGCTCCTGGAGAGATACACAGACACAAGCTCTGTGAATCCAAACAGAGTGACTCCCCCTCTCCGTTCCCAGTCCTGGAAACAAAAAGCACTTTCCTCTTCACCCAGAGGGAATGCAAAATCAGGCTAGCAAATTCAACACACACAGATTTCCCCCCGATTTCTTCCTCCCACCAATTCCCTGGTGAGTACAGACTCAATTTCCCTGAAATTTCCCAGAAAAGAAAACTCCAACAGGTCTCAAAAAGAAAGCTTTATATAAAAAAGAAAGAAAAATACATATAAATGGTCTCTCTGTATTAAGGTGACAAAATACAGGGTTAATTGCTTAAAAGAATGTTGAATAAACAGCCTTATTCAAAAAGAATACAAATCAAAGCACTCCAGCACTTATATTCATGCAAATACCAAAGAAAAGAAACCATATAACTTACTATCTGATCGCTTTGTCCTTACACTTAGAAACAGAAGACTAGAAAGCAGAAACTACTTCTCCAAAGCTCAGAGAAAGCAGGCAGACAGAAAACAAAAACCTCAGACACAAAATTCCCTCCACCCAAAGTTGAAAAAATCCGGTTTCCTGATTGGTCCTCTGGTCAGGTGCTTCAGGTGAAAGAGACATTAACCCTTAGCTATCTGTTTATGACACGCCCCCCAAATTGCAGACAGTGGGAAAGCTCACTGGCGGCGATTTCCTTCTAGAACTTTAAAATAAACAGATTTCTACAACACATGCACCTTTACATATACTACTAAATATATAACTAACAGACTTCTGCATTTTAAGAACACTTTTTAACTACTGAATTCTGGGAAACTCTCACGGGAGAGTGCATCAGCAACTTTGTTAGAAGCTCCTGTGATGTGTTGAATTTCAAAATCAAAATCTTGGAGAGCTAAACTCCAACGAAGAAGTTTCTTGTTGTTCCCCTTGGCAGTATGAAGCCACTTTAGTGCAGCATGGTCAGTTTGTAGTTGGAACCGCCGTCCCCAAACATATGGGCGTAGCTTTTCCAGGGCGTACACAATGGCATAGCATTCCTTTTCACTGACTGACCAGTGACTTTCCCTCTCAGACAGTTTCTTGCTGAGAAACACGACAGGATGGAAGTTGTGATCTGTTGCTTCCTGCATGAGCACTGCTCCTATACCACGCTCAGATGCATCTGTGGTTACTAGGAATGGCTTGTCAAAGTCCGGGGCCCTGAGCACAGGGTCAGACATGAGCGTTGCCTTAAGTTGGGTAAAGGCCTTTTGACACTCATCAGTCCACGTAACGGCATTTGGCTGGGTCTTTTTGGTCAGGTCGGTCAATGGGGCAGCGATTTGGCTGTAGTGTGGTACAAATAGCCTGTAGTAACAGGCCAAGCCTAAGAAGGATTGGACTTGCTTCTTGGACCGTGGGACAGGCCACTTTTGGATAGCATCCACCTTGGCCTGTAGGGGGTTTATGGTTCCTCGACCCACCTGGTGCCCCAGGTAAGTCACTATGTTTTGGCCTATTTGACACTTTTTGGCCTTAACAGTTAGTCCTGCCTGCCTGATGCGCTCAAAGACCTTTTCCAGGTGTAGTAGGTGTTCGGGCCAGGAGTCTGAAAAAATGGCCACATCATCGAGGTAGGCAACTGCAAATTCTCCCAGTCCAGCTAGTAGACCATCTACCAGCTTCTGGAAGGTGGCGGGTGCATTTCGAAGGCCGAAAGGAAGGACATTGAATTCATACACCCCCGCATGGGTGACGAATGCTGACCTCTGCCTGGCAGGTTCATCTAGCGGTACTTGCCAGTACCCCTTGGTTAAGTCTATTGTAGAGATGAACTGGGCACGTCCCAACTTCTCCAATAGCTCATCGGTGCGTGGCATTGGATAGTTGTCCGGACAAGTTACCGCATTTAGCTTACGGTAGTCCCACGCAAAAGCGTATTTCCCCATCTGGTTTGGGTACCAGAACCACTGGAGATGCCCATGCACTGGTAGATGGGCGGATTATACCCATCTGTAGCATGTTCTGGATCTCCCGTTCTATAGCAGCTTGGGCATGAGGAGACACCCGGTAGGGTGGGGTTCTGATTGGGTGAGCATTACCTGTGTCAATGGAGTGGTATGCCCGTTCAGTCCGTCCTGGGGTGGCTGAGAACAATGGGGCGAAGCTAGTGCACAGATCCTTGATTTGTTGCCGCTGCAGACGTTCCAGGGTGGTTGAGAGGTTCACCTCTTCCACGCCACCGTCTTTTTTCCCGTCATAGTAGACACCGTCAGGCCACTCAGCCTCATCTCCCTGGACTGTAAACTGACAAACCTGTAAGTCTCTGGAATAGAAAGGCTTGAGAGAATTAACATGGTAAACTCTAGGTTTTAGTGAGGAATTGGGAAATGCTATGAGGTAATTCACAGTTCCCAGGCGCTCTTGGACCGTGAATGGCCCTTCCCATGATGCTTCCATCTTATGGGCCTGTTGCGCCTTCAAGACCATAACCTGGTCTCCTACCTTGAAGGAACGTTCTCTGGCATGTCTGTCATACCAGGCCTTTTGCTCTTCCTGAGCATCCTTTAGGTTCTCTCTAGCAAGGGCTAAAGAGTGTCGGAGGGTGCTTTGTAGGTTGCTTACAAAGTCCAGAATGTTAGTTCCTGGAGAAGGCGTAAACCCCTCCCATTGCTGCTTCACCAACTGTAATGGCCCCTTAACCTCGTGACCATACACAAGTTCAAATGGTGAAAACCCTAAACTGGGATGTGGTACAGCCCTGTAGGCAAACAGCAACTGCTGCAACACTAGGTCCCAATTATTGGAGAATTCGTTGATGAATTTTCGTATCATGGCCCCCAAAGTTCCATTGAACCTTTCCACCAGGCCATTGGTTTGATGGTGGTACGGGGTGGCAACCAAGTGATTCACCCCATGAGTTTCCCACAGTTTTTCCATGGTCCCTGCCAGGAAATTAGACCCTGAATCTGTAAGGATGTCAGAGGGCCAACCTACCCTGGCAAAGATGTCTGTTAGGGCCAGGCACACAGTGTTAGCCCTGGTGTTGCCTAGAGCTACTGCTTCTGGCCATCGGGTAGCAAAGTCCACTAAAGTCAGTACGTACTGCTTTCCTCTTGGTGTCTTTTTTGGGAAAGGACCCAGAATATCCACAGCTACTCGCTGAAATGGGACCTCAATTATGGGGAGTGGCTGGAGAGGGGCCTTGACCTGGTCTTGAGGCTTTCCCACTCTTTGGCATACCTCACAAGACCGGACATACTTGGCAACATCCTTGCCCATCCCCTCCCAGTGGAAGGACTTCCCCAACCGGTCCTTGGTTCTGTTCACCCCAGCATGGCCACTGGGATGATCATGGGCTAAGCTTAAGAGCTTCCCCCGGTACTTAGTTGGAACCAGCAACTGTTTTTGCGGCTGCCATTCTTCCCGGTGTCCACCAGAAAGAATTTCCTTGTATAAAAGTCCTTGGTCTATAACAAACCGGGATCGATTAGAAGAGCTGAGAGGCGGTGGGGTGCTCCGTGCCGCCGCCCAAGCTTTCTGAAGGCTGTCATCTGCTTCCTGCTCAGTCTGGAACTGTTCCCTTGAGGCTGGGGTCACCAGTTCTTCCTCAGACTGTGGACTTGGGCTTGGTCCCTCTGGAAGCAATGTAGGTGATGGGGTTGTTTCCGTTGCTGGGAAACCGCTCTCCGCTGGTGCACCTGAGGTTATTTCAGGCTCTGGCTGAGCCTTTTGAGTATGGCTGTCTGTTGCTTCTGCCAGTTTTGGCTCACTGGCGCCCTCTGGCGTTGAGTTTGAAGATGGGGTTGCAATTGCTGGTGCTGGTTGCTGTTCCAGTTCCGGGCCTGGGACTGGAGGTGCTGTGGCTGTTTCAGTGGTTGGCATGGAATCTGGATCCACTACCTCTGTCTGGGTCTCTGGTAACACAGACGGGGCCTCTGTGGACGGCTCAGGAACAGGAATGGGTCTGGAAGCTTGCCTGGTTTGGCTACGTGTAACCATTCCCACTCGCTTGACCCGCCTCACCTGGTTGGCCAAGTCTTCCCCCAGTACCATGGGGATAGGATAATTGTCATAGACTGCAAAAGTCCACATTCCTGACCAGCCTTTGTACTGGACAGGCAGTTCAGCTGTAGGCAAGTCTACAGCTTGTGACATGAAGGGGTAAATTGTAACTTTGGCCTTTGGGTTGATGAATTTGGGGTCAACGAAGGATTGGTGGATAGCTGACACTTGTGCCCCCGTGTCTCTCCACGCAGTAACCTTCTTTCCGCCCACTCTCAAATTTTCCCTTCGCTCCAAGGGTATTTGAGAGGCATCTGGGCCTGGGGATCTTTGGTGTGATGGTGGTGTAATGAATTGCACTCGCATGGTGTTCTTGGGACAGTTGTCCTTGATATGTCCCAGTTCATTACACTTAAAGCATCTTCCATCTGATGGGTCACTGGGCCGAGGTGAGTTACTGGAGACTGGTGAGGTGGAAGAGTAGGGTGTCTGTGGCTTTACTTGGGTGGTATGTGGGGTCTTTGGCTGTCCTCGGTTGTAGGGTTTATGGTCGGCGTGCCCCCTGGGGTAATCGTTCCCCTTGACAGTAGCTTTCTTGCTTTCTGCCACTTCTATCCATTTGGCTCCAATCTCCCCCGCCTCAGCGAGATCTTTGGGTTTTCCATCTTGTATGTACCGTGTGATGTCTTCAGGAACACCATCCAAGAACTGCTCCATTTGTATGAGGAGGTGCAGTTCTTCCAAGGTTTGAACGTTGTGTCCTGTTATCCAGGCCTCATAGTTTTTTGCAACGTAGTAGGCGTGTTTGGGAAATGACACATCTGGTTTCCACTTTTGGGTTCTGAAACGCCGACGGGCATGATCTGGGGTTATCCCCATTCTGTATCTGGCCTTGGTTTGAAAAAGTTTATAGTCATTCATTTGCTGCTTAGGCATTTCAGCTGCCACCTCTGCTAAAGGTCCCCTGAGCTGTGACCTCAATTCTACCATGTACTGGTCTTCGGGGATGCTGTACCCAAGACAGGCTCTTTCAAAATTTTCCAAGAAGGCCTCGGTGTCATCCCCTGCCTTGTAGGTGGGAAATTTCCTGTGCTGTGGAGCAATAATTGGCGCCGGGTTGTTAGGGTTGGCTGGCACATGCAGCCCAGCTTTTGCCAAGTCCAGTTCATGTTTTCTCTGTTTTTCCTTCTCTTCATTTTCTTTTTGTTGTTTTTCCATTTCTCGGCGGTGGGCCAACTCTTCTTCTTCTTGCTTCCTTCTGTGGGCCAACTCATCTTCTGCTTGTTTCCTTCGGTAGGCCACCTCTTCCTCTTCTAGTTTTCTTTTGTGTGCTGCCTGTTTGATTTGTTCTTCTCTTTCTTTCATCTCCATTTGTCGCCTGTGTTCAGCTTCTTTGAATTGCTCTTCGGCCTCAATTTTTGCCTTAGAAGTCATGATTCCTGTTTTCTTGTGTTGGGGTGCCCTCCGGTGTTTATCTTCTGAACTGCAGGTTCTCTGTTGCCTCCTGAAGTCTGCCTAGCAACAGTGCCTTTAGCTAATCTTCAATGTTAAGTAAACCTGAAAAACCACTTTATTTGCATATATATCGTGCTGGTAATGACTCTCAATGGGAGTGCTATTGTGTGACAAAAGACTCTTAATAGCACCTTAATGGTTTCTTGCTTAAGATGCAAGCCACAAACTGCCAGAGAGAGCAGAAAAAAAAATTCTCTCTGGTTCCCTTTTAAAACCAAACTGTTTCTCTCTGCTAAAAAGCCCTTAGCAGAGAAAAGAAAAAAAATAATATTCCTACTGGCTTCTGGATTTTGTCTATATCCTACCGCTGCTACTCATATCATAACCTTATTCCCAGATTTGGACCTTAGCGTCCAAAATATGGGGGTTAGCATGAAAACCTCCAAGCTTAGTTACCAGCTTGGACCTGGTACTTGCCACCACCACCCAAAAAATTAGAGTGTTTTGGGGCACTCTGGTCCCCCTGAAAAACCTTCCCTGGGGACCCCAAGACCCAAATCCCTTGAGTCTCACAACAAAGGGAAATAATCCTTTTTCCCTTCCCCCCTCCAGGTGCTCCTGGAGAGATACACAGACACAAGCTCTGTGAATCCAAACAGAGTGACTCCCCCTCTCCGTTCCCAGTCCTGGAAACAAAAAGCACTTTCCTCTTCACCCAGAGGGAATGCAAAATCAGGCTAGCAAATTCAACACACACAGATTTCCCCCTGATTTCTTCCTCCCACCAATTCCCTGGTGAGTACAGACTCAATTTCCCTGAAATTTCCCAGAAAAGAAAACTCCAACAGGTCTCAAAAAGAAAGCTTTATATAAAAAAGAAAGAAAAAATACATATAAATGGTCTCTCTGTATTAAGGTGACAAAATACAGGGTTAATTGCTTAAAAGAATGTTGAATAAACAGCCTTATTCAAAAAGAATACAAATCAAAGCACTCCAGCACTTATATTCATGCAAATACCAAAGAAAAGAAACCATATAACTTACTATCTGATCGCTTTGTCCTTACACTTAGAAACAGAAGACTAGAAAGCAGAAACTACTTCTCCAAAGCTCAGAGAAAGCAGGCAGACAGAAAACAAAAACCTCAGACACAAAATTCCCTCCACCCAAAGTTGAAAAAATCCGGTTTCCTGATTGGTCCTCTGGTCAGGTGCTTCAGGTGAAAGAGACATTAACCCTTAGCTATCTGTTTATGACACAGGCCACTTTTGGATAGCATCCACCTTGGCCTGTAGGGGGTTTATGGTTCTTCGACCCACCTGGTGCCCCAGGTAAGTCACTCTGTTTTGGCCTATTTGACACTTTTTGGCCTTAACAGTTAGTCCGGCCTGCCTGATGCGCTCAAAGACCTTTTCCAGGTGTAGTAGGTGTTCGGGCCAGGAGTCTGAAAAAATGGCCACATCATCGAGGTAGGCAACTGCAAATTCTCCCAGTCCAGCTAGTAGACCATCTACCAGCTTCTGGAAGGTGGCGGGTGCATTTCGAAGGCCGAAAGGAAGGACATTGAATTCATACACTCCCGCATGGGTGACGAATGCTGACCGCTCCTTGGCAGGTTCATCTAGCGGTACTTGCCAGTACCCCTTGGTTAAGTCTATTGTAGAGATGAACTGGGCACGTCCCAACTTCTCCAATAGCTCATCGGTGTGTGGCATTGGATAGTTGTCCGGACGAGTTACCGCATTTAGCTTACGGTAGTCCACGCAAAAGCGTATTTCCCCATCTGGTTTGGGTACCAGAACCACTGGAGATGCCCATGCACTGGTAGATGGGCGGATTATACCCATCTGTAGCATGTTCTGGATCTCCCGTTCTATAGCAGCTTGGGCATGAGGAGACACTCAGTAGGGTGGGGTTCTGATTGGGTGAGCATTACCTGTGTCAATGGAGTGGTATGCCCGTTCAGTCCGTCCTGGGGTGGCTGAGAACAATGGGGTGAAGCTAGTGCACAGCTCCTTGATTTGTCGCCGCTGCAGACGTTCCATGGTGGTTGAGAGGTTCACCTCTTCCACGCCACCATCTTTTTTTCCGTCGTAGTAGACACCGTCAGGCCACTTAGCATCATCTCCCTGGACTGTAAACTGACAAACCTGTAAGTCTCTGGAATAGAAAGGCTTGAGAGAATTAACATGGTAAACTCTAGGATTTAGTGAGGAATTGGGAAATGCTATGAGGTAGTTTACAGTTCCCAGGCGCTCTTGGACCGTGAATGGCCCTTCCCATGATGCTTCCATCTTATGGGCCTGTTGCACCTTCAAGACCATAACCTGGTCTCCTACCTTGAAGGAACGTTCTCTGGCATGTCTGTCATACCAGGCCTTTTGCTCTTCCTGAGCATTTTTTAGGTTCTCTCTAGCAAGGGCTAAAGAGTGTCGGAGGGTGCTTTGTAGGTTGCTTACAAAGTCCAGAATGTTAGTTCCTGGAGAAGGCGTAAACCCCTCCCATTGCTGCTTCACCAACTGTAATGGCCCCTTAACCTCGTGACCATACACAAGTTCAAATGGTGAAAACCCTAAACTGGGATGTGGTACAGCCCTGTAGGCAAACAGCAACTGCTGCAACACTAGGTCCCAATTATTGGAGAATTCGTTGATGAATTCTCGTATCATGGCCCCCAAAGTTCCATTGAACCTTTCCACCAGGCCATTGGTTTGATGGTGGTACGGGGTGGCAACCAAGTGATTCACCCCATGAGTTTCCCACAGTTTTTCCATGGTCCCTGCCAGGAAATTAGACCCTGAATCTGTAAGGATGTCGGAGGGCCAACCTACCCTGGCAAAGATGTCTGTTAGGGCCAGGCACACAGTGTTAGCCCTGGTGTTGCCTAGAGCTACTGCTTCCGGCCATCGGGTAGCAAAGTCCACTAAAGTCAGTACATAATGCTTTCCTCTGGGCGTCTTTTTTGGGAAAGGGCCCAGAATATCCACAGCTACTCGCTGAAATGGGACCTCAATTATGGGGAGTGGTTGGAGAGGGGCCTTGACCTGGTCTTGAGGCTTTCCCACTCTTTGGCACACCTCACAAGACCGGACATACTTGGCAACGTCCTTGCCCATCCCCTCCCAGTGGAAGGACTTCCCCAACCGGTCCTTGGTTCTGTTCACCCCAGCATGGCCACTGGGATGATCATGGGCTAAGCTTAAGAGCTTCCCCCGGTACTTAGTTGGAACCAGCAACTGTTTTTGCGGCTGCCATTCTTCCCGGTGTCCACCAGAAAGAATTTCCTTGTATAAAAGTCCTTGGTCTATAACAAACCGGGATCGATTAGAAGAGCTGAGAGGCGGTGGGGTGCTCCGTGCCGCCGCCCAAGCTTTCTGAAGGCTGTCATCTGCTTCCTGCTCAGTCTGGAACTGTTCCCTTGAGGCTGGGGTCACCAGTTCTTCCTCAGACTGTGGACTTGGGCTTGGTCCCTCTGGAAGCGATGTAGGTGATGGGGTTGTTTCCGTTGCTGGTGAACCGCTCTCCGCTGGTGCACCTGAGGTTATTTCAGGCTCTGGCTGAGCCTTTTGGGTATGGCTGTCTGTTGCTTCTGCCAGTTTTGGCTCGCTGGCGCCCTCTGGCTTTGAGGTTGAAGATGTGGTTGCACTTGCTGGTGCTGGTTGCTGTTCCAGTTCCGGGCCTGGGACTGGAGGTGTTGTGGCTGTTTCAGTGGTTGGCATGGAATCCGGGTCCACTACCTCTGTCTGGGTCTCTGGTAACCCAGACGGGGCATCTGTGGATGGTTCAGGAACAGGAATGAGTCTGGAAGCTTGCCTGGTTTGGCTACGTGTAACCATTCCCACTCGCTTGGCCCGCTTCACCTGGTTGGCCAAGTCTTCTCCCAGTAGCATGGGGATAGGATAATTGTCATAGACTGCAAAAGTCCACATTCCTGACCAGCCTTTGTACTGGACAGGCAGTTCAGCTGTAGGCAAGTCTACAGCTTGTGACATGAAGGGGTAAATTGTAACTTTGGCCTTTGGGTTGATGAATTTGGGGTCAACGAAGGATTGGTGGATAGCTGACACTTGTGCCCCCGTGTCTCTCCACGCAGTAACCTTCTTTCCGCCCACTCTCAAATTTTCCCTTCGCTCCAAGGGTATTTGAGAGGCATCTGGGCCTGGGGATCTTTGGTGTGATGGTGGTGTAATGAATTGCACTCACATGGTGTTCTTGGGACAGTTGTCCTTGATATGTCCCAGTTCATTACACTTAAAGCATCTTCCATCTGATGGGTCACTGGGCCGAGGTGAGTTACTGGAGACTGGTGAGGTGGAAGAGTAGGGTGTCTGTGGCTTTACTTGGGTGGTATGTGGGGTCTTTGGCTGTCCTCGGTTGTAGGGTTTATGGTCGGCGTGCCCCCTGGGGTAATCGTTCCCCTTGACAGTAGCTTTCTTGCTTTCTGCCACTTCCATCCATCTGGCTCCAATCTCCCCCACCTCAGCGAGATTTTTGGGTTTTCCATCTTGTATGTACCGTGTTATGTCTTCAGGAACACCATCCAAGAACTGCTCCATTTGTATGAGGAAGTGCAGTTCTTCCAAGGTTTTAACATTGTGTCCTGATATCCAGGCCTCATAATTTTTCCCAACATAGTAGGCGTGTTTGGGAAATGACACATCTGGTTTCCACTTTTGGGTTCTGAAACGCCGACGGGCATGATCTGGGGTTATCCCCATTCTGTATCTGGCCTTGGTTTGAAAAAGTTTATAATCGTTCATGTTCTCTTTAGGCATTTCAGCTGCCACCTCTGCTAAAGGTCCACTGAGCTGTGGCCTCAATTCTACCATGTACTGGTATTCAGGGATGCTGTACCCAAGACAGGCTCTTTCAAAATTTTCCAAGAAGGCCTCGGTGTCATCACCTGCCTTGTAGGTGGGAAATTTCCTGTGCTGTGGAACGATAATTGGCGCAGGGTTGTTAGGGTTGGCTGTGTTTTGCTTAGCCTTTTCTAATTCCATGGCCTGTCGGTGGGCTTCCCTCTGGAGTTCCATCTCTTTTTGTTGTTTTTCCATGTCTCGGCGGTGGGCTGCATTTTTGGCTTCTTCTTGTTTTTGTAGCCTTTCCATCTCTTGTTTGTGAGTTGCCTCATCTCTGGCCATCTGTGTTCTGAGCAGTTCCTTCTTTTTTTCCATTGCCTTGAGGGGTACTGCCTCTGGTTTTCGTGACATCGTGTTTTCTTGTGTTGGGGTGCCCTCCGGTGTTTATTGTCTGAACTGCAGGCTCTCTGTTGCCTCTTGAAGTCTGCCTAGCAACAGTGCTTATTTTCCTTTCTTCCTCTAGCGTAAACTAGAAAAACCACTTTATTTGCATTTATATAGTGATGGTATTTGCCTCCTAATGGGAGTGCTATTGTGTCACAAAAGACTCTTTTGTCACAGCTTAATGGCTCCTTGCTTAATATGCAAGCCAGAAACTTGCCAGAGAGAGCAGAAAAAAAAATTCTCTCTGGTTCCCTTTTAAAACCAAACTGTTTCTCTCTGCTTAAAAGCCCCTAGCAGAGAAAAGAAAAATATAATATTCCTACTGGCTTCTGGATTCTCTCTATCCCACTACGCTGCACACCATATCATAACTTTAGTCCCAGATTTGGACCTTAGTGTCCAAAATATGGGGGTTAGCATGAAAACCTCCAAGCTTAGTTACCAGCTTGGACCTGGTACTTGCTGCCACCACCCAAAAAATTAGTGTGTTTTGAGGCACTCTGGTCCCCCTGAAAAACCTTCCCTGGGGACCCCAAGACCCAAATCCCTTGAGTCTCACAACAAAGGGAAATAATCCTTTTTCCCTTCCCCCCTCCAGGTGCTCCTGGAGAGATACACAGACACAAGCTCTGTGAATCCAAACAGAGTGACTCCCCCTCTCCGTTCCCAGTCCTGGAAACAAAAGCACTTTCCTCTTCACCCAGAGGGAATGCAAAATCAGGCTAACAAATCCAACACACACAGATCTCCCCCTGATTTCTTCCTCCCACCAATTCCCTGGTGAGTACAGACTCAATTTCCCTGAAATTTCCCAGTAAAGAAAACTCCAACAGGTTTTAAAAAGAAAGCTTTATATAAAAAAGAAAGAAAAATACATACAAATGGTCTCTCTGTATTAAGGTGACAAATACAGGGTTAATTGCTTAAAAAAAATATGAATAAACAGCCTTATTCAAAAAGAATACAAATAAAAGCACTCCAGCACTTATATTCATGCAAATACCAAAGAAAATAAACCATATAACTTACTATCTGATCTCTTTGTCCTTACACTTAGAAACAGAAGATTAGAAAGCAGAAACTACTTCTCCAAAGCTCAGAGAAAGCAGGCAGACAGAAAAAGACCTCAGACACAAAATTCCCTCCACCCAAAGTTGAAAAAATCCGGTTTCCTGATTGGTCCTCTGGTCAGGTGCTTCAGGTGAAAGAGACATTAACTCTTAGCTATCTGTTTATGACACCACCAACTGAGGAAAGGCAGCTATGAGAGGGAGTGTCCCACAGCAGCTGGAGGAGCAGTCAGAGTTCCTTCCTGTGAAAGGAACAGGAGCGTGCCTGGCTCCTGCTAGGGGGACTGCCCAGCCCCCTGTACTGTCCTGTGGCAGCCTGGGGGAGAAGAAGCACTCCCCAGCCCTGGAGCCCCACCCTCAGCCAGTACCAGGAGGGGAGCAGAGGCATGTGAAGAGGTGTGTTTGCCAGGCCTAGTTACTGGAGTGTGTGAGGGGGCAGCCAATTAACTAATGAGGGCGTCTGTGTGCAAGGTGGGGGATACAGCAGATTAATTCAGTTGGGGGAGTAGGTCGGGGGAAGAGCAGATCAATTGAGGAGGCCTCTTTTGTGAGGGGGGTGTGGAAATGACATTAATTTGAGGGGAGCAGCAGATAGCTGAGAGTGGGGCCTTTGTATGGGGGGACACAGCAATTGATGGGGGTTGTCTGGGTTCCCTCCCCACCCTGAACTCTAGGGTACAGATGTGGGGACCCACATGAAAGACTCCCTAAGCTTATTTCTACCAACTTAGGTTAAAAATTTCCCCAAGGCACAAATTCTTCCTTGTCCTTGGACAGTATGCTGCCACCACCAAGTGAGTTAGACAAAGATTCAGGACAAGGACCACTTGGAGTTCCCCAAATATCCCCCTAAACCCCTTCCCTCTCTTTTCCTTGGGAGGCTTGAGAGTAACCAAGGTGAGCACAGACCAGACCCTTGGGTTTTTGGGACACTGAAAACCCAATCAGATTTTTAAAAACAGAACTTTTATTAGAAGGAAAAAAAATAAAAGAAACACCTCTGTAAAATCAGGATAGAATGTAATTTTACAGGGTAATAAGAGTTAAAACACAGGTAATTTCCCTCTAGGCAAAACTTTAAAGTTACAAAAAAAAAAAAAAAAAAAAGGGAATAAACCTCCCTCTTAGAGAAAATTCACAAGCTATAACAAAAAATACTCAACGCATTTCCTCACTATTACTTACTTTTTCTGTAATATTAAATGTATCATTTCAGTAGGAGCTGGATTATTTGCTTGGTCTCTCCCTTTGTCTCCCAAAAAAACACCCACAAAGCACAAAACAAAGCCTCCCCCCTCCTCCAATTTAAAAGTATTTTCTTTTCCCCATTGGTCCTTCTGGTCGGGTGCCAACCAGGTTATCTGATCTTCTTAACCCTTTACAGGTAAAGAAGGGATTTTATGCTATCCTTAGCTGTATTTTTATAACAGAGGTAGTGTCTGGAATCAGATGACTGGAGGTTTCTCGCTGTGTGTGTGGGGGGAACCCAGGAGGGAGAGCACACAACAGCTCCCCTGTCACTGGGCTGTGAGGCCATGCAATGTCACTCTAGGACCTGGTCTAAACTGGGCTTTTGCCCAATTCCAGCAACTGGTGTAGCTTTACCAGTGCAATCCTTGATGTAGGCAGCCAAAGGCACTAATTTGGATCCGCCGGGTTTATTCCGGCTTTGAAAGCCTGAGGGTAAACCACTGGTGTGAAGAGCAGCCTGCCTGTCGATGTTAGGTGTTGTGCTGGTACGCTTTCATTAAAGGCTGTATTTGGGGCATGTCCCCAGTCAAGACGAAGCCTAATTTCATTTCTACAAATTTCTGCAGGCTGGAGGACCCTGGAGCTCCCACACGCTGCACTGGTGGGGGACCCAGGAGCCCCAGCAGCAATGGTTGCTGATCCCACCTACCCCTTTGGTCAGGGTTATTTTTAGTGAGAGTCAGGGACAGGTCACAGGTTACTGCCCCGGACCTGTCCCTGACTTTTACTAAAAATATCCCTGACAAAAACTTAGTCTTAGTATTTTGTTCAGCCCTGTAATATTATTCATAAGCTGTAGATGGCACTATAACCAAAATAGCTTACTATTGTTTACTTGTGTCTGCACATTTTGTGTCCCTGTTACATCCTTTTGCTGAATGATTGGCATGTGTTTTCCAAGCCATGCTGTAAAACTACCTTCTCAGAATGCCTTTTTCCATTATAAATATACTATTTTGACTAATTTTTTCAATAAAGGAATTATTCCTAAACTCCTACAAAGGATCAGTAAGTGACCTCGCTCAGGGGTGTGAAAAAAACACATCCCTGAGCGCAGCAAGTTACAGCGCTGCAAAGCGCCAGTGTAAACAGTGCCCCAGCACGGCTCCCAGCGCTGCAAGCTAATCCCCATGGGGAGGTGGAGTACCTGCAGCGCTGCGCTGCGACCACACTCACTTTAGCGCTTTGGAGTTTTGAGTGTAGCCAAGCCCTAAATCTTTCCCAATCTTCTTCTCCAGAAGGAGAATTGGAAAGGTGCAATGCAAAAGTGTGAGATGTTCCTTATTATGGTGAAACTAACAGATGAGCAATAAATAAATAAAATAAATAAAAATCCCAAATTCCTTGCCAGCTTCAGTGGAAGTTTTTGTGTGTCCAGTGTACTGACGACCTGTGTGAAGACAAGAGAAGCAAAAGGCTGGATAAATGTAGATCTTTAATTCTGTTAGTAATATAGACAATATCTTTCACAGTCCAGTGTAATGTACATCTTTCTTGACAATCTCACGGTTGCTTCCCAGTAGCTTTCCAGTTTGCTTCCCACTTGCTGTGCTAATAGTTTCCATTGTCTGAAACTACTCGTATTTTTCTGATGCATCCCGTATCTTCTGAAATATCAAAATAAGTTTCTCATACAACTGTTATCTGGTGCCCAACTATGGTGGTGGGTGCACTAGAAATACCAGGATGGATAGATAGACAGCTACCCATGTCCAAAAGCCTGGCTTATATTCAAAATAAACCCATTTTTGAGGTTCTTTGCCATCAATGTGTTTGAGGTTATATTTTCAATATTTTGTTAAATAGATTGTTTTATTTTTCCAGTAAAATTTCTTCATGAGACATGCCCAATCTCACTCACTGAGAGGGAAATGCATTCATTTGGGAGCTGAGTAACTTCCAATAATCTCCCTCTTATAATAAAGGAATTTGCACTGTATTTCATTGAGAAATTTAAAATCTCTCTGATCAGTGTTTCAAATCTGGTTCATTCAGGGTGGTTCCCTCAAGGTCTCCTCATTGACAGCTCCCATTGAAATGAGGCTCTAACCCAGGGGTGGGCAAACTTTTTGGCCCGAGGGCTGCGTTTTGGAAATGGTATGGAGGGCCAGTGAGGGGAGGGGGATGTGGCCCGGCCCCCACCCCTTACCCACTCCTCTCTGCTTCGGGCCCCCTGACTGCCCCCCCTGGACTCCTGGCCCATCCAATCCCCCTTTCCCTGATGGCCCCCCTGGAATCCCTGCCCCATCCACCCCCTTGTCCTGTGACCCCTGGAACCCCTGCCCTGCACTGCCCCATCCAACCCTCCTCTCCTTCCTGACTGCCCCTCCTGGGACTCCTGTCCCATCCAGCCACCCCTTCTCCTTGACTCCTGACTGCCCCCCACTGCCACATCCAGCCTCTCCTCTCATTCCTGACTGCCCCCCCAACCTCTGCCCCCATTCAACCTGTTCTCCGCCCTCTGATTGCCCCAACCCTTATCCACACCCCTGCCCCTGACCACCATCCCGAACTCCCTTGCCCTCTATCCAACCTCCCCGCCCCTTACAACACTGCTTGGAGCACCGATGGCTGGTGGTGCTACAGCCACACTGCCCGGCTGGAGCCAGCCACACACCGTGCAGCACATCATAGAACACCAAGTCAGGCTGGCCTCTGCGGCTGTGCTGCTCCAGGAGCTCGCCGCCCCACCACTCAGAGCATTGTGCCGGCGGCGCAGTGAGCTGAGACTGTGGGGAGGGGAAACAGCGGGAGAAGGACAGGGGCGAGCCTCCCTGGGCAGGAGCTCAGGGACCGGTCAGGAGGGTCCTGTGGGCAGGCGGTAGTTTGTCCACATCTGCTCTAATCACCAGGGAGCTTCTGTGGTGTGGGTCACATGATCCCTCCTGGTCCTGCTCCAGGGATCACACCTAGTTTTGAAGACACATGAATTTCTGCTCTGTAAGTTAAAGTAACAGCAGGCTGGAAAATATATGAATGTGGTTAGCTATTACTCCACATGTTGCTGCTACTGAGAATGTAATTAACAATTTTAAAGGTATCTTTCAATTAATAGTTCAACTTAATCTACTGGTGTACAGCCTTTCCTTATTTATTATATTATTTTAAATGAATAAATGGCCATCTGCCACTTGTTCCTTTTTCTACTCTTTTTGTACAAAGAGACAGATTCCCACCCATCCTCCTCCAAAGTTGACTCCATCACATTAAACTTCAGCTAGAAGTTTAAAATTCTGATACATCTTGTAGAACAATACACCTCTACCTTGATATAACACTGTCGTCGGGAGCCAAAAAATCTTACTGCGTTATAGGTGAAACCTGGTTACATTGAACTTGCTTTGATCCACCGGAGTGTGCAGCCCCACCCTCCTGGAGAGCTGCTTTACTGCGTTATATCTGAATATGTGTTATATCGGGTCACGCTATATTGGGGTAGAGGTGTATGTAGAGTCCTACACTTCCTGTTGACTCTCTCATATTCTCTCTTCTGCACACACACAGGAACCAGTTGCAGATAATGAGACAGAATAAAGCTAGGCTAGATTATCACAGAAACAATATTATGTTTACATTACATTTTATTTCTTCCTGTTAGTTAAATAAATTATCAGATAAGTTGTTCCAGTCATCTTTGAAATGCTGCAACATCCTCTGGCTTGAAGCAGGAGTAGAGTCAGATAAAACACCCATAAAAGCCACAGACACAGCGGGTCATGATTCAAAGGAGACCTGAATCTCAGTCACACAATTTTTTTTACTTTAACTTTAAACTGAAATCATGTTTCCAAACATCTGGTGACGTTTCTGTGGGTACAGCCTCCTCATAAAGAGAGGACTTGGTGCCAGTATTTCAGTGAGAAATAATGCAGTATGAGGATGCTCATGCAGTTGGTATTTTGATGAAATGTAAGACATGGGGGCACTCAGGCGACTCCCCTTGGGAAAGGAAAGGTCATTTTTCCTTGGAAAATATCTTTCAAAGACCAGACCTGGGAACTTGCTGTGGTTTCAGGCTACCAACTCTGAAACTTTTTTTGCTGGGGCTATATTTCTCCACCTGCTGAAAGAGAAACCCTCAAAGTTTGGGAAATTCTCAGAAGATAACTAATATAGTGCTTGTCACTGAGAACAATCCCCAGATACTTTATATTCTGAAGTATACCCACCTCTAGAGTGGAATTCAGCAGTCACGCTGCACCAATAATACTACTCAGCAATTTTTTAGAGAAATGAGATCTTCCCCAGTTGAATTTAAATGGAAATGTAAAATAGAATGATTCAAGTCCTGTCTTCACATTGCAGGCAAAGAAGACTTTTAAAATGCAGAAGAACCTCTTTGCTTTCACTGTGCAGAGTGGAAGGCTATGGAGAAAAAATGTGGGGATGGGGACTGCACATCTTCTGTGCATAAAACAGAAGTGCTATGGGTCAACTGTTCACACCAATGCTGAGCAGAGTCTTGGGAGTGAGAAAACGGGCCACAGAGAGACTAGCTATGGTATGATGATCCACAGATGTAAAATCTCTTCAAGAGAGGAGGGATGTGGCAGCCACAGCTACTGTTACAGCATGTGGTGTTTCATGTCCTGAGGACAGGATTCTACCTCTCCTGACCAACGGAACTGCACTTTACAAGGTCTGTTTGCTCAGACATTGTACAGGTGGCTGGGATTTGAGCCCATGTATTTACCCAACTAGAAATTTTCCAAAGGGATCACCCAGGGTTTTTAGTAACTAGGAGTTTTACAGCTTGGTCAAAAGCTAGAAATGTTTTCTCAAATGTTTAAGGTGGTGCAGACACCTGTACTGAGAAGGAGATAAATAAGCATTGTTGCACACCCTTGACTCTATTTTGAATGCTAATTTCATTTGATATAGTTTCCATATCTGATACAAACTTCTTATGCAGCTGAATATGATTGTTTGTGTGGATCACAAAACTAGGGTAGTGGTTTGTGCCTAAATAACATGGTGATTGGTGCATCTTCTAAGAATCAGTTGATACACTTTTATATTTATATTTATATAAATGGCTTATACAGGATTAATGTATGATTAATAGATGTCTTAATAAGTGGTTAATCAAGTGTTATAAATTAGTATAGACTCCAGAAGTCAGTAGTTTGCTTATAAACGGTGGATTTGATTTAAATCACTAGTCAGGAAGACTCAATTTAATAATGGATTTCTACATAAGTGCATTCTTGTTGGTTGTTGTAACCTTCAAACATATTCTTCGCAACTCAGAGATAGATGTAGGTTTCATTTTTAGAAGGTACACACTACACATTTTTAAAAGTGATTTATTTTGAAAACTTTTCAGATTAGTTTTATAGTTTTAACAGAAAATGAATGATTGTTTGGTTATTTCATTTACCAAAGGTAATTGAAGCAGATAATTATGAAGTCATTGGGAGGTGAATTGTCTCCAATTCAACAGATTAATCATTAATATTTGGAGGATTTTCTTGCCATGCTGTATTAGGAGGAGAACATCACCAGACAGACATTTAAATTTTTATTTAACTAAAACAACATTATTATGTATTCTGGATTTTTTTCTTTAACAGCAAACATATAATATTTTAACAAAACAAGCATATGAATTTTTGAATTTAGTTAAACAATCAAGTTTTTTTAAATCAGGTTTGTTTTTGTTAAAATTGTGTTTTAACTAAAATAGTTAAATATAAAAATAAAAATTAAATCGACTGTGTCAGCCAGGTCAACATGAGAAACTTAAAATACTGGCTTCTGCAGCTAACTCAGTTGTCGTCACCTTCATTTTCCTGTTTGTTCATAATCTGGAAAATAAAAACAAGCTTTCCTGCTTTTTCAGGTCCCAAACGATTTCTCAATTTGAAATGAATTAGTCCAAAGGAAGAAAATATTCTTTCTACACCAGCAGAAGAAACTACTGCTCTTTAAAGTAAGATTATCAGTTCAACAGTCTCCGAATCCAGTTGCTTAAGTGACTTCCACCAGTTCACTGGTGTGACTTTCTTTAAAACATCATCAGCAAACATACATTTCTTGAATGGTTCACCCTTAGCTCTGAAGTTTATTATATTTTGGAATTATGGAGGGATGATTGTTGGATGTCCATGTCATAGCCAACTCCTCTTCTTCAGCAGTTATGGTTTGATCCTGGTCCCGAGTATTGAGAATATTGCAAAAAAATGAGCTGGAGATAATGCTTGTCCCATTTGGTTTTTTAATGCTTGTAATTTAACTCTGTCGTTGCATATTTCCCCTTTTAAGATCTCACTCAGTTCCTTCCAAATTTCAACAGCATCAGCTATAAAACAACTATTTCCCTGAATTTTGTTCAAGGCTTCAAAAATAGGCTTCAGGGTATTCAGCATGTGTTCAATATTTCTCTTTATCCGAATGTTGAGAACTTTGGCTGTGACAGTACCATCTATTTTTTCACGATTTTGTTCACAAACT
Source organism: Gopherus flavomarginatus (assembly GCF_025201925.1). Classification (NCBI taxonomy): domain Eukaryota; kingdom Metazoa; phylum Chordata; order Testudines; family Testudinidae; genus Gopherus; species Gopherus flavomarginatus. The sequence goes on along the minus strand of NC_066623.1, from coordinate 81,736,770 downwards.
GTCATCAGATTAGGTCAATTCTTGATACAGTACTCAAAAGAGTCCATTACCAGGTTCCATGGCAAGTCTTGTGGGAGAGTTAGCTTGGTTCATCCCACTTTTTTCAGAGCAGCTGCTGCAAAGTGGTTGTTACAGAAGTATTTTGCAATTTCAACATAAGCCTTTATTTCTGGAACACTGAAGTCTTTGGCTAGGAGGCGCATCAAAAGAGCACTGCAACGGTATGTTGCTAGCTTGGGACTCTCTTCTAAATAATTTCTTCTCATCTTGGATACATTTGCAGCATTGTCTGTGATCAAGCTGCGTACTAGATATTTGAATTTGTTTTCACTGTTTGTTATAGCTTTTACTGCTACTTCTTGAAAGCTGTGTGTGCATTTCCTGATGTATCAATTGTTTCTGTAAGGAAACATTCCCTTCTTGTGTTGTCACACAAGCACCTACAACAGGATCATTGTGGACATTACTCCACCCATCAAGACTCAGGTTAATAATTTTACCCTCTAGACCTTTAGCACATGACTCAATTTTTCATTCATACACTTTATCCAGCAATTTGCCTGCGACCTCTTCTCTGTTGGGTGGACTGTATCCTGGTCTTAATGTCTGAAACATGTTAATGAAGTGTGGATTCTCAATCTTATGGAAAGGAGAGTTTGTTGCATAAACAAACTGGGCAATTTTTTCATCAGTTACCTCTTTTTGTAATCTGCTGGTTCTTATCACAAACTTATCTATGTTTTTTCCTGGATGATGGAGTTTTTTTTTTCTTTTTGCCACAGGTGATATACTGTGGCTATGTGACATACGTGATGTGACTGAAACACTATCATTGGCAGATAACTCTGAAACTATAGAAAATGATGGTGATCTTGAAGGTAGATAGTCTTCAGAATCCTGTCTGGTGAGGATGGATTCTCCTAAACAAAATAAGTCAATGCAGTTATTTAATTATTATTACCATACTGCTAATTATATATTGCATTCACTGACACTCAGTTCTACTTTAAAGGTGAAATTATAAAAGGAAGATCTGCCTATTTCAGCTATTTAGATGCAGTTGTGATAAAAAATAAAATGATAGTACCATAGAGTAACAACTATATTTTTTCCTCAAACATGAGAATTCAAGACTAGTCCAGAAGGAAGACAGGCAGTCCTTAAGAAAGAAGTATGAAATAAAAAAGTTTACCAACCTGAAGATCCTGCACCTTCAGACATGTTCCTTTCATCATCTTCAACACAGCTTCCTCCTGAGAAGGAGCACTTCTCAGGATATTTCATTGAGGCAACCAGGCCTTGTATTTCTTTGTTGCACTGTTTGCATTTTGAACGCATGCCTGTCTTACCCACAGGAAGAGAAACTTCATTAAAATATTCCCAAACTGGGTCTCTCTTACGGCCTGTTGCCATTATAGGTTTTCCTGTCTAGTGAGAGAATGGTATGGTAGATCTCAAATCAATGAAGGCTATGCTCAGAAAGACCTTATGTCCTCTGGCTGCATTTTATGTGGGTATAGACTGTGTAATGGTTGATATAACTTCCATTAATATAGTCAGAAGAATTCTAGGGAATTCTTTCTACTATGGTCTATTACATTAATTTAATCATCTTTCAAAATTCCATTAATCTTAGCATTATAGGAAGAAGTTCTCGCAAACATATTAAAGTGCAATTCTTGCTTATTTTAGTCTGTGGCAGTTTTGCTGTCAAAATTTATTGGGAGCAGGATCAGAGCCATATAACTTTTTTTCCCCCCAAATAGTCAGATTTTAGGGGGTTAGCAAAGTAATGGAGAATAATATATGCCCTTTGTTTCAATTTACAGTGAAACTGGCACAAGAAATACTAGACAACTTCTCGTAGTAGGAGACTGATCCAAATGTAAAAGTAAATTCTGCTGCATCTGTATTAGAAGACTATCATCAGGTAGCAATGAATTTTTGTTACTCTAGACAAGTCTCACTGTATATGCATTCCAGAAAATGTTGTTCTTTCATTAATACATTTTTCTCCCATTGCTTTCGTAATCTATCATGTTCAGCTTGATTTTAGAGTACTATGGTATTAGCAGCAAAGAATCCTGTGGCACCTTATAGACTAACAGACGTTTTGGAGCATGAGCTTTCGTGGGTGAATACTCACTTCCTCAGATGCATGTAGTGGAAATTTCCAGGGGCAGGTATATATATGCTAGCAAGCAAGCTAGAGATAACGAGGTCAGTTCAATCAGGGAGGATGAGGCCCTGTTCTAGCAGTTGAGGTGTGAAAGGGGCTCAGGGATAATGGGAGCTGTGGGGGCAGTGCTTGCAGGCAGAAGCAGCACACAGAGAGAGACCCCTGCCCCCCAACACCACCAGGCCATGCTGCCTTAGCGGCAGCCACGTTGCACCATTGGAGATCGTGATCGATTGGAAGATCTTCTAGGATCGACCAGTCGATCGCAATCTACCAGTTGGTGACCACTGCTTTAGACCGAATGATTTATAACAAGCAGGAGGCAAAAATTATTTGATTAATTATAAGCTTTATATGCTACACAGCAATGAAACAAATATTAGTATCCAAACTGCTGCATAGAGCTTGCAAGCCTCAAACCCTTCTAATGCCTTTTTAAAAATATGGTAAACTACTGTAGGAACACAGTAAAAAGTATTGACACAGAAAGTGGCTGTTACAGCCAGAGACAACTACTTGTGAGAATTGCTAATGTGGGACATTTGTGGAAGCAACCAACAAAATATGATGTATGAGAAACTGAAAACCAAAAAAAGGGGAGATGAGCTAAATTATTTTGAGAAGCAGTGGTTAAATTAATGATTTGATGTGCAGAGCACCTCTGAAAACCTAAGGCATGATCTTTTATATTGATACAGGGCCTTGCTTGAAAACCAGGCCACATAGGCAAAATGTTTATATTTTTCATGTGATAGTGAGTTAAAGGCTACAATTCAAATTTGCAGCTTGACATTCATATTTAAAAGAAAAAGTGCTAGAGTATTAATATAAATAAGACCAAATATTTAGCAAAATTCAAAGAGGGATTTCATATATAAAAATGAAGTCATCCAGAATTATAATGTTTGCTAAATAAAAAGTTTTGGAGTGGATATAAAGCTGCATGCCTCATGGTTTAAACCAGTCTCTAACTATTGGGCATTAGGGTGAGACTTTAATGGGGACAGATTACCACCCATCTTCTTCCTGTGTGGTTTGTTGCACATTTTTCTGAAGCAACTAGTGCTGGTCACTGTTGGAGACAGGATACTGAGCTAGAAGGACTATCAGTCTGATCCAGTCTGGCAATTCCTATGTTCACAATTTAAGACATTTTAACATCATACAAATATTATATAATATCCTACCATAATGGTCCATGTGATACAGTGGTGAGATGTACAACACAGAGAAGCAGTTCCTTCCTGGTGATTTCTTGATCCCTTATATCTCCCAAGTTCAAGGTTGTCCCCTTCAAGGATTTTTTTTCTCCACCAGAGGCTGTTCTGGGGCTGGCCCATTAAATGTGGCAGAGCCCAAGGAGTTGTAGCTCTTAAGAGTATGTCTACACTGCTGTTGCGAGCGAGTCTCACAGCCTGGCCCCACAGATTTGTGGTGGTGGGATTCATGCTCGCTCACTCAAAGTAACATTGTTTATGTTAAGGCTCAGACTGGAGCTCAGGCTCTGAAGCCTAGGGAAGCAGTCAATGCAACAGCTGCACAGCTGTTTTTAGAACGAGGAGTACTTGTGGCACCTCAGAGACTAACAAATTTATTTAAGCATAAGCTTTTGTGGGCTAAAACCCACTTCATCAGATGCACACAGTGGAAAACACAGTAGAAATATACACACACACACACACACGCACACAGAACATGAAAAAATGGGTGTTGCGAGAGTACCGAGAGTTATCAGTTAAGGTGAGCTATTGTCAGCAGGAGAAAAAACTTTTGTAGTGATAATCAGGATGGTCCATTTCCAACAATTGACAAGAAGGTGTGAGTAACAGTAAGGGGAATAGTTCTACTTTGTGTAATGACCCATCCACTCCCAGTCTCTATTCAAGCCTAATTTAATGGTGTCTAGTTTGCAAATTAACTTTAGTGCACTAGCCCAAGATATGCTAGCATTAGTCTGTTGCTTTCAGCAACTGTGTAGACATACCCAAAGGAGCCACTTGTACAAATGGCTGCATCTTTCTCTCTTCCAGCTGGTAAGTACCTGTTATGCTCCACTCGATAAGCTGCTGGTGAGCTGAGACAGGCAGAGACAGTTTGTTTACCTCGAGCATCTGCAGACATGGAGGAAAACCTAAGTAAACAAAGTGTCCCGGCCCACCAGCTGCTTACCCTGACAGGCTGGGACTGCAACTGGTGGGGAAATTTTTTTGAGGGGGAGAAGCTGGGAGTCAGGTGACCCCACCCCTGGCCCGGGACCTTCACACTCTCCCTGTCCCATCCCTTTCCACCTTAGCTGGGGCGGGCCCAGGGAGGATGTCTCTGGCCTGGCCGGAGCTGCTCTGGCAGGCTGGGCGGTGCAGCCGCAGCATGCTCTGGCAGGCTGGGCCAGGTGGCGCAGCCGCAGCATGCTCTGGCAGGCAGGGTGACGTGGCCACAGCCTGCTCCGGTGGGCCAGGCCGAGCCGAGCAGCGCAGCCGCAGCCTGCCAGCCCCAGAGCTGCAGCTGCTTCAGAGGCTGGGGGGTGAGCAGCGTGGTGTGTGCTAAAGAAGGGTCTTAAAAAGTATCAGAGTGCAATAATCACATTTTAAATAGGGTTTATTTTAAAGATTTAGTCTAAGGAAAATTAGGGTTAGTTTGCCATTATTTGTATACATGTTTAGTTCTGGCAGCCAGGAGAAGCTATGGAGAGCTGAGAAATGCTGATAGTATCTTAATTGTGCTGATCCAAGGGCTGATTAAATAAAAATATGGTATGATTATATTGAAAGAGGATGAGGACTTTTCATTGCACCAGCCAAGCAGGAGGAGGAGCTGTGAGAGGCACTGCTTACCCAAGCCAGAGACATGAAGGCAGGAGCCCCTCTTTGATTATAGCAGAGGGGGAGAAGCTGTGTTCCCTTCATCTTCCTCCCCCACCTCCTGCATTAATCTTCAGGCACTTGACTGCCTCCTGAGGCCCAGTTACTGCCTCTTGAGGGAGGGAGCGGAAAGCAGTTGCAGGCCAGTGCAGGTAGTGAGAGTAAGGGGAAAAGGTGGGAGATTAGAAGAAGCTGTTGGGGGAGCAGTAGAAAAATTCTGGGATATTCCAACTTTATTCAGGAGTACCTCTATCAATATCCATGAATAATAAGAAAAAGCCCTCAGCTCAATTCTTGGCCCCAGAAAATCTTGGGATGGGAACAGAGCATAAAGAATTGGTGATGCCTACCTCACTTTTCAGTAGTCCATAAAAGAATGTAACTGAAGAAAAAGGACCTGACCCAGCAAAAGTAGTGCTTTCCCTCCTGGTTTTCAGATGTCAAAGGTTCCAGTAAGAGGAAGCACCCCCTTAGGTTGCTTTTTAATAGAATTCATAGAATCACATATTTGCCTAACCTAGCCGCAAAATATTGCAGTTGGAGGAGCACCGGGGATATAGAGTGTGTCCCACTGAGGCCTGGTCTACACTACGGGGTTAAGTCGAATTTTGCACCATTAGGTTGTTAAAAATAACTGCGTCCACACAACCAATCCCATTCTGTCGACCTAAAGCGCTCTTAAAATTGACTTCTGTACTTCTCCCTGGCAAAGAGAGCAGCGCTAAAATCGACCTTGCTGGGCGGACGCAAATCGATGGTATTGGACTCTGAGGGCTATCCCAGAATGCTCCATTGTGACCGCTCTGGACAGCACTCTCAACTCAGATGCACTGGCCAGGTAGACAGGAAAAGCCCTGCGAACTTTTGGATTTCATTTCCTGTTTCGCCAGCATGGCGAGCTCAGCAGCGCAGGTGACCATGCAGTCCCCCCAGAATTGCAAATGAGCTCCAGCCTGGACCGAAAGGGAGACACTGGATCTGATTGCTGTATGGGAAAAAGCATCTGTGCAGGCCGAACTGCAGTCAAAAAAAAAAAGAAGAAATGCAAATATATTTGCCAAAATCTCACAGGGCATGTTGGACAGAGGCTGCAACAGGGACACACAGCAGTGCCGTGTGAAAGTTAAGGAGGTCAGGCAAGCCTACCAAAAGACAAAGTAGGCAAATGGTCGCGCCAGGTCAGAGCCCCAAACATGCTGTTTCTATGACCAGCTGCATGGCATTCTAGGTGGGGACCTTACCACTATCCCACCACTGTCTATGGACACCTGCAAGGGGGGAGTCTCACGCAACAGGGAGGAGGATTTTGTGGATGAGGAAGAGGAGGAGGAGGAGAATGCGCAGCAGGCAAGCAGTGAATCTGTTCTCCCCGGCAGCTGGGAACTTTTCATTACCCTGGAGCCAATACCCTCCCAAGGCAAGATCCTCGACCCTGAAGCCGGAGAAGGCACCTCTGGTGAGTGCACATTTGTAACTACAGTATAGGGTTTAAAAGCAATAGTGTTTAATGTGTGATTTGCCCTGAAGAACTGGGATGCATTCGCGGCCAGTACAGCTACTGGGAAGGTCTGTTCACATGTCTGGGGATGGCGCGGGAATCCTCCAGGGACATCTCCATGAAGCTCTCCTGGAGGTACTCTGAAAGCCTTTACAGAAGGTTTCTGGGGAGGGCTACCTTATTTTGTCCTCTACGGTAGGACACTTTACTGTGCCAAGCCAGTAGCAAGTATTCTGGAATCATTGCAGCACAAAGCATGGCAGCGAATGGCCCTGGGTTTTGGTCGCATTCACGCAACATTTGGTCTATATCTTTCCATGTTAGCCGCAGTAGAGTGATATCATTCATGGTCACCTGGTTGAAATATGGGAATTTTTGTAAGGGAACAGTAAAAGGACCCCGTTCATGCTGGGCTGTTTGCGCTTGGCTAAAAGGGATCATCCCAGAGAATAGCCACGCTGCGGGGGGGGGGGGTGAAGGGCTCATCCCAGAGAATAGCCACATGGTGGGGTGGGGATAGGTGTGTGCTGCACATCCACCCAAAACCTCAGCCCTTCCTTTTAAATGTGAAACTGAACCCATTGCTTGCTCTGGGAAAGGAGAGCGCTGCAGTATGAAAACATTCCCACATGTTATGAAGATGTTAGAAGCCAGTCCCGCGTACCTTTTGGCTTACCATGACTGCCTGGAAATCAAATTCTGTTGCCCAGCTGTGTGTGTGTGATGTCACATAATTTGTTAGTCTCTAAGGTGCCACAAGTACTCCTGTTCTCTTTGCGGATACAGACTAACACGGCTGGTACTCTGAAACCATACTGGCAGGCACTCAATATAAAAGGCAAAATGTGACCTTGTACCTAAAGCACATGTGCTGTCTGCTGTGAATTGCTTGATTCACCGTGAAAGAGTCTCCCTTTGTTGTCAGAAATGTATCATCTTAAATGTTACTCTCCCTTTTTATCTCCCCCCAGGTGCAAATGTTTCTACGCTCCCCCTATCATCTCCGTCCCTGACGTTGTTGCAGATTAAAAGGCAAAAAAATGCACTCGCAATGACATGTTTGCCGAGCTCATGCAGTCCTTCTGAACTGATAGGACACAGCTTAATGCATGGAGGCATTCAGTGGCAGAGGCCAGGAAAGAATTAAGTGAGTGCGAGGAGCAGAGGCAGGAGGTGATGCTGAGGCTAATGGGGGAGCAAACAGACATGATGAAGCATCTGTTGGAGCTGCAGGGAAGCCAACAAGAGCACAGACCCCCGCTACATCTACTGTATAACCACATGCCCTCCTCCCCAAGTTCCATATCCGCCTCACCCAGACACCCGAGAATGTGGGGGTGGAGGCTCCGGCACCCAGCCACTCCACTCCAGAGGATGGCCCAAGCAACAGAAGGCTGTAATTCAAACAGTTTGATTGTTAGTGTGGCTACAATAAACAATGTGGCCCTGTCCTTCCCTCCTCCCCCACCCCACCCGGGCTACCTTGTCTGTTATCTGTCTTTTTAAAAAAAATTATTAAGGAAGAATACATGGTTTCAAAACAATAGTTACTTTATTCCAAAGGGGGGAGGGTGATTGGCTTACAGGGAATTAAAATCAACAAAGGGGGCGGGTTTGCATCAAGGAGAAACAAACATAACTGTCACACCAAAACCTGGCCAGTCATGAAACTGGTTTTCAAAGCCTCTCTGATGCGCAATGCGCCCAGCTGTACTCTTCTGATCGCCCTGGTGTCTGGCTGCTCAAAATCAGACGCCAGGTGATTTGCCTCAACCTCCCACCTCGCCATAAACATCTCTCCCTTACTCTCACAGATATTATGGAGCACACAGCAAGCAGCAATAACAATGGGAATGTTGTTTGCGCTGAGGTGTGACCTACTCAGCAAACAGCACCAGCAAGCTTTTAAATGTTCAAAGGCACATTCTACCACCATTCTGCATTTGCTCAGCCTATAGTTGAATTGCTCCTTACTACTGTCCTGGCTGCCTGCGTATGGCTTCATGAGCCATGGGAGCAAGGGGTAGGCTGGGTCCCCAAGGCTAACTATTGGTATTTCAACATCCCCAGCAGTAATTTTCTGGTCTGGGAAGTAAGTCCCTTCTTGCAGTTGCTGGAACAGCCTGGAGTTCCTAAATATGCAAGCATCATGCGCCTTTCCCGGCCATCCCATGTTGATGTCTATGAAACATCCCTTGTGATCCACCAGTACTTGCAACACCATTGAGAAGTACCCCTTGCAGTTTATGTACTGGCTGGCAAGGTGATCCGGTGCCAAGATGGAGATATGTGTTCCGTCTATTGCCCCACTACAGTTAGGGAACTCCATTGCAGCAAAGCCATCCAGTATGGCCTGCACATTTCCCAGAGTCACTACCCTGGATAACAGAATGTCAATGATTGCACTGGCTACTTGGATCACAGCAACCCCCGCAGTAGACTTTGCCCACTCCAAATTGATTCTCAACTGACCGGTACCAGTCAGGCATTGCAAGCTTCCACAGGGCTATCGCCACTCACTTCTCAACTGTCAGGGCAGCTCTCATCTTTGGTATTCTTGCGTTTCAGGGTGGGGGAAAGCAACTCACAGAGTTCCAGGGAAGTGGATTTATGTATGTGAAAGTTTGCAGCCACTGTGAATCATCCCATACTTGCAACACTATGCTGTCCCACCAGTCTGTGCTTGTTTGCCTGGCCCAGAATTGGCATTCCACTGTATCAACCAGCCTCAGTGCCGTCATGATGTCCCAACTGCCACAGCCCATGCTTTCAGGAATGTTTGTGTAACCCTTCTGCCCCTCTGAGTTGGCAGCAACAAGGGCCGGGTTCAGTATCCAGGGGTTCCGTTTCAGTAACACAATGCATAACCGGCTCGAGCCCCCACCCAGTGACCTGGGACACTCACATACCACACCCCCCTGGGCGCCTCTAGGAGGCAATACTTCCCCTCTCGCAAGCACGGAGTCTGAGTGTAGCAAAATCTTTTTAATAAAGGAAGGAATCAACGCGGCATCCCATTGGAGAAACACCACAAACAGGGTTATAACACAAACCATAAACAAAAACCCACCTCCAAGTGCGTTTGGCACTGTCCCTTTTCTCCTTTGGGTTTTAAGTCCAATCACCCCAAAGTCCAACAACCCAAAAGTCTCTGGTTAATGCCACTCCAGAGTTCGAGAGTGTATCTGTAGAGGTCCCTCCCCCCAGCCTGGGTAGAAAGGGGCACATTACGTGGTCCGGGGCCAACTGCCCTGCCTCTCCGTGGGTTCTGCTTCTGCCTTCTCCATGAACTGCTCCGCTTTACCAGCTGCTCCACTCTGCTCCTCCAGCCATCCTCAGAAACTGCTCTGCTCCATGAGCTGCTCTGCAAACTGCTCGGCTCCGCTCACTCTGTGGGCCGCTCCACCCATCCCACAGCTACTCCACTCTGCCAGCCGCTCTGCTGCCACCAGCTGTCCCGTGGTCCGCTCCAGCCGTCCCCGCAACTGCTCCACTCCACCAGCTGCTCTGTTCCACAGTATAACTTCAGGCTCTCCCACTAGTTAGCACAGTACTCAGTGCTCTCAGCTCAGTTATTTCAGCTCTTTAGTGATTTCAACTCTTAGTGATCTCAGCTCTTAGTAGGGGAGCCCCAGTGCTAGTGCACCATTAGCCCAAAGTGAATTAAGCTCAGTAACCTGTATTTAGATTCTTGAGGGAATAAAAAATAATCAACTCTGACATTCCACAGTGGAGAGAGGAGGGGGTGCAACTGGTGCCTCTAGCTCCACAAGGAGACTGCACCACCAGGCACAGATACCTGTCCCCAGCCTCTCTCAATTCACTGGGTTTTGGAACCCATGTCCTTTGTCTAGCAAGTACCACCCAACTGAGGGTGAGTCATTTGTCACCAAGCAGTCCCACAGCTCAGCAGTCTGGGATAGGGTAGGCGTGCCTATGCAAATACACTATCTGAAATTCTTTCCACCAGATGTCAGGGTAGAGCTTATCCTGACTCTGCTTACATCCTCCCCCCAGCCAAGAATTTGTCGTCCCGACAAATCACATTCCCTATTATACCAACTTATTGGTCCCCTCCAAAAGGCATGAGATAGCCTACTTTAGCTTTCACAAACCTGTGTGCTAAATGTATAGGCTCCTCACTAATCACCCCAGGTGCATCGTAAGTTAACTGTTTCACTGGTCTTATTACCCTGTCTTGCCTATTGAGAATCTCTGTTGCTATGGTAGGGGGGACATCCTCTTGAGTGCCGGATGGGGAGGTTTCCTGTGAGTTCCCCTCAGATACTGGCATAGGCTCCTGCATTTCTAGTCCTAACAGTGGAGGGTCGCAGGTGCTCTGGACATCCTCCATCTGTATATCACCACTGTCCAATAGCCTGTGTAAGTCATTACATGGGGGTCCCACCAGTGGCTCAGGGATGTCAGGAATGGGCCTAAATACTTCTGCCATAGGGTTTAGGGCGGAAGAGGATGTGCTCTCTTCTGATTCAGCGGATCGAGACTGAAATCTTGTCTTCATCCCAGGATACACCATGGTTGTGTTTTCCCCTCAGACTCACTGTCAGATGTGCTGAGTAGGGGTAGGTTAGCTGCAGGAGGCCGGCTGTCCACGTTGGAAGGCGGCTTTGGTACAGCACCTTCGTTCTGCCCAGTTGCCCTGTTGTGGCCCATCTCATAAGGGCTGCCTACCAATTCTCCCACAGGGAGCAAAAGGTTTCTATGCACGGTTTTGGTCTGCCCTGGACCCTCTTCAGGTTTGATCTTGTAGACCGGCAGGTCTCCTAGCTTTTCCATCACTAAGTAAGGTATTGCCTTCCATCTGTCAGCTATCTTGTGTTTGCCAGCAATACCCAAATTTCGCAGCAGGACTCTGTCCCCTGGCTGGAGCTCTTGCAGACGCACCCTAGCATCATATCGCTGTTTGTTGCGGTCTGCGCTCTTCCGAGCTGCAGACGTAGCTAAGTGATAAGCATCCCGTAGCTTTTCTCGTAGTCGGGATACATATTGCTGATGGGTTTCATAGCTATCGCCATCCTCTGATACACCAAAGCACAAATCTATGGGTAGTCTTGGTTCTCGCCCAAACATCAAGAGATATGGGGTGACCCCCGTAGCATCGTTCTTTGTGGCATTGTAGGCGTGCACCAGAAATGCAACATGTTGGCTCCAGGTTGCCTTCTGCTCTGGCCGCAAAGTCCCTAACATATCCAATAGGGTTCGGTTGAACCTCTCTGGCTGAGGGTCACCTTGTGGGTGGTAAGGCGTTGTCCTCGACTTTTTAATACCTGCTATCCTCAGCACCTCCTTCAGAAGGTGACTCTCAAAATCTCGTCCCTGATCCGAGTGTATCCTGGCTGGGAATCCATAGACTGAGAAATATTTTTCCCACAGTACTCGAGCGACAGTGGTGGCCCTCTGATCATGTGTGGGATATGCCTGCGCATATCGCGTGTAATGGTCGGTCACTACTAGGATGTTCCCAATATTCCTCTTGTCCACTTCTAAAGACAAGAAATCAATGCAAACCAGCTCCAGAGGTTTGTTGCTGGTGATGTTCTTCAGATATGCAGCCCTCGTGGGCAGAGTTTTCCTTTGAACACATCGCACACAGGTCTCACATTTCCTGCGAACATCTTCAGCCATCCGTGGCCAATAGAATCTACTGCGGATAAGTTCCAGGGTCCTCTCCATCCCTAAATGTCCAAAGTCATCATGCAGGGCCCTCATGGCCAGGGCTCTGTAATCTTTTGGCAGCACTAGTTGATTCCGTTGCTTTTGTAGAGGGTCTGTGGTCGTGCGGTGTAGCACTCCCTGAATCAGTTTTAGTTTGGTCCATTCTCTCAATAGTAGTTTGCCCTCTGGGGTAGGTGGGACAACTTCAGCTGGGCCTCGCCCCTCTCTTTTGGCAAGTAGTGTATCACGAATGTCAATATCTTGCAGCTGGGCCTCTTGCCAGTCAGCCGTATTGAGCATGGGCAAGGGAGATTGGTCCAAAGCAATATAGTTTACTGAAGCAGAAGGCATGCATTCAGGGGGTAGGCCCAAAGTTTCAGCAACACATCCATGAAGGCTCTCGTGGGCCTCCGGCTCTCGGCGACTTACACTGCAAATAGCTCTCACTCTATCCGTGGGTATCACAGCAAGTCGTGGTGCCTGTGGACGCCTGGACAATGCATCTGCATCTACATTGCTTCTCCCTGATCGGTATTGAATGCTGAAGTCATAGCTAGCCAAAGCGGCCACCCATCTTTGCCCTGTAGCATCCAGTTTAGCACTTGTTAACACATAAGTCAGTGGGTTGTTGTCTGTCCACACCTGGAACTGAGCCCCATACAAGTAGTCTCGAAATTTCTCAGTGATGGCCCATTTCAAGGCCAAGAACTCCAGCTTGTGGGTGGGATAGCGGGTTTCACTATCAGACAGTCCTCGGCTGGCAAAGGCTACAGGTTTACACTTGCCTTCCACCTCCTGGTACAGTACTGCCCCCAGACCCTCCAAACTGGCATCAGTATGCAGGATAAATGGCTTGCTTGGGTCAGCAAATACTAGGACTGGGGCATGAGTTAGGCAAGTAATGATTGCTCGAAAAGCCCTTTCACATCTCTCATCCCACTGTGGCCCGAAGGGTTCGAAGGGGCCATAGTGTCTCTGCACGGAAGGCCTTTTATTCTTGGTCTTAGATTTGTCCTTGCTGGACTGATATCCCCTGGTAAGATCATTGAGGGGTTTTACAATTGTAGCATAGTTTTTCACAAATCTGTGGTAATAACCACTAAACCCAAGGAAGGTCTTGAGTTCTCTGTAGTTGCTTGGACGTGGCCATGTAGTGAGTGCTTCTATTTTATCAGGATCAGTACTCACACCCTCTTGGGACACGATGTGCCCCACATACTTCACTGAGGTCCTGCAGAACTGGCATTTGTCAATTGAAAGCTTCAAACCATAATCCTCCAGCCTATCAAGCACTTTAAGAAGTCTTTCTTCATGCTCCTCCAAAGTTCTTCCAAACACAATCAGGTCATCCAAATAAACTAACACTTGCAGTAAATTCATGTCTCCCACAACTTTCTCCATAAGACGTTGAAATGTGGCAGGTGCTCCAGAAATCCCTTGGGGCATGCGTTCGAACTGATAAAACCCTAACGGGCAGATGAAGGCTGTCTTCTCCTTATCTTCTTCACCCAGAGGGATCTGGTAGTATCCACTCTGAAGATCCAACACAGAGAACCACTGGCTTCCCAGCAAACAGTCTAAGGCATCTTGAACTCGAGGCATTGTGTACTGGTCAACCACAGTACGGCGGTTTAGGGTGCAGTAGTCAATACACATCCGGATTTTCCCATTCTTTTTACGGACCACCACAATGGGCGAGGCGTATGAGCTGCGGGACTCTGTAATGATGCCATTTGCAGCCAGCTCTTGAAGATGTTGTCGCACATCTTCCATCTCGGAGAGAGCAAGCCTCCTAGATCTCTCTCTAAAAGGTCGAGAGTCATGTAGTCTGATGTTGTGCTCTACTCCTTTTGCACATCCCACATCCCACTCATGCAGTGAGAACACCTTGGATCTTTCACAAAGTTTCCTTCTTAGGCGATCTTTCCACTCCTCGGTCAATGGTGAATCTCCAAAGTCAAACTTTGCTGGGTCTATTGTTGGCACTTGAGTCTCACACTGGGGTTTTACAATTGATTCAGGCTCAAAGAGGTCTGCTATCTTTTGTCCTTGCCTCACAACAACATCTCTACCTGTTTCATTAGCAATCAGTATAGTCACCTTTTCCTGGGCTTCAGCAGGTAGGGTTATGACTCCACTGGGGACCAGCACTCCTTCCGGGAGCTCTCCTTCAGCCGGCTGCTCTATCATTGCTAATGCCCCTTTACTGCCTTTCAGCCTGGTACTCATGACAAGTACCTCTTGCTCCGTCCTTGCAGGCACTACTAAGGGGGTTGTACCCATGTACTTCAGTGCCCCAATCGGTAGCTCAGATGTCTCCTTCTTGGTGCTCTCAATCTTCCTATAGGCTTCAGCACAAAGCGTATGGATCATCAGGGTACTCAGGTACTGGTCCCCAGCCCGTTGTCTGCAGTAATCCGCGAGCACCTTGAAGAGGCTGGAGTTGGTCCCTATCAGCACAGACACATCAGAGGTCCCTTTCGGGTCAGGGCATATTAAGGCAGCAGTGTCCACCTCTTGCTTTACCCCAGCAACCTCCTCTGGGAATTCCAGGTGCACTATGACATACCCTTGATAGGGGTATTCATCCATGCTGAGGCCACACAGACCAATGCCAGTCAGTGGCTGTATGGGCAGGTGCCTAAGCATCTGTTGGTAGAATGACTGAAATATAATAGTCACTTGAGATCCAGTGTCAAACACGGCTTTACACTCCGCCCCTTCAATCCTCACCATGACCTCTGCTCGAGGCCCTATCAGTCCTGCAGGGATCCCAGCTGGATGGTCTCTTCTGGGGGAATCTTCAAATCCTCTAGGCCTTCTGGCAGCTACTGGATCTCTTCTAACTAATCCTCAGCTTTTCATACACTAAGGAGGGGTTTTCTTCCTTATGGCAGTTAGCAGCACTGTGCCCTCCTGACCACACCGGTAGCAAAATAATTGTCCTTTCCCCATTCGGCGAGGTGGGACGGTGACTCTAGACACTGACTTCTCTATCATCACAGTCTGAGGCTCCTTATTCCTGGAAATCTTAGCTCGGTCAATGATGCTTTGCAGCTCAGCTATCCGTTCTGTCAGGACCTGCATTTGTTGGGCAAGTTCCTCTGTGGTGCTCACCATCAGTACACTGGCCATTGGCGGTGGCATCGTGCTGGCTGGCCCCAATGTTTGGGCTTCCCAACACTCGCTGGCTGCCTGCCTTTCTTCTTCTTCCCTGACCTCCTTTATCAGCTGGGAGTAACTTGGGGGATGTTCCTGCCGTTCTCTCAGTCGGAGATGAAGTAGGATTGGGTTCCGATACTGAGTCCCTCTTACAACTTGAGCCAGTCTGGTCTGATCCATCTGCTCAGCAGTCACTGCTCCCCTCATAACAGCTTTCTGAAGTAGTCTCTCCAGCCTCTGTATATAGGCTGAAATTTTCTCGCCCTTTTGCTGTCGGGAATTAATGAATTTACAGTAACTGTCCTCAGGGCCCTCTACGCTCCCAAAGGTATTATCAAGGGCCTCTAGGCAGTCCTTCACACTGACCTCAGGGTCAGTGAGCTTCAGGGTGCGAATTACATCTAATGCTGGGCCACTAAGGCTCTCTATTAGACATCGTCGCTTTTCTACATCAGGTACGGCCCACTCCCGCAGCATTTCAGTAGTATGCTCCAACCAGAGTTCAAACTCCTCTTCCCCATCAAATAACCTTAACTTACGACAAGAGTTCGACGTAGCATAGGCCAACACAATCTTTTCCAATATATGCCCCAGTGCTTTTGCCCAATCATAGGCTGAGTCTGCCACCCCTGAGCTAGAGGCTGCAGGACTGGGGCCCAACAAACCCAACATATTAGCCATTATACAAACAATAGTTTCCTCAAAATATAAACACAATTATTTCCCAATACAGTGGAACACTCAACAGGTGCTTGCGAGGGGTACTGACCCAGTGATCCCAGACGAGCCCCCAAAAATGTAACCCTTCTGCCCCTCTGAGTTGGCAGCAACAAGGGCCGGGTTCAGTATCCAGGAGTTCCGTTTCAGTAACACAATGCATAACCGGCTCGAGCCCCCACCCAGTGACCTGGGACATTCACATACCACACCCTCTTGGGCGCCTCTAGGAGGCAATACTTCCCCTCTCGCAAGCACGGAGTCTGAGTGTAGCAAAATCTTTTTAATAAAGGAAGGAATCAATGTGGCATCCCATTGGAGAAACACCACAAATAGGGTTATAACACAAACCATAAACAAAAACCCACCTCCAAGTGCGTTTGGCACTGTCCCTTTTCCCCTTAGGGTTTTAAGTCCAATCACCCCAAAGTCCAACAACCCAAAAGTCTCTGGTCAATGCCACCCCAGAGTTTGAGAATTTATCTGTAGAGGTCCCTCCCCCCAGCCTGGGTAGAAAGGGGCACCTTACAATGGTCCGGGGCCAACTGCCCTGCCTCTCCGTGGGTTCTGCTTCTGCCTTCTCCACAAACTGCTCCGCTTTACCAGCTGCTCCACTCTGCTCCTCCAGCCGTCCTCAGAAACTGCTCCGCTCCAGTAGCTGCTCTGTTCCACAGTATAACTTCAGGCTCCCCCACTAGTTAGCACAGTACTCAGTGCTCTCAGCTCAGTTATTTCAGCTCTTTAGTGATTTCAACTCTTAGTGATCTCAGCTCTTAGTAGGGGAGCCCCAGTGCTAGTGCACCATTAGCCCAAAGTGAATTAAGCTCAGTAACCTGTATTTAGATTCTTGAGGGAATAAAAAAAAATCAACTCTGACATTCCACAGTGGAGAGAGGAGGGGGTGCAACTGGTGCTTCTGGCTCCACAAGGAGACAGCACCACCAGGCACAGATACCTGTCCCCAGCCTCTCTCAATTCACTGGGTTTTGGAACCCATGTCCCTTGTCTAGCAAGTACCACCCAACTGAGGGTGAGTCATTTGTCATCAAGCAGTCCCACAGCTCAGCAGTCTGGGATAGGGTAGGCGTGCCTATGCAAATACACTCTCTGAAATTCTTTCCACCAGATGTCAGGGTAGATCTTATCCTGACTCTGCTTACATCTGTATCCATGTCCTCATCAAAATCCTCCTCATGCTGGTGTCTCTTAGCCCACTTCTGCATATACTCCAGGATAATGCATGAGGTGTTTACAATGCTCACAACAGCAGCGGTGACGGTAAGCTGAGTGGGCTCCATGCTTGCCATGGTATGACATCTGCACGGGTAACCCAGGAAAAAAGGTGCAAAACTGTGGTCTGCCATTGCTTTCATGGAGGGAGGGGCAACTGACATGTACCTGAAACCATGCGTGGCAATGTTTTTGCCCCATCAGGCATTAGGAGCTTAACCCAGAATTCAATGGGCAATGGAGACTGCAGGAACTATGGGATAGCTACCCACAGTGCACCGTTCTGTAAGTCGATACTAGTCATGGTAGTGAGGATGCTCTCCACTGACTTAATGCGCTTAGTGTAGACATACACAATCAACTGTATAAAATGGATTTCTAAATATTGACTTCTATAAAATTGACCTAATTTCGTAGTGTAGACATACCCTGAGAGACACTGAATTGTGCTCCATAGACTAAAGGGAGAATTTCTGGCAATTTGAAAGTGGAGTTCAACTAGGGAGAAGTGGGGGGTCCTCATTAATCTTGAAGATGCCTTGCCTCCACCACTGATATGGAGAGAAACACACAGCATCCTGCTCTGTACAAGGCTTTTTCTTTTATTATATTTTGGCCTTCTGTACAGTTTCACTCTCCATATTAAAAAGTACACACAATAAATCACAAATAAGGAAAGGATATGATTCCTTTCTGCACAGGTGTCTGCTATTAAGAAGCTGAGAGTGTGCTGAACTAGTTACAAGGAATAGGCAGTTGTGATGAGAACAAGCAAATGTTAATTCATCTAATTATGGGAAATAGAAATCAACCTTTTTCTGGATCTGCTCCAGCATACCTCATTTTCCCACACACCCCCTCTTCTAGTGAATTCAGTGAGGCACCCATACATGAAAGGAGAGACTACTTGCATGTACATAACTAACCACACAGATTGAACTGAAGACTACATTCCAAATTCTAATTTCTGATAGTGTACACCCAGACAAGCCCCTTGAAAACAGTGGAGTTGTGCAGGAACAAGTGAGAGTACATCATGGCCCTCTGCCTATTTTAATCTGCTATACGTTTTCTTTGGTACAATTGTAGTAGTTTCCTGTGTTGCAAGGCTCTGGAATGGTGCAGTATTTAGTACCAGGCTAAACAATAATCAGCATTACAAAAATGCAGGCGTGTAATCTCTTTCACAGTTTGTCACTTATGCAAGCCTATAAACTCTTTGTCCAGAGTTGTCATATGAGCAGTGATCCAAGTTAAGCTCATAATCACATTATTTTCATTTTATGTCTCTCAGCAGCAGACTTTCCCCACTGCAAAGAGCTGAGTTTGCTATACTAGAAGTAAGGGGTGAACTCTGATTATATATGCTCCCCCAGTTTGCGCACCACTGGGCTAGAGTACAGGAGTCAGAACTAGGAAAACTTGGTTTTATTCCTGGATCCATTGGGTTGCTGTGTTGCCTTAGCCCAGTTATGAATCATCTCAGTGACTCTGCTACTTCAGCTGTAGAACAGGCATACAAATATTTACAGTATTTTACCTTCTCTTATAGCAAATCCTGTATAATGCAATAGAGATTATACTAATAGAGTTCTATATAAATTGCTCTAAATGTTTATAGAACGTAAAGGAATGGGACATGCCTACTGTAGGTTGGTATAAAAATTCTTCAAGATGCTATTCATTCCCTAATAAATTCAATAGGACTGTTCCTTAGGGCAGTTAAAATGATTTGATGGCAACAGCTGACAAGCACTAAACATAACTACAGTAAATATTTTTAAATATCTAGAGATGATACAGCAAGCCAGGCTATACTAGTAACATATGAAGCAGGATTAATCAGGAATTAATACAAAAGTAAGAGCAATCCAGGACACTTCATGACTTTTTGTCCAGTTCAAGAATTGTGTCTTCTCACACATGGTGTTTTTCCCCTCTACAGGGTAGCTGACTGGGTGTTCTGTTTTACAAAGCAATAATCTGAGGCCTGAGTTTCTAAAAGAGGCCAAGTTCTGCTCCACATATTTCTTAAATCCATGTTTAACTTTATTTCTAGAAGGAACATTGCTCTGCAATAATGAGTCTTTTGTTTTCCCATTCACCTTTATTTCCAGTAAGAAAGTATATTAAATAAGTTACAATATATACAAATATACCAATATAAAAATTATTCCCATTTATAAAAATCATAAATATATTAAATTGTAGTAGTATGAGGCACCTCCAAATCATATCACCAAAGTAGTTCATTTATATAGACATCCCATTATAAAAATAAGTCATCTCTCAAGTGTTTAATCATCAGTATAATATAAGTGATAAATTCTACTTCCTATTGAGTATGTGCAGGAAATTAGTTACCTATTGATTCAAATGAATTGCAAATATTGCAAATTACTAATTTTACTACTTGGAGTTGTCTAAAGTATATTTAAAAGGTTAGACAAGTAATTCTGTCTCTATATTGATAGCAGGTTCCTCTTTTGAAAATTACTGTTAGTTTGGATCTGTTGTATTATGGTTTTGAATGTTAAGTTTTTGATATGGTACTCTCACCACCTCACAAGTGAACTTGTTAGGATGTCATATAGACAGTCATAGGTTATCAAAACTAAATAAATATCAACTGCTATACAGAATAACCAATTTAAAATTGACTTATCCAAAAAGTGCAGAAGGAATAGTAGTGTTTTCATACTTGTGAGCTAACATTTCATCAGTTTACTAACATTGTTAAAATCAAAATAAAACAGGGTATAAAAAGTAGTGGTTTTTTGCTTTAAATATAAAAAAAGTTTCACAGAAACAGGAAGTGTTCCTTTAAACTTAAGTAAAGGTTAATAATATTTAGAGACAGTAGTTTTTCCCCACAAGTACCATAAGTGTTTCTGTCTGGGAATGCAGCAGCATTCGAAGTAGTAAGAAAAGGCACTTCTTGTGTTTTTCTTAAACATCATTAAGTGGCATGGTTTCTTTTTCCTTTGCAGCTTTTGTTTTCTTGCATTTGTACAGGGCCACAGACAAGCCAATGATTGTAATGAGGATTACAATGGCTGCAGCTGCTATGATAATAAACACTTCAGTTGCGTAGGCTGGTTGGGGGAGAGGGGAGGGGAAGAGAGAAAAAGCAAGCAAAGAATTAATAGCTCATCAGTGCATACAAATTTTTATATAGTGGTAATTTGCTTTAGCTTAATGTAATAACTAACATGGGTCCCAATTCTACAAAAGGTACTGAATACTCCCATGAGGTGCGAAAACCATTCAGGTCCCCTTGAAGCCAGTCCCTTCCTATGAGGGACTCCGCACCTCAAAGGATCAGGCCCTAAGTTACAGCCATAAATGTCATGCTTGTGCAACCATTTTGTACACTAACAAACTTATTCTAGGGTTTTAAACTGCCAAAAACAAAAATAGTTTGTACAAAGTTCACTGAACTCATATTTTGTGATATCACATTGAAAATTCTATATTGAGGGAATGGTTTATTTTTTGGATGGTGCGGAGAGGACAATGAGGTTTTGGGAGAAGAAAAGGTTTCTGCTTATTAATATAAAATGCACAGATTCTGTCCCTATTGGGAAAGAGGAGGGTGCATAAGGGAGAGCTGACAGCACTGATTTACAACCTGATATACGGTATTTTCAGTAAAATGTTTGATACCAATGAAAGGTAAAGCTTAAAAAACAAACAACCTCCCCCCAAAAAACAAAAACCCCCACACACATACACACACCTTTCCTCCGCCCCTCCCCTCAAACAACTACTATCAAAGGGCACAATGGATAAGTCTTTTTTCCAGTGTCATTCCCTCACTGACCTCTTCATTGTTTCATAAAGAGCTTATATATTTGCCTGGTTGGACACATTTTTAAATAAACTTTGGGGAAAACGTAGTTAGGATTATGGGCGCTGCAACTTGAAGGACAGTAAACCTTAAAACAGTGGTTCTCACACTTTTGGACTGGTGACCCCTTTCACATAGGAAGCCTCTGAGTGTGACCCCCCCCCAATAAATTAAACACACTTTTAAATATATTAAACGCCATTATAAATGCTGGAGGCAAAGCAGGGTTTGGGGTGGAGGCTCACAGCTTGCGACACCTCCCCCCCCCGCCAATGTAATAACCTTGCAACCCTCTGAGGGATCCCAACCCCCAGTTTGAGAACCCCTGCCTTAAGAGATCACCTGCACTTGAGAAAATGACTAGAGCACAGGGAAAAAGCAGGAGTTAGCCTCATTCAAATATATGGGCAGCTCCTACTGACTTTAAGTCTTACATAGTTTACTGGCATGCATCTCTAAAGGCTTCACTATGCAAGTACTCACTATTGGGCCACTAGTTGGGAAAATTTCATGTAAACTAGTATTTATCAAAGGCAAGAAAAGGGAAAAAAGAAAAATATAGGCCCAATGATGAGGCAGTTTGAAATTTCAGTGAAAAGTCATCAATGCAGGCCACTCAAAGAGGAAAAACA
The DNA here is from genome assembly GCF_025201925.1 of Gopherus flavomarginatus. NCBI lineage: Eukaryota > Metazoa > Chordata > Testudines > Testudinidae > Gopherus > Gopherus flavomarginatus. The sequence continues at coordinate 81,714,968 of NC_066623.1, read as the reverse complement.
TTTTTTAAGCAAACGGGTAATTGTGGATGATGGACAAAGGTGGGATGTTAAAAAATGCTCAGTGTTGGCCTAACTCAGCTTCCACCAAAGTCAATGGCAATTTTGTGATATGGTAGAAATCTCAGTGATGGTTACCTCATGGAGATTTCTTCTCACGGGTTTTCCATGTGGGAGGGGTAAAACGGTCCATAGTAATTTAAACAGGAAGCCATTTATTCTGGAATCAATAAAACTTCTATACCTCAATGTTTCATACAGAGAATTAGAATTTTTTGTTGAAAATGCAAGAGACAGCAAGAAAAAACCAGTCTATTTACTTGTTTCACCAGATACGTACCAGCCGGGCCGTCTTTCCAATGACGGGTACAATTCATATTGCTTTCTTGACTTTTGCGGTTTTCTCTGCGAGAGAGAATAGTTGCCTGTACATAGAAGCAGTAGTTCTCCCCTTTGTCAATGCTTATTTCAAACTGATTACTTTTTGTCGTTGCCTCTTTCTATGTATAAAGAAAAAAAAAAAGACACTTTCTTCAAGACATTCTTTTAAAAGGTTTAGCTCTTAATAGCACAGAAGTTTTGTAAATACAAAACATACAAAATTAGAGGTATAGGAAGTTGAAAATAAGGGCTTACCTTTCCTGTACTTAGATCTTTCCAATAATAGAGTGTATATTCCAGGTCATTTTTAAAAATTTCTCTGATACTTTTAAAGCTTGTATTAGGAAATCTGTATGGTGTAAGTGGATCTTCAACCAACACTTTCAGCTTGGAGTCAGTTAGTTCATAAGTTTCAATCCCTGGTTTCCCAATTGTAGCTAACATAGAAACATTTTTAGAATTAATTCCAGGCATAGTAAAAACTTTATTTGCAAAATATCCTTTTCACACAACATTCTCTACTACCACCTCATCAAAACAAAATACCTCACACACAATCTCTTTACTTTACCAGGTTTAAACACAGTGTCTATGTAACACAGTGACTGGCACAATCAATGCATATTAATAACATTTCAACCTAGTGCATGGGGCTCACATAAAGCTCTAGACACCACTTAAATCCTGTGTTAAGAGAGAAAGTGGTGCATGAGGTCTTATGAAGTCCCCCGCAGTGGGCTAAAAGGTGGTCAAGCACCACAAGAGCAAGAACCTAAGCAGAAAAACTAGGCTTAATCCAAGCCCCACTGAATTAATTGGAGTGATAGGAAAAAATGGGATGTGATAACAGACCATTACTAGGCAATCCTACTTACTCTGATTGTAAGGTGTGAATTTTGGGGAGATTGCGTAAGGCGGCTCCTCAAACTTCTCTGTCCCGGAAAGCATTTCAGACACTATGTGTGCAGTATAGGTGTCTTTTACCTTCTCCAGTTTGTCAGTAACATCACATTCTGTTTCTTTTGTGTGGACGCATGCTTTTTCCCAGTTTGAGTTGATTCTGAAAGGAACGAAGAATGAAATATTGATATAACACTTTCTGAACAAAATTTCATGCATATGCATACATTCATGCATGTCCTATACAATGCCTGGGATAAAATGGTTCCCAGTAATTGTCAAAGTCCAGAATTTTTACAATGTCTTCTGAATACATCATGCTTGTACCTGTAAACCATAGTCTGTGTAGTTGAGTGTAAAAATCCAAACTATGCAAACATGCTTGATTCATAGTTTAAAAAGTTGAAACAAGCAACTAAAATTTAACTCACAATGAACCAATCTACCTGCCTTCTCTGTCAATCTGCAATGTATAATTAAGGAAAGCTGTTTTCTTCAGGGTATGCTTTGATTTGATAACATTTTCAGGTCTGTACATTTAGCAGGAAATTGCCACTCTGAATAATTTTGACACCCGTCATTTCCCCCGCTCAAATCTGTATAGAAAGTGGTAAGAGGTGAAATGTTCACAAATGCCTCAGTGACTAAAGATAATGGGACTTAGGCTCTTAAGTTACTTAGAGCCTTTGAAAATTTTATTCAAAAGCAGTAATACATTTCCAGATATGTCCTAAAGAACCTCTAACTATCTTGAATGGACTGCTAGGGATGTGGAGGAGGGGGATCTGATAGGGACCTATACATAGTTCATAAAAGAGACAATTAAATATTCTAGCAAATGTCACTTGTTTACTAGATATTCTGCATATGGGTATGGGCCTGGGCATAATTAAAACCATGTAACAACATAATCAGTACTAGTCATACAGGAAGAAAAGCTTCTGTTCAGATACATTAAGTAATAATTGACTGCAAAAAAATGAGACAAACTTCTCTGGGTGTCTAAATGGCAAAGAGGAGGGGTGCAGTTTGTGTATTTTTCAGAAATTAAAACAAGCAGATTTTTTTAAAGATATTTGCAAATGGAAAAAAGCGTCTTTGTCCCTTTTTGCTTCCTAATGATATAAAAAGGAAGCAAAAAAATTAAGCTTACATATATTTAAAAGCAGAAATATCAAATCTGGCCTCCTCTGTTTTTGCTGGAGAATCAAAGGACAAGTGTGAGGGCTTTCACGTAGTTCAGCTGAAATGGCAGGAGTGTTAAGTGTATGTTAACAAAGGGGTTTTCCTCCACGTGTTTGTCAGAATTTTTAATTAAATAGGAGTTTGCTCAGATTTCAGTTTCTTGTGATGTCATAATTCTATTAGTTTCAAAGTGGTTTACAGAGTCCTCTAGAAAAGACAGGGATGATAATACCTGATCTTCATACACAGGAAAAAACAAACAAACAAAACCACACACACACACACCAATAACCCATCTTTGTGGATTTTTTAAAATCCATAATAAGGAAGCAAAAAAGGACACAAACTTTTAAAGGTAAGTTATCTTTTTTCTCTGTCCATGAAAAAAATCCCACCTTGCCTGTGCACAGTAACTTTTTAAAAATTCCCATAAATGAAATCCTATTTGAGACACAATGCCCTACAATTATTCTTAGCACAAGCACTGTGTTTTTGAAATCTTTGGCCCCTTAATTTATGTATATAATTTGTAAAAATTAAGGCTCCAAGATTTGAAAAACAAAACAAACAGTGCTTATGCTAAGAATAGTTATGTCTATATTAGTACAGCTGTGGAGATCTACAATACTTGCTAACAAATCTCCTTGTACAGCCGTCTTCAGTTTAAAAATTAACGATATAGGCCACACCCATTCCCTGCAAGTAACAAAGGTTACTTAAACTTACATTGTTTAGCAGTTCTCTCAAGTTTCCATCCTTTTAGAAGTCTAAATCAACTAAAATACTATTTAGCTTTCTTGTGAATCATTAATTGAAACTAATTGTGTTAAAGACACTTCTGCCTATGAAACTACATGCAAGAAAATCTGAGACATATTCTTGAATTAGGACCAAATCCTGCTTGCCTTACTTGCACAAACAGTCATATTCAATTCAGTTTGATTACATACAGTGAGAATTTAGCCCTACAAAAGAGCCAAATAAAAGTAAAAGGACTAGATTTAGGCACCTGAAGATGAAAATAGTATCCAGTGGGATTTTTTAAAGCGCTTAATGCCTAACTCCATAATGTCTGGATCTTACACCGCAAGTCAGGTGAGCAGACTGCTGCACTCATATGGTGTACCACTGAGATAGATGGAACTCAGTGTGAGTGCAGCAGTAAACGTGCCTGGATCACAGTGCAGGATTGGGGCCTGTGTCCATTTGTGTCTGTAGGCGTGGGCCCTTAGGCTTCATTATATCAGTGGTTTTCAACCTTTTTCCATTTGTGAACCCCTAAAAAAATTTCAAATGGAGGTCTGAACCCCTTTAGAAATCTTAAGACAGTCTGCGGACGCCCAGGGTTCTGTGGACCACAGGTTGAAAACCAAACTGCATTATGCCATTCTGCTTAAACATTTGTCTTTATATTGATTTTATAAAGGCTGTGTCAGGAACATGGCAAAGTACGTTTAACCCCACCCCATGTGCACAGAGAAAAAAATCCACAAGTGTTATTGGGTATTTCACCCATTGCTCATGAAATTTAGCCTCCAGTTGGAGACACTGGAACATGCCAGAAAGTATTATAGTACAATGCTTTCTGAAAATGTGCAGACGGTTAATAATGCAGTTTCTCTTTGGGGCATGTTCAGTCATTGTTTTCATGTTAATTCATAGACTCTGTGCACAGTGAGTATTTCATATGTCAGTTTTGTAATAAAACATAAAATTAGGCACTTAATATGTGCTTATTAGCCCAGTGTTTTGTAAAAGTCTAACATTAATGTTATAAGCCATGAATTGGTGTAAGTCTAGGAAGTTAGATGGAGGGGTCATTTTTTTTTAAGGTTATCCAGTGAGAATAAGTAATACTGATTCACTTAACTAATACATTAATCATTAAATTAGCATAAAATTAGTCATATCTCAACATTAAAAAGAGGGAATTGTTTTATAGATGAAAACTATGGTGTTTTTTTAAATGTAGAAGATCAAATCTACACAGTGATCATGAAGGGGTGTAATGTTGCAAAATATTTTGGGCCAAGTTTTCTAGCACCAGGTGGCCTGTACTTAAACCACAGCGTCAGGATCTAGATGTGTACATTTTATTTCTAGAACGAGCAGAATCAGAGCCCGGAATCAGGTACACCTGCACTTGGAAGCAACCAAAACTCAAGATAGAGATCATAACTTTCCTAAAAGTTCTCATGTTCGGACTCTGCATTACATTCATAGACTCAAGATATTTCAAATATTCTACTGTGACTACACTTTTTTCTGCCTCAATCACAAATGTATTTTTAAAATTTACATTCACTTTTAGTGAGCATGGAGAGAAGGGCAGGGGTACACCAGGCACTCGGACTTACAATTATATCTACTTACCCAGATATTTTTACTGTATAGACATAGTTGGTTGGCACAGGTTGCCACTGTAGTATTGTTTTGAAATTGATTGATGACCAAGTTATATTAACTGCTGTTGACAGTTCTGAATTACCTTTAGAGACCAAAAAAAAAAGAAAGAAAGTTATGAGTCACACTGTGTGGAGCTCTAAATTGATTAGATTCCCTATTTAGGAGAAGTGAGATTTCTCTAAGTATGTATCTGTGATTATAGTAAAATTCCGTTTGTGAGAAATAATTCACAGAAATCATACTCATTTTACTTCTGCCATGGGAAATTCCTTTTTACTGCTGAATGTGGGAAGGAAGTTCCTCTTCTTTCCCTTGGTGATCTGAATCTTTTGTAATTCAGCACAGTTGTTTCCCTGGCCACCAAATCAAATGTGCAGAAAGACCATTTGATACATCTAGTGTTTCCTTCTGCTGTTTAAGCCAACACAAGCATTTTATAATGAGTTTGCAAAGACTTGAAGAAAATGTGAGATTTTGCATAATATTTGACATTCATATTTACCATATACAGTATAGGTAAAATTCATCTACAGTTATAGTTGCTGTGGAATCCAGTAACTGAATTTCCTGATTTTTATTCAGATGAATTCTCAGCCATAGTAATTGCATATTATTTGTATTTTTCTTTTAAAAAGCACACAGACAAGCAAATTGCATACTAAAATAAACACAGAATTTCATTCTATAAAAGTGTCTAATCAGTTAAATAGTTATGTTTATGTAAACACGTTTAGTGTTCTGTGCATAAATAAAAATTAGTCAAGAAAAATAAGTGCATGTATATTGTATTATTGTTTACTCTAATATTAATTTTCTTAATTTTCAACCATTTCTGATCACAAATTTAATGAAGTCTGAATTCAGCTTAAAGAACTAGAAGTATGTGAAAAACGTACAACACTTGCCGAAGCACGGGAGTAGAGCATTAAAAAGGTCATACATTCCACACAACCACAATAAAATAGAAGTGATTGTTTTAGAATCTTTTATAATTTATTTGTTTGCTTGTATGAATATCACCTAATTGATGTGCCTTTAAAACAAAAAATATATAGCCAAAAATTAGAGATGTCCAAACGGGCGATATTGAAAAGAAACTCCCAATAATTCCAGTCAAACGTTGGTCGGTAACCAGGCCAGCACATATAATTATTAATAAGTTTAAGTGCCTCCTCTCCTTCACCTTACTACATTTAAAATACGTTAACATAAAATCACGCTCTAGCGTACCCATGAAGAACTGTAAAACTGAATCTTATCTTTGAAAAGCCACCTTTGCATTAAAAGGGAGAAAAAAAGTATGGGGCATTTCCCAGAAAGGGGAATGGGAAAATCCTAGTGTGCTCATGGGCTCCCCTGGCATCAGTTTAGATTTCAGCAGAACTCTATTGATTTCACTGGTGCTTCATGGAGGTATGTGGTTCATTTGTGGGGTCTGGCCCCAAGTACATAGCTCCCACCAAACATCCCCAGCAAAGGAGGAAAGCCAAGTTAGATGATGGGGAATTCCAACACAACAGAGTAACTCTTGGCCCTTTAGCTACAGAAAACGTGTATGGGGTTTCTAGCCACTGATCATGCCAGGTGCAGGAACCAAACCAGTCACAGCATCTTGTGCCACACAGGATGCTCCTGGGTTATGTTTTTATCCTCAAAATCCCTCCTGCAACCTCACTTCTCCATTGGCATACCCAGGCTCCATGCCTGACACAGAGTATCAGGGGTGGAAGGAACCTCAAGAGGTCATCTAGTCCAACCTGCTGCTCAAAGCAGGACCAATCCCCAGATCCCTAAATGGCCCCCGCAAGGGCTGAACTCACAACCCTGGGTTTAGTAGACTAATGCTCTAACCACTGAACTATCCCTTCACTAGCCTTGACACTACCAACCCCCCCGGCAGGAGCAGCATGTCCCACACTTATCTCTGTGTGCCCCTTGCCCCCTGCGGCGGGCAGCCCCTCGGCCGGCACAGCGCAGGCAGACTGGTTCGTGGGGCGCCCCACGCTGGAACAAGCCGCAGAGAGGCAGCTCCGTACAATAACATGGGACCGGTGCAGGCAGCCCCGAAGGCACCTGGAGGCGCTGGGCACGCAGCCCCGAGGCAGCAGCACGCACCTGAGCAGGGGTCCAGCCGGGAGAGCAGCGCGGCCAGGAGCAGCGCCCGCCGCCAGGCTGCAGCTAAGGCGTCCAAAGCGCTCGCCATCCCTCGCGTCGCGTCCTGCGCCCTCGGCAGCGGGGATCCGGCCGGAGCGGAGCGGAGCGAGGCAGGTACCGGTACCGTAACAGCTGCTGCCGGAGCAGAGTCTGCCAAGGAGGTGGGGTTGACGCTATTTGTAGCCCCGCGTTGCCCCCGCCGGGTGCCCGGCCAGGGAGCCAGACGGGGCGGGCTGGGGATGAGTCACGGGCGGTGATTCAGCTGCTGCGCCTGCCGCACGGAGGTGCGGAGCTCTGAGCCGCTCCCCTAGGCCAGGTGCCCGGGGTCAGGGGACAGAGCGACCGAGGCGGGGGCCCCGGCGCTGCTGCTGCTGCTGCTGCGGGCTGAACCGCGGAAGCTGCTTGTGCTGCTGCGAGTGGTGCAATATAGAGGCGGGCAGAGAAGTGAAACCCCAGTTCCCTGGAAGAGCCTGGGGCGGGGGTGTGGGAGACGCTTCTCCCTGACCCCGCTTTTCATTTCCTCCCTGCCTGGCGGAAGAGGGCAGCAGAGGCCGCGGAGCTCTGCTGTTCTGACCTAGCCTGACCCCTTCCCTTGCTTTACCCGTGCACGCAGCAGGCTGCGTCGGGGGATGGGCTCGCTGGCCAGGCCTTCAGGAAGGATGGGATCGCACCTCGGGAGTCTGCAGCCTGTGCTTCGGGGGCACACCTTCGCCCCAAAGAGGGGCACAAAATGGTGGTTCAGTTCATCGCTGGTCCCGTCAAGGGGTGCGGCGGTAAAGGAACAAATTCTGGAACCTCATGGGCATGACAGCATTTTCATCTGTCCTCTGATACTGGCCGGTTCTGGGGCCATGTGCCCCTGAGGGATTGCAGCAGGTGTCCGGTCTCAAACTGGAAAGGAGAGGGGAGAAAGTTATTCAAACAGGCCTGTTTTTGCAGTGTTCTTTTATTTCGTACCTGGATTTCAAGGTGGTGGATGCACCTTTCTGCACCATGTATTGGGGTGGCCAAAGTTACTGGCCCTCTGACGGGGCAGCTCTAGGTATTTTGCTGCCCCAAGCACGGCAGGCAGGTTGCCTTTGGCAGCTTGCCTGCGGAGGTCCCCGGTCCCGCAGATTCGGTGACACGCCGGTGGGAGGTCCGCCAAAGCCGTGGGACCAGTGGACCCTCCGCAGGCATGCCGCCAAAGGCAACCTGCCTGCTGCCCTTGCGGCAACCGGCAGAGCGACCTCGTGGCTTGCTACCCCAGGCATGTGCTTGGCGTGCTGGTGCCTGGAGCCATTCCTGCCTCTGAGCTGCATATGACAATGTTCAGAAGTTTAAGAACCGGGGCACGCCTGCCAGGGCTCTCGTCCTTAGCCCTGCAGGAGGTACCTGACAGAGCTCTGGACCCCCCCCGGCCCCCCGCACTGGGCAGTCTGGTAGGTGGAGATGGGGGCTCCACAAGCCACACTTTAACAGTATGTGGCTTGTGAGGTACAGTTTGGCCATCCTTCCCATATATCCATGTAGCTCATATCTGTATCTATATAAAGATCTGCCACTCTTTCTTATCCCCTAGTATTGGCGCCTTGTAATTACAGCTGTGTGAAACTTTGGAACAAAGGGCAGAATGGTAATTTATTTTTATGCTTTATTACAAATTCAAAACTTTGGCCAGGTGAGACAAATTTCTTGAGTGCATGTGGGCTGATTTGTGGTTATTGGTGACATATGCACAAATAATTGGTTTACATAATTTACATCTGAAACCTGGTAAAACTGTGAATTGAGCTGAGTTGTACTTTGTGATTTTGGTCCATTCAGACCCCAGACTCAAACACTGAGGAGGTATAAACTCCATCTGGAACCTCCCCGAAACCTCCCCAAAAAACCCCAAACTGGAAAAAATGTTTTGCATGAGATCAAGCACACAGGGGTTTGCACAACCCTACTTGGGATGAATTTGTGAAGGTGTATCATTATTACCATCTATTGGAAATAATTGCCTGCTCAAATAAGATATCAGAAAAACAAGAGGAATTGTTCTTATTCAGCAAATTAGAATCTTGTAGCTTTTGAAGATGAAAGTCTTGTGTGCATAGGTGTTGGAGGTCCTGCTGCACCCCCTGGCTTGAAGGGGTTTCCATCATTTACAGAGGTCACACTTTGGTTCAGTGGCTCTCAGCACCCATGCTATACACATTGTTCCAGCATCCCTGTTTCTGTGTAAACTCTCATGCCTTTCCATTATGATAATCTGATATGGACCATTCCTTGAACTGTCCTACCAACATTCTCCCCCCACCCTTTTTTTTTTAAATTTAAGTATTTATAAAGCACTCATCACCATAGTATTTGAATACTTCTCAAGTGTTTATGGAGTTGGTCTCATAATATCCCTGGAAAGGAGGAACATATTATACTAGTTTTACAGATGAGGTGCTGAGAAGATAAGTAACTTGTACAAAATCATGTAGGAAGCCTGTAACCAGGTCTCATTGGACCCAAGTCTTCTGAGTCCTAGTTAAGAGCCCTAACCACAAGCCTATCCATGCTCCGACTACATCATCCTGACTTCTCCTCTCTCCATCTCTTTTTCTGACTAGGACTGCTTACTTCTCTGCCTCACTTTTTTATTTTTATTTTTTTTTAAACTCAGCCTTAAGAACAGAAGTTCTTTATGCTGCATGTGGATACTAGATATCCTGTTGCACCTTCCTTCCTGCATGCTGCCCTACTCTATTTTGCAGTGACCCCTCTGTCTGTGGCATTTCAGTATTTATTTATTTGGAGATCTGAAAAGTGCCAAATAAAATGTAAAATAGCAGCAATGGTATATATAGAAAATACTATCAAATGAGAAAGGGTATGTAGATTTTATGGTATGAAGCTGACTTCCTCTGTAATCAAAGTTGAATTTGACAAAGTCTAATGCTTGGAGTCTGTGGCAGAGAGAGAGGAGAGAAAAGGAAGGAAAGAAGAAAGAGGAGGTCAGCGTCTGTATATGTTTACAAAACATTTCAGCTTTAATTGCCTTTTACTTGCAGACTCAGCACATAAAATCTTTTAAACAGTCAGTTCTGTTTTGTAGTTTAAAAATAAATATTTAAAGACCAAGCTAAATTCAACCACCCTGTGTTGCATCATAATTAATCTAATCTATTTTAAGGTGCTTACATAGCTCATAATTTAAAATTATTTAGCAGCACTAGCCACAAAGTCTAATTTTTCTTCATTATTTTAGATTAAATTTCAGCATTGTATCCCACTATGCAGCTGCACTTTTCCAGCAGAAAGCTTGCTTTCTTTAACTCTGTATAACATTTTTATTGTATATATGGGATTAGATTGTCTTCTGCAATAAATTCTTTGATTACAAGATTATGACCTTGTAAATTCTTTGGTCTGTGTATTAATTTGAAGAGAAGTTTATATGGAGAAATCTTTTTCCTTTGGTTATAGAAAAGCCATTTATGTGAAGTTTTTACGCTCCCTTAAACGTCTATTTCTATTTAAATTTCCTTACAGTTTTGCTATAAGTAATGGAAAGTAAAAGCATAAGAATGGCTCTCAAGTTTACAAAGAAAAGCTTGAAAATGTGACCTGAGTGTATCCTAAAGGCTCAAAGAGCAAATAAAAAGATTCCCAAATATATTTATTTTTTAAAATCTCCTGATTTTAAGTCTGTCTCATGGTTTTTGAATGACTGAGGTCTATGAGAGTTTTACCATTGATTTCAATGAGGCTAGGATGTCACCCTATATTTTTAAGTATGGATGAAACACAGACAGACAGTTACCATAACTCATGGCTGAGCTGCATTCCTTAGGTCAGGAGGATGACCTTTTGCCCTCTTACATGCTTACATTGGAATGAAGGCTATTCAGCAGGGAGAAGGTATGCAAAATCTGGTGCATACTCATGTATACACTCCAGATTTTCATTCTGTGTTGCATATTTCGGGGAATCTCAACCATTAAACAGGATATAGAGCTTTAATTTGCCATTTTGTAATGTTTAGCAAATAAGTTTAGATCTATTGCCTGATTCTTGATGGGCCGAGCACTTGCAACTCCTATTGAAATCAGTGGGAGCAAGGGGTGCTTAGAACCACTAAAGATCTGTCTTCTTGCGAAGGCTTTATGAAAACTATTGATCAGATAGTAGAATTTCCAGGAAGTAATAATATAAGCAGTAGTAGTCTGCAGTTTTCATATATAAGATGTACTGATTACAGAAGATAATTCTAATGTTAAGTTATGTAGAAAAAAAATCACTGAAGTGCTATCTTACACATATCTGTCTTAAAACTCCGCAGGTCAGAAATCAGTAGAAAAAATGTGAAGTCAGACTTTTCACTGTGAATATGAAGGAGAATACACTGAAGTAAAACTTCATACTAATGTGAGGACGAACTCTGCCTGACCTTTACAGTGCCATGCAGGGGAAGGGCTGTGGATGGGAAAGGAAACAAGGAGCTTTTGCCCCACTGCCCTTTTCACTGCCTGTTGCCTAATGGCATATAGAATTTGAGTCCCTGTGTTCTGGGGGGTACTAGAGTCGCTCCTTTCCTGTCTCGTTTGAGGGAGTGATTGCACCTCAGAGAGAACAAGGTATGATACTGTCATAGTATAATTCCCAATTCTGAACCTGAGCATCCAAAATATGGGTACTAGCATGAATTCCCCTAAGCTTAATTACCAGCTTAGATCCTGTAGTGCTGCCACCAATCAGGACTTAGAGTAGAGTGCCTGATAAACTCTGGTCTCCCCCAAAACCTTCCCTGGGGACCCCCAAGACCCAAATTCCTTGAGTCTCACAAGAAAGGGGAATAAACCATTTCCCTTCCCCCTCCTCCCCTCCAGGTGTTCCCTCCCTGGGCTCCTGGAGAGATATACAGATTCAAGCTCCGTGAATCTAAACAAAGGGATTCCCCCTTCTCCTTTCTTCCTCTCAGATCTTTCCCGCCCTGGGTACACTAGGAGATCACCGTGATTCAAACTCCTTGAATCACAACACAGAGAAATCAGGTGGGTTCACCCCCTTTCTCTCCCCCTCCCTTTTCCTTCCCTGTTAAGTACAGACTCAATTCCCTTGAGCCTCAACAAGGGGAAAAATCAGACAGGTCTTAAAACCAAAACTTTTAATAAAAAAAAATAAAGAAAATCACTGTAAATTCAAGATGGAATATTACAGGGTCTGTCAGCTTAGAAACTGGAGAAAAAGCCTCCTCCAGCAGAAATACAATTTAAAATACTTCCAGCAAACTACACATTTGCAAATACAGAAACAATCAAAAGACTATAACCACCTTTCTTACTAAAATACTCACTATAAAAGACTGTAGCAGGGAGATTGGCAAGAAAACTGGTTGCCCATCTAGTCCCTTCCAGGACCCAGAGAGAACAAAGCCAAACCCAAAAAACACAAACAAAGGCTTCCCTCCACTGAGATTTGAAAGTATCTTGTCTCCTAATTGGTCCCCTGGTCAGGTGTTTGGTTGCCTGTTTGTTAACCCTTTACAGGTAAAAGAGACTTTAACCCTTAACTATCTGTTTATGACAGATACCAAGGCCACTATTTCAATATCATGTCCTCAGTCCAATAAATCCTGGCCGTGGTACTGAATCTTAGGCCCTGTCTGAGGTGGGAAAGTGACCCATTTCTGACAATCATCAGCACAGAGTGACCTCGACTCCCCTCAACTAATATTGAAAACCGTTTATCTGTTAGTATAGATGGGATAAAACCACCCTGGTGGAATGTAGTCAACACCATGAGTGGGACCAACAGGAAAACCTTTATTGACAACTTTTGTCAATGACAGGTCACATTCCTTCTGTAGAATGACCATTTATGTTACATTATCATTATCTTTTGTATTAATATGCCCAGAGATGTGTTTGGCCTTGTGATAGGGTGTCCTGCACAGAGCCTCCAGGGGTGAAGATGGTTAGGTAGGCCAATTAACTACCCAGGCTGCACTTGGAGAAGGAGCCAAGGAGCAGAGATTAATTAGATGAGGCTCAGCTGGAGGCCTGTATAAAGCCCAGGAGCTGAGCACAGAGGGAATTGCAGGGAAGTAGTCTGCAATCACTCCCTGAGAGAAGCAAGGCATGTGACTAACAAAGCCAGAGACTGGGCATAGCTAGATAGGTGGGAAAGGTTCAAGGGGAAAGCCGCAAGGTATAGGATTATGTGCAGACATTGGCTGCTGAGGAGAGGATCCCTGAGCTGGAACCCGGAGTAGAGGGCGAGTCTGGGTTCCCCTATCAGCCACTGAGGAAATGGCACAGACCTGGCAGTGGAGAGCAAAACAGTTTCAACACCAACCACTTTGTACACAAACTTCATACAAAATTACTAACACAAATAGAATCCATACACTGACACCAGCAATGGTAATAGGTCCATTACCTAGGGCAGATGGGGCTTTGAAACTGTTTTCCATGCAAAATCTTTATAACACTTAAACTAGTATGTTTAAGACTTTGCCCTTCTCTAAGAATATTTGGAATAGATATTAAACAAAGATCCATTGAATTTGTTCTCTGCTATTGGCACACCACAACTGTAAAGCATAGTTTCCTGAGAAGGCTGAGCCTATACCACTTCACCTGCACAATTTCAGCTTCACCTGTGCTACAGGCAATGCTCCTAATTCTGTAACCTTTCCTCTTGTTGAGTAGTAGTTAGTTGCTAGTGTGAATAATCCTACTAATAGAGTCTGTCAGTTTCAGGGAAACTGTATTGGTATTCCTCCATCCTTTGTCCATTCCAGGAGTGCCCAGTCAGGTCTCTAGCCATCACTTGTCTCTGGGACCCACATCCCACTCCCTTCTGAATGGGGGTTTGAGGCTCCATAGTCCACTGCCATACACAGCAATGTCCCAGGCATCCAGTCTACCTAAAGGCGAGCGCCTGTGCTTTGCTTTCTCTCCCAGGGCTACGGCCAGCGTATTGCTGGCAGTTTATAAGTTACCACATATCTCTTTCTCAGCAGAGTACATTTATTCAGAATAAAAAAGCATACAGAGAAAATACAAAAAACATTAGATGGATTTACAAGCTTACTAAACATACCAGAAATCACCTTCTCTTCTACCTGGGGAGTCTGGTAGACCAACATCCCTTTCAGCAAGGGTTGAGGCCTTTCCTTGGGCATAAGGCCCTTCCTGCTTGCTGAATCAAAAAGAAGCCTCTGACTCTGTTTCAACTCAGCCTCTTATACCCAAAGTCCTTTCTTTGTGTCCTGATCTTTGGAAAACCCAGTTTGAACCAGTATATGCAAACCAACTCAGAAGGTGGTACTTTTAGTCCCAGAGGTCATCACTCCTCATTGGTTTCTTCCTGGAGGAGCTGTAGTAACCCTCCCTCATGGAGTAGAACACAATTGTAAACCATTCATAAATTCAATAATGGTCCCAAAGGTACTGCATAGGGTTACAGTATTCACCACAGAGGCTCTCTACACTAGGAGCATGTTGTCTGTATCACTATGCCAGTATGCTGTACCAACAAAAGGTGTCTCATATGCCAAAATACCTTTTCAATAGGCATTCCTGTTTGAAAAAACTGTGCTTTTACTCGTATAGCTTAGGCCAGCCTCTACCGCCAGCGAAGTAAACTGTACTGACAAAAGCTTAGTTTTGCTGGTAAAACTGCATCTGAACTAACAGTTTTTGCCAACAGAGCTTTGTTGGTCAAAGATCACACCTCTTCATACCCTTGACCAATATAGCTATGCCAGCAGAACTGTGTAGTGTAGTTATGGCCATACTCTCATGAATAAGATTTGAAATACTGAGTACAAATTTTCCTTCAGCCTTTTTTGTCTCCAAAAGAAATTTATACTGAAGTACATTCATGATATTTATAGATGACTGCTGCTTTCACGCTGCTTCTCAAATCTTTATTTAACAAACCCGAATGGCCTACATTATTGTGAGATGAATTTATATATCTTGCATCATTGAATTAAGTGCAGTAGGTTGCAACATAATCAAATAAAGTGTCGTGTAAGAGGAACAACTCTAAAGGAACAACTCTAACCTGTTCATACCTATAGTAATGTAATACACACTGTACCCTAAAATCTCATTCACAGATCTAATGCTGTCAGATACGTATTCCTATAAAGATGTGCATACACATTCCACTGTCTTTTAAGAACTGTCCAGCATTATAAAATTTTAACTTTGGATTAATAAAAGGCTGTATGGCAAATGAGGACATAACTGTATTTAGTACTAGTAAGTAATGCTGAAATAGTCCCAAATTACTGTACAAATCAATTCCTTATCCAATTCCAACCCATTTGCCAACAGAAAAGACCCATTTTAAACATCACAAAGTGTGTTGCAGGGGAGGGGATTTTGTATCAGCAGCACTTTCCCCCCGGGGATTCAAGCACTTTGCAGCTATTAATTAATTTAGCCTCATAACACCCAGTGATGTGGAAGTATTATCTCCATTTTACATTTCCTTCTTGTCTTGATTTCCTGTTGACTTCTATTCCTTTGCTTTTACACAAGATCATCCTTCCTCTCTGATTAAAAAAGCAGAATAACCAGGGTTTGAACTCACTGGAAAAATTGAAGTACTATAATGATGATAAAGGAGAAATCCCAAAAAATAAAAATATTTTTTCAGATACCTCTTTAAATATCTAGAAAGTTGAATAATCAACTTGTACCAGCCCTCTGCACCGGGTGAATTTACCCAGAATGATATGGAGTCTTTTCTGTTGTATTTGTACTGGTCATACACAGCGTTAAACTCAGCAGGCCAAAGTTAGAACAATTCCTGATTACTCAAGAATGTGACTTCTGATACTGTGTTTTTAAAATTCATCCTCTATTACTTTAATCTTGGAAACATAGCCTGATATTATCCATCATTATTCTAGTAGTTTAAAGCCAGGCATTCCCAGAGGCAGAAACTATGTGGAGGTTGTTCTGGTCTAGATTTGCTCTTGTCTCCTGTTGGTACAGTAATCATCCTTGCATTTCAGCATGAGAAGCTGTACCCTTAGAAACTTTGCTGACAGTTTCAGACACTGAACATACTGATGAACATTCCTCTGATTAACTCAAAATTGCTGACTTCTCATCTGTTTCTCAATACAGATGTGAACTGTGATGCTTTTATCACTTTTTGCTGCCTTCTTGTTCTGAAGGGATTTATATTTACATGTTCATGCATTTAATTTGGTTTCCTTTATTTTGAAATATTTTACTCAGAAACAGCACAAGTAGGATTGTGTGGGGGCCAGGGGTGGCTCCAGGCACCAGCACGCCAAGCGCATGCTTGGGGTGGCAAGCTGCAGGGGGCGCTCTGCCGGTTGCCGCGAGGGCGGCAGGCAGTTTGACTTCGGCTGCATGCCTGCGGAGGGTCCGGTGGTCTCGCGGCTTCGGCAGACCTCCTGCAGGCGTGCCGCCAAATCCGCGGGACCGGGGACCTCCCGCAGGCAAGCCGCTGAAGGCAGCCTGCCCACCGTGCTTGGGGAAGCAAAATACCTAGAACCGCCTCTGGTAGGGGCAGTTGAAATTGGAAACTCCTCTTTGCTTAGTTGGTTTAACATGTAAGATTGTGGAAACCTTTTCAATAGGCATTCCTATTTGAAAAAAGGAAGTGCTAGGCTGTTTTGATATATGTGTGTGTGCGCATGTTCCTGTGTGGGATTAATACATTTAAGAAAAGTCACATAGCTAAAAGTGACTAGTAGGATCATGTCACTAAAACAACCCCTGTGCTCACTATAAAATCCACCGGTAGGACAGTACTTTCTTCCCCAGTGCTCATGGCAGCACACAAAGCTCCCAGTGTCCCAGAAGTCACCATTTGGAACAAAATGCATTGCTAGGCTTTAAGTGCCACCAGTTAGTGGACATTCACGGGGAAGGAATAGCCTATGAACCGGAGTGGCTGTAGTAATACCAGAGCTATATTGCCATGAGTAGTAGGGTTCCTTTGTAGCCCTATATACAGCTACTGTGTCATGACTAACTCTCCACTGGTTACCTGGCAGGAGCTCCAGAGTTGCTAATAAGAAATGCCATCAAAGCACAGCAGATATTATGGATGTAGAAAGAAACAGCAAGTGATGTGAATTTCCTTCTGAGTCTAGGTTCGTGTGACTGGCCTAACTAAACTGTAGCATGTACTCTGTCCCAGAGTGGCTTTCCTCTGGGGATTTGCTAGCCACATTGGTGCAGTAAATCTGGCCCATCACTCAGACTGTATTGCAGTTTGTCCTGCTGTTTCACCAGGGATTACACCGACACAGCAGAATAGCATCTTGGATATACTCCTTTTCTCATTTTATGTCTGTTTTGCACCTCCTTTGCAGAATTTGTCCCTAAATGACCAGTCTTTCAACAAAGACCCCCATAGAACAACCATGCGTAGTCATTTTTAGCTGTTTTCTTAACGTGGCTGAACTTGTGATGTGGAGGGATGTTGTTGTAAAGTCAGTTGTCTGCTCATATTTATTCTGAGTTTACACAGTGGAACTCCATTCACTTCAGTGGAGTTATTCCTAATTTACAGTGAAAGTGAGATTGGAATCAGGCCTACTGTGCTTTCAGGTTTTTATGTTACTCAAGTTTGTCAAAAATTTTCAATGATAAATGTTTGTGAAAAGTTTTGCTGCTTTTACCTATTGTATACCTATTGGGTTCCAGGTTCTACCCATTGTATAGAATGGCTGAAATCTTCTGAAAACTCTAAATGTTAACAGTTTAAAAAGAAAAAAATACCTACCTATTACCCAGTCCATCATGTCTGAGAACCTGATTCAAAGCCCATTGTCAATGTTTCTATTGACTTCAATTGACTTTGGATCAGGCCTTAAGAGAAAATGTGGGAAGAAGGGCAATAGCATATGTCCAAGGAAACAGGGAACATTTTTTTAAAGTGTGACTAACATCTACCCTTTAATTGACCTGTCCTAAATTATATATATATAGTTTAGATTGTAAGCTGTTCTTGGTGCAAGCAGTGTCTTTGTATGCACTTGTACAGCATCTAGCAAAGTGGGTCTCTGATTCTCTCTGGGGCCTCTTGGTACTACTGTAATATAAATAGTAAATTATGATAAAAGGAGGTATGTAAGTTGAGGGCAGTTTCTCCTTCAATGCTAAATCCAGTCCTAGCTCGCAACCTGTCCACCAGATAACCATAATAGGTTAATCCATCCAGTTAATCAATTGCCGTTGCTAACAAAGATTAAATTTTCCTCCAATGCTTGTTAAAATAAGGAATGGCTGCTTGTTTTTAATGCAGTATGCGGCTTACATAACTCCTACAAACACTCTGAAAGCCCAATTCAGAGCTTTTAAAATAACAGATATGATTTTCTAATTTACCCATTTAATTGTCTGAACTTGAAGACACGAAGTCTCAGTCTGAGCTAATGCAGTCCTCAGGCTGCCATTACACCCACAGCTGAGAATTGTAGGAGAGAGAACCTAAACCTCATTCTGTTTGATTTGGCTATTGAAGTGTTTAAACCTCTTGTAACATAGGTCTGACTTTTGTGGTAATTTAATAAGAACTGAAAATATAACAGGGCTGAAATTCTCCAGCAAAACCTAGACTAGGTATTTCTGTAGTAAGTTTTCATTACTTGACTTTATCTTACTTTGTAGACACATCTATAACTGCTCACCCAGATATGGAATAGGTTAAAGATAAAGTCTATAATTATTCTGCTACAGCTATGCTGGAACAACTCCCCTGAGTGAACATTCTATTCTGAATAAATGTGACTGTATTCTGGAGTAATTACTCCACTTCCAAAGTTCACTCCTCATTCAACGCTCCATTGGAATCAAAAAACCCAAGCCCTATATTCTAAAAAAATTGTCACAGACATTGCAGTTTAGCATGGAAAACAAGACAAAAACATGTAAGCAGTTTTCAGTATCCTCTAATCTTTATTTGTCATCTGTACACCAATAATTATGCAAGCCAGCTCTGACTCTGTAATTCTGATACCAGACAATGGTTTGTGATATTACTTCAATCTTTTATAATGTAATTAAGTGTATCTTTAGGAATCTACCACCATAGTATTGTAGTTTGTGTCCTTTCCTGACTAACTCTAATCAAGCACAATTGCGCACTCTAGTTTATAATTTACTTCTGTTAAATATGAGACAATAGGAGGAGACTATATGGCTCAGGGGACTGATAATGGGAAATGGAGTATTTTATTTACACTGTGGCTCACTAGTTTGAAAGATAAATTGTATTAACTGTTTGTTGGCCTAGAGAACCTACTCCTTACATTAACTCTTATTCCAGTTACGCATAGCTATTCACTTCACAAGTGTTGCCCTTTTTGTTGGCAGTCTCAGCAGAGAGGTCAAGAATTAAACAAACATGTAGAGCAGGGGTTCCGAAAACACTTGGTTCACTGCTTGTTCAGGGTAAGCCCTTGGCAGGCCATGAGAGGCTTTGTTCACCTGAGTGTCCACAGATACAGCCGCTTGCAGCTCCCAGTGGCCGCAGTTTGCTGTTCTCGGCCAATGGGAGCTGCAGGAAGCGGTGGCCCACCCCCGCGCCACTTCCCGCAGCTTCAGTCGGCCACGAACGGCGAACTGCGGCCACTGGGAGCTGCGAACGGCTGTACCTGCGGATGCTGAGGTAAACAGAGCGTCTTGCGGCCTGCCACGGGCTTACCCTGAACAAGCCACAAACCAAGTTTGGGAACCCCTGATGTAGAGCAAATTGCCTTCCAGATCAGAGATGAGGTATTTTCCATGAGTTGCATGAACCAGAATACCTTGCTGCTGGTCATCCTTTTTCTGTTTTGAGGATAAATGGAAGATTTAAATCACCAGGCCTGTCAGTCCAGCATCTTTCATTTGCAAGACTAAACAATAGAGTGGAGACAATGTTTAATTCTGAAACATGTAGTCTCTCTGTGTAGTGGGAAAGAAGTCACATGGCAAGAACAGTTATGAGACAGATTGCAGTTTGTATTGTGAGGTTTTTGTATTTACATTGCAGTGAACTTACTAAGCAAGTATATGGTGAGGGTTAGTAGTCTTGTATCCGTGTGAGTGGACTTTTTCTGGAAAACGGAACATAGCAACGCGAGTTAGTATAGTGACATGTTAAATGCCATAGGTCTATATATGGTTATATATATTTTTTTCCTTGTTTAGGGACAATAGTGATATAGGGACATCTATATTTTTTTTACAGGAAGATATTCTTCCTGTAAAAAATCCTCTAAATAATAGAGAAAGCAATATCCACGAGCCCTGGCCTGGTGGCGGTCCGGGTCTTTGGCAGCATTTCAGCGGCAGGGGGCCCTTCATTGCTGCTGAAGACGCGGAGCGACTGAAGGGCCTCCTGCCACTGAAATGCCACCAAAGACCCAGACCACCACCGGGTGAGTACAAGCGCCGCAGCTCCCCTGCTTTGCCCCGGGCCCCTTGAATCCTCTGGGTGATCCTGCATCAGGGTCTCTGAGCTCCTTAGTGTGGATGGTTCTCCAGCGCTCCTTGGGCTCCAGGCCTCCAATCCGGCTCACAGAGTCTCTGGCTCTTGCAGGCGAGGGCTGTGGCACTTCCCCTCCAGCAGTCAGCCCAGAATGAGCTTGGCTGCTCTCTTATACTGAGGCAGCAGATGGAGCATGCCCAGCACGGCCTGGGAGGTGGGATTTCCACCATAGTGTGGGATTAACTCTTTCTTCTCTAGTGCAGGGTATGCCCACCCCATCACAAGGCCCTTTAGGTGCTAGGAGCCACCATGGAATGTTTGAATTCCAGCAGGTGGGTGAAGATGGTTGGGAGGGAGGGTTAAGGCTGGTTGGCAGAGTTATTCTGGGACCTGGCTGAAAGTGCCAGGAAGGGAATCCACAGTACTTCATAGGCTTATTTGTAATCAACAAAGTAAGAGTTCATTAGTCAGGTCTGGAGTTGAGCTGTGGTGACTGGGTTTTTCTGCACTGGCTTCAAAGACCACCTACCATATCTGTCAATGAGGCACTTCTGACCCTCCTGCACTTGGGGACAAGATCATGGTGGTCGTGGCAGCAGTTACTCAAGCCGAGTAAAGACAGAAGGAAACCTGGGGTCATGAAAAGCCCCTTGTTACACACTGCAAGCTACCACTGTATTTCTCTTTATTTGTTTTCACTACTTTTCATTGGATAAAATTCTATTTTAAAGAGGCTACTGAGAAAATAAGATTAAGAACA
Source organism: Gopherus flavomarginatus (assembly GCF_025201925.1). Lineage (NCBI taxonomy): Eukaryota > Metazoa > Chordata > Testudines > Testudinidae > Gopherus > Gopherus flavomarginatus. The sequence continues at coordinate 81,693,748 of NC_066623.1, read as the reverse complement.
TAGAGTTTTGGACATTGCACTTTCAGAAAGATGTGAACAAATATGGGACAGTCCATATTAGAGCAATAAAAATGATAAGAGTATTATAAAACATGACCTATGAGGAAAGGTTGAAAAAATTGGGCACATTTACTCTAGAGAAAAGAAGACTAAGCAAGGGACATGATGATGGCCTTCAAACATATAAAAGGTTGTTTTAAAGAGAGTGACAGTTGTTTTTTACATAGGTGCTGGAACTAAGGGCACAGAGGGTTGCTGCAGCACCACCTGGCTTGAAGTGGTTTCCATCATATACAGGGTTTACAGTTTGGTTCGTTGGCTCTCAGCACCCCTGCTTTTTTATGTTCATTGAGGGTAGGACAAGAAATAATTGGATTAGTTTTCAGCAAGGGAGATTTAGGTTAGATATTAGGAAAAACTTTCCAACTATAATGATATTTAAGAAGTGGAATTGGCTTCCAAGGGAGGTTGTAGAAGCCATGTCATTGGAGGTTTTTTAAAAACAGGTTAGACGAGTGGTTCTCAAACTTTTGTACTGGTGACCCCTTTCAAATAGCAAGCCTCTGAGTTCAAACCCCTTATAAATTAAAAAAAATATTAAATATATTTAACATCATTATAAATGCTGGATGCAAAGGTGGATTTGGGGTGAAGGCTGGCAGCTCGCGACCCCTCATGTAATAACCTCATGATCCCCTACGGGGTCCTGATCCCCAGTTTGAGAAGCCCTGGGTTAGACAAACATCTGTCAGGACTGGTCTAGGTCAGGGATTGGCAACCTTTGGCACACTGCCTGTTAGGGAAATTCACTGGTGGACCGGGACGGTTTGTTCACCTGCAGCGTCTGCAGGTTCAGCCGATCGCAGCTCCCACTGGCAGCGGTTCACTGTTCCAGGCCAATGGGGGCTGCAGGAAGTGGTGGCCAGCATATGCCTCAGCCCATGCAACTTCCCGCAGCCCCCATTGGCTTGGAACAGCCAGTGGGAGCTGTGATCAGCCAAACCTGCGGCCACTGCAGGTAAACAAACTGTCCCAGCCCACCAGCAGATTTCCCTGATAGGCTGCGAGCCAAAGGTTGCCGATCCCTGTCTAGGTTTATTTGGTCTTGCCTCAGTGCAGGAGAATGGACCAGATGACCTCTTGAGGTCCCTTCCAGCCCTACATTTCTGTGATTCTGTATAATCTTGCTAACTTTTCCACAGAATCCCTGCAATCATCTGGTTCACAGTATGCTCTGAAGCTGATCCAGGGTTGTGGAGTGAAGGAGACTGTTGTCTCTAGGACCTTTTCCTCATTTGTTGCAGATGTTAGATGGAATGTGCCAGTAGTACCAGAATGGATGGGTGTAGGACTGGCCAAATTTAAAGGCCTGCCCCTCAACTCAGTGGGAAGAACTGCGGAGTCCAGGCTACTAGTTATTTCTGGGGATAACAAATGAGAAAACAGGAGCAGGAGTGAGGTCAGAGGGGAAAAAATCAGGGATCCAGAGGCAAACAGTGAGCAGAGAACCCCTGACAATGCCCACTGCTCCTCAAAGGCTCCAGGGAGGCAGTGAACATCATCCACAGGAACTCTGCCCACAGGCCTAATCAGATAAGGGAGTGGAAATAGGTCCCACAGTTGCAGAGCACCCCTTGTCCAACTTCCTCTTCCTGGGTCTATGGACAGCCATCTTGGCCAGTGCCAGGAGGAGGTTGACGAGGGGGTTCCATGACTTTGTGGGGCCATGGATGGGATGTGCAAGGATTAGGAGGTGTGGGGGAGAGTGCATCCAGAATCTCAGTAAGAGGTTCTGGAGGAGCTGGAAGAGGGGCTGCAAACTGACCAGGGCCGGATCCAGCGTTTTAGCTGCCCCAAGTGGCCAAAAAAAAAAAAAAAGCCATGATTGGCGGCAGCCCTACTGCCGCTGCTTCATTCTTCTTTGACGAAAATTCGGCAGTAGGTCCTTCCCTTCAAGAGGGACTGAGGGACCCGCTGCCGAATTGCCATGAAAGATCCGGACATGCCGCCCCTTTCCGTTGGCCCCCGCAAGCACCTGCTTACTGTGCTGGTGCCAGCCCTGAACCTGACACACTCTGTGTGGATGGGCGCTGGAGTCTTCCTCTTTCCATAGAAAGTACAGGCGTCAGGGGAGTTTGTGAATCATGCTAAGGGGACTCATAGAAACTCTCAGCCTGGGGCTGACAGGACAGCTGAGACCATGTAACCCACACAGCATCCTGAGCTCATTCTGCACACCAGCACCAGATCAGAGCGCACAAAGAGGTTGGGAAGTGTGTAACGAGTAAGGCAAGGGACTGTACAAAGAGAGAGCATTGTCTCATGGCTAAGGCAATTAAATGTTTCTCTGGAGAACTGGCTTTTATCTTTTTCTCTGCCACAGAGTTCCTATGTGATACTGGGTAAGTCACTTACACAAGACTTTTCACATTAATTGTGTATTTTGTATTTTATGGTTCCCAACCTGAGACCAGGGTCTGAGCACTCAAAATCATAGGCAGATTTGCTTTTAATATGTAAAGTGCTATAAAATTCTAAGCCAGGGGTCGGCAACCTTTCAGGAGTGGTGTGCCGAGTCTTCATTTATTCATGCTAATTTAAGGTTTCGTGTGCCAGTAATACATTTTAACATTTTTAGAAAGTCTCTTCCTATAAGTCTTTATTATATAACTAAACTATTGTTGTATGTAAAGTAAATAAGGTTTTTAAAATGTTTAAGAAGCTTCATTTAAAATTAAATTAAAATGCAGAGCCCCCCGGACCGGTGGCCAGGACCCGGGCAGTGTGAGTGCCACTGAAAATCAGCTTGCGTGCCGCCTTCGGCATGCGTGCCATAGGTTGCCTACCCCTGTGCTAGGCATTCTGAGAAACTCAGGTCCTAGGTCTCTCAGATTGGGCACCCAAAATTAGTGGACAGTTTTGACCTTATACTGTAAACTCTTTGGGACAGGGATTATGTCTTTGCTCCGTTTGTAAAGTACCTTGCACAATGGAGTCCTGATCCATGATTAGGACTCTTAAATGCTGCAGTAATACAAATAATTAATAATCTCTCTGCCTCGACTTCCCATCAATAAAAATTGGGGTAACATCCTCTGACCTCATATTAATTAATGTTTGTAAAACACAGACTCTATATGATGACTGGCACAGAAAAAGCCATGGTAAAATTAATTCTGTATTCAGAGTAGGGTTTGATTAGAGTGCAGTAAAGTAAGGCCTGGGGCCAAACACTGAAAAATTAGTATAAAACAAAATATTGAATAACTTCTCATTAAGTGAGCCCCATGCATCCTGTGCACTGAATGAGGCAGGGATCCTGTGAAAAATTGTATGTGATTGTATATTTGAAGACTATCATAATGCATATGCATAAGGGGGACAAATTAAGGTTGCACAGGCAGCCTTAATTTTGGCATTTCCTAACTGTTGAGTGCTTGACTTTGCAATGTTAACATTCTTCCTGTGTACATGTGAGAAGGGTGTTTCATAGAATAATAGAAATGTATGGGCTAGAAGAGACCTCAAAGTCATCAAGTCCAGCCCCTTATGCTGAGGCAGGACCAAGTAAATTTAGACCATCTCTGAATGGTACTTGTCCAACCTAGTGTTAAAAACCTGCAATGATGGGGATTCCACAATGTCCCTTGGAACTCTATTCCAGAGCTTAACTACTCTTATTAGAGAGAACTTTCTAACTTACATCTCTTTTGCTACAGATTAAGCCCATTACTTCTTGCCCTGCCTTCAGTGGACACAGGAAACAATTGATCTGTCTTTTTTATAACAGCCTTAACATATTTGAAGACTGTTAGTCAATCTTCTTTTTCTCAAAACTAAACATGCCCATTTTTTAACCTTTCCTCATAGATCAGGTTTTGTAAACTTTTTATTATTTTTGTTCTCCTCCAGACTCTCTCCAATTTGTCTACATCTTTCTTAGTGTGGCCCCCAGAACTTGACACAGTACTGCAGCGGAAGCCTTACCAGTACTGACTAAAGCACCATGTCTTACATATAACACTTCTGTTAATACATCCCAGAATATTTGTCCTTTTCACAATAGCATCACATTGACTCATATTCAATTTGTGATCCAGTATAACCTCCAGAACCATTTCAGCAGTACTGCCAACTATCCAGTTATTTCCCATTTGTAGTTGTGTCTTTAATTTTTTCCTTCCTAAATCAAATGCTGAGTACCTCTCTTTATTGAATTTTATCATGATAATTTCAAAGCAGTTCTCCAATTAGTCATAGTTGTTTTGTATTTTCATCCTGTCTTCCAAAGTGTTTGTAACTCTTTCATTCACAAATTTGATAAACATACTCTCCACTCCACTATCCAAGTAATTAATGAAAATATTGAATAGTATCGGACCCAGGACTAACCTCTTTGGGACCTCACTAGATATGCTTTTTCTAGTTTGACAGCAAACCATTGCTAACTACTCTTGAGTTCTGTTTTTAAACCAGTTGTGCATGCACCTTACAGTAACTTCATCTACACCACATTTTCCTCATTTGCTTATGAGACTGTCATATGGGACTGTACAAAGCCTTACTAAAATGAAGATATATCACCTCTATTGCTTCCCTACCCCAGTCCCCATCCACTAGATCAGTAACGATGTCAAAGAAGAAAATTAGGTTAATTTTGGATTATTTATTCTTGACAAATCCTTGTTGTCTATTGACTATTCCTTATAACCCTGTCATCTTCCAGATCCTTACAAACTGATTGTTCAATAATTTGTTCCAGTACCTTTCCAGGTATTGCAGTTAGGCTGACAGATCTTAATTCCTCCAGTCCACACTTTGTACCCTTTTTTTTAAATGTAAGTACTATGTTTGCCCTCCAGTCCTCTGACAACTCACCCATCCTCCACAAGTTCTAAAAGATAATTGCTAATGGTTCTGAGATTGTTTCAGCTAGTTCCTTAATTACCCATGCATGAATTTCATCAGGCCCTGCCCAACTTGAATACATCTAATTTATCTACATATTCTTTAACCTGTTCTTTCCCTATTTTGGCTTGTGTTCCTTCTCCCCCTTGTTAATATTGTGTTGAGTATCTGGTCATCACTAATCTTTTATAGTGAAGACTGAAGCAAAATAGGCATTAAACACCTCAGCTTTCTTGATGTCATCAGTTATTAGCTCCCTTTACCCTCTAAGTCAGGGGTCTCAAAGTCCGGGCCCATGGGCCTTTGCAGCCCAAGAACCTCCCCACTGCAGCCCGCAGAGGAGAGACACATGCAGACATGTTGCTGGCAATGTCTGCTGCAGGCACCCCTACTGCAGCTCTCACTGGGTGGGGGAGAGGGACAGAGATACCATCACTAGTCACCGGGCAGAGTCAGCAATGGGGCCAGCATCATTAGTTGCCAGGCAGAGTCAGCCATGGAGGCAGCATCACTTTTTTCCACAATGAGTATAAATAAGTCAAAATACTGAACACAACTATCTGATGCACACCTTGCTGCAATCCTGAAGGTTTCAACTGCTCAGTCACTGAGGCCAAACATCAACAAACTGACAGCGCTGAAGCGTTGTCAGGTGTCTGGCAAACACTAAAAACTCTCTGGCAGGCAAAGAATTGTATAAAATTGTATGACAGTTTTATTATTTCTAAGAAATTGAAAATAAAAAATACAACATAAATGTTTTCTTTACTGAACACCATCTTCAGTGACATTATTCGCCCGCTGGGAGGATTTGAGGACTGCCACTGGCTCTAAGGTAAATTGAGTTTGAGACCCCTGCTCTAAGTAGAGGACCTACACTTTCCTTCCTTTTGCTCTGAATGTATTTAAGGAATCTCTTCTTATTGCCTTTTTATGTCCCTTGGTAGGTGTAATTTATTTTGTGCTTCAGTCTTTCTGATTTTGTCTCTACATGGTTGTGCTATTTTTTGTACTCCTCTTTACAACTGGTCCATGTTTTCACTTTATAGGATACTTTTTGATTTTCAGTTAATTAAAGGGCTACTAATGGAGCCATATTGGCCTTTTACTGTTCTTCCTATCTTCCCTTCACACCGGGATAGTTTGCAGTTCTGCCTGTAATATTGTCTTCTTGAGAAATTGCCAGGTCTCTTGACCTCCTTTATCCCTTAGATTTCCTTTCCAAGGGACTTTACTACCAGTTCTCTAGTTTGTTAAAGTCTGCTTTTTTGCCAAGTCCCCTCTTCTTATTCTGGTGCTCACTCCTTCCTTTCCTTAGAATCATGATCACTTTCACCCAAATTGCCTTCCACCTTCAGATTCACAGCCAATTCATCCCTGTTGGTCAGGATCAAGTCTAAAATGGCTGTCCTAACCATAGGGACAGCCATTTTAGACTTGATCCTGACCAACGGGGATGAATTGGTTGTGAATCTGAAGGTGGAAGGCAATTCCTTCCCTTTTTAAACAAAAGTGTTCCCAATACATTTGAATAACTTAATACAATTGTTTTGCTGTATTACTTTTCCAACGGATGTCTGGGTAGTTAAAGTTTCCCAAAGTACTAGGTCTTATTTTGCATACTTCTGTTCTTTGTTCTAAGTATGCCTCATCCACCTCCACTTTCTGATTTGGTGGTATATAGAAGACCCTACAAGGCCATAACTCTATTTTCTGTCCCCCTTTTGTCTTTACTCAGAGACTTTCAACTGGTCGGCCTCTCATCTCCTTCTGGACCTCAGAACAAGTATTTAATAGGATATAAAGTAGACAGAGGAAAGAGAAAAAACATGGTAGGTGACTGTTTTAAATTTTAAAAGCATAACTGTGTGGATCTGTCTGCATTCCAGGCATTTTAAATGATAAACAACATTATTTACTTAGTGGTGTTTAGCTAATGGTGCCAACGGATAAACACAGGCAGCCCACAGTTGTGTGGAAGTAAAATTTATAAGCTGTCTTGAAAAGCTGATGTTAGTTGGAACCTGTTTGTTATTCTTTCTGTTTGATCTCTAATTTTAAAAATCATATGCTTTGGCCATCTGAACTCTGTCTCTTGATCTTCACCATCATACCATACAGAGCACTAGACAATATTGCCATGGCCATCAGGAATACTTAGAAGAGGAAATGGCCCATCTCAGTATTATCTAGTTCCTAATTCGGTTTCCACTGAAGCCAATGGCAAAGCTCCCATGGATTTAAATGATGCAGGATCAGGCCCTCTGTATACTGTCAATAAACTGTTAAGGGTGGAAGGGAACTCTCAGCATGGAAGGGAAAGAACCTTCTATATAAATACCTAGGTTAGATAGGGAATTTTTTTTTTGTCTAACCATACAAAGATTGGATGTATTAACAAGAAGATAGAGGAAACCCTTAAAATACACAAACTTCATGCCCATTGTTAGTAAAAACTGGGATTCTACAATAAGATCCCAAAAAAAAGGAAAAAACTAAGTTTGTCTTCAGTGGTACCTGCTCCTACTTTTGTGGTTGGTATTTAATGTGAGTATATGTATCTAGAGTAGCCTGTCAAGTGCTTGGAGAAAAGCCTCATCTTCTAATATGTTTGTAAAGTCATGTGTACACCTGTGGAAGTAATGAATAACTATAATTTTTAAAAAATCCAGAATCATTTCAGCATGTTACTATTAACTACAACAATGTACTGTGAATTGCCATTAAGAAATCTAATAGACCTGGCAGAGGTCCTGTACTCCCACATTGCCTTCCAGCTTTCCCAGTCCCATAAAATCACTTTTTCAGGAGCCATTCTGGCAATTTTTGCTGTCTCCAAACTGCATTTGCTGGGTGGTCACTGGAAGCAGAGGAAAACAACATAAGCGGTGACAGACAGCGTTACATTACATCTGAAATCTCCTTGGGATTGAGAGGCGGACAGTGCTGTGGATATTTGTCTGAGGACAGAAATGACAATTCTGCAAGGATTTATACCTCAGACACTCTCATTTCATACCTACTGAGGTACCTAACCGAAGAGTAGTACTAATGGTTCATATGCAGATCCACCCATGTCCAAAGGTTAATTCTTATCAGATGTATTTTCAGTCTCTAATGCAAACTAAGAAGTGGGAAGAAAAATACTTTCATAAATGCAGTTCAGACTGTTTCTGCCTTCAGGTGTCTATGGATCAATAAAAGCATGGATTATACTGAGTATTCAGCCAACATTAACTCTAGAATAGCAGCAAGGTTTTTGTTTTCATTTAACACATGTGTACATTACATCTATTTGCTAGTGACCTGCAACAGCTCCAGTGGCCCCTTGCTTTACTTGCTACTTAATCTTTTCAAAATATTATGCTTGGTAAAGGTTGTGTTGATTATAAATAATATAGGTAAAGTATCCAGAATAAGTAGAGTGGGGATTATGAACCTGGTCTTGCTTTCAATGAAGTCAGTGAGTGTTACCACTGACTTTATTTTTTTTTTACAAGATCAGACTCTATAAGTTCCCAAAATGCTTATTTTAAAAGGCACAAACTCCGTGGTAGTACACGTTGCACATTATATTCAACTTAACCTTGTTATGCTATGGTTTGACTCTCAATATCCTTTAAATCCTGTAACTAACATGTAAAGTCTTGTATGGCAAATAAAATTTTGCATTGTATTTTATATGATATCTTACAAAGCTCCTTCTTCCCTCTGTCCTTTTGCCCTGAGGGAGGCAAGCTTGGCACAGGCATTATAGCCTCATATCAAACACAAGTTTGAGCTAAGGCTGTGGTTGCCATGGAATTTGAAACCTCTCAAAATGCGGGGGAGGGGAATCTTACACTTTGTTTTTGAACTTGAGACATTACTCTTTAAAAAAAAAAATTATTGACTTAATACTATTGCTGCCACTCCAGTCAGGGATGGTCACTGAATAGGAGGTTGGAATTCCTTTCCTGTAAGTTTGAGGTTAATGAGATTTCAAAACTCCTTTCACACTCCTGCTTCTCACAATCCTACTCTTGTCCAGGCTTGTTGTCCAGTGTTAGTTCCAAAACTATGTCCCCCCACCCTGAAATAAATCTCTTTTGCCAGTTTTGATTCTTGTGTTCTTTCATCAGTGTATCATTGTACTTTCAAATGCTTTGTCATTTCTTCTGCAGAGAACATTTAGTTTAAAAGTTCAATGAGAGTTTATGAAAAGACTTCCTGCACTAATTGGAAAATCCTGCATTGCGGTGAAGAGAAAATATTCAGTTAATAGTTCTGTTTCTTCAGCTGTGTTCTTTGAATTATTGTGTGTTTACAGTGACATTGAGACTTACCTCTTTCAGTACTGCTGCTAATTCCTAAACCCTTAAATGCAACAGATAAGCAATCAGGATTAAGGCTATGATTTTGTCACGGAGGTCGCAAAAATCACAGAATCCGTGACTTCTAGAGAGCTGTGTGACTTCAGCCCATGGTGGCTGGGAACTGCAGGGTAGTCCTTGCCACCCTGAGCTGGCAGGGGTTCCCCCAGGGCTCCTGGCCACCCCAAGCTGGCGGGAATGCCCTGGGGTTTCCTGGCTGCCATGGGTGGAGGGGGGACCCCATGCCTCTGGGCCACAGGCAGCAGGGGACCGTGCAACTATGAACCTCCTGCAATGGTCGGGGCCCCGGAGCTCTGAGCCAGGGCCCCACAGCTGCCCATCTACCATGAGCGGTGTGGGGACTAGTCTCCACAGCTTCCCATTTTGTCACGGATATTTTTAGTAAAAGTCACAGACAGGTCATGGGCTTCCGTGAATTTTTCTTTATTGCCCGTGACTTGTCTGTGACTTTTACTAAAAATATTCATGACTAAATCTTAGCCTTAATCATGATCCTTTCACTTTGTATGTAATTTGAATCTACAAGGTGGTAGACCCAAGGCATGTGGAACAGGCACACTTTCGGAATAGATACTTATCCAGAAATTCCAAATGCATCATTCACTGGCCCATTCTGTTCACACATCTAATACCGACACTGAATTACTTTCAAGAAAGGATGAGACCAGACATCACCTATTCTGGCCACGATGACATAAAAGCAGGATTCCAGAGGAACTAAAAATTGTGCATTGGTGAAGGGTATTCACACTTTCTTGCTGCCAAGAATAAAATAGAGGCTGATTTTGTTATTCTGCTAGTGCTCAATGGTGTGAACTCCCCACTGGGGGAAAAAGCCAGCATGAACACAGCGTGCATTGTTAGTATCCTTGACTACCTCTCCTGTCTTTCACCTGTATTTTACACTGGAAAACTGTCCCACTTTAATCCTGAAAGAAAACTCAGCCTTTGAAAAATGTATTACTCTATTAAAAGTTGGCTTGATTTTTTTAATTTTAAATTGTTTTTAAATTGACACTAGTTTGTATCACTTTTTCCTTGTAGATCAGCATGGCACGCATAACTTGTACATTTTAGGTTGTCTCTAGAATCGTCACTTAGCAATGGTTGCCCCTTTTAGCTTCCTTCCTGATAGGGATACTGAAAGAGTGCAAATTTAAATTTTATTCAAGCTACCTCCTCTCCTGTTCACACAACTACAACTACTACTTCTATTGCCATAGCTCCCTAAGGCACTAATCAACATCAGGATCCCATTGTATTAGGCACTGGTGCAAATACACAGGATCCTCCCACATAAGAGTTTATATTCTAAACTGAATTTATTTTCATCTGAAGTGCAGTTAGTGTTTTTTGGAAAGCAAGCCAGATATGAAGCCCCAAGCCTGTCCTTTCTGATTCTCCTACACAAAGTTTCTCTAATAAAATATATAATTAAAAAATGTCACAGGCTGTCTTTGCAAATTCAGACCTGTATTTTCACCCCTCCACTGCTGCACTGTAATCATTTGTAAATACTGTATGTGACCTTGTCCTTGGTTTGTGTATAACAATATTGGTTTAGTTTAAGAGCGGTGTAATAGGGTATTCAGAGGAGTGGGGGCAGGTGGCCTAATGGTTAGCATACCTGATTTCCAGTCTCTGGCCTCTCAGAAAGGGAGATGACTGGCCCCTGCTCCTAGGTAGGCGGCATCACTGTCTCTGCCCACTTCAGGACCTCATTCTCATGGGGTATGTTAGGAGGATGCAGGTGGTGGGGAGCAGGTTTGTATAATGTTTGGTGGTGCCCAGAACAGGTCCAAGTCCTGCCCCCTCCCCACACCTATCTTGTAAGCCGATATATATTTTTTAAAATAATGTAATAATGTGAGGGCTCTGGAGTGGGGCAGGATTTGAGGGGTTTGGGGTGTGGGAGGGGTTCGGGCAGAGGGTTGGGGTGGGGTGAAGGCTATGGAGTGAGGCCAGGGATGAGGGGTTCCTGGTGCAGGAGGGGCTCAGGGCTGGGGCAGAGGGTTGGGGTGCAGGGGGGTGGTGGTGAGGGCTCTGGCTGGGGGTGTGGGCTCTGGGGTGGGGCAGGGCCAGGAATGAGGAGTTTGGGGTACAGACAGGCTGCCCCTGGCTGGGGCCAGAGAGAAGGACTCTCCCCATGCCGGCAGCAGCGAGCTCTGGGGGAGGGGACCCCCTTTTCCCCCCAGCAGCACACTCACCTTGCACCACTGTCACTGCACATGCTCCTAGGGCCCCTCTCAGGTCCAGGAAGCTCCTTCGTCTCCCTGTGGTGGGTGTGGGGGGGAGGGCTGCCATCACGTGTGTGCCTCCTCCCCTGCTGCTGCCCCTCACTATAGCCTCACTGGGGGTGGGGAATAGGACTGCCTCTGGCCCAGCATGGGGAAGGAGTGGTGACTGTGGCAGGAGGGGCCCTCTGTGTTGGTGGAGGGTCCCACCGAAAAAGGGAAGGGTCCATCCATCTAAGGGAGAAGAGTTTTCAAGTGCCTAAGTAGCCCCTGGAATCACAGTTAATGTTGCTTCCCCCTCCCAAAATCTGAAATGACGCTCCTGTCTAGTTGAGATGCTAAAAGTATGTCAGCAACAGTAGCACCTCTTTGCTTCTTGCTTTTGCTACCACCAATGGAGATACATCAGTGGTAGCAATGGAGGAAGTCTTTCAGAAAAAAACTAATGTCTGCTTCACCAGTGCAATCTTCTTGTGTCTTCTTGTGTGAAAAATTTATTGGTTTAAGTTATTGGTAACTTTTCCCTCTAACTCTGTTTCAGAAATATGCATGAATGGATGTGGATAGTAGTGAAGTATTCTTGGAAGCAGCTGACTTCTGACACTTGAGCCTTCTGTAAGGCATCCCTTTCAGGTGATTAAAACTGAAACTCTTAAGGTCTATACTGCATGTATAAATATTTAAGAAGTATACAGAGATATCCTGCTTACGTATTCTCCTATCCCAACCACTATCAGTAGCATCAATAAAATTTCATGCTGGCCTCTTGACTTTCAAAACTCTGCCAAAAAGCTAGTTATCTTTTTCTCATATGGTTATATCAATAGATATATTTCAGGTAAATATCCCTCCATCTGGAAAGTTAGATGTAGTTTTTTAAAGAAACACACACCTAATTTCTCTTTTTAAAAAAAGTTATGCTACTTTTAAAGAGAATTTTGAAACTGATATTCACTGAAAGAAATTATGAGAAGTCTTTCTCAATAATATTGCTGTTTTTGACTCTATATTTTGCTGTCATCAGGGAAGTGACTCAGTATGTTAACTGTAAGTTAAAAGTTTATTACTGTGAGCTCTGTTGTGCTGTCATATTGATAGAGCCGGAGCTGTTGACTCAAGGTAAGGTAAGATTCATAAGAAATATTGCAGAGTCTCATTGTGCAGTGAAGGTATGTTTAAAACTTATTTGGTTTGCACCATGGACAAGTCATTGCTTCTGCCTTGTAACCTAAACACATACATTAGTGTTCTCATTAATCACGACTTCTTGTTTCCTGAATTGTCTTCCAGAGTTCTCTGGTTTCAGCAGCTCAGTTTATATATCATAAGTTTATTAAAGTAGGGGCTGAGTTTGGTCATTTATGAGTAGCTATACTGGAAGCAATGGAGTTACACCAACTTAAAACCAATCAGAATCAGGCCCACAGGTGAAGCTTCAAGAGTGATAGCAATGGAAGGAGATTTTATTTAAAGCCCGTAGTGTATAGACATCTGTGACCATGGTTGCTGGAGGGGCCGTATTGAGAATGCTCAATCAGGGCAAACTGTAAAGAATGGGGCAGATGATCCCCCAAACTGATGGTTTATTCTTATAGTTAGATTCACCAAGCCAGTCACAAAATAGCTTCTTTAATACCTTACTTCTTACTGGCTACCAAGAAGCCAAAAACCAGAGTTCCCCTTAAGCAATCCAGCCTTTGGCTCCCACCCAGACAGCCAAGTCAAATATAGTGAGGATTACTTAAAATCTTATTCACCATATATAAAGTTCTACCAATCTCAAGAGATTGGACACATTACCCACCAGGTCAATGAATATTCCAGATTTTACCCAAATACATGCTTACAGCCAATTGTTATTAACTAATCTAAGATTTATTAAAAAATAAAATAAAGAGTTACTGTGGTTAAAAGATCATTATTGACATCTGTGCGTATAAAGGTCTTAGGTCAGTTTCTTTGGAGAGATGGCGAGGTTGCTGATTTGTAAAAGTCCTTCTGGAGTCAGTTTAAAAACTAAAACTGCAGTCTATGTGCAGAGTTTGTTCAAATTCTTCCATGAGAAATAGTAGTGCTAATGCAGATGGACTGGGAGACCTCAATCTTGCGGCTTGAACTTCCTCTGACAAAGGTTGCAGATCTGAGAGAGTAAGCATCAGGCCTCAAACTTCCTTTATAGCTCCCTAGTGGGCTAATAGCCTCTTGACAGCAAACATCATAGCAGGCATTCCTTGGATGAAGAATAGGTAATATACATTGTTGATTTGACGTAAATCTCTATATCCTAGGCACACAATGGTAACCAGCTGCATTCATTAGCATAAGGTAATTAAACATCGAAGCAATTCATAGGCAGTTTACTACAAACTTCAAAGAGAAATATAGACAATGATATTATTACACCACAAGTTTCATCTAAATGTTAATATTCCTTTTTGATTTCTGAATCAATAGAATATAATAACAGGAACAGAAGTTGATCATCTACAAGCTAATTAGATCATATTGATAAATTTCTAACTGATATAGGTAAACACAGACATACAATTAGTATCTACTTCTAATTCTTTGACAATAAAGGTTTACATTTCAAAGAATGTAATGGCTTTGATAATTATCTACAAAAAATGACCCTGTTTACCATTTCAGTACTTCTGTAATATGTTCTTAGAGGTTGATTTTCGGTCACTTAGCCTGCTGGTCATTTAACCCTCACTGGCTGAGTGTTCTTTGAGTCAAATCCATTCCTTTATGTAACTCCCTTGACTTCATTGGAGATATACCCAGGATGAATTTGGTGTATAATTTTTAGGGTCCATATAGCTACGTGAAGTAGAAAGAGCATTGGAGATGAAATGACCACCAGCCACTGTATCTATTCTGTTGTTCCCACTGAGGCCTCTTCTGATCATAACATTCTTTGGGCTAGAGGTTCCATTCTTTGTTTGGCATATTATCTTTAAACATTGAGTATACATATAAAAAGAGGGAGATTGTTAATACAGAGATAGGTTCTTTGAATAGGTAAAGGGACTTGAATCAGACAGAGGCATCTTGGGGCAGTGGCCTAGGAGCAGAGAGAGGCTATGGAGTCCAGAGACTAGGTATAAAAGAGAAAGAAGAGGAGGGAGAAAATAAGGGATAAAGAGAGAAGGAGGGGAAAGAAGGAGCAGAGGGAGTGGAAAGGGATCTTAATGGAAAAAGTCAGAGGCAAAGTCCTGACTTTGAACTATACATCATTATATACCACATATATTTAAAGAAACCACCTGGAACGTATTTTCTACAAACTGGCTAAGTCCTGATATTCTTACTGAGTTTTTTATTCAAGCTAAAATTCCTATTGATTCCATGTGGATAAGAGCACAAGGGTGAATTTAAGAATTGGCCCAGAATGTTCTGTGGCCTCATTTTGGAAACAAAATAGTTTTTCTTTATACTCTCTTAATCCTCCTGCTTTGTACTAAAACCTGTAGCATTGCCACCCTCGGAGTATTTTGCAAAAGCTTGTTTGTTCAGTCATTCCTGCTTTATCTTGGAGTGGTTCTCAGACAAGATTACTCATAATTTTTTTCTGACTCAGACGTTCCATTCATTTTCTCAATTTTTGCATATCTTTTTTAATTAAGTTTTTTATGAAACCCATTGCATTTCTTTGGTGGCTTTTGAACTAAATCTCTGTAGATGGCAAGGATGGAATTTGGACCAAAAATAATCATGAGAAGGTTAAAAATGTAGGCCCCAAGGTTCTCAGTTGATCATGCTTTACATATCCCTACTTCATCACCACCTTTGGACACAGTACTGTAATTTATTTTATGTTAATACAGTGCTTACCTAAGGTGCTGGATTGGCACTTCTGGAAACTAAAGTCTTCTAACCAAAGGACAGGTAAAATATAAGCAAAAATGTCACTTAAATTACACCAACATAAAATCTGGTAGTGGAGATCAGAATCAGGCCCTACAACTGCATATATATCTTTTCTATGTACATATATAGCCCACATCTGTAATAGTACTATTTAGATATATTACTAGTACATCAAAATAAAATTTACAGTAATGCCCTCTTCTCTTCTGGGGTCTGTCTTGTTAATTTGCTGTTCATTGAAAAGATCTATTTTTCCCTCTCTTTGTAAGCCACCTGCCCGCCCCCCCCGAAAACAATGTGATTGTGCAAACTGGTAGTATGAATTTTTAAGGCAAGATCTGTAAGTGATTTGATAATGTCTTATACCCACTGGGCACAGATGTAGATGACTACACAAAATGCAAGGCAGAGGAGAATTAGACCTACGGGATCTGATTTTGCTTTCCATCAATATAAATTAGAAGTTAACTCTACTAAAGTCAACTGGAGTTACACCAGGGTAAAACAAGTGTAAATAGGATCAGAATCAGGCCCATGCAGTCAGTGGAGTGGTATATAATTGATTTATTTATTATATTAATGACAGTTATTTTTTGTTAACTTACATGGCTTTTTCCTTAATTTTTCCACATTTTTTTCTGTTTACAGTTGACTGTCACTGCATCTGTGCTCATTTTCTTAAAATCAAGGGGGAGGTCGGGGGTTTGGGAACAAAATATGCACAACTCCCACTGATTTAATCATAAGTCATATGAGTGTATCCAAAGGCAGAAATGGCCTGTCAGCTTGAAAAACATACAACTAGAGAGGATACTGACAACGATGGCAGGAAGTGACCAGAAAGGGTAACTCAGAAAGCATCTTTAAGGGCCAGGCACTGTTGACCATCTTAGGGGTGTGGGTCAGAACCCAGTGGAGTGGGCAGATCCTCTAACACTGCCCACCTCTCTGCACCTCTGATTAAAAGAGGGCCTGGACTGCAAGACCTGTCAATGAGGAGGTGACACCATGTGTTCTAACCACTAGGCCAACTAAACCCCATGAGGATTCTTACATTAGGTGGAGAATGCAGGCATCATAGTGTACCAGGGCTGGCAGTAGGCCAGGAGTTGTCAGGTGGAGTCAGGAACTGATATTGAGGAACTGGTAAAATTGGTCTCAGAAACCAGCAGCAGAGCTAACTGCTCCAGCAGCTTGCTGCCCAACGTCCAGCATATGGTGACACACTGCTCAGGGTGACCTCAAGTCTAAGTATGGGGGGAGACAAAAACACCAAGCCCACCCACTCTACTAAAACTAACCAAAATGGGGCCTGCAGACTACCCAGAGGTATTATTTGTCTTTCATGGCTGTCACAGCCTAATGGGCCAAGGACAGCTGAGCCACTCTATTGACCCCCTATTGACTGGACTGCCCCATGCATATCAGGGTCTGCGATGGCTGGGCAGGACTATGCTCATGTCAGGGCAGTCATCCTCGACGCCTTTAACATCCCATCAGAAACCTACCAACAATAGTCCTGCCTTGAGAAATTTCCTCCCAGCACATAGCCACAGGTGGTTGCCCAGAGCCCGAAGCAGCACTGCTGGCAGTGGGTCCATCCAGAGATATGTACAGGGGTCCAGGTGGCAGAAAAGGCTGTGGCAGAACAATTTACTCAAATCCTTCTGGTGGAGGATGCAAGTGGGTGGTAAGACATCGGCCAGAAACTTTGGCAGAAGCAGTGTCATTAGCAGAGAATTATCTGATGTCCCTCGGGCTAGAGGCAGAAACACTGAAAGTCAGTTCTGCATGCCCCTGGTCCCTGCGGAGCACCAATGCTTGAACCCCACCAAGAGGGGAACTTGGATGCCCAACCCTGGTGGAGGAAGGTACAAAGGCAAAGAGTCTGGAAGTCCACCCTGCTGACCCAGCCAAACAACTTCATCTGAGGGGATTCCCCCCTTAGGAGAATCAGAGAAACCAGCTCCTTCCACTGGCAGCTGTTTTGCATGCGGTTGGCAAGGGCATTTCAGAAAGGACTGGCCATTCACAGACATCGATTACTGGCAGGCCAGTAACAGGGCTTGGAATATGTTGGTCCCAGTTCAAGTAGGTCTATCAGTACAAGGGCTGATAGATTCATGTCATTGCCAGACCTTAGTCTGGGAGCAGCTGGGTGGACACGAGGACATACTTCTCTCATTGGATAGGGTTATATCACTGACCATGCAAGAACATATTGAAATGATGCAGACTGGAGTGGCATAGGACATGGCCTACCCAATCAAAGAGTGGTGGGATGCCTCCATAGAAAAAGCAGAGCCAGAAGACCCAAGAAGGAATGGGGATGGCCAAGGTGTCCGAGGGAAGAAAGGGGCTCAAAGGAGGATGAAGACCCAAGAGAAGTACCATTCTCACAGATAGATTCTCACAGATTTAGTTGGAGTTGGTCCTGCTTTGAGCAGGGGGTTGGACTAGATGACCTCCTGAGGTCCCTTCCAACCCTAATCTTCTATGATTCTATGATAAAGAGCCCATTGCCTGAACCTGACTGCAGCCGTAGGAATTCGCTGCCACTTTTTAACCTAGATCTGCACCTGACCCTGAGCAGGGTTTATGAGCAGCTTATCCATGCAGGCAGTAAAGTATTTGACTCTCAGCTGTTGGAACAGTGGCCCCATTTTGAACTGATAGAGGAGAGACCGTACCAGGCGATGAAGGATCCTAAAACAAGAGAAGTAAGAATGCCAAGGAAATTCTAGAGGTGAGGTGTGGCAATTGTTCCATACAGCCCTACGTGGGGGTCTCTTGGGGAGGGAGAAGGCTCTTGACAGGGTGACCCTGAGGTTCTGTTGGCCAGGCCACCCGAAGGTGCAAGACTATTGCTCTTCACGTTCAGAATGTCAGTGGATAGGCCAGAAAAAGGTCCCAGAGGCCTCCCTGGAACCACTTGTGACACTATATGAAATATGGGAGACACTTTATGATTGTTAACACACACATTTTCAAATTGCAAGGAATCTGACCAGATAAGCCATGTAAGGTGTCTGTGAAAATGTTATAATTTGCCAAGTATGATAATCTTGTTTATATGTTTGTATCACCTTTCTATTATGAGTTATAGATACGTAGGGCATATATGTATTTCCAAACGTGTGCTGTGTTTCTGGGTGACACCCTCAGACAGGTTGGCATCATAGAATAGAATATCAGGGTTGGAAGGGACCTCAGGAGGTCATCTAGTCCAATCCCCTGCTTAAAGCTGGACTAATCCCAAACTAAATCATCCCAGCCAGGGCTTTGTCAAGCCAGGCCGTAAAAACCTCTAAGGAAGGAGATTCAACCACCTCCCTAGGTAACCCATTCCAGTGCTTCACCACCCTCCTAGTGAAAACATTTTTCCTAATATCCAACCTAAACCTCCCCCACTACAACTTGAGACCATTACTCTTTGTTCTGTCATCTGCTACCACTGAGAACAGCCTAGATCCATCCTCTTTGGAACCCCCTTTCAGGTAGTTGAAAGCAGTTATCAAATCCCCCCTCATTCTTCTCTTCTGCAGACTAAATAATCCCAGTTCCCTCAGCCTCTCCTCATAAGTCATGTGCTCCAGCCCCCTAATCATTTTTATTGCCCTCTGCTGGACTCTTTCGAATTTTTCCACATCCTTCTTGTAGTGGTGGGACCCAAAACTGGACACAGTACTCCAGATGAGGCCTCACCAATGCCGAATAGAGGGGAATGATCATGTCCCTCAATCTGGCAATGCTCCTACTTATACAACCCAAAATTCCGTTAGCCTCTTGGCAACAAGGGCATACTGTTGACTCATATCCAGCTTCTCATCCACTGTAACCCCTAGATACTTTTCTGCAGAACTGCTGCCTAGCCACTCAGTCCCTGGTCTGTAGCAGTGCATGGGATTCTTCCATCCTAAGTGCAGGACTCTGCACTTGTCTTTGTTGAAACTCATAAGATTTTTTTTGGCCCAATCCTCTAATTTGTCTAGGTTCCTCTGTATCCTATCCCTACCCCCCAACGTATGTACCACTCCTCCCAGTTTAGTGTCATCTGCAAACTTGCTGAGAGTGCAATCCACGCCATCCTCTAGATCATTAATGAAGATATTGAACAAAACCAGCCCCAGGACCGACCCTTGGGGCATTTGAAACTGGCTGCCAACTAGACATGGAGCTGTTGATTACTACCCGTTGAGCCCGACGATCTAGCCAGCTTTCTATCCACATTATAGTCCATTCATCCAGCCCATACTTATTCAACTTGCTGGCAAGAATACTGTGGGAGACCATATCAAAATCTTTGCTAAAGTCAAGAAATAACACGTCCACTGCTTTCCCCTCATCCACAGAGACAGTTATCTCATCACAGAAAGCAATTAGGTTAGTCAGGCATGACTTGCCCTTGGTTAATCCATGCTGACTGTTTCTGATCACTTTCCTGTCCTCTAAGTGCTTCAAAATTGATTCCTTGAGGACTCGCTCCATGATTTTTCCAGGGACTGAGGTGAGGCTGACTGGCCTGTAGTATTGTGGATCCTCTTTCTTCCCTTTTTTAAAGATGGGCACAACATTAGTCTTTTTCCAGTCATCTGGGATCTCCCCCGATTACCATGACGTTTCAAAGATAATGGCCAATGGCTCTGCAATCACGAGTCAATTCCTTTAGCACCCTTGGGTATGTCTACACTACCCACCAGATTGGCAGGCAGCGATCGATCCAGCAGGGGTCGATTTATCGCATCTAGTCTAGATGCGATAAATTGACCCCCATTGACTCCTGTACTCCACCGCTGCGAGAGGCGCAGGAAGAGTCAACGGGGGCACAACAGCAGTCGACTTACTGCAGTGGAGACACCGCGGTGAGTAGGTCTAAGTATGCTGACTTCAGCTACGTGGATAACGTAGCTAAAGTTGTGTATCTTGGATCGATCCCTGTGCCCCACTCCCAGTGTAGACCAGGCGTAAGATGCAGTGCATCCGGCCCCATGGACTTGTGCTCGGCATCAGCATGGTCTAGCCTGTTTAATAGCCCATCAAGGGTCATCAGATGTACAATAAACCCATTGAAAGGCCAGGGACTACACCTTATGAGTCAGCAAGCCATATAGGGGCATGCCTATGAAGAGAACTCTTAAGGCTTTTCCGTGCCATGTGCTGTAAAGCTTGTGTTTGGGACACAGGAAGTACAAGCCACATGGCAAAAGGAATATAAAAGGCAGCTGCATCATCTCCATTTGGTCTTCATTCCTGCTTCTTACCTCTGGAATAACTTTTCTACAAACTGAAGCTCTGAACAAGAGACTGAATGACCCATCCAAGCTGTGATTGTGTTCTAGAAGGACTTTCAAGCCAGCAAATTCACCAATACTGCTAAGAACCTGATATATGGACTTTGAAGTCTTGGTATGTATCTGAGTGTTTTATCATTTAAGCACTCTCGTTCTTTCTTTTTTTCCTTTATAATAAACCTTTAGTTTTAGATGCTAAAGGATTGGCTGGCAGTGTGGTATTTTGAGTAAGATACAACCTAATATTGACATGGCAATGTGGCTGGCCCTTTGGGGTTCAGAAGAACAGTTTGTACAGTGAAAAGAGTTTTTAAATAACTCCTCACCTTACTGCACCTGGATGCTGATTGGGAGCCAGAGAACTGGAATGCAATAAACGTGGCTGTGTGATTTCTTTTTTCAGCTTCTTGATAACCAGCGTTACCAGGAGCACAGTTTGAGACTGGTTTGGTGAGTTTAACTTCAGTGCTGACCACCAGTCTTCGGAGTGTCTTCTCTACCTTTTGCAGCCTGCCCTGACCTTGGCATTTTCAGTGAGGGCTACCCCAGGCACCCCCGGGTCACATCACTATCCTTCAACAGGATAGGTGTAGACATGGCAGGGCCCATTAGAGAAGTCTGAAATGGAGCACAAATACATACTAGTAATCTTGGACTATGCCACCAGATACCCAGAGTCCATTCCCAACCAGTCAGCAACAGCAGCTGTCATTGATAGTTTAACTCATAAAAGTATTTGCCTGGGTGGGGATCCCCAAGGAAATACTGACAGACCAATGGATGAATTTCACTTCACAGTTGATGAAGGAGCTGTGCGACCAACTGGAGGTCAAGTCCTTAAGAATGTTGGTGTATCACCCTGTAATGGGGTCGCAAACACCCTGTCCAAGTGCATGTGCCTGCACGCTCTCTCTCAGTTTGTGGTGGATCTTCGGTGACTCAGCCCTATGGCCAAGTAATACACAGTCTGTCTGTGAAATAAAAACCCTTTCCGGGGAAATAGTCCAATGGGCAGCCTATCCCAGTACACCTCGGTTGGCCTTTCTTTCCCTGTAGTTCTCTCCAGGCTCAGGCCCTTAATTAGTCTGGCAGTTTTTAAATGGCCTTGGCATTGAACTGTACTCCAGGGCTCCCTCCCTGCAAGCAATGTCCTTGCGCCTCAGCTCTCCTGCTGGGCCACTAAAAGAGTTCATTTCCCCTTCTGGGGTGCACCAAAGTCCAAATCACTTTCCCAGTGGGTGGTTGGGGACCCGGGGCTACCTCTACTCCAGGTCCTGGTCCGGGATAGCAGCTGTCCACGCTGTCCCTTTAACTAAGCTGCATTGCTGCTATGATTCCCTGGGCCATTTCCTCACATTGTCAGCACATTCTGCATCAATACCTCAGGGCCTTGTCCTGGTGGAGTCCCAACCGCCAACCCAGAGCTCCTCGCTCCCGCTGGCCTCTGCCAGTACTGCTATGGCCCAGGTCCTATAGCTCCCTCAGCCAGCCAGGCACCCCATCTACCCTCCTCCAGCTCCAGCAAGGAACTGATCTCACTCTGGCCTGCAGCTCTTCTTATGCTAATCAGCTGTGCCCTGATTGGCTGCTCCCTGCAGCCCCTTTCTGATTAGCTGTGTCCCATGCCACTGTTCTAGGCAGCTTGAAAGACTCTCTCCACTGTCCTCTCTCCACTGTCCTTGGCAGGGAGCAGCCAATCAGGGCAGCTTTGGATACCAGGCATACAGGAGGATGTGACTCAGTTTCCACTTCTGAGCCATGGAAGCAGAAATTGGCTTTTCCTTTCCAGATTTATCTAACATTCAGAAAGGGAACCTAGCACCTGCTTTCCAGATTTACACCCTCAAAGTTCAGGAGCTCTCAAGTTCAATTTGGACCACTCTCTGTTACTTCATTTCTCCCAAGTCAAATACTGATCCACTGTAATTGTCAGTAGAAAAAGTAGGATAAAATTGAGCAACAAATGTTAGCATCTCCCCAATGCTAACTAGGACCAAAATTGCTATTTCCAACAACCATTACCCTTTTTTTAGTTTTGTTTCCCCTAAAAGCATAAAAAGATGACAAGTTCTCCATAGAAACTAAGATTGCAACAAACAGCAAAGGTACCTCAACTTTTCCTCATCATGTGGGACAGTCTTATAATATCCTCCAGTCACACAAACTGATAATTGTTCCACTTTACTGCAGTTCTGTAACCATGCTGGAACCAGTCCTGTGTTCACTGCACATCCAAAATTCCTACTGAATTCAGAAGTGCCTTGCTTTTGTAACCATACCACCTGATATTTTCAGACCTTGTAAGCTAAGCAGGTTTACATTCAGTAGTGGAGTGGGAAACCTCTCAGAAAAAATTACATCTTGCAGGAGGTGTTGATTATTCAGCAGGTCATGTGAGACCCTCCTGTTTACGATAGTAAACCAGTGCAGCATAGTTTTAGAATGCACTGTGCTCCCAGAAGCAAAGGACCTCTTCTAGACTTTATACACAGCCTATTAAAGACAATGAAAAGACTCCCACTGATTTCAACAGGCTTTGGATGGAACTGGTTATACACTAGGGTAACTCCACTGTCTTCACAGGTTCCCAGTCCCAATGCGGAGCTGGGCAGTGTGAGCTTGTTACAGAGCTGCTGCTCAGGGATGGGAAACCTTCTGGCACTCCAACCTCCCAAATCATCCAGGCTGCACCTTCTGCATGACTATGTACTAACTGAAGGGTTAATGGGAATTGGGAGGCCCTGCGGCAGGTGATGGGCATCTCTGGTACTTAAAGCCATATGTAATGGGACTATTGTCCCCTTACTAAATCTCAGTGGAGTTTTTTGGTTGGATAGCTCCCAGTACCAAAAGAAAGGGGAAGGGTGAATGAGAAATCAGGACCCTAAGACTGACAGTCCCCAGGAACAATGGGGAGAGGCCAATGCGCCAGGTCAGCCTGATTGACAGGGCAGGCAGGCTAATCAAGGAGTCAGGAGGCCAGGGGGTCCTGTCTTCCCTGTGAGCTGGAATTGCCTGGATCAGACAGTGTGGGGTTGAGCTAAGGAGAAAGCAGGGGCCAAGCTGAGCTGGGGAGCAGAGCTGTGCCAGACAGAGGGGCTAGAAAAGCAGACCAGGGAGCAGGTCAGTGCTGGGAGCAGAGTCACAGAAGCAGCTCAGTGAGCAGACCCGCGCTGGGAGGGGAGCTGCAGTAACCAGAGCCAGAGAAGCAACCCAGGGAGCTGGAGGCAGAGCAGCAGCAGCAGCTGTGCTGAGGCAGAGTGGAGCTGGAGCAGTCTGGAGCCGAGTGCAGTGAGCAGCTGCAGAGAGCGAGGGGAGACCCTGGGCAGCAGGCCCAATGCAGGGAGACACCCCCAGCCAAGAGGCCTTGCAGGCCAGACTTGGAGGGGAATTGTAACCCCGATGGGGTGGGGGCAACACTGGGAAGAAGGGTCCTGCCACTTAGAGCTTGAGGGCATGTGGCCACCGCCAGAGCAAGTGTCTTACCCGCAGCATCCCTGCAGCACAGCCAGGGCATGAAAAGGAGGCCTGGGACTTGTTAGGAACAGACTGAACTTCTCTTACATTCCAGAGACGCTGGTTGTGATGTCCCCATCCCACAGAGTGGGGTGATGTGTGTTCCTTTAGCCTTTCCTATTTTTTCCTTTTTTAAAAAAAATTTGATTTCTGTTTAATAAATTGTATTTGCTTTGAATTGCATGTAATGATCAGTGGGTCAGGGAAGTGTCCAGAGTGCAGAAAGCACCCCAGAATGGGGACACCGTAGCCCCTGTCCTAAGTGACTATGACAAGGTTGGGGGTTGAGCCCCGCAGGAATCCTGGGCCCAGCCTTGTTTGGGTTACAAGGACTTTGCCACACAGGAGAGTGAAAGGGAAGCCCTTGAGGTCAGGCAGGCCTCTGGGTAAAGGAAGTGGGAGCGAGGACTCAGGTCCTTTTGCTAGCCCATGTCCCTGGGGCTGTGGATAAGCCAGGAAAGTTCCCCACAATAGCGGGACCATTCACCTGCTTACACATAGCCTGGACTCCCTGGAGTATGGAAGCACCTAACTACAGAGTCTTCAGCTGCCTAGGGCCAATCCTGAGGATTGAGAGTCTCTAGTGCTGCCATTGCAAAGTTCAAGCATGCTCAATCTTGGCATTGCCACCCCTCCTGCGGCTAGTAGCTGCAGCTGTTTAAGGCTGGCCTTGGCAATTGGTCCTATGACTGTAGCCAGAGAAGTTACAGTGGTTCTGTGACTACTGGGGGCCATTAAGCTAGGAGCAGATTAAAAAAACTGGAGTTAACCTCAAGGAACAGAGGTCACCAGTAGGAAAGGAATGTCAAGGGGAGCAGGGGAAGAGGAAGCAGGCCAGGCTTGCAGGGGGAGAATAGGACCAGTGAGCTGGCTGGAGAGCATGTCCAAGGTAGAAAGGAAATGAGCATGGAGAGAGATGGTGGTGAGCATATAGTGGAATAGCATGTAGATGGGAGCAGAGGGAGAAAGGCTGGTGACTTCAGGTTCCCAGGGGTTAAGTGCTCACTGAGCCAGGGTTGGGAGAATGTTGTTTGCAAGTGGCTTGCTCAAATGGTAGGATGGGGGCTGGGGGAGGGGTTTGTCAGAACTGATCAGGTATCTGCTGGCTGTGGAACTTCGCTGAGCTCAGGCCAGGACCACATAGGGTGACTGGTGAAATAGAGTGGTACTGGACACATGGCTACCAAATTTCTGAATGAGGAAGGAGATAAATCTGTGGGGAGTTCCCCTGATCACTATGAAAGTTCTGCTCACTATAGACACTGGTAAACCCACACGGGTACAGCTCAGTGAGAAAAACGGGACTGAGGAAGCTGTGTATGGCAATACAAATAGTCTTGCAGAGGTGTGTGATCAAAATAAAAAATGTCTCTGAGATTCAGTACTGGGTTTATTATGGTGCCAATGGCACCACCATACCGGCCCCATGCTCAGAAGGGGCCCATAACAACTACATGGGGGCCCACAAATGTGTTTGGTGCCGGGCCCACAGAAGATTAATCCGGCCCTGTGCACACCTCTTGCCTAGGGTCGATGAGCTGCTAAGTATGTATCCATCCTTGACTTGCTGAAGCAATATTGGCAAATCCCCTTGATACATGATCCTAAAGAGAAAAAAAAGACTTTCTCCACACCATGGGGGCTATACCAGTTATAACAAGGGTCTTCAGATTTCAGGGGGCTGCTGCCACTTTCCACCAACTGATGGACAGAGTGCTATGGCCACATGGATTATATGTGGCTGCCTGCATTGATCATAGTGTCATCTACAGTGAGAGCTGGGCCAAGCATATGAGGCATGTTGCTGTGGTATTACAGGCTCTCAAGGAGGCAGATTTTATGGCCAGTCCAATCAAGCATTGGCTGGGCATCCAAGAAATCACCTTCCTAGGGTATGCCTGCAGGAGTGCAGGGGGCAGCTACAGTCCTTGATGGACAGAGCCCAAGCCCTAGCAGCCTCCCCAATCCCTTCCACAGAGAAGCAAGTCCAGCAGTTTTTTGGGATTAGCAGGGTACTATCGATGGTTCATCCCAAACTTTGCTACCATTGCTGCCCCTTGACAGATCTGGTAAAGGACACCACACCCAAAAGGGTCTTTTATACCAAAAGTTGTGATAAGGCATTTAGAACACTCCAAGACTAATTGATCCAGGAGCCAGTACTGTTCCACCCAGAGTTCTCGAAGCCCTTTATTCTCTAACCAGATGTGTCCAATATCAGACTGGGAGCTGTGCTATTTCAAGAAATCAGAGACCACCACCCTGTTCATTGTCTCAACAGGAAGCTGTTCCCACATGAGGTAGCCTACTCAGACATCAAGAAGGAGGCCATAGCAGTGAAATGGGCCACTTGTGCCCTACACTAGTATTTGTGGGGGCAGTTCTTCCCCCAAAATGTTATGCTATACAAAGCACACAAGATTTTTTTATAGGGGAGAAGGCAACATGCCGCATTTATTGAAGATACAATTAGCATATGCTTTTTAGTCTCGCTCTCTCTCTCTCTCTCTCTCTCTCTCTGTCCTGCCAGTCGATATTATAGTTACCAGTCCGGATCAACCTAGTGGCCAGCTAGGTGGATCACGGGTAGGGAGGAGATGGGTTCTGTTGATCACGACATGAGGCTCCAGGGAAGTCTTGGCAGAACAAACCAAAAGTTTCATGGAAAGGCACCCTATTTATACAGTGATTTTTCTTCATTGGGGCCAATGAGTTTTGCTTTGCTATGCTGTAATTAATTGCTGTTTGATGAGTGCTTGTTTTCTTAAATTGTCCTTCTCATTCTTTATTACAGCAATTTTGTCCCCATTGATAGGTGCCTGTCTTATTTTTAGATATTTCAATAGGGGCGTGTTGCAGCCTTCTGGCACTCTTGTGTCTGTCTCTGGTTCCTTTCTTGTACATTTGGTTTAGCCATGGCCTTCACACTTCTTTCTTAACACATACATTCCTCATTTACACACAAAACAGAATTAATTTACACAGAACATTTTGAACAGGATCATCAAATTGCAATGCAAAAGAAAAACAATCATTGCATTCTTTTACTTATTTTAAAATGCTAAACCTAGAACAAATTGGTGACCCTCAAAGGTCTGTCACTGCATTGAAATCAGTCCAGACACAGAGTCTGGCTGATGCATTTCTACCAATGGCCCAAAAAGGGTGGCTGGCATGATATGCTCAAATCATACACCAATACATTTAATACATGTTACATAATTATTCTTTATCCTTTATTCTAAATTATATTAGAAACATAAAATCCTACTACTACACTTCTGCCTAGTAACTGACCATGCACCACCACTCTGCTGGCTGAACCCAGTGAAGGACCATAACCCACACATTATGCAGTGGTATCTCTCACTGCAGCCATATAGCTTTGAGTTGGTACATCTTGCATGCGAGGAAAATAAAAACGCAAAGAGTTCTTTTCACATGATGGTGAGGACACAAACTGGCCCCAGAACACCACAACCAGGGGAAGAGTGTGTGATAAGGTATACAAACTCCACACTGGGCTGGAAGACATTAAAGGAGAGTACTGGGCCCAGGAAGCCTTGCCCCTCGAGTCTGGCAGAGCATGCTTCAACTGGAGACAGGGTTGAAAAGAGAGTAACCCTGCTAAGAAGGGGGAGAACCATAGACAGTAGGAAGTGACTCAGGGATGGTAACTCAGAGGGCACCTTTCAGGATCAGATACTGTAGACCCTCCTTAGGTCCTAAGACAGAATCTGGTGGAATGGCCAGGCCCAGGCTCCCCTACCACTGCCCACTTCACCACACCTCTGATTAAAACAGGGTCTGGACTTTAAGACCTGCCCACGAGTAGGTTTGCGCTAACATCTAGGCCACCTAACCCCACCAAGGACTCTATTACAGTCCCATAGATGATTGTAGCTGTATATCTTCAGTATAATACACCAATTTAGTCTGCAAAGCTTTATACTATGTTATACTTTTTTTCCTTGTATAAGAGCTGCAGCTGAGTTCACATGAACTATATAACAGTAGCAAGTATTCCTGAACAATACATATAGATATACTCCACAGTCCAACTGTGTACCCAAATAAAAGTGTGTCTGGAGTTAGATTACAAAGATCTTTATTTTCCATAATCAGAAATAGTTTCAGTTTTAAACTACTTGAGAATTCTTATAATTAAATCCTTAATCCAGAGTACCCGTGTCCATTCTACAGTACTGTATCACTGCCTTTGATATTCCAGGTCTCCTGGGCTGAGGAGGGGAGGGACATTGTGGGAAGGAGGGTCTCGTGGTGGCGGGGGCGGGAGGAGGGATGCAGTGGGTGGCCTCGTGTGGGAGGGGAGATGGAGGAGAGGAGAGATGCAGCGAGCAGTGGTGGGGGGGCTGAGCGGAGCAGGGGAGGGGGTGAGGCCTGGGGAGGAGCGGGAGCGAGGCCTGGGTCAAAGCGGGGCTGGAGTGTGGGTGGGGCCATGAGCAGAAAAGGCAGGACAGGAAGCTAGCCTCCCCCAGGGGAAGCTTTGCCTGCCACCCATGTCAATAGTTCCAGCTTATATACAGGAGGGGGAAGTAAGTAGCTTCACAGCTATTGAGCCACATAAGAAAGAAGGATTCAAGCCAGTCCATGTACTTACCAGCCCTCTTTCTCCCAATATCAAGTATTATAACTTTTAAGCTGTTAGCTAAGCAGTAGCCTAGCTATTTTTTCTTTTAGTTTCATCTTCAAGTGAATGTTTCCTCTTTTTGCCCATGGTTCCCCTTCTACCTCCCATTCATGCTGCAAGCCTGTGAGTTCCTGTCAGTGGTCACAATCAACCTCTTGGAAATTTCTCAAAATGTGTACATGAGGCTTTATCGTTGTGATTGCATGAACAGCAGCAGCTGTTTCCTCTTAAGAAGCAATAACATAATTCATGCATCCCAATTCTGAAACCTCCTTTCTGGAAACATTTGAGGACAGGATCATCTTCAAAAGGTGCCATGTTGACAGTCCTGGAAAATGAATTTTTCTCACCACACAATAGGTACAGTCTTCCTACACTGCCCCATGAATTCACCTCACCTTTGTCCTTGGAAGGTCACTTTTAAGGACTTTTTCTGTTTTCCCCACACAACACAGACTCAGATTGCTCTGTGCTCCGAAGTCCCAGATGATGAACTCGTGAATTCTGCTATGCAGTGGGAAATGACAGGTGCGTAAAGAAAGAGGTTGTTAGAGCACTTCGCTGTGCACCTCACTGAGCCAAGAGCTCTTCGTGTGACTCCAGTAAAAATGCAGTGAATGGCAGTATTGGAGCACGTTATTGATGCAAGTTGAGGTTCCTCTTCACTGAAGCACCTGGTACCTTATTTGTGGTGCTGTAGAATTCTGTGGCTTAAGTTCATGGGAGCGCACATAGCTTGATGACTCTGTAACAGAGCTACACCTCTACCCCGATATAACATGGTCCTCAGGAGACAAAAAATCTCACCATGTTATAGGTGAGACCGCGTTATATCGAACTTGCTTTGCCCCCCCTTCTTTGTTCCCTGACTGCCTCCTCCAGAGACCCCTGTCCCTAATCACCCCCAGAACCCCACCCCTGTACCCAACCCCCCTGCTCCGTGTCCCCTAACTGCTCCGACCCCCATCCACACCCACACCCTCTGACAGGCACTCACCAGCAGTGGCAGGAAGCCAAACAAGGTGGCCTCAGCCTGCTCCACTCTGCCACCTCCCAGCCGTGGCGCTCCGCTTCCCATCACCGGTGAGTGCGAGGAGGTTGGGGAAAGGATGTCCCCCATACTCACCTGCAGTGGGAAGCAGAGTGTCACAGCTAGGAGCTAACAGAGTAGAGCGGGCTGGGGCCAGGCTGCTCCGCTTCCGCTGCTGGTAAGTGCCGGGAGGTTGGGGAAAGGATGTCCCCCATGCTCACCTGCGGCAGGAAGCAGAGCAACGTAGCTGGGAACTGATGGAGTAGAGCAGGCTGGGGCTGGGCTGCTCCACTTCCTGCTGCTGGTGAGTGTGGGGAGGTTGGGAAAATGATGCCCCCCACACTCACAGGCAGCGGGAAGCAGAGCGATGCAGCCCCAGCCCGCTCCGCTTTCCTTGCCCTTGCCCGAGCCCCAGCTGTGTCGCTGGGAGGGTGGAGTTGGGGAAAGGTCCCGCACTCACCTGCAGCGGGAAGCGGAGCTCTACGGCTGGGATCTGGCAGAGCGGAACGGGCTGGGGCCGGGCTGCTCCGCTTCTGCCGCTGCTGGTGAGTGCGGGGGTGGATCCCTTCTCCCAAGCCCCATACCCCGAGTGACACGGCTGGGGCCGGGGCGAGGGAAGCAGAGTGGGCTGCTCCTGGCCCCCGCTAATCCCCCGGGCCATTCTGGGACTGTAGGGCCCCCAAAATTGCCCTCCCACTGCTCCTGCCCCACAGATCCTGGGTGGGGGGAGCCCCTGACCGCCCCCAAGACTCTCTGCCCCTTATCCAACCCCTTGGCCCCGGCCCAGCCTGGCAGCCTTAACATGCTGCTCAGAGCAGCGTGTCAGAGCTTTGCCGCGTTATATGAGAACCCATGTTATATTGGGTCGCGTTATATCGGGGTAGAGGTGTCGTTATTTAGGCAAACTCCCACAAAGCGCCTTTTAAATGTGTTTATTGCAATACACTCACACTTCTAAATATCTTCTTGTTAACAAATCATCATTAACATTGCATGAATCCATTCATTCTTGTTCCTGAAGCGAGATAGGCACAAACCTCAACATTTATATCCAAAGCTAAGTTTTTGAACATTCTCGCAAAAGTTCAAGGACATTTGTCTCTGGAGCTTTAATTTGCAAGCCATCTTCTTCTTCTTCTTCAGGTCTACCTTGACAAACTAACTTCCATATTTCATTTTTATTATCTGTTTCTGCAAAGCTTGCTAGTATAGCTTTATTAGTTGAAATTAACAGGAAATAAAAGCAGCTTTCCATTACTCCAAATCGATATAAGTCACACCCTTGGACTTGTGCCAGCATAATTAATCAAACTGGTTGGGTCCAGCTTCAAGTGTTTTTCATTCTGAAGACTGGGGAAATATTAGCTTTGTTTGCACACACCGCCACACAAACAAAGAAAGCCACCAAAATCAACTTCTCATCTGTCTCAAAATTCCATAGAAGAAAAACAAACAGAACTTGTTTGCTCATTTGAACATGGTCAAGTTTTTACTTCGAAAAGTGAGATTGTTTCTATAGCCTGGAATGTCTCCTAAAACATCAATGAAGATTATTTCTGTAAATGGTGAAAAAGCCTCTCCCCCACCCCCGAAGCTGCCAAAGCTCTCACAATTTAAACATGGCTTTTATGGAGAGGCGAACAAGAATCTGGTGAAGATGAAACAAGTAGTGTTAGTGGCTTTCATTCAGCCAAGATTTCTAAATTATTTTATTTAATCATTGTTTGTTTGCGAAGCTAAAAAAGTTTCCTAAAAGTATGTGCTTGAATGTGACTATATTCTTAAATAAATTTCTCCAGTGAAAACCTGAGCAACAAGAGGACAAACTAGCAGAATGTGGCTAAAAGATTATTGCCAGGCTAAAAAAGAGAGATGAGGTGGGTGAGGTAATATCATTTATTGGACCAACTTCTGTTGGTGAATGAGATATGCTTTTTAGCTCCACAGAGCTCTTCTTCAAGTCTGGGAAAGGTAATCAGAGGCTACATATACACTGCAATAAAAAACCTGTGACACAAAGTCTCAGAGCCCAGGCCAGGCTTGTGGGGCTAAAAATCACTATGTAGATTTGATACCTACCCCGCAATGGGGTTTCGGAGTCCAGGCTCCAGCCCAAATGTCTACATGGCAATTTTTAGTCCTAGGAGCCGAAGACAATGGACCAAATCATGGCCCTGCAGTGAGTCTTACATTGCAGTGTAGACCTACCCAGGCCATTGCAGCTAATTACAAGGTGGAACAGATTGTTAAGCATAAGGAGTTAAACACATGTTGCAGGACACCATTCAAAATGAAGTGGACAGTTAGGACCTCTTGTGGTCCTAATGCAAAGGAGAGTTAGTGCATTACAGATTGTTGCAGTGAGACATAAAACCAGCGTCTCTATTGAGTCCATGACTTTTGGTGTCAAGCAGAGTTGTCAATTTAAGCTCACAGACTCATCTTGAAGGTATTGTGCAGATTTCCTTTGAGGGCGAGGGCTGAGAGGTCAGATATGGAGAGATCATTTGTGAAAGTGTTCATCCATGGGTGACAGTATTTTTGTATTATTGTTCTATGTGTTCACTTGAGAGCATAGCAATTGTCTAGTTTTACCCCCGTAGTTGTAGTAGGGTATTTGATGCACTGGATCAGGTACATCACATGTTGTGATAGGCATGCGTAGGACCCATGAATCTTGAAAGGGTGATGTGGCGGGTACTGGTCATCATAGCAGTGGAAATAGAGCTGCAAGTTTTGCATCTGTTGTTCTGGCCTGATCTAGCAAAGTGTTGTAACCGAGTGTAGATTTGTTATGGGTGAGGATGAAATGGATGGATATGACAATCTGTTTGGGGTGGATATC
This sequence comes from Gopherus flavomarginatus, assembly GCF_025201925.1. Taxonomy (NCBI): domain Eukaryota; kingdom Metazoa; phylum Chordata; order Testudines; family Testudinidae; genus Gopherus; species Gopherus flavomarginatus. Next base: position 81,661,027 of record NC_066623.1, on the reverse strand, counting down.
TGAATGTTGTCCAAGTTGATGAAGACACTGATCACTTGTCAACACTTGCAGTTAAATCATGTGAGCTGCACCCAGTGCACCCCTTGTCAACAAATTTTGCTAATGCAAACAGGGGCTTAAAGTCTGGACCTCTTTCCAGACCTGCAACAGCATCTTCCAGACTTTCATGTTTAGCCTTGCCAGACTGAGGCTGCACTGCCAAGATTATCTACCATGAGGGAAGAAAGGCACGACCTGTAACCATAGTTTTTTCTTATCATTGCCAATCTTTGCTTATAGCTGGTTTCTGAATGGATTTTTGAAATGTTATTCCTCTTCTTTGTACTTTGTTATTTTATTCAATATGCAGGGGTTGAAAAGTTGTAATTTAAATTTAGTTTCCCATTCTTTTTAAAGAGAAAAGATAGAAACTTTTCTTCTCAATGTATGCCCATAACCTAGCAGACTACTTACCCTTAATTCCTTTAGCAGTTTGAGCACATACTGTAGGTTTTGCAGACACTTGGAGCATTCTTGACTGAATTTTCGGAAATGAAAGGACTTCTGGCCCATATTCAAATGTGGTGTAAATGCATTCCAACTGAGTTACACCAAGGATGACTCTGACCCCTCATGATTTGAATTAGTAGTTTGAAACTATCGAGAATGGCAAAGGATTTTCAAGATAAGTCCTAATGCAGTCTGTTCTAAGAACAGTAATATCTGCTGCTGAGGCTTCATAGGAAACTAGCACAAGAACTAGTTGATACCAACATCTACTTGTCCCAATAGAGGAAGAGCCATTAATGATCATTCCAACACTGTAGATTTTGCACTGAATCGAACTGTGGTTTAGATGGAACCGTGTCCAAAAGGTGTTGGTTTTAGCATAGGCGAAAACTTTTACTTTTCCCCAGGGGTGCTCCATTCCTGCTCTGCCCCTAGGCCCCACCCTTACTCCACCCCTTCCCCCAAGGCCTTGTCTTCAGACTGCCTGTTACCACCCCTGCTCTACTCCTCTCCTGAGGTCCCAGTCTCACTCCACCCCCTCCCCCAAAGTACCACCCTCGCTGTGCCTCTTCCTGCCCCCACTCCATCCCCTTCCCAAGACCCTTGCCTGCACACTGGTCTCTGCTCTCCCCCAAACGCCTCCCCAAGCTGCCTATCAGCTGTTTGGCAGCATCTCTGATTAGCTGATCGGGGGTGCTGCTGAATAGCTGTGGCTGGTGGGTACTGAGCACCCACTATTTTTTTTTCCATGGGTGCTCCAGCCCCAGAACACCCACGGAGTCTGTGCCTATGGATATTGGTATGCTAGAAAGGAGAAGCACAGAAAGCCAATAGAGCACACATTGTAAGTTGCCATACCACATCAAGGACCTGTCTCACAGGTTTATCCCAACTGTCTCTGCATTCTGCTAGAGGCTGATTCCTCCACTGAATAAGACCACCACCCAGCTAGAGACTTATTACAATATTTCAGTGATCTGAGGAGAAGAATATTTTGCTGATAAGGAGGATGGGTATCAGAATGACAGATTGTGGTCTGACACTATGGAACTGAGAATTCTGTACCGTGCAGAATCAGGGCAAAGGATTCCACCTACTGAAAATCAAATATTTTTAATAATATAAACCTTTGCCTAGTGTGCACATTGCACACATGGGAATTTTAAAGTTTTAGCATGTACTGACTGCGCACAGTGCGTTGTATGTACAGAAGCCATGCAGCAATGTTTAGCGGGCCCTGGAAAAGCTAATGTCAACCCAGAAATTTCTTGTGAAAGTGTAATGGGGTACACTCACCACTGGAGTGCATCCCTGTGGCTGGGTCTAGGGTTTAGCTAGTATGGCACCCCTTTCCATCAGTGGCTCATACCATGGCCTGTCTCTTGATGAAACTCGGAGTGCTCCCTCCTCATGACTCAACCCGCCAGCCAGGTCGGTATTTCATCATTTCTGGAGTGTCAAAGTCCCATTGGACAAGCTGTCCATATGCCATATCATGCAATCTTCTGGTCCAGGTCCAGTGCTACTTTCCGAATTACTGGTAGGGGAACCTGTGATTGCCCACTACTCCAACCCAGGGACCTTATGCCTTGTAACTTAGGTCTACTCAATCTTAGATCCTGTGGTTGTTTCCCTGGGCTCTTTTCTACCTCTGGGAGGGACGGGGAGGAGTTGAGCGGCAGGGTTGCTGCTGCATGGGAGGCTTGTGGGGGAGGGGGATCTGGCTGCCAGTGAACGCAAAGCACCCGCTAATTTTTTTCCGTGAGTGCTCCAGCACTGGAGCACACATGGAGTCAACACTGATGCTCTCTGTTCTGTGTCTTTCAGGTAATATAACAGTTCCTTTTTAATAATACTCCATTGCCACAATGTTTTTACTATATAACAACGTAACATGTTATCTTAAGACGGAGGTCCCCAACTGTGGGGGCCTGGGCCAGCCCCCATGGGGGGGCAGGGAGGGAGCACATCCAGCTCCATTCCTGGCCCCAGCCTTGGCCCCCTTACTCCATCCATGTCCTCCTTCCGCAGCCACTGCCCTGCTCCCAGCCCCAGGAGGGTAGGGGACTGACAAGGGTAAGGGGGGGCACAAAGTAAAAAGTTTGGGGACCACTGACTTAAGACATTTGAATTCCTCAGAAAGCTTTTTCCTTTCTCTATCAAAGCCCTTACAGACCCATAAAAGGTCATCTGTTGTTTCTTCCACCTTACAGAGTACAGATAGTCCATTTTTGTGCCTATTTATTAAAAAAAGATTTTTGTTGAAGCACAATGGACAGCTAGTACACTAAACAAATGCACTTCATTAGTTCTATCCAGGCCCCAAAGTATGTCATTATCATCAACTCTAGCAGCCTCTTCCTGCTCTCAAATTTCTGGCTTTATAGGAGCCAAGCCATCCCTCTCCACCTAGGCTTCATCTTCAATTAGTCTTTATCAAGTCCTGGCCCTCCACCAGGTGCAGCCTATAAGATTAATTGGCCCATTTTAACCTGGTCAGGGTGGACATCCCATCACAGACAGCTATTGTTTTGGTTACTAGCCTTGTAATAGTCATAGATTCATAGACTCTAGGACTGGAAGGGACCTCGAGAGGTCATCAAGTCCAGTCCCCTGCCCTCATGGCAGGACTAAATACTGTCTAGACCATCCCTGATAGACATTTATCTAACCTACTGTTAAATATCTCCAGAGACGGAGATTCCAAAACCTCCCTAGGCAATTTATTCAGTGTTTAACTACCTTGACAGTTAGGAACTTTTTCCTAATGTCCAACCTAAATCTCCCTTGCTGCAGTTTAAGCCCATTGCTTCTTGTTCTATCATTAGAGGCTAAGGTGAACAAGTTTTCTCCCTCCTCCTGATGACACCCTTTTAGATACCTGAAAACTGCTATCATGTCCTCTCTCAGTCTTCTCTTTTCCAAGCTAAACAAACCCAATTATTTCAGCCTTCCTTCTTAGGTCATGTTCTCAAGACCTTCAATCATTCTTGTTGCTCTTTTCTGGATCCTCTCCAATTTCTCCACATCTTTCTTGAAATGCGGTGCCCAGAACTGGACACAATACTCCAGTTGAGGCCTAACCAGTGCAGAGTAGAGCAGAAGAATGACTTACATAGTATATAGTTAATGCTTTGTCAAATTAGATAAAGATAAGCTTTAAAAGTTCTTTAGTAAATGCTGTAAATGGCACAGAATATACTGTTCTGAGATAATATCCTTTGGATTGTAATAACTAAAATGGCCGTCCCTTTGTGGGAATGTTGAAATCTGGTTACATATAAAATGTTGCTTCCTGGTTTAGTGGGCTTTGGGCTCATCTGTTTGGAGGCTTTCAGAACTCACCAGGTACACGTTAGCTTTGTGACTAACCACACCTGGCCACACAGAAAGGGGAAAACAAGCATTGTCATTAAGCCAAATTGGAGTGATGATAATAGCAATGTAGGATGGAGGCTAATCTTCAGCTGTGTGGGACGAGTGCAAAGGCTTGAAGATTTCAACCAGTAAAAGCAGCAAGAAGTAGGACAGAATAAGGGCATCAACAGGTTTAAGTTGGAGATAATTATCAGCTATATTTGATTTGGCTTCAGCAATCAGGGAAAAAGCAGGCAGGTTGCAATACTGTGCAGAACACAGGGGTGGATTTTTAGGTATAAACATACAGGCTTCGTTTTTTGGGTGGTTTTTTTGGAAGAGAGTTTGGAGTGTAAATTGGTTTCTTTTTATAACACTGCTCTACAGCCAAAATGCTTCTGAAATAAATGTAGTCCAACTTTACTAATTCTGGGTCACTGAGAATGAAAATGATGCTTAAAATTGTTGATTGGCTCTAGTTTTCAAGATATGCTATTGGGTCAGTATATACAACCCTTGACTTGGGAATGGCGGAGGATAAGTGAGTTATAAAGGGAAGGGATCTCAATTTAAACCAGAAATGACTAAAATACATCTTTGACTGGATCTATGAATAAATCTATGACTGGGTTGGACAGTACTTGCTTTTTAGGCAAAACAATGAATGATGCAATCTGAAGCTGGTATTGCGTCATACGTTATATGAATTGCATCATATTATTCCTAGAAGTCATGGATGATGCAATCATAACGAAGCTTACATCACTCTGCTGAACAAATTGCCCTATATCAGCTCTAGAAATCATGCAGTGTTGTGCTCTCTTATTTGTCAGTGTTTGATTTTGCAAAGGGACACATTTCTGTTTAGCCAAAGTGAGCAGAGATGCCTCGTACTTGTGTGAACAGTGCAGATAACTTCTGCTATGTTTGTGGTGAAGTGACTTTTGCATCACAAAAGCGCAGTATAACCACTATGGTTAAGAAAGCCTATCACCTTTATTTTGGCTGCAAAATTGGAGATCAGGACAAGAGGTGGGCCCCACACATATGCTGCACCACTTGTGCAACAAATCTTCGCCAGTGGTTGAACAGGAAAAGGAAATCTATGCCTTTTGCAGTGCCAATGATTTGGAGAGAGCCAACAGATCATACCAGCAATTGTTACTTCTGCATGGTGCCTCCAGTTGGGAAAGGTGTGTCAAAGAAGAAAAAGTGGACTGTGCATTATCCAAACATTCCATCAGCTATACGCCCAGTACCCCACGGAGAAGGACTGCCGGTTCCTGATGCACCACAATCATTCTCACTTGAGTCAGATGAGGAAGAGGAAGAGGATGAAACTTCTGGTCCTGAACCATCAATGTCACAGGACCCACATTTTCTCCCATCCTCCTCCTCTGAACCACACCTCATAACACAAGGTGAACTGAATGACCTTGTCAGGGATTTGGAACTACCCAAGAGTAAGGCAGAGCTGTTGGGCTCCAGACTACAGCAGTGGAATCTCCTGGCAGGCTATCAGGGCAAATGGAGCCCATCAATGCTTGCAGACTATTGCTGGACAGTGACAAGAGATGCTCCATTTAATGAATACAAGAGACAAGACAAGAAGTGCCGAGTAGACACTGAATAGGATTAAATTATGTACAGAATAGTTTTCTGCCTTTTCTTTCATAATAAATTTTATTAAGATAACCTTTTTGCTGATTTTTAAAGTGTTATATAAACAGGACAGGTGAAATATTATCATGTAAAGCAACCATAGACACATGAAAAGACCTAGGTTTACAATTTATGATTAAAACTCTACTATCTACACAATATACATAGACATAAAATGTAAAAACTTAAATATCTTAGAAACAGTAGCCAATCAGTTGTTTTAATTGTCATATTTGAATTCAGCACATCAAAATACATAATAAATATCACATTTTATTTCTGAAGCAGACGACTTCTCAAAAATTGTAGATCAGTGTAACTGGTCACTGAGGAGTAAATTGATCATAGTGTTGGAAGGGGTTTAGCTGAGAAGCACCTAAAAATTCAGAAGGGAACAACATGGCTAAACCCTACACAATGTATTGAAAATGAACCACTGAGGGTACATCCATACTGCAGTAAAACATCCCCATCATGGCCACAGCTGGCTCGGGTCAATTGTCTCGGGCTTGTGGGGCTCAGGCTGTGGGGCTATAAAATTCCTGTCTAGACATTCAGGCTTGTGTGGGAGCCCGGGCTCTGAGACTTCACAAGGGGGATGGGTCTCAGACCCTGGGCTCCAACCCGACCCCAAACGCCTGCAGTGTTATTTTAGCTCTGCAGCTAGAGCCCCACAAGCCCAAATCACTTGATCCAATTTCTGAGACTCGGTGCCACAGGATTTTTACTGCAGTGTAGGTGTATCCTAAAGTGCCGATGCTGAAATGGATAGCCTGTAAGTGAACTGCTGCTGAGTCAGTTGGACTATGCAGTGGCGTTGCAGTCTGCCTGTATGCTGCCAATTTCAGGATTGTTTGCAAAGTGATTTGACTATTATTTTATTTTAGAAATAATAGGAATTTTTTTTTTGTTAAGGAAACTATTGCCTCCTGGAGAGGTGGGTTAACTACAGCAAAGGAAAAACCACTTCTGTCACTGTAGCAAATATCTACACTGTTATAACTTCACTGTTATAACTGTGCCACTGTGTCTGTAGTGTAGACAGTGTTAGTGTCAGCACAGGCTAACAGTATTTGCATTGTTAAATATTCCTCTGTTGCACAATAAATGGTTGTCAATACATTCCTTTTCAATACAGCTCTGCTTTAACAGAGTAATAGCAAGATACAAGGGTTTCACAATCTGAAATAACTAGCATTTTTCCCTTTTTTATCACAACCCCACCCAACAGAGAAGACAAATTTCACAAACAAATTTGGACAATCGGAACTAAGAATTGCTTTATTATAGGACTTTGTGATTCAGCACTCTAAGGAATCATTTTACAGCTTTTCCTGATAGAAGTATTAAGTATATGCCAGATAATAGGCAACAAAACTTTTTTTCCATGCTTGGCCTGCAGTGGTTGTATAAAGTAATAGAAATGAAAGCTAAGAAAGAACTATTAGGTCTTACGTCGTCTAGTCCATACCACTCCGAAAGCATGGTTGCCCCTGACTCAAGTGCTCTATCCAGGCCCAGAGACTATGGGGTTTCACCTATTCTCTTAGGGTCCTGTTATAAAGTCTAGATAAATTGATATTACTTGTTTATATTTACTAAGATTAATCTTAAATTTATCTCAATTTTATCCTATTATTTCTAATAATTCCTCTCCCATCTTCATGTTTATCCCCTCCATATGTAAATTGCTACTTGGCTTCTTAGCCATCATTCAGCCACACTATATATATTTAGCTCTTTTAACCTTTCCTTACACATCAGTTCTGTGTCCCCTTGAACAGATTTATTGCTATTCCTGAAGTCTCTCCGGTTTGTCAATAGCTTTTCAGCATATTACCCCAAACTGAATGCATTATTGCAAGTGCCATCTCACCCACATTGTAAATAGGACTCTAACCTTCATGGTCCATGACATGATGTCCCTGTTAGAGATCCCAAAAGTTCACTGGACACTTTTTCTGCTGTATCAGATTGCAAATTCATGCCTAATTTGCTGTCCATTATTACCCTCAATCTGCACTGCTTTTCATCTTTCTCCTGTTGAATATCTATTTTAAATCCCTCCCTAGATACCTAGCAACCTACCTTAACAATTCAGGGCTATCTAAGGGTTCTAGCCTGCATCATTGAGATCAATGGGAAATTTGCAATCATCTTCATTAGGAGCATTTGCTACTCCTGAGGGCATTCTGTGCCAAAAAATTAAACATTCTGTGCATATTTTAAAATTCTGCGAAATTCTGCAGATTTTATTTGTCAAATAAATGTGAAGACTCCAGCAGGGCACTGGGGAGCCCAGGCCACCGTCTGCACAGAGGTGAGAGATCACTGTGCAGCTGCCCCCCAGGACACAAACTCAGTGGTGAAGTTGCACTCAACCCTGACACAGTGCAAGGATTGGACCTGCCCCAGGAACACCCCAAGGCCCTGCCCCTCTGTGCCAGGTGCACCAGGTGTGGGGAGGCAGACTCAGCAATGCAAGATCCAAGTGTGGAAGGGCTTAGTGTGGGGGGGATCCAGGTGTGGATTGAGAGGGCTCTGTGTGGGGCAATCTGGGTGCAGGCAGCTTAATGGGGGGAGCTGGGTGTGGGGGGGATCTGAATGCATAGGGGCTTGTTGGAGGTTCTGGGTACAATGGTAATGAGACTCTGCAGAGGGGTCCAGGTGAAGGTGATTGGGGCTCAATCGGGGGGTCTGGGTATGGGAGGGGGATAGAGCTCGGCAGGGGGTCTGGATGTGGGGGGCTTAGTGCTGGGAGATCCATGTGCAGTTGGTTGGGGCTCAGTAGGGTGGGGATCCAGGTGTGGGTAGCTTGTCAGAGTGGTCCAGGTGCAGGTGGAGTGGGGCTCATCAGGGGGGGTTCTGTGTGCGGGCGGAGTGAGGCTCGGTGGGAGGGTCTGGGTATGAGGTGGTCTGGATGCATGGGTTGGGTGGATGGGGGAGCAGCTCCCTGTACAATGATATCTCCGCCTGCAGCTGAGGAGTAATGGGGGCAGGAAGCGCAGAGGGGGCGGGAGAGTTTTCAGAGCTTCCTACAGCCGAGGGAGAAATCTGGGGGTGGGTCTGACCTGGCCCCAAATGCCATGCAGGGGAAGAGGACGTCCCGTCCTCATCAGCCCAGCTGGGAGTAGCAGGTGAGTCCGACGCTGGGCACGAGCCATCAGCCGGGTCTTCTCCAGACCCACCTCCTACCTCACAGTGATTTACCTCTCTGCTGGCTGCCCTGGGCACCCAAAACATACTGCTGAGGAGGGTTGTATGACCGCTCTTGCGGCTTCCCTTTGCTTCCCCATCATAAAGTCATTTTTCTGCGAGGAAGCAAAGAAATCTGTGTGAGACATAAATTCTGTGCATGTGCGGTGGTGCAGAATTCCCCCAGGAATAAATAGCCCAGACTTAAAGCAGGTTACAGCTTTAAATACTCTGTATCATTTATGATAAAAATTATCAACATTTTATTTAAGGACTTCAAATAAAAACTTAAGTATTCTCCAGGAACATTTCATTTGTCTAAATTGCCTTTTAAAGCTGTCACCAAGGCATCCTGATAATACAGAAACTGTTGGATTTTAGTATTATAATACAAAAATAGGAATGTTTGCTGGCAATAGATACACTAAAGGGGCCACTCAGCCGAACAATATGAGTAAGTGGCTGGGAGCAGGCATTGTCTAGGCTTAGCAATTGCCAATCATGGGAGACAGAATGTGAAATGAATGTGACAAAATGGTGAGATTGTAATGTGGCTGTAATGAAGCAAATATTCAGACTGACTGACATCACCCCTGAAAACTGGTTAGATGAGTATTGCTTAATGTAATACTTATCATGATGCATAATCTCACCGAGATACTCAAGAGTACGTGTTAACGTAATTATTGCGTACATACCAGTTGAGATTGAAAGCTCTTCGTGCAGCACAAAGCACCCTCAGACAATCAAGTGTGTTTTATTGATTAATGATTCTCATTTCTGCAGAAAGATGTCCTTGCCCTTTAGTGCATTCCTAGCCTTAAGCTTAGATTGCAACAGGCCCTTACATGACCACGGGGAGGGAGGGGGAGAATGCCAAGTCTCTCTCCCTTCCCACACTGCATGGCCCCCACTAGGGCCTCTCATAAAGTACAGCCCCTGGATTTAGGGGAACATGGAGTTCATTCTTCAGTGCATCCATGGGGGCTTGTGGAACAGGAAGAAAAGGCATGGCCATAGCCCATTCCCCTCCTTTCTCTCCAAAAAGGACTGATCAGACTGCGGGGAACAGGCTGCACCATTCTAATAAGTGGCATAGAGTTCTGGGCTCGCCGTACATCATTCCCAACACAGTCATGTACTGGTATGTAAATTCCACAGTCTGGGGCCAGGCCAAAATGTCATCTTTTAGTCTGGTGATTTAGAGTTACTCCAGTTTTGATTCCCTGGTATGGTTTCTCTGTGCGTTTTTTTGTTTTGTTAGATTTTTTTTGGCAGCTCTCTCAATGGTTAAAAGGTAGTATAATTTGTTTCATGTAATGCTCTTCCTTGTTTTAAGAGCTGGAATATACGATAAGTCTGTGGGGGAGGGTGTCTTTCTTCCTCTAGATACTTTTTCTACGGAGATCAAGTGCTGTTATCATCCTTTTGACCTTAAAAGATTACCTTCTGAATTTGCTTTCTCATCAGCCACACACTATTAGTAATTCAGAATAGCTACTGTAGGTAGTCATTTGGAATATTTCTTTGCAATAGCATTTTGAATGTCTAAGGGTTAGTGTTGTAACTGACAAGCAATTGATGATTAATTAAAATCCACTTGTTAACACTGCAGGCTATTAATAGATTGGAGAGTTGTGGTAGGTTGAATAAATGTAAACTTTTTGTAACATGGAATATAATTTTCAGTTGAGTCACGTGGCAAATGTTTAACAGAAAAGAAATATTAAGATCTGTCTTACCTGTCAATGGTATTTCTAGACTGCCCATCACTGTAGTAGATACTAGGAGATCAAGGAGACAGATTTAAGTGCCTCATTTGAATCACAAAAAAAATCACCTATACAGTGCAAATCTGAAGACAGAATTTGTCTCTTATTACAATTCAGCAGCAGCAGCTGCAATCCAAAACCTAACCAGACAGTTAGTGTTAATATTTATATATATTAATTTGAAGGTAATTGATTAAAAAACTGTTGATTAAAAAACTGTTCCATGTTGTCACTAGTACTGTCACTAGCACTTACTGGCACTGTGCTGAATTCTTGCTTCTACACAGGATCCTTCCTATCAGAGAAGGCCAGATCTTTCAGCACAGAATGGTAACAGCAACCATGGCTGCTACAATGCCAACAGGATGTAACAACAATGGAAAATGTTTTAAAGATGGATGGTGGAAGAACTTTAACAAAGGAGAAAATATTTATGTTAACATGGAGGATGGCATTCCCTTCTTCTCTCAGTTTAGGATCTCATTTCAGCCACATAAATACAGCACTTAAACGTTTATAACCCCCATATGCACTTGCATTGAAGAGGGGTAAAGTTACAATTCCCTGTGACATTACAGTAGGGTGACCAGATGTCCCATTTTTATATGAGCAGTCCCCACTCCCGTCCCGTTTTTTCAGTTGCCATCTGGTCACCCTACTGTAATTGTGTTTGTGTCCTATGTGCCTTAGTATGGTGCATACGTGAGAATTTTTGACACATTAATCAATTTTATGGAACTTGCAACCCCCAAATTCTTTAAACTCTAAAGACTCTGCACTAAGTCTTTAAGTCTTGCTGATATCCTTTGCTGCAGGAGAAGTTACTGTAAAATGAACAATGTGTTGGGTAATACATGGGGTCACAAACATGTTCTGATATTTTATTAAGATTGAGGTATTATCCAGAGTTGTTCTTACTTGCCTGGCACCTGGAGTCAGGAGTCCTATATATGACTGTGCCAATGGTATTCTATATGATATTATCCAAGTCACTAAAGCGCCCGGGGCTCAATTTACCCACCTTGATGGGTAAATTGATGGTAATAATATATCTCTACCATTCAGGGGTGTTGTGAAACCTAATATACGAACCTATTTAAAACACTGTGTAAGTGCAATGCATTGTTATTATATTAGGCTAAGATTTAAGGAACCTAAGGGAGTTAAATATACCCATCTCCTAGAACTGGAAAGGACCTCGAAAGGTCATCGAGTCCAGCCCCCTGCCTTCACTTTGCTCAACTCCCAATGAAATTCATGTGCCTAATTCCTTTAAGTGACTTTGACTATTTCAGCCTTTATCTATATTGCATACACAACTACATTTAAGTATGTTTAAAGACCACTATTAATTGCAAAGTCAAGCACTCAAAAGTTAGGAAAAGCAGAAGGAAGTCTGCCTGTTCAACCTTATTTCAGCCTTCTTGTGGATATGTATATGTAAAGATATAGTCCTTGGTTACTCAATCACATGTTTCCCTCTCCGCCACCCCCACTGTACTTCTGCCTCATTCAGCACATAGGATAGATGGTGCTCACTAACTGAGCAGCTATTCAATATTTTGTTTTCTCCTCATTGTTCAAGGTATTTATTGCACACTATTCCAACCCTGCTCTGAATACAGAATTATTAATGTCCTCGTGGGTTTTTGTATGGCACTCATCACTGTAGTATCTGAGTGCTTCATAAACATTAATGAATTTATTTTCATAACGCTCCTGTGAAATGAGAGGTTTATCCCCATTTTACAAATGGGGAACTGAGGCAAAGAGATTAAGACAAAAGTATCCACTAATTTTGGGTGCAAAATTTGAGACATCTGGGGCCTGGTTTTTCAGGGTCATTAGCATTATGTAGCACTTTATGTGTTTAAAGCCCAGCTCTCATTGACTTCAGTTGCAGTTGTGAGTGCTCTGCACGTCTGCAAATCAGACTTCAGGGTCTCCAGACAGGAACCCAAAAAAACGAGGAACACACATTTAATAATTTCTTTGAAAAATTTAAGTGACTTGAAACGTGACAGCTATTTTGTGCCAGCAACAACAGACAGCATATACATATATATATTTTTTTTGGGGGGGGGAAGCAGAAATGAAGAATAATATATGCCAAAACTGAAAGGTATAGACGGAATATAAAAAACAAAGTTGAAATCTGGCCAAGACAGTATTGATAACTTCACTTCTTGGGACGTTTTCAGGTTTTATTTTAGCCGGCAAACATGGCAGATGCAGAGAGCTGTTCAAATTATATTTATCAGATAATTTATTTGAAGAGTTTGATATTTTGTAAATAAGTTATTGCACATATATTTTCTTTATGTATTTCATCCAGCTAGAGAGCTAGGTTGACAACTTGACAAACACATTTATGAATTATTCAATGTCTTTCACTATATTTTAAAAGTAAGCCTGACACTTAAAAAAATTGTTTAGTACTGTGAATATCTTGATTGTGTCAAAACGGAGGTGGTGATGACACCTAGACCAGATTGTCCGGAAGCTGTGAAACCATTTCCTCTTTCTTTCTGTAGTAGAAATCTTCCGAAACACACACTTTTTGCCTGCATTATCATTTGCCTTCCTGGGTTGGGTGAGTTCAGAAAACTAATAGTGTGTCAGTTTTGCAGTGTGACATGTGACTTGACAAGCCATCACAGCCTAACACACAATTCTCTGCTTGGGGAATTTGCAAAGATATGGTCCTCTAAAAATCAAGATCTACTGCTATATGGGTCCAGGGTGTTGGTGGCCTGGCTTAGCAGTCACAGCTGGGTAGGAATCTGGACATCAGTGACAGTAGTCGCTGAGCTGGAGTCAGAGGAATTGTAAGAGCCAGGTTCAGCAAACAAGAGTCAGGGTCAGAGATCAGAGATAGCACCAATCAGGAGGCAGGAATCAGGGTGAGAATCAGGCCGGAGTTGGAGATTGGAGATCAGAGATAGTACCAGGCATGATTCAGGGTCAGAATCGGGCTAGGATCAGGAGATAAGGTAAGGCTGTATGCTTACCCAGTCAACTTTCTAGGCTACCCTCCAGGGTTAAACAGCGTGTTTAGCCAATCAGAAGGCCACAGGGTACTGTCATTCTGACTCCTTTGGGCAGTACATGTTGCGGTGCTAACTTGCCACAATGTTCCCTGGCTATAACGCAGCATGGTCTTGCAGTCATAGGCGCTGACTCCATGGATGCTCCAGGCCTGGAGCACCCATGGAAAAAAATTAGTGGGTGCTGTGATAAAGTTCCTCCTCTACCTTGGTGGGTCCTGTGCTTATTGGCTGATTTTGCTAGCCTCAGAGAACTTCCTGTGTTGGATCAGGAGTTGGGAGGTTTTGGGGGGAACCCAGGCCTGCCCTCTACCCCAGGTTCCAGCCCAGGGCCCTGTGGACTGAAGCTGTCTAGAGTGCCTTCTGGAACAGCTACACAACAGCTACAATTCCCTTGGCTACTTGCCCATGGCTTCCTCCCAACTCCTTCTTTGTCCTCACCACAGAACCGTCCTCCTGGTGTCTGATAACGTTTGTACTCCTCAGTCCTCCAGCAGCACATCCTCTCACTCCCAGATCCTTACGCACACCTCACTAACTGGAGTGAGAGCCTTTTTATACCAGGTGTCTGGATTAGCCTTAATTAATTCTAGTAACTTCCCAATTGGCTACAGGTGTCCTAATTAGCCTGCCTGCCTTAATTAGTTCTAGAAAGTTCCTGAGTGTTCTGGAATAGTCCCTGTTATCTTACCCAGGGAAAAGGGACCTGCTTAACCTGGAGCTAATGTATCTATTGACCACTCTCTTGTAGCCATCTGGCCGGACCCTCTCACAGTGCTTAGCACCCACTGACAGCCAGCTCCTCCCGCCTCCCCAGCGCCTCCCGCCCATCAGCAGCCCTGCCAATAAACTTCTCTCCCACCCTCCCAGCACCTCCCGCCCGCTGCAATCAGCTGTTTTGTGACACGCAGGAGGTTCTGGGAGGGATGGGGAGGAGCTGGGATGGGGCATGCTAAGGGGAGGGAACGGAACTGAGCAGGAAAAAGGCAGGGCAGGGACAGGAAGAGGAGAGGTGGGGTGTGGACTTGGGAGAGGTCGTGGGGGCAGGGCCTGGAGTGAAGACAGGATGCGAGTGGAGGCTTGGGGGAAGCAGGCAGGTGGGGGCAGGGCCTGGGGCGGAGCAGGGAGTTGAGCACCCCCAAGTCTTCAGTAGTGCTCGGTGGCCATTCTCTTCACAATGTGCAGACCTCTGGGAGAGCACCAGGAAAAAGCTTCCACCTCCCCCAAGCCTCAGTTGGCCTTCTGAGGAATCATGGTCCAGTGGCTTTAAACAGATCTGTGTTTTATTTCCATTTTTCCCACTAGTTCTGTATGATGAGATAAGTCACATAATTTTCCTCTGCTTCCCCTTTTTAAATCTGGGGATAGTATTACAACACAGAAGAAGTCAGTCAGTTCACAGGAGTTTGCAATCTAAATAAAGTCTATATGTTTGACAGAGTTGTTCTGAGGATTGGTTCATTTATATATGTAAAGTAGGTTGAGATCTATATGTTTTGGCTAATGAAACTCTAAATGTTTTTATTATTATTTAATGTTTACAGTTATTGACAAACATTCTACAACATGAGAATATTTGTTTAGAGACATAAAAGGGACTATTCTAAATGCAGATAACATTAGATTCAGTTAAACATCAAATCTAAAGCAGAAACCCCACAGTTAGGGTTACAGATTACAGGATAAACAATGCTCATCACTCCCACGAAGTGAACAACAAAAGGAAAAAGAACAGAGCCACACACTCTATAGCAGGAGTGGCCAAACTGTGGCTTGTGAGTTGCATGCAGATCTTTTCCAGCTAAAGCGTGGCTCACAGAGCCCCTCACACTCTCCACCTACCAGATGTGGTGGTGGGGGGTAGAACTTGGGACCTCTGCTTTGCAGCAAGGTGGTGGTGTAGTGGCTTCTGCCCACCAGGGAGGGGGTGTCTTGAGGCTTCAGTCCCACGGGACATGCCTGCCAGGGCTCGGGCTGTCAGCAGGAGCAGGGCTGAAGCCCCAAGCCCCGGCATGCACCTCCTGCAGGGTTGAAGCTCTGAGCCCTGGCAGGTGCGCCCCGGCTCTCAAACTTCTGAAGGTTGTTGTATGCAGCTTGGAGGGTCAGTAAGTTTGGCCACCCCTGCTCTGTAGCTAGTTGTACCCTTTACTCTTCTTTATGGCTAGACAAGTGAAACTAATTTTGACTCATATAGGGTCAGGAAACTGATGATCTTTTCCAGTTCTCTCTCTTGGAATCTTCTTTCTTAAATTACTCACAATTGTCCTATTGTTGCTTAGTCACCATACAAACTGTCTCTTTGAAACAAGATAAAAAATCAAGAGTTTAACTTTTTCTAATCTTTCTTAGTTTCAGAAATGAGATTGAGGCCTGGAAAACATGCTCTATTGTGAGAAACTTAAAAAGCTCCTTCTATGTAGTTTATCGAAGAGAAAATTAAGAAATGAGTTGATCATAGTTTACAAGACCTTATATAGGGAAGAGATTCTGATCACAGTTCTCTTAATCTAGTAGAAACTGGCATAATAAGATCCAATGGCTGGAAGCTTTAGCTAGACAAATTTAGAGTAGAAATGAGGTGCACACTTTTAACAGTGAGGGTAATTAACCATTGAAGGAACAATTTGCCTAGTAACATGGTAGATTTTCTATCATTTGCAGTCAGAAATTCAAGACTAGGTATCTGTGTAAGAGATACAATATAACTCAAACAGAAGTAATAAGCTTGAGGCAGAAATTACTAGGTGAGGTTTTTTGGTATGTGTTATTTAGAAGGTCAGACTAGATTATCATAATGCCCCTTTGGGCCTTAAAATCTATTAATTAAATTTTCTAGATGGTAATTAAACAGTTTCCTGAACACGTTGTAACTCTCATTCAGGATAATTGAAAACCCTTACACCAGAATCCCTTGTGATTATGATTGTGACTATGATTCCATTCAAATAATAAAGTATCACAATCCTTTGTGGCTCTTACTTAGACTCATTGAGAAAACTGAAGCCTTTTAATAAATATAAAAGTATACCTCCGAATGTGGGGCCAGGTCAGGGTGCCATGGCATTCTCACACTGGATTTACTGCCTGGTTTATGGATAAATTATAAAGGCTTGATATGCAACTTGACTAATGAGTGCCATAGAATACCTTAGAAACTCATAGTTTGATGCCAAAGGCTATGGGGGAAAAACTAAAGTCTAAGTTGGATGGACTGCCAGAAACTCTGAAACACAAAGTGATATTGGATAGAGCACTTATGAAAGTTAGATAATTAAAGTCAATAGAAAAAGTCTCAGAGACTGGACTGGGCCAGCACAAGCACCTGCTTAGGGCAGCGGTTCTCAACCTGCGGGCCACAAGTGGCCCAATTAGCACACAGCCGCAGCCCAGACTCCCCTGCCACCCAGTGGGCTCCCGGGGTTGGGGTCCTGGCTGCCCCCCAGGCAGGACTTGGTGTCTGGGCGGCCGGCTGCCGCCTATTCCCCCTGTTGCACAATGTGGCTCAGGTCCAGGCAGTTAACTGCCCCCCGGCACCCATGGCGGGGTCCGGTGTCAGGGTGCTGGCTGTCCCCTCGCCCCACACTTCTGGGGTTGAGGTTCCGGTGTAGCAGGGTTGGGGTCCCTGCCTCCCACCCATCTCTCCACTCCTGGCCTGCTCTGTGGAGGGATCTCTGGGCAGAAAGTGCTGAGCATAGGAGTTTGTGGGGGGAGTTAAGTGGGGAACACTGTGGTTCTCAGCCCGAGGCCCAGCTAATACTTTGTGGGCTGCATATGAGGCCCACAACAATAAATCGGTTGAGAACCACTGGCTTAGGATGATCACAAGCCTTTTGTGTTCATCCAATATTCTGGTCTGCAGGCAAGAGCCATCACATGACACAAAAGCTTTGAGCAATGACCTCTCCTAACTGAGCTGCAGGTTTGAGATCCATTTTAGGATACATTTGACTTTTGGTTTTTCTCAGGAAATGAATGTTCTGCAGAACAATAGCAGATAAGTGAGGCAGATTCTACTGTTGAAAGCTTTGAGGTGAACAAGTACAACAATCCTGGAAATGTAATTTGACTAGACAGAGGAGAACGGAAAACCTGATCTAATGAGACAATATCTGTATGAAAAATTGGCAGATCATTTTGATACTGCATAAAATGAAGTATTTTCATTGTAAATGAAGTCATTTTATGGGTTTATCTTCCAAAACACTCACATCCCAGAACTAGTATTGCTGACTTGTCATATTCCTCGGAGAAAACAAATGTTTGTCAAATTTTAAAAAACATTGTGTGCAAAACAACAATATTATACACTGTATGTTTATTTGTACAATATAGTCCATACTGGGTGGCTGTGGGTTTTTTGTTTTGTTTTTGTAGTGAGTTAGTCAGCACGCTCAATGACCCACAACAGACAGCTGTAGTAACAGACCATGGCCACATACATACATATAGATACCACACTGATAAGCAGGGATTGAAATGGGACCTTCTGTGCAGAAAACAAAAGCCTCTACCAGTTGAGCTAATGGAAAAATCCTCTAGCTGTTAGGAGGTAGTAGTTTGTTGTAGGCATTTGGCCCAGTCACTAAAGTGAGATGTGATCACACACATTAAGCCAGCGTGTTATACTAAAATGCCCATCAGGATGCCAGCTGCCTGCTGTAGAAACCAATGGTACCCATGTGGTCTTTGGTTTTATAAATTCCTTTTTATCCCCGTCACGGTTCCAATAAATGCCACTATTCTTGCTGTTCTCATCTGGCTTCAAGGCAATAGTTGGTTCAGACGTAGGCAGCTCTCACTCCACCAGTCAAGGAAGAAGGAGAAGCTTTGAGAGAGCACTGCTCCTCCAACCTAAGGAGAGTAGGGGGAGCTCCCCTGCACTTTGGAATATTCCCTAGATAGTTTATGCTTTGGGTGCATATTTCACAAACCCTGGCCACTCATGGATAGATACACTTAGTTTATTTTATAGAAGTGACACTGATGAAAACCACTCACACTCTGAATCCTCGTAAGTGTCTAATTTACACCTGGAGATGAGTTCTAGTTGCACATTGCACAGCAGGAACTGAATAGGGCTCATTACAGTTTACTTTCTAAGGGATTATGTAATCCGGTTTCATACATAATCAAGTGTGCTTTGTCAGGTTCACAGACTGTAGATTGACATACATATCGGTATAGTAAATTGCATTTCCTTCTAGTATAAACTTGTTTAAAAATATTTAATTTGACATTTGTCCCTGATGTAACTCCACTATATTCACAGTTAAACCAGAATTTGTTCCCACTATGTGCAATGGACCCTTTCAATGAGTTCATTCCTGGGAAATTACTTATTTAGTTTATAATTTGTGATGGACTCAGACCAGAAGGCTATAAAAGAGTAATGGAAGGCAAATATATCAGTTTCAGGATAAGCAGGTCCCTATTCCCAGGCCTGTCAAGACACCTGACA
Organism: Gopherus flavomarginatus; assembly: GCF_025201925.1. Lineage (NCBI taxonomy): Eukaryota > Metazoa > Chordata > Testudines > Testudinidae > Gopherus > Gopherus flavomarginatus. The sequence continues at coordinate 81,642,047 of NC_066623.1, read as the reverse complement.
CCATTTAACCTGCCTATGGATCAGTTAAGGCTGTTAGGCTAATAGAGACAGCTGGAAACAATCAAGGTCCCATTTATACTGCTTAAAAGCTCTCCTTCCTGTGAGTTCTAGGGGAAGGTGATTGGAAGTGATTGCTAAAGCCTGAAGAAGGGTGAAGGTAGAGAAAGAGTTGGTGGAGAAGAAGTGTTGAGGAGGCCCGAGGTAAGGGAGAAGGTAGAACAAGAGGCTGCAGGGAAGTGGCCCAGGGAGCCAAAGCAGCTCCGGTGGTGAAGGGAAAAGTGCCAACAGCTGCTACCATTAGGGTCCCTGGGCCGGAACCGGAGTAAAGGGTGGGCCTGTGTCTCTCCCTCCCCCATGCTCTATAGAGATCCCTTTGAGAGGGGAAGCAGACCTTGATCCAGGCAGGGGTCTGAACAACACCTGCTAGGCCCAAAGGAGCAGCAGAGACTGTGGGGCATCCCCCTTCCCACCTCCCACACTGGCCTGTGATGAAATTAGCTTGGTGTAGGCTGTGGCTCTTGCTGCTAGGCTAAGGCAGGGAGGTCACACTGGGACCTTAGTGAGCTTCTGAGGCCACTGAATCTTCCTGGAAGCACGGGACCCACCACTACAGGCTCGGAGCTTTGTCACAACTGGTGTTAAGAGTGGGATCTTTGACTTATTGTTCACTGCATGGTGGAAGAAGGGGAGAGGTTGTTTTTTGTTTGTTTGTTTGTTTGTTTGTTTTTAAAGTGCACTGGGTTTGGGTGTCCTCACCACAATGGAAGACATAATAAAAGCACTGATGCAAGCCACTGCAGCCCAGTAGGAGGCCACCTGAGTCCATGCGATGGCACAACAGGAATCCATGCAGCTACAACAAGAAACTAACCAATTATTGATAGGGCAGGCCTCCCAGGATTGAGCCCTCTTGTGGGAGTTGGTGGATCAGCTGAAAGCCCTCACTGCCAAAAACCAAGGATCTGAAGGGTCACGAGTATGGAGGGCTGCCAGTTGTCTACCGAAGATGATGGCAGATGATGACATAGAGATGTATCTTCTCTCCTTTGAGAGGACCACCTTGAGAGAGGTGTGGCACCAGGACCAGTGGGCCAGCATCCTCACTTCCTTCTTATGTGGAGAAGCCCAGAAAGCTTGTCACAACATGGCTACTGAAGCAGCCATTTACTACCCCCAGCTGAAGGCGGAGATCCTGGCGCGATCGGGGTAAGGACCACAGTACAGGCCCAGAGATACCATGAGTGGAGGTACCAGTAGGACAAGCCTCCAAGGTACCAATTGTTTGACCTCATCCACCTTGTGCAGAAATGGTTACGACCCAAGGCATGCAACCCGGAGGAAATTTTAGAAACTTTGATCATAGACCGCTATATGAGGGGACTGCCGCTGGATCTTCATGCATGGGTGGGCCAAAACAACCCCTCCACCTATGATGGTATGATCACATTGGTGGAGAGACAGATAGCGGCCCAAGAGCTGTCCCGACCAGGGCCGGCTCCAGGCACCAGCTGAGCAAGTTGGTGCTTGGGGCAGCCAAAGGAAAGGGGCGGCACGTCGGGCTCTTCGGCAGCAATTGGGAGGGGGCCCTCAGTCACTATCAGAGGGAAGGACCTGCCGCCGAAGAAGAAAGCAGTGGGGTGGAGCTACCACTGTATTGCCGCTGATCGCAATCGCGGCTTCCCCTCCCCCTCCGCTGGTTGGGGCGGCAAAAACCTTGGAGTCGGCCCTGGTCCCGACTACCCAGAGAAGCTTTCCCCCCCGCCCCCCGAAACGAGTACCCAGCCCTGACCCCGGAAGGTCAGACAGCCAAGCATCTGGGGAGCCCCAGGTGGAAGAGGGTTGGGGCCATAGAGCAGCTGGGAACCCAGAAGTGGGGGAAAGCCTGAGCAGGGAAAATCACGTGGCAAATACCCCAACCCAAGACACAGAAGAGCTTCTAGAGGTCCTTGTAGGTGTTACGAGTGTGGGGAATTGGGACACCTAGTGGCACGATGTCCCAATATTGAGGAGCCCGTGCAGTGTAACCTGGGGGACTGGGCAGACCCATGCACCCTAATCAACCTTCTGATGGTTGCAGTCACTCCACATCAATATACAAAGCCAGTGAAACTCAATGGGGTAGAGACCATGGCGCTCGTGGACTCCGGGAGTGCTGTCACAAATTAGACCTTCAGTTACATGTATGCAGTCCCATTATCTTTACTGGGTTTGCACTGCTGTTACTAACTGGACATTAGTAAAGAATTTTGTTGTTAATGCACAAGATGAAATAGAATCCAGCTCACTCTCTCAGCTGTGTGGCTCCGCACAGCTAACAGGACAAAAAAGATCAGTAAAACTTACTTTTATCACAGAATAAGCACTTACGGCTCTGAATACACCTAAGAAGTTGATCTGGGGCCTGATCCTAAGCCCACCATAGATTTTAATGGGCTTTGGATCAGGACCCTGTTGAGTAAGACAGTGCCAGTTTTACGCAGTTACATTTTAGAGTAGGACCACTCTGTAATCTCTGCATATACTTTTCTTTATCAAAAAGATCTGTTATGTGGGTTAGATTGTTTATGAAAAATAGTTTCTGAAGATTTTTAAAAAGTCCATTTTATCAGATTTCCATTGTTTGGCGAATTTTGAATCACTACACTGTCCTGTGACCATGTACTGTTTTCACCATCCATGAAATCTTCATTCACAGATCTATCTATGATCTTATCTAGTATTGCTTCACCTATTGAAGCAACTTACTTCTAGTTGTTTTCTTTGAATTTTTTTTTGTTCAAACAATACTACAAAAAGGGAAGATGATTTGATCTGAGAAATCTATCATCATTTACTGTAAATTGAGTAGGAGTTGTTTACTTTAGCAGTGATGCAGTAGAATGATTAATAATTTATGACAAAGCTCCGAGCCTGTATTGGTGGGTCCCGCGCTTCTCATGGTCTCTACTCCATTGAGTTTCACTGGCTTTTTATATTGAGGTGGGGTGACTGTGACCCCCACAAGGTTGATTAGGATGCAGGGGTCTGCCCAGTCCCCCAGGTTACACTGCATGGGCTCCTCAATATTGGGACATTGCACCGCTAGGTGTCCCAATTTCCCACATGTGTAACACCTATAAGGACTTCTAGGCGCTCTTCTGTCTCTTAGGTTAGGGGTCTTTGCCCAGTGGTTCCCCCCGCTCAGGCTATTCCCCCCCCTTCTGGGTTCCCAGCTGCTCTGTGGCCCCTACCCTCTTCCGCCTGGGGCTCCCTGGATGCTTGGTTTTCTGGCCTTCTAGAAGTGCTGCCGGCCCCCCCAGTTCTAATCCCCACAAGGAGGGGCTACTCTTCCAGAGAATCCTGCAAGCACTGGACAAAGCAGGCAGCTGCCAAACGATGTTATAAGGGAGCACTGCACAACTTTAAATGAGCTTGTTCCCTAATAGATCAGCAACGTAACAACATTAACTGGGACAACGTTAAGTGAGGAGTTACTGTAATAGACTTTAATTGCCAAAGTCTAACATTATTGTAAGCCAGCTGGGCACAGCCATATACTTCTTACCACGGAAGCACCTAGGGTACAACAATGGGACATGCTTATTAACCCCTGTATAAACAAAGAGATGAAGAAAAATCTACCTGAGGGAGTAGAGGACACCTACTGCAGGGCACTGAGCACTGTCATAAATAAAAATATACATTTTAAATTAACCCACTGAGATTGCTGTGCAGAGGTGCAGCTAACACTTGTTTCGGTATATGAGAGAAAAGGAGAGAGGGGCTGAGAAGAAAAGTCAGGCTGAAACAAATGAGAGACTCACAGATGGGTCCTTTAGTCTTTTGTTAGGTGATGAGTGGCAGATTACTGTGCAGCTCCCCACCCCACCTGCCGGACAAGGACTCCGCAGTGAGACTGGACCCTGACAGAGTGCAAGGAGCAGGCCTACCTCAGAAATACCCCAGGGCCTTGCCCCTCCATGCCTGGTGCACCAGGTGCGGGGCAGGCAGGCTCAGCAACGCAGGATCTAAGTGTGGAGGGATCCAGGTGTAGGTTGAGAGGGCTCTGTGTCAGGCAATCTGGGTGCAGGCGGCTCAGTGGAGGATCTAGGTGTGCAGGGTGGGGATGTGGATGCACAGAGGCTTGTTGGGGGATTCTGGATGCAATGGTAATGGGACTCTGCAGGGGGGTACAGGTGATGGTGGTTGGGGCTTGGTGGGGTGGGGATCTGGGTGTGGGTGGCTCATTGGGGTGGTTCAGGTACAGTGGGAGTGGGGTTCATCAGGGGGGTTCTGAATGCAAGTGGGTGAGGCTCAGTGGGAGGGTCTGGGTATGTGGGAGAGCTTGAGCTCAACAGGGGGGTCTGGCTGTGGGGGGCTCAGTAAGGGGTCCAGATACTGGGGGAGTGGGACTCGGGTTGGGGATCCAGGTGCGGGTAGCTTGTTGGGGTGGTCCAGGTGTAATGGGAGTGGGGCTCATTGGGGGGGGGTCTGAATGCAGGTGGGTGAGGCTCAGCAGGAGGGACTAGGTATTAGGGCATCTGGATGCATGGAGTTGGGTGGATGGGGGAGTAGCTCCCTGTACAGGAATCCCTCTTCCTGCAGCTAAGGAGTGATAGGTGCAGGAAGCTGGGGGTGGGGGGTGGAGTCTGCAGAGCTTCCTACAGCCAGGGGAGAAATCTTGGGGTGGATCTGACACAGCCCCAGATGCTGTGCAGGGGAAGAGGAAATCCTGTCCTGCCCAGCCCAGCCTGGACTAGCAGCTGAGCCTGTTGCAGGGTAGGAGCCACCAGCCAAGTCTTCTCCAGTCCCACCTCCTGCCCCACATTGATTTACCTTCCTGCTGGCTGCTGGGTAGGGGCGCATGACTGTTCTTGTGGCTACCCTTTGCTTCCCCATTAGAAAGTCATTTTTCTGTGAGGAAGCAAAGAAATCTGTGGGGGATATAAATTCTGCTCATAGCAGTGATGCAGAATTCACTTAGGAGTAAAAATCTGTAGGAGAAATTGGACTGTGACACAAAGGGCCTGTGTAGTATCATTGACTTCAGTGGAGTTACCTTTATTTACATTGGTATAAGTGAAGAGAGAATCAGACCCTGTATTTTTGGTTTGTGGTTAATATGGATACACACAGGTTATAGTTACTTTCATGTCCACAAGCAGGGCTGTCCTTAGCCATAGGCAGAATAGGCAGCCGCGTAGGGCACCACTCTGCCTGGGGGCACCACTCTGCCGGGAGCCCAGACAGACGGGAAGCAGTGGAGCAGGTAAGAGCAGGGCTGCTGGGTCCTAGAGAGAGCAGAATGCTGCACAGTCTGAGGGAGGGGATTGGCTGCTGGGGTCTCTGGGAAGGGGTGGGGGTAGGGGTTTGGGGAAGGAACTCACCTGTGAGTGTGACTCTTTCCCCCCGGCTGAGGTGAGGTGAGGTGAGGTGAGGTGAGGCAGGCTCTGTGGCTCTGGAACCAGTATCCTTTGTTGTCCCCCATAACATCCATTCTTCCCCCTCCCCCGCTCCATGGAGCAGCCCCTCCTTTCTCCCTCCTCCCCAGGAGCATCCTTCTCTCTCTCCTCCCTCCCCTCCGTCAGGGCTGGGTTGGGTGAAGTGCTGGGGATAGGTGCGGGGAGGAGGCTGCCTGCCTGCCTGCTGAAGAATGAAAGTGAAAGTAACTCACTTCCTCGGCAGCGAGCCAGGATTGGAATGTCACACAGGGCTGGGTTGGGGTTAGCCAGATGTGTGAAAAATCAGGATAGGGGATTGGGGTAGGGTGAGCAGATATCCCTATTTTATAGGGACAGTCCCAATTCTGGGGTCTTTTTCTTATATAGGCTCCTTTTACCCCCCACCCCTGTCCTGATTTTTCACACTTGCTGTCTGGTCACTCTAGGTGGGGGTAATTGGTGCCTATATAAATATCGGGACTGGCCCTATACAATCAGGACATCTGGATCTATCACCCTAGATGGGGAGTGCCTCTCCCCCGGGCTGGCAGCTGCCAGCAATCCATCTCATCCAGGGGGAGCTGCACAGGGCAGGATGAGCTGCTGTGGCTCCATGGGTGACCTGTCCCTGAGATCAGATGCTGTGCTAACTTCACCATGGTCCATAAGGCTGGTGGTGGTGCCCATTGGAGTGTGATTGGACCTGAGGGTTTGCTGCTGCTGTTGCCACTCTGCACCCCAAGAGGTGGATTTTGGGGTCCTGCAGTTTTCCACCTATCTCCTCCTCTACTGCAGCTGTTGGACCAGCAGGCTGGGGGGTGAGCCAAGCATGAAAGCAGTACTGTGTTGCCATTTAGATTGTCATTTAACAACTTTGTTTGCCAAAAATTCTTGCTAACAATCCTGAATCCAATTTCAATATTTTTTTTAAAAAAAATCAATATCTTAGCCAAAAACAGAAAATTAAGTTGTTGACAATTATTAGTGACAGGTTTGGTTTGAGGCAGGGAGTGGGCCAGTTTTCATCAGAGAAACAAAAAATGTTGACTGACTTTCCTATAGCCTGTTACTCCTGATAAGAGCCCTCCAACGACTGTAATATGCTCATCTCCTTACTAGTGTATAAAGCAGGGGTCAGCAACCTATGGCACACATGTCAAAGGTGGCAGGTGAGCTGATTTTTGATGGTATGCAGCGGCAGGCAGAGCGGCTCAGCCCATCACTGCTCTGGGGTTCCGGCTGCTGCCCTATTGCCAGCTGGGATACCAGCCATCGGCCCCACTCAGCACCTGCTGCTGGCCTGGGGACCACCAAGGAACCCCAGGCTGTCAGCGGGCTGAGCAGGCCAGCTGAACCACTCAACCTGCTGTCAGCCTGGGGTTCCATTCACTCAGCCGGCAGCGGGCTGGTGGCGGGCTGAGCAGGGCCGGTGGGGGGTTGAGTCACTCAGTCTGCTGCCAGTCTCGGGTGTCAGCAGCACTCAGCCTACTGCTACTCCAGGGTTCTGGCTGCCGGCCCCTTGCCAGTCAGGAGCCCAGCCGCCAGCCCCACTCTGCCTCCTGCCAGCCTGGGTGAGCAGAATCCCAGGCTGGTAGTGGGCTGAGGGGGGTTGGCGGCCGGGATCCTGGCTGGCAGGAGTTGGTGGTCAGAACCCCAGACCAGCAGTGGGCTGAGCAGGGCCTGAGATCCTTGTCTGTGGTTCCAGCCACCAGCCCCGCTTAGCCCCCTGCTGGTTTGGGGTTTCATTTACTCAGCTGGCAGTGGCCTGAGCAGGATTGGATTTTTGTATGACATAACTAAATTCAACGAAATAGGAAAACAAGAGCAACTAATGACAAAGTGCAAGAACCTAGAGAGCCTCCTGAAGCACGGTGATAGTTCTGATTTAAATGGATTTGAACTGTACAAAGAATTGAGTACACTGTCATCAATATTCCACGTGCAAAATCGGTGATGGACATTGTACAGTTTATTCATACCCGCAAACTTGTTGACATATATGCTAATGTGTACATTGCCACTCGTATTCTACTGACAATTCCTGTAACAGTAGCATCAGGAGAACGGAGTTTCTCAAAACTAAAGCTCATTAAAAACTATCTCCGCTCTACAATGAGTCAGGAACGCCTAACTGGTCTTGCTATTCTTGCAATCGAACAAGACACGACTTTGTCTTTGTCATACGATGACATTATTCCTGATTTTGCAGCCAAAAAAGCCAGAAAGATTGCTTTTAATTAAAAACTGATCTTTGTTTCAATACCTCTTCATATAAATTTCCAATAAAATTTTGATAAATTTAAAAAAATATATTATTTGCATCATTCTGTCATATCAGAATTTTTTCTATAGTGCTGCTTCTTTAGTGCTAGTCCATCAGCATTACAGTGTGCTTTATTATGTTAAACTGGTTTTAATAACGTGAATTGGCAAGTTTTCCAATACTGTAAGCTTATATTTCTGTTCCTAAGAGCAGATCAGGCACAGGGGCACCAGTTTAATAATCTCGCCTAGGGCACCATAAATCCTAAGGACGGCCCTGTCCACAAGTACAACCTCTGCTTTAAATTCCAGTTCCATTCATTTTTCTCTCCCTGCCTCCCAGTACCAGTCTCCTTCATAACCAGTCTATTTACACCAACTCCCAGTTTCCCTCTCCATACCCCTGCCAGCCTGCAGTTCCAGTGTCCCTCCCGCTGCTCCCAGTCTCCTTGTCCCAATCTACTACCACCAGTCCGTCAACAGGTCTGTCCCCACAACATTTGAATCAGGTGGCTTCCTCCTCCATACTGCCTGGGTGTCAGCAGAGGGTTGTGGAGAACAAAGGAGAGACAGGCTCCCTGCTCTGATTTCAGGTGTCCGGACTTGGCAAGGCCTGCAGCAGCCCAGAGTTGCAATTGTGGGGAAGTCCTGTTTACCCCCAGGGTGAAGCAGGCCCAGAGCAGGTGGAATCTTCAGGAAAAATTTTTGATGCTAAAGTGTAAGAAGTTTCTGCTGAACATGAACAAATGGCAGTTTTTCAGCCCCAACTAAATTTGGGCAGATTTTCACAGCGACAGCAAAAGGAACATTCCTGACACAAAGGCCACCCTGTCGGATGTCAAGTCCCTGCTTCAAAAAGCATGGGAGTGCTAGAGCTTTTCAAAGAAAAGGTCTCCAGAATTTTTTAAGCTGGACCCCATAATATAGTCCTCCCAAGCCGTGTTCTCAGAAATGGGTGTACAATAATCATAACTGACAGGCAGACACCAGGCATGTAAATTTTCAACCTGAATGGTTAAAGTTCGGTAAGTTATAAGCAACTGAAAACAGGATCTTATAATGGGAAGTGCCTGGCTGCCCTAGTAATATGCAATACTAACATCTGTATCTGTAATTAAAGCCCCTATTTCGTCCTAGAGAATCTGAGATGCTGTACAAGCACACAAAGTTTAAACCAAATTTTAACGCTAAACTGGGCCCAGCCCAGGTTCAACTAGCTTAAAATTGAGCAATGAAAAGCATCCCAGGAGACAGAGATTGGAACATAAAGGGTATTTATCAATGGAAAGAAGGAGAGAAATCAAAGCCATGATTAAAATCATGACTATTACATATTGGTTGGGACTCTAATTGTTGAGGCATCATTAGAAAATGATGAAACAATATTGGAATAGAATGAATCATGTTTGGTTAGCTGATGTCAATTTGGCAATACCTCTTCATCATTTGATTAGTTCACCTGAGAACTAAAGGTATTGTGAAGCAGGGAAGAATGGATAGGCTTAATTCCTGGTATAAAATCTGAATAGAGTTTAATTACTTTCATAATGCTTTCAAAAGCTTATTTCAGATTATACCGATAAATTCTAAAATAGAAATAGATCGTGACACATAGAACCAGAATACAGACCAAACAATCTTCTTTTGCTGAATCTGAAGTAAGTTTAGTATCATCATAGAATTTAAACCCAGACTGAATCCTGGCTAGACCATTACAATGCTTTGGTTTTTTCAGTTATTAAAAAAAGAGGCTATTATCTAATAAATAGAGGTGGATACATTTCTGGTCTTTGTACAGTTTGTCCAAGAAAATAAGGATGAAACTTCCTGTTAACTTTGAAGTAAATGGGAGTTCTGCCTCAGTACTTCCTAAGACCCAAGTTCTGCTTTCCTATATCTGGATTTTTGAAACACATTCATCTTTTTCCAGGCAGCCTTTCATGGTTCTCACAGACATGTGTTGTGCTGGAATCTTAAACTGAGTTTTATAATAAAAGAAGTAGCACCAAGCTGCTTCATATGACTAAGATGATAAAATGATCAGGAATCCAACAGTAAAATGTGATCACCAAAAGTTAAATCCATGAAGTAGGTGTAAGTTAAATCCATTAAGATTTAAGTAAGTTAAATCTATTAAGCATATTTTTTCAGGTTTAAATTTTCCTGGTGAAAGTACCAAATCACACTTTAGAAAGATATGAATAATAAAATTTGTTATATGGAAAGAGAATATATTTATCAACTTGCCATTCTTAATATTAAATATTACCAAGACTATGGTACCCTTGCTATAATATTCAGTGAATACTTGCCTTGAAAAAAATCCCTTACCCAAAAAAATTAAAAAACAGAAAGTATTTTGAAATAACTCTCCAGGAGTAATCACACAGTTAAGTTCATTTTTGTTTTGTAATTCATTATTGTTGTAACTTAAATCTAAATAAATAATAATAGTTAGCAATGTGGTATAAATTGGGAATTACTGCACTGAAGTCAGTGGAATTACTTTTGATGCACACAGGTGCAATTGAAATCAGAAACTGGCAGTATATTTTTAGTGTATTTCCTTCTTTTTGTATTGGTTTCCAATTCATAGGAAAATCCCAATAAATAAATGTTTTTCTAATTTCCATATACTGGTTTAGGATGTTTCATTTGGCTCTAATTCATTCATATATTTCATTTGTATGGAACAATGCCACATTTCAGATCCAGATTTCCTTTTCTCTTCTATAGCTCTTGCCTGAGGTTGGGTCACCATTTATTTTTGTAAATTACTAGCACAGCGAGTGAGGAATTATTAAAATACAATTACAGAAAAGTTTGCTCACATTTAAAAAGTAGTCACCTCAAGAGGCGTTTCCTGCTTTTCTAATTCCTGTTCAGGTTCTGTCTCACCACTTGGTGACCAGACCTAACGGATTTGGTCATTTAGCAGAGATCCCATATCTTTGTGTGTACACATACAACTTCATTCAGGACTGATACTGGAATCCTTATGGTTTTTTGGGGGAAAACTACACCAAGTGATCTAAAGGAAATCTCTGTGGTACAGGTACTATCCTTTTCTGGATATCATATTTGGATGCACAACACCAAGTAACCCTTGAGAATACCACTGTATATAATGGAAGTTCAAGAGGAAATATCTGCCTCTATTAGATTTTTGGGTATGCAGTACAATGTGCTCATTCATTACACTTATTGGATTTCCTCTTAAAAGCGTGACCCAAAGTGTGCCAGAGTTTTTTGTAAATATCATACTGAACAAATACTTCTGCATATGCTGGCCATCAACCTCACTAACTATGTTGTTAACCTCAAAAACATAAGCCAGAAATGTACTTCAATTTTAGACCCTCATTTTCTACATAAAATGATCAACCACTACCAAACCTAACCCACCTCACACCTGAATATAACTATTCTATAATTTCTACAAAATAAAAATAAGATTTTGAATAAAAAAATCCCAACCAAATTGTTGATAGTGTTATATTTCATAGACTCATAGACTCATAGGTCAGAAGGGACCAATATGATCATCTAGTCTGACCTCCTGCACAAGGCAGGCCACAGAACCCCACCCACTCCATTTTAAAACATGCATTTAATAAATAAGACCCCAAATCAGTTTATTATTTATGTGTATTATCATAGTGCTTACAAGCCTTAATCATAGTTAGTGATTGTTACAACAGTACTCTATGCCCAGTGCAATATGATTGGCATAAAGCGACTTCATAAAGTGTGTGTTTGTGTTGTTTGGCCTGGCTTATCTGCAGTTACCAATGCATGTATAGCTGAGGTCTACAAGGAAATGCATCCTTGTCTCTCTTGGTACGGATGGCACCTCCAAAATGTAAAGACCTGATATTCTGTTACCTTTGATCACACTGAGCAGTGTCTTACTCTGTGACTAGTCCTGAATGAGTTCAGTGGGACTATTCATGGAGTAAGACACTAATTGACACGAGTGGAAGACAGGCAGAATCAAGACTCTACTTTCTTGGGAAGCGAAAAGACACGTTCTGAAGGCTTATAAGCATATTTACAGTCCTGGAAAAGCCAAGGCTCCACCTCTGGATGTCCTATAACTCTGTGAAACCCATTGAAATGTCTTAATTGTTTGTATTATTGTCAAAACATTAAAACCCAAGAGGATCTTTTATAATGAAAAACTGACTCATTTCATGAGAAACTGCGGTTAGATTTTCCTGCTCAGAACATCTGCTTTCAAATTCCAAATCACTTAAAAGCCTGTGCAATCCCCTTCTCCATCACAAATCTGCAGGGTTTTTTTTTTAGTTAAGTCCAAATAGACTAGCATTTGTTCAAAGCAAAGCCAATATGATTGCCTTATAAGGAGTTTCGTACTGGTTCAAATGTGTGTCATAGATGAAAATGGGAGCACAGAGTGATTTTCATCAATAGTACCATAGTAGTGTATGAGTCAGGTCTGTGATGTCTGAGGACAGAAGTCCTGCTGGGTGATTCTTTTAGTGTGAAATAATAGATTCGGAGAATCCATCTCTTCACAAGATGAAATTATTTCCTCTTGCCTTTATACCATAATACTGTGTAACATTCCAACATTTTATTTCATTCCTAGTAAAGAGTAACGAAGGCCACAAAAGTCAGATTGAGGCCATGTCTACACTATCACTTTTGTCGGTATAACTTATGCTACTCAGGGTTGTAAAAATACACCAAAAGCCTGAGCGACACAAGTTACGCTGACAGAAGCGCCAGTGTGGACCGTGCTATGTTGGTGGGAGACTTTCTCCTGCCACTATAGCTACTGCTGCTGGTAGAGGTGGTTTCATTATATCAGTGGGTGAGCTCTCTCCCACCGGCATAGAGCGACTACACAAGAGATCTTACAGCGGTGTAGCTGACATCGGTACAGCTGTACGCTTGCTAATGTACCCATGGCATAAGATTTTAACTTACCCAGAATGTGTGTAGGTATGTGGTTATGGATAGAGCTGGTCATGAAATGCTTTTCCCCTCTAAAATATATTAAAGAAAATGTTTTTGGAAAATTTTAGACAAAAACAAATCATTTCCAATTTTTTGTTTAAAAACAAACTGAAAACCAAAATTTTCCGGTTTTATAGTAAAAAAAAAGTCAGGTTTTTGGCAAAAAAATTCATGATTTGGGGGAATTTTTATGAACTTGTGTATTTTGGTTGTAAATGAAGTGTGTGTGTGTATGTGTGAAATTTAGTTTTTTTCCCAAACCCAATTTTTCCAGTGAAAATGTTTTGACTAACTCTAGTCGTGGGGTTTTGGTATGGGCCATTATATAAGGAAAGAGCAGAAATGGCTAGACATACAGATATAAATTTATTCCACATTTGGGGTGTTTGAATTCTGGGAGGTGGTTCATCCTTCATAGATAGAAGGGGCAGTTGCGCAGTTCAGAGCTTAATGTGAGCTGAGCAGCCTCAAAGTATGTGGAGTGTTTGAAACTGGAATTTTGGTTTGGGCTCACCTTTAATTCAGAGATTTTCAGAGAAGAGGGAGTCATGCAATTCAGAGGGGAAGAGTACGGTAATACTTCTTTCTTAGGGCCTGATTCAAAGCCTATTGAAGTCAGTTGGAGTGTTTTTCCACTCACATCATTAAACCTTAAAACCATACATAGTCTCTTTATTGTTCTCAAGCCAAGCTCGTATAGGTCATAGTGTAACAGATGTTTCAAATAACTGGATGTCATGCCAGGAATAATGAAGCAAATAGAGATATTAATTCTAACAGAAAACATCTTGCTATAAGAAATGCCAACAAGCCTTGAGAAACTTACATCATTACAAGTTTGTTCTCTACTGGACTGAATAATTAGTCAGCAGATTTTTTTCAATAAAGAATAAGTACAATCTGAAATGTTGTGAACTGGAAGTTCATGACCAGAAGCCAGACTATACAAAGCAATGGCTTGGATTTATATAATCATTACTGGCATCTTCAGCCTTCCTGCACTTCACCCACACAGAGCCCAAATAGTTGGGCTTTTACGTGGGAATTTGGGGGAACGAATTTCACTCTCAGTGAGAAATAATTTCAAATGTGTGCAGAGGACCACACCTTTAAATATATTTAAATTACTTCAGACTGTTTTCTCACAATTCTCACTTACACAACTAGCCACATATCTAAGCTATTCATTTCCACAGAGCATAGTGATTGGTCTATTTATAACCCCAGTGACTAAGCACATAAATTGTGATACTCCTAAGAAAAGCCTGTTGGTGGTGGTGGTGCGGGGGGAGTCCTGGTATTCTGTATGGGTGTGACTAAAAGCAATTTTCTTGGTGCACAGCTGTAAGACATTATATTGCACATTAGCCAAAAAAACCCTACATTTATAATAGCCAGATGCTACTTTAGATAGAATGAAACTTGCTTATGAGAATCTCATCTACACGGGCTATTTCCTCTGGCCAGTTACATGGAAATCTAAGTGGCTGTAACCACTTTCTTGAAAAGGAGTTTTAAGATTGAGGGAACTTGCAAATGTATTAGATTTAAAGCATAAACAAATGGTGATAGTTTCATCCCTTATGCAACTTCTTTGAAGTCAGTAGACTTGCCACACAATTAATTTAATCTTACTCATCATATTTGAACACACATTTACTCTTAAAAGGCCATGTCTACATCTAAAATTTTGCAGCGCTGGTTGTTACAGCTGTATTAGTACAGCTGTATAGGGCCAGCTCTGCAGAGTGGCCACACTTACAGCAACCAGCGCTGCAAGTGGTGTTAGATGTGGCCACGCTGCAGCGCTGTTGGGCGGCTTCAAGGGGGGTTCGGGGAACGCGAGAGCAAACCGGGGAAGGAGACCAGCTTCGCCGCGGTTTGCTCTCGCGTTCCCCGAACCCCCCTGCAAACCGCAGGGAAGGAGACCTGCTTGCTCGGGGGTTCGGGGAACGAGAGAGCAAACCGGGAAAGGAGACCAGCTTCGCCGCGGTTTGCTCTCGCGTTCCCCGAACCACCCTGCAAACCGCAGGGAAGGAGACCTGCTTGCTCGGGGGTTCGGGGAACGAGAGAGCAAACCGGGAAAGGAGACCAGCTTCGCCGCGGTTTGCTCTCGCGTTCCCCGAACCACCCTGCAAACCGCAGGGAAGGAGACCTGCTTGCTCGGGGTTTGGGGAACGCGAGAGCAAGCCGGGGAAGGAGACCAGCTTGATTACCAGAGGCTTCCTCAGGTATGCTGGGATACCTGCTTATTCCACGGAGGTCAAGAAAAGCGCTGGTAAGTGTCTATACTTGATTACCAGCGCTGGATCACCAGCGCTGGATCCTCTACACCCGAGACAAAACGGGAGTACGGCCAGCGCTGCAAACAGGGAGTTGCAGCGCTGGTGGTGCCCTGCAGATGTGTACACCTCCTAAGTTGCAGCGCTGTAACTCCCTCACCAGCGCTGCAACTTTCTGATGTAGACAAGACCGTGTAATGCTCCCTCACTCACCCCAGAGGAGGGAGGTCCCTGGAGGGCAGCAATAGCCTGTCTCCAGGGTTGTCTTTGTTTACTTGAGTACTGGGCTTGCCTGCCCCAACAGTCTCAAAGGGCTGGCTATAGCCTGGGAGGGGCTCAGGCAGCCAACAAACACAGTATTCCAGGTAGGCTGGGGCCTGGGCTGCAGGGCTCAGGCGGCCAGCGGACAACAGTCTCAAGGGGGGCTGGGGCCACTTCTCTTCAGAGTGAGAGCCCCTTGCAGAGTAACAAGGGTCAGCCACCCAGGGGAAGGGGCAGGGGGACTCAGAGCAACACAATTATAGCAAACTATTCCCCCATGTAGACAGCACTATGTCAGCAGGAGAGGTTCTCCCATTGACATAGCTACTGCCTCTCAGGAAGGTAGATTAGCTACACCGATGGGTAGGGCCCTATATATTCACAGCCATGAAAAAAGTGTCATGGACTGTGAAATCTGGTCTTGTGTGCTTTTATCCTTTACTATATCAATTTCATGGGGGAGATCAGAATTTCTTAAATTGGGGGTCCTGACTAAAAAGGGAGTTGCAGGGAGGTCATAAGGTTATTTTAGGGGGAATCATAGTATTGCCACTCTTACTTCTGTGCTGCCTTCAGAGCTGGGCAGCAGCAGACCGGCGTCTGTTGGCCGGGTGCCCAGCTCTGTAGGCAGCGCCCCACCAGCAGGAGCGCAGAAGTAAGGGTGGCACTTCCATACCATGCCGCCCTTACTTCTGCATTGATGCCTTCAAGGTGGGTGATTGGAGAGTGGCGGCTGCCAGTCTTACGTCTGTGCTGCTGCTGGCGGCACCTCTGCCTTCAGAGCTAGGCTCCCAGCCAGCAGCCACCGCTCTCCAACTGCCCAGCTCTGAAGGCAGCACCGCCACGAGCAGCAATGTAGAAATAAGGGTAGCAGTACCACAACCCCCCTACAATAACCTTGCTCCCTCCCTCACAACTCCTCTTAGGATCAGGATCCCTACAATTACAACACCATGACATTTCAGATTTAAATAGCTGAAATCATGAAATTTACTATTTCTAAAATCCCATGACCATGAAATTGACCAAAATGGACCGTGAAGTTGGTAGCTCTCCCGTCAGTGTAGGAGTGTCTTCATTAAAGTGCTACAGCTGCAGTGCTATATGTGAAGATAACCCCTTGGAGAGGGCAAGATTTCTAAGCATAAGCAAGGGATCCCTTGTGCTTTGCCTAAGTTAACCCTCAAACTTTTATAGAGCTTGCATATTACAGCAGCTTTTATTACCTCTTGGAACCTAAGACTAACTCATTTGTGTGTGTATGTTTATTTGCTTTAACCTTGTAAATAACTGGTTTCTTTTTCTTAATTAATAAATCTTTAGTTAATTTATTATCGGATTGGCTACAAGCCTTATCTTTGGGGTAGGTTCTGAGGTGCAGTTTACATGGGGTAAGTGACCAATCCTTTGGTACTGGGAGCAACCTGAATATTATTGTGATTTTTGATGTAAGGGACCATTTATCACAAAGGCAAGCTTACCTGGATGGCAAGATCAACTGGAGTATCCAAGGGGGACTGTCTGTGACTTTATGTGAAGGCTGTTGTAGTGCTGGGAGAGTTCACACTTGATACTTTGTAGGTGAAATCAAAGTATAGAACCAGTGTGGGGTTTGTGCCTGCTTCTTAAGTCTGCCCTGAGGTTGGTACTGTCACTCATGAGCCACTCCAAACAGCTTGAGAGCCACCAATGACTTCTATGTCAATTGCTAATGAGTACCACCTGAACAGATAAAAAATGGTGACTAGAGAAACATTAGGCAGAACAATAGAGAAGGAAGCCAAATCCATCAGCATGACACTCAGAAGCCTGAGCAAAGCAGCACAAGACCAAAATAAGTGTCAGAAACAGGTGAATGCCCTACGAACCTGAGTGTGGGGGGATAAAGAAAGCAAGATATACTGGCAACCTAATACGCTGTGTCATAGAAGTGGAGAGACAGCAGAGAACTAACCAGGGGTGATGGAACCTTTCTGCATCCACAGTGATTTGCATATCACACTATCTCAGAGGTGAGAGCAGGACCCGGGGAAGTGTCTCAAGCAGATGCCATAGTGCATAAGATTGGGCCAGCCACCGGAGAGTAGGTATGACACCCCGGGCCGGCTAGGTCCCACCTTCCAGCCACCATTAGTGTTGATGGACATGCCCAGCCTCGGGAGCCCCCAAACCACCCACTGGGGTGTGGTGGGAGACAAGACAAGGCACAGGCACCATGGCGGAGGCACCCAGGGCACCAGCCACTGGGGTGGGGGCATAAGTATACATGATGCCAACTGCCAACATATAGGGACACAGGTACCAGGCACCAACCACTGAGGAATTGCCGTAGGACCAGTAGAAGGAACTATTGGGATGACTCTTCTAGCCTGGAGCCAGCAGTTTCCTCACCCCTCTTAGTAGCTCCCCTAACTCACCCTCTTATCCCTCTGTTCCACCACATTTACAGGGAGCTTCCAACCCCCTGCATGCAACTTATGTCAAGGGTTAGAACTTCAGTGCTTGATTCTGGCTTATCACTGTCAACAGGACTAATTACAAACCAGTCTAGACCCGTGCTTGTTCCCTCTCAACTCGTCAGATCAGACACCACTACAGATAAAGGGTCTTTTTCTGCCACTCTTATTCCCATTGTAGTAGGGTGACCAGATGTCCTGATTTTATAGGAACAGTCTCGATATTCGGGGCTTTTTTCTTATATCTTTTAATATCTTATTATGTTTTTTCCTATTTCTCCCCGCTCCCTATCCCAACTTTCTATCTGGTCACCCTACATTGTAGTAGTTTATTCTGTGAATATTCCCATTAACTCCAGAGGGATTTCTTGTGGAATAAGATACTACTCAAAACAAGCAAGAATTGCCTCGAAAATTATAAAGGGCCTAATTCTTATTATCCTAAGGCCCCATCACACTATTCTGGTAGGGTAAAGGGGCCTTAAAATGGATATAAAGTATTTTTACATTGTCTTTAAAATCCCTTTGCACTGCCAGAGTGCTGCAAAGGGGCCTTAGTGTAAGCGAGAATAAGGCCACGTGAATTTGCCTGTGGGCTTATAGATTTGTGATGAATGGAAATTACTTTGAAAGACCTATCAGAAAGTGTCTCATTCATTTCACTTCCTCGTAAAAGTGTAAGCATAATTTCATGGAAAACTCCTCCCTCTACAAACACACCCACCATAGAACTATTTCTGCCTATATAGGATTATACTGATCATAAAGATTACTTTAGCTGGAAAGATTGATGATTTGTTTTGAATTATATGAAAGTGACAGGAAGAAGCTGGACTTGTTTAATTTTAATTCTGAAGTTGGGAGTAAAAGACAGTTTACTCTTCACTTCATTTCTATTTTCTGTTCCTGAATTCTGTTCACTGTCATTGTTGCTCAGGCATTGAATTAGTCACAAACTTCACTAACTGCTTATCTCAATAGTTTGTTTTCAAATGGAGATTAAACTACTCTCGATTAAACTTCAGAACAGTTGTTGATTTTTTCTTAATTAATGATATCCGGGCATGTTCCTTTCAGTGTTTTAACCATAATCTTACTCAAACAAAACATCTGTTCTGTATCATGCATGTAGTATTTGTCAACAAGACAAGATGTGCTTTTTGTTACAGATCTGTCAAATAATCAGTTTGGACAATCAAACATTTTGGGTCATAGGTGCCAGGTCAGTGAGATTTCCTCTGATGGTAGGGTTTTGTATTTATAGAAAGACTCGTTTAGTTATTAAAAACCAGGAAACAGACATTCAAAGAGTATAGTCTGATAATGCTTATAACAAAAGGATGACTGCATTTTTGGCTTAGCATGTATACATGTTAATCAGGACATTATATAAAGCTAGTACCACTTCTTTGGGGGATATTGTGCCTAGATAGACTACATACATAGGTGCTAGTTAAAGCATTGCCCTCTTTCATTATATTCTATTGCCATGACAATGTGTTTGTATCATCACTGGAGCATATACTATATTCATAATATTGAATTTATTTTTTAAAGGCCTGATCTACCAAGATGCTTAGCAGCCTCCTGCAAAGTCCTGAGCTCTCTGAATTTTCTCTGATTTAGGAGTTGAGAATGCTCGGTGCCTTGCAGGATTGGGTCTTTAAAAGAGATACTCCAGAAGTGATCACTTCAAACAAGAAATCATCACATGCTCCCACACTGGAAGGACACATTCAGGAAACCAATCTGGAGATCATGGAGGAAACCCAAAACAACTATTAAAAAAACACACCAAAACAAAACCCGAAGACAGCCATCCAACACAAAACCAAGAAGTAGAACTAACTACAACTCCGCAACTCACCATGGGGAAAAACCATGATAGCAGGACCCACCACATGGACAGTACATGACACCCCTACATTATCAACCTATCAAGACCACCTCTAGGCAGAGTTCAATTATCTGTATTCTCCAAGGGACTGAACTTCTGCCTCACCACAGAACATGACATCATACTAATGTGGAGAACTAGAAGAATTCTTCCACAACAAAGATAACACCACTCAGAATTACTCCATCCCCACTAATAGGCATAAGAAAAAAAGAATCTGACCAGCCACCTCCCAGCAGATGAAACCACACATTTAATTACATCGACTGCATCAAGAAAAAAATGTTGACTGAAATCCTTAACAAACCTCACATCCACACAAGCTTTCCACTGCTGACTAGATAACTATATGGTCCCTGAAATCCAATCACTAGGGCCCTACCAAATTCACAGCTATGAAAAATGCATAATGGACTGTGAAATCTGGTCTCCACCCATGAAATCTGGTCTTCTATGTGCTTTTACTTTTACTATACCAATTTCACAGGAGAGACCAGAATTTCTCAAATTGGAGGTCCTGACCGAAAAGGGAGTTGCAGGAGGGGTCATAATATTGCCACCCTTATTGCTGCACTGCCTTCAGAGCTGGGCACCAGGAGAGCAGCAGCTGTTGGCCGGGCACCCAGCTTTGCGGGCAGCGCCCCACCAGCAGGAGCGCAGAAGTAAGAGTGGCACTTCCATACCATGCCACCCTGACTTCTGCACTTCTGCCTTAAGAGGTAGGTGGCTGGAGAGTGGCGGCTGCCAGTCTTACTTCTGTGCTGCTGCTGGCGGCACCTCTGCCTTCAGAGCTGGGCTCCCAGCCAGCAGCCACCACTCTCCAGCTGCCCAGCTCTGAAGGCAGCACTGCCACGAGCAGCAGTGTAGAAATAAGGGTAGCAGTACAGCAACCCCCCTACAATAACCTTGCAAAAAAAAAACCCCACACACAACTCCTTTTTGGGTCAGGACCCCTTCAGTTACAACAAATTTCAGATTTAAATAGCTGAACTCATGAAATTTACTATTTTAAAAAACCTATAACTGTGAAATTGACCAAAATGGACCGTGAATTTGGTAGGGTTCTACCAATCACCCAGTGGTGATCAGACCAGCAGACAAAAGAGGCAATGTCATAATCCTCAATTGTGATGACTACATCAATGAGGACAATTGACAACACTCCAATGCCATCTACTATTAAGAACTCAAACAAGACATCACGCCACAATTCACACAGGAATTTAAGGATGTCATCAAACCCTTCCCCAAACAACTCCCAGAGAAATTCTACATCCTCATCCCCCACAAGCCCACTCCAAGGACCTCCTACCTGCTTTCTAAGATACATAAACAAGGGAACATAGGTAGACCTATTATATCTGGGCATGGCACTCTTATTGTAGTAATACTGGGACTCCTAGAAACCATCCTCAGACCACTCAACACATAAAAGGCCAGTTTCCTCCAAGACACAGCCAACTTCCTCCAGAAATGCCACAACATTAATCTCCCACCTCAGAACACCATCCTTTCCAACATGGATATCACTTCCCTATACAACAACATCCCTCACCATGACAGCATGACTGCCTGCCTGAAATATCTACAAGACAGTGGACAGTACTCAGATATCCACCATAAACACAATCAAACTCATCTATTTCATCCTCACCTATAACAACCTTGCAATTAACAATAAACACTTTGTCCAAAACCATGGAAACAACCATGGATACTAGGACGGTTCCCCAATATGCCAATATCTTCAAGAGGCAACTCATGGAAGAATTATGAGGAAAATGCACCACAAAAGCAATACACCAATGATATTTTCATCCTTTGGAAAGAGGAACTAAACTCTTACATTTCCACCATAGCTACAGTAGCCATTACCATCCATCAAACTCTCTAGAACATTTCCACATCAGCATCAACTTCCTGGATACGACAATCAGCTTCAGCATTAGAACCCGACAGGTTTTATCTACAAAGAACCCACAGATCACCACACATACCTCCACAGAGCGAGTAAGCACCCCACACACACCAAGAAATCTGTTACCTACAGCCAGTTACTCATACCACAGAATATGCTCCAAGGAGAAAGTCTGGGATAACACACTTAAAAACCCCTTCACCAAACAAGGATACTTCATCAGAGAAGCAGATCATATCATGCAATGGGTCATCCAAATACCCCGAGAGCTTATTTTAGTATAGGAAAACAAAAAACTGTACACTCCAAATTGTTACCTGCCACCCCACACTGGAAACCATATGGGTCATCAAAGAAATATAACTCCGTACTTGATAGGGGACCACAACCTTTCTTCTGTCCTTGAAATAAACTATCATTCTCACCAAGCTTATCCTCAGAAGCAAACTCTTCACAGACCATGACACACCTACTCAAAATGGCACCAGATCAAGGTCAGAACAAACAGATGCAAAACCTGCAGCCCTATCTTCACTCCTATGATAATCAATACCCCCCACACAACACACCACTTCAGATCCATGGCTCTTACAGATGCCTGTCATAAAATGTGGTGTACCTCATCCAGTGCATCAAATGCCAGACAACAACTATGTGGGTGAAACTAGACAATTATTATGCTCTCAAATGAATTTGCACAGAAAAATGATAAAAGACAAAAATACTCTTATCATCCATGGGTGAACCCTTTTCAAAGCAACGACTCCATATGTGATTTCACAGTCCTAGTCTTCAAAGGAAACCTGTGCTACCCCTTCAAAAGTCAAGCTTAGAAACTTAAACTCGTAATTCTGCCAGATACTAAAAATCATGGTATCAGAGACTGGTTTTATGACTCATTACAGTTTGTAAGCTAACTCCTTGTCCTATGACCACAGAGGTGTTAATTTCCACTTCATTTTGAATGGTTTCTTGCAACATATGTTAACTCCTTATGCTTAATCTGTTTCACCTTATATTTAGCTGTGACACTCTGGGTATATCTACACTGCAATAAAAGACCCACAGCACAGCTCTGACTGACCCAGATCAGTTGACTCAGGCTAATTGGGCTCAGGCTGTGGGGCTAAAACTTGCAGTGTAGATGTTCTGGGCCTGGAGCTGGAGCCTGGACTTTGAAACCCCACGAGAAAGGTGAGTCTCAGAGCCCAGGCTCTCACCTGAGCCTGACCATCTACACTGCAAGTTTTAGCCCCAGAAGCCTGAGTCAATTGGCTCAGGTTCTGAGACTCTGTGCCATGGGTTTTTGTTGTAGTGTAGCTGTATCCTCTGAGACACTGGCTATTTTTCCACACCCAAAGAAGAGTTCTGTGAAGCTTGAAAACTTCTCTTCCACCAACAGAAGTTGGTTTAACAAAAGCTATTACCTCAGCCACCTTATCCACCTTGTCTGTCTCATAACATGTAAAGGAAATCCCGACTACAGGGTTGTTAACAGGCTGTCTACTTGTATGTGCTAACTACCCATGCTAAACAATCTGTTTTACCTTGTATTTTGCTGTGATGCTGATAGTTCCTTTCCCAGATCTGAAGAAGAGCTCTGTCTCGAAAGCTTGTCCCTTTCACCAACAAACATTGGTTCAATAAAAGATATTACCTCAAAATGTTGTCAGAATAACAAAGTCACACCACCAAAGTCAGAAACACTTGTCTCCCAATTCATTTCACCTTGCTTCTTTGCATGCTTTCCTGGAGATTTAGGTTTTAGGCCCAGCCTTCAAGGTTACTTTTTGAAGACAATCAGTTCTGGCAGCGCTGTGCTTCCCCATATTCAAGCATTGTTTTAGCACCTGTGTCTGCGTAGTCACCCCATTTACTGTTCCATGTTTGTTTGTGACTATGATTTTCCATACAGCAGCAGCTCAATACAGTACTTCATTTAATCTTTTCACTGAAACTAAGGGTACACCCAGACTACCCGCCAGATTGGCGGGTAGAAATCGATCTATTGGGGATCGATACATTGTGCCTCATCTAGACGCGATATATCGATTCCCCAATGCACTCCTGTCAACTCTGAAACTCCACCAGGGTGAGCGGTGGTAGCAGAGTCGACGTGAGAGCTGCAGCCATCGATCCCGTGCTATGAGGATGGAAGGTAAGTCGAAATAAGATATGTCAACTTCAGCTACGCTATTCCCATAGCTGAAGTTGTGTATCTTACATCGATCCCACACCCCCAGTGTAGACCAGGCCTGAAGTTTTTTCCCAGGTGCCATCTGTACCAAAGCTAGACATGTTCTCTAGATATCACACAGTCTCTCTCTCTCTCATCCCCAAAATCAGGATGGTTATTGCATTTACTAGACCAAATCCTGCTTTCAGTTACACCCCAGAAATCCCACTGAAGGCATTAGGTTTCATTGTGTCAGTGAGGGCAAAATGCGGTACAGGCAAGTCGCATCTTAGGTGCATTTAACATGTGCTAATTCAGCTTTGCACAGTTGGCAAAAACAGGGGAAAAAAAGAAAAACAACAATATAAAAACTGCATCTGTACTGCGGGTGATTCCACCCGCCATTCAACTCAATGAGTATTTCACTATACACGGTTTTTGCTTTATGCACTAACCGTGGAACGGAACCCCTGCGTAAGATGAGACTTGCCTGTAACTCCTTCTGTTTAAGCAATATTAAAGTTGCAAGCACAGGCTGATCAACTATCAAATTGACAGCTGATGTTCATGCATTTCCCTCAATCTGTGTGATGTTTTTTATTTTATTTTGTTTTGTTTTTTTAAGAAGCACAATAGCATTATCTAAGGAAGGAGTGCCAGAGAGGGCATTGAACGTTCTGGCTTTGTAGCAATGTATCACCCTTATTCATTTTAACTTTAGTGTTCATCAAACTCTAAAACATGCATTTTATTCAGTCCAGAAATTCATGTTAATGTATTTATATTTACTTGTGTTTACAAAGTGGGATTATTCTTATCTGAAATATTGAACGAGCTGTCAAGCAGTTGCATACCGAATGCTGTCTGGTTATTTATTCTGTCATGTATTGAATTAACAGGAGTTCCATTAGCTGAGTGAGTACAGGATATGGCCCCAAAATGTGGTAATTTGTTATTCCTGTTTTATAGATAAGTTGAGTTGACCCTGATTCCACTTGCATCAGTGGTATGATTCTTTCCCCCATACCTGTAGCAGGGTCATTAAAAGATGGTAGCTTATAGGGACAAGAGGGCCTTGGATGAGCTGTAGAGACTGAATTTCCTGGTGGTGTAATAAAGAGAACCAGAATAGAAAAGATAAGTGAGAGCACTCTCAGGGGGATGGAACTTTACTGAAGTGTGACTTGTGATAAACTGTCTTCTCAAAGCTTATCAGACTATTTCACCAAAACTCTGTACAAGTTTAGTCAGATTTTATAAGAGGTTGTGTTTCAAAACTTACATTTAGGATGCTATCCTGCTTGCATGTAAGCAATATCAGTGCTATAGTAGTCAAGGAAGAGCTTTAATAGAAACAGCTAGGTTCCGACTTTGAACTTTTAGTAACTGTCCATTCCAAACCTAATAATTTACTGAATAATTGCTGCTGAATTATTTTCCTCTGTCTAAATCCAAGTCATAAAACTGGCATTGATGTGAATCCCCAGCCACAGATTTGGTGACTAAATGTGCTCCTTCATCAAGACTGATTCTTTGCAATTCTCCAGCACTTCCAGTTTCTGTGCTTGTTTCCCACGCCATCATCCATTACACAATCACGAGGCCACTCAGTACATATGGAAGTTTCAGTAATTACTACAAATTGAGCAGAAAGACCATGTTTAGAGCATACATGGTTTCTGAGTGATCACAGTAAGAGAGAAAAAGGTTTGAGAGAGTCAGCCCAGTATCTGGAAACAATTCAGGAACTTTGGAACGTTGGGGTTACCCACAGACTATTGGTATGCTGCAGATATTTTAATATCAAAGCAGCCTAGTACTCCCAGAAGTAAATATTCAGTTAATCATTGAGTCATTCAATGGGGCTGATCATAAGGCTGAAAGAAAGATTTTTACTAGAAATGCTTAGCTTACGCCAATGACCATCACAGACATTAGTCTAAGGATTAAGATTTAACTATGTGAATATTACTGGGATCTGGATGGGGATTATTTCAACAGTCCTGTAGCCCTGCACAGCCAGAGCAGACTAAATACAAGGGGGCCAAGTTCTCCCTTTTGTACAGACTTCAGTGGCGCCAAAAACTGGCCCACTAGTATATTACCCTCATATTAGAGAGATTTTAATGTCATATTTAAAATCATCTATGTATTTCTATAGCCAAGGAATATTATGTGCATTATCTAATTTAGTACCAACCATACTGTCCCTTTTATACAATGAAAAGATACTGTATGCTCTCTCTTATTAATCATCCAGCCAGATCAGCACACCCAACACAAAATATTTAGAACTCTAAACAAATTTATCAAGTTATTATTCAGGCACAGTAGCTGCTTTTCAATGCAAATTACAGACAACGGTCCTGATTTTCATCACACTTTCACGAGTCTAAGTCAGAATTAATGCCACTGAAGTCCATGAAATTATGTAATATTTTTCACCAAGAAGTTGAAAATGAATAGGACACTTTACCAAAAATAAGTATTTATTTAAAATATATAATTACAAAAACATGGTAGGTTTTACTTATAGGAAATAAATCACATGTATATCTTTGAAGGGTGTGTATGAGTTTTAGAGCCATGGTTTATAATGACCACATTACCCACACATGGCAAAATAGTGAGTAAGTAAAGCAGTCAGTATAATGAGTAACACTTGTAGCCTTTCTTCCTGCCTGTCTGCATTTGTGTGTGTGACCAAAGTAACGCAGACACTGGTACATTTTTTTATAGGAAGAGTGCCTTACTGGCTCTTTTTTACTGTTTCACTAGAAGAGGGAAAAGAGAGACAGAATAAAAGTGGATTTGAGAAAATTATAATACTTCTGTGCATAAAGAAACTATGTGAAAAAATTGCCTTAAATCAGAGGTCCCCAAACTGTGGGGAGCACCCCCCGAGGGAGGCATGGAGGAACATCCAGGAGGAGTGTGGCGGGACCTGTTCCTGGTCCTCCCCCAGCTGCATCCCCATCCCTGCACCTGGCCCCATCCCCAGTCTTGGTTTGGTTCCACTCTCGCCCCGCCCCCAGTCCGTTCCCAGAACAGGGCTGAGGCTGGAGGCATTCTGGGAGCAGAACCACAGGCTGGAGGCATTCTGGGAGCAGAGCCATACCTGGCTGCAGACCCAGCTGCTGGCCCCCACCACAGCCCAGCTGTGGCTCTGCTTCAGCCTTGGCCCCTGGCTGCAGTCCTGCTCCCAGCCCCAGCCCCATCTCCAACTGCGGCCACTGCCTTGCACCCCTGTTTGCACCTCTCTCCCCTTCCCCGCCCCCAGCCACAGCCCTGCTCCCAGCCCAGGGGGTGGGGGCGGCACCCGGACAGGGATAAAGGAGCACACAACCCATAAAAGTTTGGGGATTGTTGCCTTAAATAGTATTCTTAGATTTGTTCACAGCTACTTTACTAAGTCCTTTGTACTTAGATACTAGTACTGTGATGGACAATATACACTACATTCTGTCCCACAGCTTAGCCCTGCAATATTGGATATGTTCTCTCATCCTTATAAGGAAGTTAGGATTCTTTTCTTTCCTATCTTTACCAAATTCAAGTCATTGTAAAACACACCTCTTTGCCATAGCACTGCCCCCAAGAACTAAAGCAAACAAAAAATCCAACAATCCGTTCACAAATAACAACCCATCACTGTAAGCAGGACAGGAAACTGATATTATGCTCAAAATTAGCAGCCCACAACTGCATTTAAAGTAAGATGGAGAATTGACTTCTCTAGCAGATAATATATACCTGTAAGAATAATAAGATATGGCAAAAACTATGACAGGGGCTTAAATAAGACCACCACTTATAATGCATAATATATATTACTATATGGTGGTCATATCCATATAAACATTGCATTTATATTTATAAACCTTTGATGATTTTAACCACCATCTGCTCCCTAATGTTCCTCCACTGGGATAACACTTACCTTCCTTTTGTACAGCAATTGAGATCTATGAAAGAAAAGCTCTGTATAAGAACTAAATATTGTAAATCCCTGAGATGCTTCAGACAGTTAAAAAAAATCATACCTGCCACAAAGATTTCCTTTCCCTTTTCTCCTTAAATGTGGAGTAGCCCCTCCCCCTATCTACACTTTATATCACTCCACTCCATTATGTACTCATTTTTATACACACACATGCACGCACAGTGGCTGCTCTTAGAAAGTTGGCATTTGCTAATGGATTCCTCAAAGTTCAGTACCTCAGTTATTTCCCTTTCCAAGTAGAGAGAAGAAACTGTGGCATCTCACTGTGTGGTGACTGCTAGTAAACTTGTTAGAGGAGATCACAGTGTAAACCAGGGGTCGGCAACCTTTCAGAAGTGGTGTGCCGAGTCTTCATTTATTCACCTTCATTTAAGGTTTCACGTGCCAGTAATGCATTCTAATGTTTTTTAGAAGGTCTCTCTGTCTAAGTCTATATATTATATAACTAAACTAGTGTTGTATTGTAATATAAACCAGGTTTTCAAAATATTTAAGAAGCTTTATTTAAAATTAAATTAAAAAGTTGATCTTATGCAGTGATCTTGGCCCACTCAGCCCACTGCTGGTCTGGGGTTCCGTTCACCTAGGCCAGCAGCAGGCTGAGCAGGGCCTGCTGCTGGGACCCCAGCTGGCAAGGGACCGGCAGCCAAAACCCCAGACCAGCAGCGGGCTGTGCGGGGCTGGCAGCCAGGACCCCAGACCGGCAGTGGGCTAAGCGGCTCAGCCCACTGCCGCTCAGGGGTTCCATCCGCTGGCTCCTGCCAGCCGGGATCCCGGCTGCCAGACCCGCTCAGCCTGCTGCTGGTCTGGGGTCCCAGCCATGCCCACATACAGTGGGTACCTACCTTCTCCCTGGTTCTGGCCCATTCTCTTCCTCTCTCTCTGCACTAGGCTGAGGGTGGGAGTGCACTGAGCACAGGGCTGGGGGTGAAGGAGCAGGCTGGGGGTTGGGGTGTAGGGTCTGGCCAGGAGCTAGAATGAGGGAGGGGGCTCAGGGTTGGGGCAGGAGGTTTGGGTGTGGAGCGTTTACCTGGGCAGCTCCCATTTGGTGCGAGGGGTGCAGATGGGAATGAGGGGAGGGGATGCAGGAGCTCCCGTTTGGTGCTCAGGGTGGGGGTGAGGATGTGGGGGATGCATGGGTGTGGGGGGGGCTTGGGATGTGGGGGAGTGCAAGAGTCAGGGCAGAGGGCTGGGAGCATGTGAGGGGGGGTGCAGGTGCCAGGGCATGGGGTGTGGGGGGCCTGGGTATGTGTGGGGGTGCCAGAGTCAGAGTTGAGGTCGTGGTGGTGGGGGTGAAGGAGGCAAGCAGTGGGCTGGGTGTGTGTGAGGGGGTACAGGGCTCAGGGCAGGGGCCTGGGGGGTGTGCAGGGCTGCAGGGCAGGAGCCTGGGGGGTGTGCAGAGCTGCGGGGCTTAGGGCAGGAGCCTGGGGGGTGTGCAGGGCTGCAGGGCTCAGGGCAGAGGGCTGGGTGTGTGTGAGGTGGGATGAGGCTGGGGTCGCGGGGTGCTCACGGCAGAGGGCTGGAGGGGATATGCCCCGATTCCACCCACGTCTTCCCCAAGGCCCCGCCCTCGCTTCTTCTCTGCCTCTGCAGGGAGCAGTGAGCACGCTGACTATGCTCCTCCCCCACCCTCTCCCTTGCAAGGGCCATCAGTTGATTGGCCAGCAGGGAGGGAGGGATGGAGAGGAGGAGGAGGAGGAGGAGGAGGGGCAGGAACCCAGTACACTGTGGGAAGAGGCAGGGGAGCCGGCAGGACCAAGCTTCTGCCTCCTGCCCCTTGCCCCCTGCCCCCATGGGAGGGGGCAGAGGGTGGAGAAGAGCCGGCTGGGCAGGATTTTTAATGGCACGCTGCTGCCTGCTGGGACCATTAAAAATCGGCTTGTGTGCCATCTCTGGCACACGTGCCATAGGTTGCCAACCCCTGGTGTAAACACACACACATACCAATTAGTCTATATGAAATATTAGCAAAACATGCAACAACCTAGCAATAAAATGATGGATTAAACATGAATTGGTAAAAGTGATCTGATCTTACAAAACAAAAAATGGGAGGACCCCTCCCCTTCCTCCAATAGGAACAGTTTTGAGTGAAACTGACTGCTTTTGAGTTTCAAAATTTGAAATTGTACTTTGTTCCACTGATCATTTTTTATATCAAAAGATGAATATTTGCTTGGAGCTTTGACAAGTTGTTAAGTTGTGTAATTGCATAATTTTATAGGTTATCCTGTGAAATATGCTATATTTGGTAACATATATAAGACTTTTTGTATTTTTTTATTGTTCTCTATGAAAATAAAAGTATCGATCACAAAAAAAGATACAAATATTTGAATGAACCACAAAATGATTTTTTTTGTAAAATTTTCATTTAATGCAAAATTTCTGGGCTACAAAATAGCTGGTCTGGAACAAAATTGCAATTTTTTTAACCAATTTCATGAAATATACTGTTATTTATTTTTGGCAATTCCTCATTACACTGATTGTATGTGCATGTGAAGTGAAATGTATACAGGACACACAAATTCGTATCTACATACTGAACACCCTATTCCTTGTTTTCCATATTTTTTCTTCATCCCGTCTCCCTGCTCCCCCACCTCAGGGCATTCTTGCTGAGCTGGTGGGCTAGCATTTCTAATGACATGAGTCAGATGCTCCTGTTATTCTCCCACAACCCTCCCACTTGTATATTAATCTTTTCCAGATTCATGGAATACAGTAATATACAACACATGAGAACCTCAGAAGTAGTGTCATGAAAGAAGCCAAATTTTAAAGCTAGTAATAAAATCTTTAATTTGTCTTGCAACCAAGACCTGGTTAATCTGTTATCTCTGACCATTTATGTACAAAGTGTGAAAATTAATACACAACATGTTGACAACTATCGACCTCAAACAGACTCCATCCAAATAAAACTCAAAATAATTCTCAAACAGACCCTCTTGCAAGATGCCCATGAAAACAGATTAAGTTAATATGATACCAAACTATAAAGGCCTACAAACTAGGACTTCGTCAGAACACCCGATTAACTGAATTTCAGAAATGAAGCCCCTCCAATCGAATGCCTTGACTCTGTTCTCCAGACCTTCCTCTTAGCAAAAACATGCCAGCTGATCTCAAATGTCACAGCTCTGTGTAAAGGTAGAGGTGATCTCTTTACTAGTCAGGACCCAAAACATGCAGATCTCAACAACCACCTCCTGAAATTGTACTCAGAAGTGATCTAAGAAAGCAAATGTAAAGTGCTCTTTGTGGCTAGCACCCCTAGTAATCAGACAGGCACATTCATCCTCAATTTGTAGTCACTTTGGATTTACACTGGTGTAATCAAAACCAGGATTTATCTGTAATGCACTAGCTGTATCTTTCAAGTGACCCTTATGCTTCATTCCCCATAGATCAGGGGTGGGCAAAGTTTTTGGCCTGAGGGCCACATCTGGGAATAGAAATTGTAGGGGGGCCACGAATGCTCACAAAATTGGGGTTGGGATGCAGGAGGAGGGGAGGGCTCTGGTTGGGGGTGCAGGCACTGGCCAGAAATGCATACAGGGTGCGGGAGGGGGCTGTGGGTTGGGATGAGGGGTTTGGAGGGCGGGAGGGTGATCAGGGCTGGGGCAGGGGGTTGGGTGCAGGAAGGAGTGCAATGGTGATCAGGGCTGGAGCTGCAGGTGCTGGGGTGTGGCTAGGGAGGAGGGATTTGGGGTTCAGGAGGGTGCTCCAGGCTAGGATCGAGGGGTTCAGATGGGGATCAGGGCTGGGACAGGGGGTTGGGGAGCCGGGGGAGGCTCAGGTGTTCAGGATCCGGGCAGTGCTTACCTCAAGCAGCTTCCGGAAGCAGCGGCATGTCCCTTATCTGGCTCCTATTTGGCGGAGCCGCCAGGCGGCTCTGCATGCTGCCCCATCTGCAGACACCGCTTCTTCAGCTCCCATGGACCACGGTTCCTGGACAGTGGGAGCTCTGGGGGCAGTGCTTGGGGCAGTGGCATCATGCAGAGTGGAGTCCTCTGGCTGCCCCTACACATAGGAGCAGGAGGGGGGGGGGTCATGTCACTGCTTCCAGGAGCCGCATGGAGCTGGGTCGCAGGAGCAGGGCAAGCACCAGACCCTGCTCCTCAGCAGGAGCTCGAGGACGAGATTAAAATGGCTGGCAGGCCATAGTTTGCCCACCCCTGCTGTAGATCATGTTTCAGTCTTTCATTACAGAGATCAATGGCATGAATTGTTACAAGATCTGCATCTGAGTGAATTGCTTGCAATAGGGTAAGCAAATACAAAGGGCAAAAAGCAACTTTGGCCCCCAGTACTACATAGGAAATTGGAAGCAATCAAGGAACCAAAAGCAGTTCATATTGCAGACTCCTATATGTGAGCATAACTCTCACTGATATTAGCACAGAGTGACCAGATCACAACACTAAAATATTAGAACGTGTTGGGGTGCCGTCAGCCCTGCC
Source organism: Gopherus flavomarginatus (assembly GCF_025201925.1). NCBI lineage: Eukaryota > Metazoa > Chordata > Testudines > Testudinidae > Gopherus > Gopherus flavomarginatus. Next base: position 81,609,920 of record NC_066623.1, on the reverse strand, counting down.
TACAGTCCACCTCCACTCTTCCCAGGCTCTGCCCCCTCTGTGCCCCAAGTCCCTCACGCTTCCCACTCTGCCTCCCAACTGCATCTTTTCCCATCCCCTGGCCCCCTGCTGGCTTGCTGCATCCCTCCTCAGTCCCCAACCCATCCTTCACCTCCTCACACCCCTCGCTTGCTCGCTCATCTCTTCACCCGCCCGCCCCTCACCCCTATGGCACTGACTTCCCCTCTGACAGTTGAGCGCTTGCCCATCCCCTGCCTCTTCCCGCCCAACTATCTGCCACCATTCTCCCAAGTCCCTGCCCCTGCCTCTTCTCCACCTTGTACCCTGAGCACGCTGCATTCCCACTCTTCCCCACTCTCTCCTGGAAAGTGCATAGCGCTGCCAAACAGCAGGAAGCACTGGAGGCGCAGTGCACTGGGGTGAGGAGGACAGGGGAGCTTGGCTGCAATTTTTCCCATTGGTGCTCCAACCCCAGAACACCCATGGAGTCAGTGCCTCTCTCCCACTCACCTCCTGATTTAATAAATGGAGATATACCTATCTCCTAGAACTGGAAGGGACCTTGAAAGGTCATTGAGTGCAGCCCCCTACTTTTCAATAGCAGGACCAAATACTGATTTTTGCCCCAGATCCCTAAGTGGCCCCCTCAAGAATTGAACTCACAACCCTGCATTTAGCAGGCCAATGCTTAAACCATTGAGCTATCCCTCCCCCTTACCTGAATAGAGGAACAAATGGTGTCCTGATCGTACATTGACCGGACGAGGGACAAAGGGTTAAATATCAGGACAGTCCTGATTTTATCAGGACATCTGGTCACCCTATGTTAGCAGGATTTATCTTGTCTATATAAACCCTAACGATTGCTAGTGCAGCTTCTTATAAACTTAACGTAACAGAAATTACTTAAATCGTAACTGCTTTAGCATTGAGATTTAAGAATACCAAATTAAAGAGTGCTTTGTTCTAACAAATGGTAAAAGTGATTTGGTAACAGCTGCAGAAGCTTGTGTTTGTGCCTAAGTTTCACATGCTCCTTTTATTAGACATTATCTCCTGTAGTCTGAACTTTTTGCACAGTTATTGCAAACTCACATGACTTTTCAAAAATGTTGTCTACAGTCTAGAAGAAATATCGAGAAGAGAACTTGCACTGGGAAAGGTCACTTTAGGATGAATTGCCTGTTACTGTTCCATGTTTTTCAAACCAGTAGTAAAGATGCTTTAGTGATAGAAAATTAAATAAAGTAAAATTCCTCCTACGACCCTGCTTTTTCCTAACCAAGCTGTCCTCTGCTTGTTGCTTTTGCCAACACAAATCTTTTCCACAGACTTTAGTATCTAACTGCCACAACAGTAACACTATAGCAGGCCATCTAGCAAAGCTTTGTAGTTGTTAGCAGCGGCTCCAATCATGTGCCTGGGGTGGCAAGCCGCAGGGGGTGCCCTGCCGGCTCCTGCGAGGGTGGCAATCAGGCAGCCTTTGGCGGCTTGTGTGAGGGAGGTCCCTGGTCCCACCGATTTGGTGGCAATTTGGCAGTGGGCACGCCGAAGGTGCAGGACCGGCGGACCTCCCGCAGGCAAGCTGCCAAATCCATGGGACCAGGGCCTCCCTCAGGCACTGTGCTTGAGGCAGCGAAAAAGCTAGAGCCACCCCTGGATGTCAAACAATATTTAATCTTGCATGGACAGCACCAAACTGCCTGGCATAGTCCAGCCAATGTACTTCAATCGTGACCTAAAAGCTTGCCTGTTCCAATCCTAGACGTCACCAGAGAAGAGACTGTCCATTACACCAAACTCTGTGCTAAGGTTTATGATGTGAAAAAGTGTTCATCCTGGACTAAACTGAAACCACTAAATTGATTCTGCATGTGACCCAAGCCAGATTTCAATCAGTTCCCGGTGGTTAAATGCTGCTTCATTGCATGACCCCACCAAAAATGTACAATGTTTTTATTAAAAAGCAGTTAAACCTCAGCTTGAGGGTTCTGGCCAAAATCAGTGCAGAAAGGGAAAATATACATTGAGATAGACTGTGCTCATGTTGTATCCAACCTTACTATAAGCAGAAGTAGTACAAGAAATAGCCTAGAGGGAAAAACAAAATACAAACAAAAAACAAAAAAAATAATCTCTTCTCATTAGAGCTCCATACTAGTTGAAATCTTAGTCGGTTTAAAACATTCAGACAAACATCTAAACTTGGGGTTGTTTATCAGACCAAACCAAAATTCCAACCCATTTGAGATTTTCCCCATCATTGGGCCTGATGCCAACTGTTTCCTGTAATGTGCTAAGAACTTCCAACCCTCACTGGGCCTCCTTCTTCCGATCTCTTACATGAGTTCATTTTGAATTACAGCAGTGAGAAAAGAGAACTAGGTCCACTGACATCAAAAGGATCTGAGGGTGCTCAACGCCTAGCAAGACAGAGCTCACAAACAAGAAGGATTCAGAGTAGCCGCTGTGTTAGTCTGTCATTCTTGATTTTTTATTACACTGCAGGAAGGGCATATTGGACATTTTGGAGAAGGCAAACCAAGGACATAATAGTAACAATACTTTGCATTTTTTTCATCCAAGAATCTTCAAGCATTTTACAAAAGGGAGGTTCCTCCCCTTTATAGATGAGGAAATAGAGGCACAGGGAAGTTAAATGATTTGGCCAAAGTCAAACTATGAATCAGTTACAGTCAGGAATAGAATCTGGGAGCCCTGGGTCTCTGGCTCCTAGTGTAACTGCTAGACTGCTCTGTCGTCCCAAGTTTATCTTAACAGCATTTAATTAAATCCTTAAACTAACAGTAGTTTGGCTAATACAATTTTGAAAAGAATAGTATCTATCAGATTTTATATAGACATGGTACATTTATCTACAATGTATATTGCTCTAGGTACAGCACAAGTATTTTCCAATAAATGCTTCATACAAATGTTTGTTCAACTTGGAAGTGGCGGAAAATATCCTAATCTCTTCTCACATTACCTGTATGGTAAAATAAATAATTATATTTTCCAGGGAAGAAAAATAGTCTTTGCCTGGCAACAGCCAAGAAAACAAACACACAAAGGGGGCATTATATGACTTCTACTAACCATTAACTACTGTGCACAAAGAAAAGAACGTGTACAGAGAATGGAAAAAGCCTTAGGTAAATAGACTGAAAGTAGCAAACACAGACTTAGCTGGAGACTGGACAAAGCATCACCATTCTGTTGACCAAGCAAAGAAAATTGCTTCAGTTTAGACACATCAACAAGGCCAAACATTCAAATAAACCATTATGTAGGGAGGAATGTTTTAAGCAACAGAATGATCCATACAATTATCAGTCACCATCTGAATGATCCATACAATTCACCTCTAGCACCTCCTGATCTCTCCAATTACAACTCCTTTAGGCTTTAGGTCTCAGGCCTGGAGCCATCATCTCTTTCTTGGGGTTGAAGCAAGCTTTTCTCCCACTCTCAGACCAGGTGCTGGGTGACAGATCCCTGTGTATCAACCATGATCACTTTAGAAGGTCTGACTTGGGCTCAGACTCTGCAGTTCCGCTCCCTCCAGGACATAATAGTGGCAATTTGTGATCAAACAGCTTCCTTAAATCCAGTGGCTGTTCTAGGCTTATAGGCAACCTAGACAGCTACCTAAAGTGACAGATTTTTTGATTTTCCCAGGTTCCCTCCATGGACAGTAGGGGATAGGGCTGCCTGGAAGAGAGAGTGTCTGCCAGTTGGGCTCCTAGAAGTAGGAAACGGCCTCCACCAGGGCTGTGGGGAAGCACCCCTGCCCCCTCTGCAGCTGCTCCCCATCCCCAGTCATTTGGCTTCTGGCCACAGCTCAGGCGCTGAGCTGCTCAGGGCTGCTTCTAGTGGCACTGCAAGTGCTACTGGGGCTTTGGCCACAAGCACAATGACCAGCCTGGCTCCACGTTAGTGGCCAACCTGCACCTGCCATGCCACTCCCAGCCCCCGCAGACCCTGGTGCCAAAGTAGGTCCTGACTCCTGCTGCCACCACCACTTTGGATTCGCATAGTGGCCACCCCATGCTATGAGCATGACAGATAGGAGCTCATCCAGAAAGGTGTGTATGTGTGATCTGGGGCAGGGGGTGCAAGCAGGGATGGACTGGTCGGGTTGGGGAGGGGAGAGAGTGCAGGGTGTCAGACAAGGGTGTGGGCTGCCTGGGTCCTGTTGTGGTTGAGCTGAGCAGCTGTATGGGGAGCAGTGGGGCAAGTCCCTACTGCAAACTTCTAAGAGGATAGGACAGGGGTTGCACACTGAAGTTTTGTCCAAGGTGGCAGATTGGCTTGAGTGGCCTCTCCTTAAATCCAAGTGTTATTTAAGAGAAAACATATCTTACAAATAATGAAGCATACTGCACACATAACTAGTTCTTCCCTAAGACTTGGCATTCCCTGCAGCTGGGAGACCCAATTCCTTCAGCATCCTCCACTGAGCCTGTCTGCCCGGACAGCTGTTCATAAGAGAAGACACTCTTCTCCTCCTCAGAGAGGCTTTTTAACTCTTTAGGGTATGTCTGCACGGTACACAAAGGAGTGTTTGTAGCATGGGTAACAACAGCACAACAGAGAAGACATGGCAACATGGGCTTCACATCTTCATTTCCTGTGTGGTGGTCTTTTGATCTTCAGTTGCAGCCTGACATAACAAGATTTGGTGCATATTGGAGACAAAATACAGGATCTCTGAAGCTAACAGCTAGCCTCCATTGACTTTCTAGTGTGTACTTAAGTATCCTTATCTGGGAAGCCATTTGTGACAAAGTTCCTCCTCTACCTTAGTGGGTCCTGCGCTTATTGGCGGATTTGTTCACCTTAGTGATCTTCCCCTCTTGTGAAACGCACAGTCTGGGTCAGCTCCTCCTGTGTCTGATCAGGAGCTGGGAGGTTTGGGGGGAACCCAGGCCCGCCCTCTACTTCGGGTTCCAGCCCAGGGCCCTGTGGATCGCAGCTGTCTATAGTGTCTCCTGTACCAGCTGCATGACAGCTACAGCTCCCTGGGCTACTTCCCCATGGCCTCCTCCAAACACTTTCTCTATCCTCACCACAGGACCTTCCTCCTGGTGTCTGATAACGCTTGTCCTCCTCAATCCTCCAGCAATACACTCTCTCACTCTTAGCTCCTTGCCTTCTTGCTCCCAGCTCCTCACACATACTCCTTGTCCTCTGGCTCCTCTCTGCCTGTCTGGGGTGAGCTCCTTTTTAAACTCAGGTGTTCTGATTAGCCTGCCTTGATTGGCTGCAGGTGTTCTAATTAAAGTAGCTATCTCTACTGCCTTCTAGAAAGATCTTAATTGGGCCCAGGTGCCTTGATTAACCTGGAGCAACTGCCATTTGGTTACCAGGGTCCTATTGGCATCCAGCGGGGGTGGGCGGGCAAAGCCCACCCACTTCTAAAGGGCCTCCCCCCAGCCTAAGGGGAGGACCCACAGGTCTGGGACACCAAGTAATTACGGGGGACAACTAATGAAAAAACAGGATCGGGAGTGAGGTCATAGGGCTAAACGAAGGGAACCTGATGGGGACACTGAGCAGAGAACCCTGGACAACGCCCACTGCTCCTCGAAGGCATCAAGGGAGCCAGTGGACGCTGCCCGGATGCTTGAGCAGACGGAGGAACGGAAATAGGCCCTACAGTCGCAGGAAATCCCGTCGGCCAACCTCCTCTCCCTGGTGTTGTAGATGGCCAGTTTGGCCAGGGCCAAGAGGAGGTTGAGAAGGAGATCCCGCGACTTCGTGGGGCCACGGATGGGGAGTGTGTAGATAAAAAGGTGAGGGGAAAAGTGCAACCAAAAACGCAGGAAAATATTCAGGAGGAGCCGGAACAGGGGCTGCAACCTGGCGCACTCCAAATAAACGTGCGCCAAGGTCTCCTTCTCACCACAGAAAGGGCAGGTGCTAGGGACAGACGTGAACCGCGCCAAGTACACGCCCGTGCTCACGGCTCCGTGAACTCCAGAATTGCCGTCCAGAGGTTGGCCAGGAAACCCGGGGCCGGGACCAGGGTGTTGAGCCGGTACCAGAGCATGGACAGGACCAGTTGATTAAGCACCAGTGCCCTCCCCCGAAGGGAGAGGCACCGGAGTAGTCCTGTCCATTTCCGGAGCCGCTCCGTCACCCTGCCCTGCAAATCCTGCCAGTTCTCCGGCGGAGACGGATGCGTGGCAGAAAGGTAAACGCCAAGATAGAGCAGCGGACCCGCGCTCCACCGGATGGCCTGAAGCGCGGGTGGGAGGGAGCTCGCCTGCCACCCGTCCCCGACCACCAGGCCAGAGCTCTTGACCCAGTTGACCTGGGCGGAGGAGGCCGCCGAGTACACAGCCTGGCAAGCCTCCACCCGCGCCAAGTCGCCCGGGTCCTGGACCACGAGGAGCACATCGTCAGCGTACGCCGACAGGACGAGCCGCAGCCCCAGCTCCCGAAGCACCAACCCCGTCAACCTCTTGCGGAGGAGACAGAGGAAGGGCTCGATCGCCAGAGCGTACAGCTGGCCCGAGAGGGGGCACCCCTGCCGCACTCCCCGCCCGAAGCTGACCGGCTTGGCCGGGGTCCAGTTGAGCCTGACCAGACACTCCGCAGAAGCGTACAGCACCTGGAGAAAACCCACAAACAGGGGTCCGAAGCCGAATGCTCGCAGAGTGCCCAGGAGATACCCGTGATCCATCCGATCGAACGCCTTCTCCTGATCCAGGGACAAGAGGGTTACCAGGGTACTAGGGATTTGTTTAGCCTGGGGCTAACATACCTGTTTCTCAGTACTTTACTGTAGCCATCTGGCCTTGCCCCATCACACATTGTATTGCCTTCCTGTACAGTTCCCATTGAATTCAAGCATTATAGGTGTATAATAAACTAACCCTAATACAAATTACATCAATACAGTCAACATGGGGAAGTCTTTTTACCCAATACAGAATAACCTCACTGATCTGATCACATACAGTGTCCAGATCATTATTGCATATCAGTAATAATAGCTTAATACATAGAAATTCTACAGCATTCATATGATCTTATTATATAGCCACTCCACTTCTGTCATACTATTACAAGCAATTTCTGACACAACATTTGCTACTCACGTACAGTGACACAGCTTTTTCTGGAGAATCAAATAAATTGGAAATTGTGTAATCTTAGAAACGGAAAGAACTAATAGAAAAAACCACAGTCACTGATGTTATGGGAGAAGATTCAGCAAGATCCTTGATGTGCAGAGGATGTGGTCTGAATGAACGACAAGCAGTTTCCAAGAATAAGGACAGCATTGTTGTTTTTATGGGGATAGCATTACTCAGCAAGTCACATACACATTATCAAAATTACAGTATTACAAGATATTTTTAGTCCTGTGGGGTTTTTTTGGCTTAGTTTTTCCTTTCGGTTCTTTAATTTTCCTTCTTTAAGAACAATGGCAGTAGCAGGACTCGTTACAGTTACTGAAAAGCATCTAGCAAGATACTTTTTATACCAGATTTAAGGCAGATAAATTTTTTACCAAATCTATACCATATAATTATATTTAAGTAATATAGTGAATTGGATCCTCTGGGTAGTAACCATAGAAATGGAAACAAATGAGTAGTTGCTTAGCATTGCTTACATTTGAAATATTATTTTAAAAATGGGTTAGGGATTGACCACAAAGCATTTTTTTTTAAAGTTAAGTTTGACAATTTAGAAAGAGAGAGAGAGAAACATGTAGAAAGTGAGGTGTGTAAGGGTTTTGTGCATCCACCAAGAACAAAAAATCACACCTAACAACTTGGACAGAATAGGTGGAAAAGTAACATTAGACAGATTGAAGCCATGGTCATATTTTACCTGGAGATTACAAAATAGCGGACTGCATGGGTCAGGAGATTGGTAATTGGATAAGAACCTTTCATGAGTAAAAATCCATCCCAGATGGATGGTGACTGAAAATTGCTACCATCTGAGAGTTGTTTGTTGACTTATGTGAAATAATAAAACTACTGCTGTATGAAGTCATGCTGTAGCTGAATTTTAACATTGACCAATAACGATATTTGTGATTATCCATATCAGCCTAGATGTGGGTAATCAAATCTTATGCTGCGGGGCATAAAATGATCTCCAGAGGCTTCAGAAAAGAATTTCTTACATCCACACAGCTTTGTACAATTGTTTTGTGTCTTGTGAATGGGTTCACCTTCCTCTGAAGCACTATACATCAGCCATTGCTAGAGGCAGGATATTTAATTTGATGGGTTGATGCCTAATCCAGTATGATAAACTCTTCGCTTCTTATTCTTTTGTCATGGTAAAAAAAAAACACAGATACACAAATGATATAATGTTTTGGTCAATTACTGTAAGTTTTTTATTTATGAAAATAGAAGACAAAAATACACAGCCACCAGCCACACATATGTAGAATAAACATTAAGCAGGAAATTGGTCTTAGTTTAGCAGTTGTTAAGGGACCTATCCTAACTGCATTGACATGGGAGCAGGAGCAGGCCCTAATTTCTCAGGGTACAACTTCTAGTGTACCCTGAGAAAAACACCTTTCAGGATCATGCCCTAAAATCTGTCGGCATTGAGCTGATAATGGAGGCTATGACTGTGATTATGAAAGCACAAAAATTGGCATGAGGCGATGTACTGCTGAAACTACCTTTAACAGTTTTTAAAATCAGCTAGATTTCAAAATTGATGGTGTCTCTTTATCACCATTGGTTAAATGCAGGTCAGGTGGTGACTCTGCTGAAACTAATAGACTTCTATCAGGGCATATTTTGATCACTTCTCTTAAAAGAAACATTGTTAAATTAAAAGTCATACACTGAAAAACAATTATCTTATCAGTGGAAGGCAAAGGGAAGAGGTGGGTTCTAGAACATAAGCCACCATAAGTCACTTTGCCCTACTCACTTTTCTTTTTGTTGCCTGTTTTCCCAACTGTAAAACTGGGATAATACTTACCCACCTTTGTACTGCACTTTAAAGAAAGGTGGTATATTATCTGCTAATATTTTAGGGCCTAATCCTACCCCCATATTACTTTATTTTATAAAGCTCAAATCCACTAAGAAATTTCAGAAAGCTCAATGGGAAATTGTGGGATTTGGAGCTACTTGTGGAAAATCACAGAGAAAGTATTCAAAGAAATTATAGAAAGAAATAAAAGCAAACGATACAAAGTCTAAATTATAGTAATCTCAATAACTAGTTTACTTTTCACCATTTATGCTGAAGTCAATGGAGTTGATTCCACTGGCACCCTTGTAATCTTAAATCACAGAAAAAACATTTCTCTCTCTCTTTTCTCCTGGTTATTATTGCATTTAATAACACTGCTGTGGGTGTTCCTAGCATATTTTCATTCCTTTCTCTGTCATCTTAAATAAATGGATGCTTAAAGACCATTTTAAGTTTCATATTTTATACCATAAAGTAAAAGTTTTAAAGCATCAGCTGAGCACATGCATTTTAAATCATGGGAAGAAAAAGAAAAACATGATTTTGGCAGTGGTATCCTCGACCTTGACATATCTCAGGAAAAAAAAACATCCCTTCTCTCTAAATTACATTCCCATCCTGAAGTATGGCATGTCCTAATGTTACCTTGAATCAGCATTACAGATGGGACTAAGTCAAAGTTGGGATCAGAATCCAGCTCCAGATGGTATTTTCATCCAGTCCAATAAAAAGCTAGGAGTTCAGTCTTAAGTTTCATTGCAGATCCAAACTTCCTCCAAATTCTGGAATGTTAAGATCTGTGGGGGAGAAATAGGTTTCAGCCATACTCTAAGGAGTGTAGACTTTGGGTGATGATAAACAACATTCAACTGTATTCACTAAGGAAAAATATCAGCAATAGAGAATTTTAATTTCATATTTTATATTGTATTATATTTTCCCTCTGTAAAGAGCATATGGAGAACAACTACAATTCCCTATTAGTAAAATACTGGATTAATTTTTTAAACCTGAAGATACAGGATTCAGATATATATTATTCAAGCTGATAATTTATACAGAATAGATCCGTATCAGCCAACTAGAGCTGAGCAAAAATCAGAATTGCCATTGTGTGGGAAATGCCAATATTTCAATATTTGCTTTCCCCAAACTAGAATATCAACATTTGTCACAAAATGAAAAGTTGTGAACAACTTTGATTCAAAAATGGTGATACATTTCTCTTCAGCATTTTCAGTCAAAACAAAACATTCTACTATTCAAACATTTCATTTTGGCTTGTTGAACTGACCTGAAACATTGGCTTTTTGGTCATCTAATAGACTCTTCTTAAAGAACTCCCAAAATTAATTCACATTTTTCCTCTCTGTCAATTTCACTGATAATTTTCCTCAGCTTTGCTAAATTAGCCCTTTCGAAGCACAAAGTATATATATAGAGAAAAGGTATGTCCAGACTACCTGCCATATCAGCGGGTAGCGATCAATTTATTGGGGATCGATATATCGCGTCTCGTCGAGACACAATATATCAATCCCCGAACGTGCTCCCTGTCGACTCCAGAACTCTACCGGAGCGAGCAGCGGTAGCAGAGTCAACGGGGGAGCCATGGCTGTCGATCCCATGCCGTGAGGCCAGGAGGTAAGTCGGAATAAGATACGTCGACTTCAGGTACGATATTCCCATAGCTGAAGTTGCGTATCTTACATCAACATCACCCCCAGTGTAGAAATGTAGACCAGGCCAAAGAGAGAGAGACAGAGAGATAGGATTGCCCACTGTTTGCCCCTGTGTAATGTAATCAGGTCGTGATCACTGGTACCTACGCGACTACCAACTTTCAGTTAAGTGATTAATTCATCTTTATCCATTGTAATGAAGTACATAACAGCGTTATTCATGTGGAGTGCAATACCTTTTGTGTTAGAAAATTCATCTCTAATTTTTACAAGCTCTAATGATGTCTTACTACCGGCTGCCTGAGCTCTCCAGCACGTCTCACACAAATTGAATACAATTTCTCTTTCCACACATCACAGACAGTTGCTTAAGAAGTAACTTATCCTGTTTTCTAGTTGAGTCGGTGGTCTGTTACAGACTCCCATCAGTACCCTCTCCTGGGTTTTGTTAGTTAGGCATTCAAGATCCTGCGGGTCTGAGTTATCAGCAACACTGAAATAGGTAATGACATCTTTAATGCATACCTTTTACCTACGCTATCATTCCTAAACAGATTTTAACATTTCAATCACACAAATTGTGCAGCAGTTTTCAGTGATATCAATGATTTCAAACTTCTTCTCGTCAATGAGAATTTCTAGTTCCTCTTGCTTGTTATGCAGACTCCTAGCATATAAGCAAGTGCAAAATTTCTTCTCTTCACATTCTTTGCCAACCTTGGTTAGGTTTGTTTATGACACATCAAGGTTGAGTAGTATTGTACCACATCTGCCTCCTAAACACCCTTCCTTTCCTGCTCCAATTAGTTTCCAATTCAGAAGATTAGCCCCCTTACCCATCAGATGCAGGCCATCATGTTCAAACAACCCCCCTCTCCCACTGGAATGTAGCCCTTTGTAAAATCCTTGGAGCAGAGATCAATTCCAATCTTTGTGCAACTCCATGGACTTTAATGGAGCCACTCCAGGGATGAATTTGGCGCAAACATTTCATTTTGGAAACATACTCTGACTCCCTCATGAAATAAAAGAACTAATCAGAGGCTGAGAGAATCACTGTTCCTCTTCAAGTCCTTCCTCAAACCTCACTTCTTCCATAATCCATAGACTAAATTGCAGTCTGCTAAGGGCTTGGCAGATGATGGCTGTGATCACTACTACTGTATGGCTGGGAATAGACTGTTTTTTCTTATATTTATTTATACTTCTGTTTCAACTCCCCCGCCTGCACCTGCTTGTTTATCTCATCCAGCTTTTGTCTTGTCTTTCAGAATCTAAGTTTTTGGGGGCACAGACTGTTCATTATATGTCTGTATAGTAACTAGTACAAATATTTAATAATAGTAATAATAATAATAATATAATAAATATTTAATTAATTATTATTCATTGGTAAAAGTCATTGTTATTTTTCAGTGGGCCCATAGTTTTACAAGATGAACCAAACATTCACACATGTAAAGAAACAACAACAAAACAAATGAACAAGGTTGACTTCTATATTCAAGAGTAATTTAAGCCAAGGGAGTGTCTTCTACTGTTCGTTTATCCAGGCTGGTATTTTAAAAAATAAATAAACACAAGCAGGAACAACACAGTCACAACTGGCTGGTTATGTGAACAGCAGGAGTGGTTGTTCCTGAAACGACTTCAGTAAGGGTGATCAGTAACTAGGTATTGTGAAATGATGTTTAAAAAATTGCATGGTTTCTTACTGCATTATTTACAGTCTATGAATAAGTCCCGCCCTGAGGTATGCTTGTATAACTCCCAGATTCAGTCATCCTCTGGCTGAATTGCTGGCTGACCTACAAGATTGTAACTTAGGCTGTGCCTGCCCTACACACCACTGGCAGCGACATGGATGCGTGTAGTTACATGCCAAAGTGAAGAGCAGGAACAGCAGGCTGCATCCGTTCTGCAGCATGTAACTACATGGGTCAGTGAAAGACTCTGGTGGAGGGAGGCAGTGGGGAAAGGTATCGTCAGCTCCCCGCTGCTTGAGCCCTTCTTCACTGCAGTGAGGAAAGGCGCTGGCAGGGAGGAACAGCCTCATCCCCTACCAGAAGTAGTAGGACTCTAAGCTGCTAAAAATAGCACTATAAATGGGGAGGCACAGCTTGGGCGAGTGGTGAGCTGTGTAGGTGTGTACTTGGGTACATACTACACCCTTCAGGCATGTCTTTACTCTAGTACTTGCCTAAGCCATGCCTCACTATCTACACTGCTATTTTTACCAGTGCTAGGGGGCTACCTGCATATGTCCCTGTGTAGAAGCATGCTGTCTAGAGGTGCCCAGAGAGACACAAATGCTAGGAGTGTTTGATCAGAGAATCAGGCAGTGTCTAAAATTCAATGAGTATTTTTATTTAGCATTTTTTAGAGAATGTTGAGTTTGAAATAGAAGCTGTGAGAATATTTACTTGTTGCTGTTTCTCAGTTCATCCAAGTGCTCTGCCCATTGAATTGGAGAAACTAGGTTCTGTGCTGAGACCATTGTAGGTGATTTGGGCCAGGTATGAAACAGACTATTTGTGAAGCTGGTATTGGGCCCTGGGGAAACTGGGCGTGGAGCAGGAAGTGAGTGATTTGCTGAGGGTATACAAAGGCAGATAGCAAGAGGCCAGCTAGCAGTGGAAGTTAGATAGCAACCAAGTGAATCCAGACAATGAGAGAGCTTGATCTGAGTGAAGCTGGGTCCTGAATACTGAACTGATGTAACAAAGACACAATCTAGTAAATATAAACTTTTAAAAAAGTGATTGGGAGACGTGTAAACATGGGACCTCTGAGCACCCTGATGCTAACAAGTTCTAATAAGTGAGGTGACAATCTAAAGAAAGAAACAACTGCTACAAGGAATGGAGGCTAACAGATCCAATCCATTCTGGTGTGGACTATATGCAATACTCAGATAAGATCACAAGGATTATATAAGTATGTACTTTTGAATTGCTAGGAGAATGGCCTAGAGGAAAATGGAGCTGGAATGGTGGTTGAGGTCACTGGCCCAGATGCTACTGTAAATTGATGTAATCCCACTGAAACCAATGGAACCATGGTTGTTTGCACCAGCTGAGGCTCTGATCCTGTGAGAAAGACAAAAACAACCTAATAAGAGGAGAAACCTAGAAAGCAGTAATACTGAAAGAGACTTTGGAATGATAGTGGACAGAAAATTGCATGAGTTTGCAATGCTATAGTCAACAAAATTGGCCGGTATAATTTTGGCCTGCATGTGGAGTCGTCATGTCATGGAGCAGGGATCTAAAAGTCCTTCTCCATACTGCTGAGGTGACTACTACATTGAGTCTGGGGCACCTCATTATAAAATATAGGGAGAGTTAAGGAAGAAAACATGTGAGTGGGCTCGAGAGATTGATTTATGAGGAAAGATTAAAAAGTGAAATATTTATAGCAGGCTGGATTCTTCTTTCAGCTAAACCAGTGAAAATCCAGAATAGCTCCACTGAAGTCAATGGAATTACTCTTGATTGACACTGATGTGAAGATCATATTTTTAGCTCCTTGGTCTTATTATTACTGGGATGGGGTGAGATCATAACAGATATCATTTAAAAGTATAAATAAGGAGGACAAGGCATTATTTTGGGTGGTGGCAGGAGTAATGTGCAGGAATACCTGGCTGAATAGTGGAAGAGAGATCTGTAGGCACGGGAATATTCATCCAAGGAAAGTGATTAAAGTTCAATTACTCGACCTATGTCCAAATTGGTCTGGACAGAGCTCTGGAAGATGCACTGGAGGGAGCATTCTCTGTTTATTAGTGAAGGTGGGAGTGGACCTGGTGACCAAATAGGCCTTTTCCCCTCTGACTTCTATGGGCTGTTCATTGGTGCTTGCGCAAGGAGGGTAGAATACATTGTATTTGTTCTGCCCTTGAGACAAAGGACTCATTCTTGCCTAGTGTTTGTGCACAAAGTGGGGGCTGGGAGTAAAAGGCATAGACTGGCTCTTCATTCTATACAAGCAGCAGGGCAGGGCACTCTATACAGAGCACTTGAGAGCAAGGTTTGGCCAGTCCTGAGATGGAGTCTTTCCATCAACTTCAACCAGGACCGCCGGGGGTGGGGGGGGCAAGACGGGCAATTTGCCCCAGGCCCCGGGCTCCGCAGGGGCCCCCATGAGAGTTTTTCGGGGCCCCTGGAGCGGGGTCCTTCACTCGCTCTGGGGCCCCAGAAAACTCTTGCGGGGCCGGGCCCCTGAGCTTCTTCCGCTCCCGGTCTTCGCTGGCGGGGGAGTCCTTCCGCTCCGGGGCGGAAGGCCCCCCCGCCATCGCATTACCGCCGAAGTGCAGCCCGGTCTTCAGCGGTAGTTTGGCGGCGGGGGGCGCTTCCGTTCCGGGACCCGCCGCCGAAGTGCCCCGAAGACCCGCGGTGGGGGTCCCCCGCCACCGAATTAGCGGTAATCAGCGGTAATTCGCCCGCGGGTCTTCAGGGCACTTCGGCAGCGGGTCCCGGAATGGAAGGGCCCCCCGCCGCCGAACAGGGCCGGCTCTAGACATTTCGCCGCGCGGGGGGCCGCCTGCCGCTTGCAGGTCCCACGCTCCGGTGGACCTCCCGCAGGCCTGGCTGCGGAGGGACCGCTGGTCCCGCGGTGCCTGCGGATGCTCCACCGGAGCCGCCTGCCGCCGATGGCCCCAGGCCCCCGGAATCCTCTGGGTGGCCCTGACTTCAACAGACTTTGGATCTGACCTTCAATTCTCAAGGGGCTTGGTCTGTGAGCTACAGGGCATGCACAACTCCATCTTGCTAATTAGAAGACTTGCAAATGAGGAATGGGCACATTGCACCTTCTCAGAAGAGCAGCAAAGTTGCCCTGTGCAATCCTGTACCAGAAGAAGCGTGGTAGCCAGTGACACATTGGTCTGTGGACTGCTCCCTATCACTGCACTGGTTCCAGCAGCGTTTGGCCTAGAGTACTTCAGATACAGTGACATGCTCTCCCCAACTCTATTTATTTTTAACTAGCCTTTTCCTAGGTTTTTTCCACTTTATCCTTTAATTTTTTGTTTTTAGTGAATTTACAGTAGCTCTTGTGAAAAGGGCTAGACAAGAGTTCTCTCTTTATCCACAGGACAGTAACAGCGTGAGCAATAGCAGTGAGCTTCCTTACTCTATCCCACAAGCATGCTTCAAGCCTGATGGAACCATCCTGAGGGATGAGTCAGTCTCTACCACCCATTCATCTCTGGGCCTACTGTGTGGGGTTGGGGGGAGTGGAGGTGTAGGTGATGAAAAGATCCAGGAAAACACAAAAGTGAAGAATTAAGTTATTGGCAAAGAGAGCTTGGAACTCAGTGGAGGGGAAAGGGTTTGTTCTATCATCTCTCTTCCTGATGCTGCTCCCCTGTCAGAGTATTAAACAAAATAATGATTCTTCACATCCCTGAATGCAAGTGGTGTAGTCATTTGTATGAGTCAAGGGGTAGGAGGATACATTTCCTTGTCTAACAGTCTATTTGATTCCCAGGCTTGCTGTGATTCTGCTGTGAGTGTGAGCTACTCTAACACTGAGTACCTGCAATATTGCACCTGATAATCTCATGTACAACGCCCATTGCAGTATTTAGCATAACAGCCCATACACTGCATACTTAGGTTTGGCAAAACTTGATTTGTTTTAAAAATGGGGATGGATAATATTTAAGTATTTTTTGATTAATGTTTTACATTTTGACAGTTGCAGGAAGTTATGGTGGGAGTCAAACAATTATATAATGACAGTAGATGTTGAGATTCAAGAGCTTTATAACAGTGAAAACACAAAGTATCAACATTACATGCAAAATATACAAAGTAAATATACTTATATCAAACTGAAGTTCTCCAGCAGCATTTTTCTCACTTTGCCTATCTGTACATTGATCATCATCGATTGAAATATTTTTTCATCTGTACGTGTGTGAATGGAGAAATCAACATTTACTGACCTTTGCCAATAAAAATCACATCCTTCCAACCATATAGAAACACACTGTAAGTATAGTTTTAATTAACCGAGTCCCTTGTCTTTTCTCTACCCCTTAAAATTACAACCCAATCTCATCCAATCATTCTCAATATTAACAAGAACTATGTAATAATTTGTTAGGCCATAAGCAGAAACGGGTGAATAAATCAAGATACTTTTCACGAATGTTCAGTTAAATCTGTGAATGAATTCACTTTGGCCATGTTTGCATCCCTCTTGAGTTGGTGTTCCAGGAACACATGAGTAATTCAGTTTGCTCACACCAAATCCTTCTGGAGCATGAATTTTGATGCAATTGCAAGTATTCATGCCTGTGAAAGCAACACTCAATACTAGTGGTCAGGTCAGGATGTGGTAGGTTTTTCTCCCAGGCACTCCCCTTTCTCACTATAGAGCTGCTGTGTGGGGGTCTGTCCTTTTAGCAATTCAGCCCTGTAGCCATGTCAAACATTTGAGTCCATCCCTTTTGGGGTAGACATAAAAAGTCCAATGATATGGAAATCTTGAGAATTCAGTAAGGGCTTCCCCCTTAGGTTGGGGACTTAGGCTCTGACCTCTTGCACATCCAAGATTTCCCCCAGTTAGGTTCCCGACCAAGGGATAGACTTCTGTCATAGTTCCCTCCTTTAGAGATTAGCAGGGGAGCCCAGGCCCACCCTCTCCACTGGGCTCCAATCCAGGGCCCAATAGTAGGCAGTTAAGACGTGTACCTTGGGTGCTATGTACCTGCCTCTCTGGATCACGTCCTACCACTGTCCCCTCTTCCCACAGGGAAAAAATACAGAAACAAACACAAAATTAAAGTTGTCACTAGTCCCTCCTTTGCAGGCTTGGGCAGATCAATATCTCCAAGCCTCAGGGAGCAAGAGCTCCTGGGATGCTCCTTCCCAAGAGCTCAGAGCAAGGTTTGCTCCCTTCCACTGTCTGTCATCTCCCTCTGAGCTGTTCTACTTCCTTTTTTAAGCTCCACTTCCTGCTTGTGCAGGCTTTATAGTGCAGCAGGGCCAACTGAGCTCACAGCTGCTCCTTAACCCCTTCTTCTCCAGGGTAGGGTTTCTACACATCATGACAGTGCCATAACAGTTTGTGCATTCATATAGTTAGGGAACAAACAATAATACATGATTTATCTGGCCAACTACAAATGCACAACTCAAATTCAGAATATTCATGATCAATCCACAGAATAAAAAAATCAAAAATTTGAAAAATTTAAACAAAAAAGTTTGAGGAAATTTTTACAGGAAAAGTCAATGAGCAGAAAAAGGCTCAGTTCAAGTAAATTGTTCACTGTAAATTACTCAATCAGCTCTAGTTGTAGTTGAAAATATTTGACTCTACATTTTTAAAAATGTCTTTTTACAGACTGTCAATGCCTATGTAACCACTACTATAGAGCCTTCAGCGTGACTCCTTAAAAAACTGGATTATACCATTGTGACATTCCCCTGGTGTTATCTGGACCAGTGATCTGCTAGGTCACTCCAATTCTTGACTCTGGGAGCCAGTCTTACCCTGCTCTGCTGTGAGGACCCCCACTCCTGGGCTGTTCACGCACAGCTTCTGGCATGTAAGCTGCTCCTTGGATTGTGCAACAGAATGACACTAGCCAATATCTCTGCTCCCAGACACAACCCTAGGAACCTCTGTCATGCAGTGTCCAGTTATGCCTGTGGGACACTGCAAGCTTATATGAGTTTGTCAGTTTAACAAAGAAATTGATATGCACCAGGCTTCTTTTCCCAAAGGGAGTCTCTGATACGCTTGAAACCAAACACACTGCTTCAAGTAGAATAAACAAACAAATGTATTAACTACAAAGATAGATTTTAAGTGATTATAAGTCAAAGCACAACAAGTTAGATTTGGTCAAACAAAATAAAAGCAAAATGCATTCTAAGCTGACCTTAACACTTTCAGTGCCCTTACAAACTTATATGCTTCTCACCACAGGCTGGCTGGTTGCGTTTCAGCCAGGTTCTTCCCTTTGATCAGTGCTTCAGTCACTTGGTGGTAGTGTCTGTAGATTGAGGTGGAAGAGAGAGGAAGAGCATGGCAAACGTCTCTCCCTTTTATCATGTCCTTTCTTCCCTCTTGGCTTTGCCCCATCCCTCCCTCAGAGTCAGGTGAGCATTACCTCACCGTAGTACCAAACTGATCAAAGGAAGCGGGGGTGACTCACTCGAGAGTCCAACAGAGCCTTTATTGCTGCCTAGGCTAGTATCTTTTCTTCCTGTGAGGCTGAGCTGGGTTTGTCCCATTCATGCCCTGATGAGGTGTGAACTGCTCCTCTGCTCTTGGAGAGTTTTTGCCTGGGCTTGTTTTAAGCCATGAGGACACATTTTCAGCCTCATAACTATATACATGAAATTACAACCTATAACATTACTATAACAGCAATTACTATAACATTACTGTAACAGTGCTCAGTGCATCATGAGCCTTCCAAAGACACCTGACATGACAAACTTTGCATTGGATACCACACAATCATTTTATAAGGATGAACATGGGGGTCTAGGGTGTTCCCCCGAGGTACAGAGCGTCATAACCATTTAACAGAGATGGGACTAAATCCAAAACCACAAGTCCAAACACCCACAAACTTTGCTAAAGTTCTAATTTGGATCTGAATGCCTGTACTTTATTTCAATGAGCTGAACCAAACATTCCTGAGCTTAAAACTTTGAATCTGGATCTGAACTTTGCAGCTCTAGACTATCTCTACTATAAATCCTAACTAAACCATAGTCCCATATTTCATTGATTTAGAAATCTAAAGATTCTGACTGTAATAATCAATGTTTGATATGTTCTTTCCATGGCAGTGAAGAGGTCCAAAATGAGAAGAGAAAAGTATTTAACTTTTTCACTGTTCAGAGATTTATTAGTACTAGAAAAGGCAGGGGAAGATTGTTAAACTCTTGTCTGTACCCTGCTTCTCCATGTTCAATGACTTTCCACCCAGAGAGTGTGTTTTCCAGTCCTATATATAATTTTCTTTGGCTTGTGGCATCATTTTCTTGGGACATTATATTTACCTTACTCTGCATCTTTGTGTTGGTTCCCTCCCCGCACAACTGAAGAATTAAATGATAAATTACTGCTACTACAACTCTATATGAAATGTCCAGAGGAAAAGAATATTATATGCCCATTAAAAAAAAATCCTAATGTTTCTTTTGTTTTAAGTTTTACAATTGCTAGAATGTTTCTGATTAGGTCTGCTTAGCCAAAGAGATTTTAGTGTGTTTCTTTTACTATTAGAATAGTGACCAGAAATGAAGTGATCACCTTTCTGAACTCCCACTGTCTGTCTCATAAGTACAAATAAATTTAACAAAGATAACAGACAACTATATACCAGAAACTCACAGATCGCCACACATACCTTTATAGATCCAATAACCACCTCAAACACACCAAGAAATCTGTTATCTACAGCCAGGCACTCAGATACCACAGAATATTCTCCGAGGAGAAACTTTGGGATATACATCTTGCCACACTCAAAACTGCCCTCACCAAATAAGGACATTCCGCCAGAGAAGTAGATCTTGTCATGGAACAGACCACCCAAATACTCGAAGAGGGCCTGCTTCAATACAGAAATAAAGCCCCCTCCAACTGCACACCCCTAGTTGTCACCCAGTTGTTCACCTCATAGTGGAACCCATGCAAGGTATTGTCAAACAACTACAGCCTATACTTGATGGGGACCCCATCCTGAAAGAAATCTTTCCTGAACCCCACTTCTGGCCTTCATACAACTCCCTCCCCCAATCTCTCCAAGCTCATCATCAAAAGCAAGCTTCCCACAGACCAGGCCACACCAATTCAAAGCAGCACCAGAACAACAGATGCAAAACCTGCAAACGTATCTCCACTGTTAAAATGATCAAAAAAACCCCACAACACATCTTTCAAGATCCATGGGTCCTGTACATCCTATCACAACATGTAGTGTACTTCATCCAGTGCCCTAAATACCCCAACAACAACAATGTGGGTGAAATCAGACAATCAGTATGCTCTCGAATGAACTCACCCAGGAAAATAATAAAAAACAAAAACACTCTATCATCTGTGAGTGAACACTTTTCACAGATAAATCACTTTATATCTGGCCTCCCAATCCTCTTTTTCAAAGGAAATCGTCATAACAGTTTCAAAAGATGAGCCTCGGAGCTTAAATTCATAACTTTGCTAGACTCTAAAAATCGTGGACTAAATAGAGACAGTCGATTTATGGCTTTTTACAACAATCTATAACCCACTAGCAACGTTCTCCCAGCTGCCTTTCCTTCTTATGATTGGAGGTGTGTTAACAGGCCACTTCACTTTGAATGGTTTCTTGAAATATGTGTTAACTACTTATGCTAAACCATCTGTTCCACCTTTGATTTAGGCCCTGTCTATACTGGCAAGTTTCTGCACAGTAAAGCAGCTTTCTGTGCTGTAACTCCTGAGGTGTACACACTGCCAAGCCACTTAGTTGCAGAAACTGCACAGTTGTAGCGCTTAAAAAAAAAACAACCAACGAGAGGCGTAGAGCTTTCTGCACCAGGGCTACAGTGCTCCAGTGCCAGTGTAGACACCGTGGTGATTACAATGCTGCAATTGGCCTCTGGGAGGTGTCCCACAATGCCTGTTTTCACCTTTCTGGTCATCGGTTTGAACTCTACTGCCATGCCATAAGGTGAACAACTGTCATCCCCACCCCGTAAATCATTTGAAAGTCCCCTTCCTGTTTACTTGGTGACGCGTGCAGTGGTCTCAGCGCATCTTTCCAGGTGGCCATGCCTGCTCTACACACCAGGCGATCCCCCATTTGAAGTAATGCTGAGCTTCTGGACCTCATCAGCACTTAGGGAGAGGAGGCTGTCTAGTCCCAGCTGCCCTCCAGCCATAGGAATTATGATACCGATGGACAGATTTCATGACCATGACTGGGACACATTGCAGTGCAGGGTCAAAGTGAAGGAGCTGTGGAAGGCAAACTGCTGCTCCAGTGCTGTGCCCATGAGCTGCCGGTTCTACAAAGAGCTGGACACGATACTCAGTGGTGACTCCACTTCCACTGTGAAGACCATTGTGGATACTTTGGTGGCTCATATGCCAGTTGAGAGTGGACCGAGCCAGCAGGAGGAAATCTTGGATGAGGATATGGAGGGAGAGGGGGATCCAGAGGCAGAGGATGACTCAGAAGCCAGAGATGCATGCAGCCAGGAGCTCTTTTCTACCCTGGAGGAGGCTAGTCAGTCACAGCTGTCGGAGACTGGAGAAGTACAAACGGGAGAGGAGGCCCCTGATAAGTGGATCTGACTTTGGGAATCGCTGAAACGAGTTGTTGGGGGCAGGAAGGTTGCAGAAAGCAGGCTTGTGTCCCAAGCATGCTTAGTCTGAGCAACAGAATACGGTGTCGATTGACTCTCAGAGATCTCCAGGAAACTCTTGTGGAGATACTGGGCAATCCACTGATGCAAGTTCTTCAGCAGAGCTGCTTTGTTGAACTGCACCTTGCTGCTTTCAAGTTGCCCCGTGTATGGCTTCATGAGCCATGGCATTAAGGGGTAGGCGGGGTGTCCCAGGATCACAATGGGCATTTTGACTTCCCCTACGGTGATCTTCTGATCAGTGAAGAAAGTCCCTGCTTGAAGCTTCCTGAACGGGCCAGTGTTCCGAAAGATGCATGTGTCATGCACCTTTCCAGACCAGCCTGCGTTAATGTCTGTGAAATGACCCTGGTGATCCACAAGCACCTGGAGAACCATTGAGAAATACCCCTTGTAATTAATGTAATTGGTGGCTAGGTGGTCTGGTGCCAGAACTGGAATATGTGTGCCATTTATCGCCCCTCCGCAATTAGGGAAGCCCATTTGTGCAAAGCCATCTACAATGTCCTGCACATTGCCCAGAGTCACAGTTTTTCAGAACAGCATGCGATTAATTGCCCTGCACACTTCCATCAACACAAGTCCAATGGTCAGCTTTCCCACTCCGAACCGGTTAGCGACCGATTGGTAGCAGTCTGGAGTAGCCAGTTTCCACAGTGTGATCACCATGCGCTTCTTCAGTGACAGGGCAGCTCTCATTCTCATGTCCTTGCACTGCAGGGCTGGGGCGAGCTCATCACACAATCCCATGAATGTGGCTTTCCTCAGTCGAAAATTCTGCAGCCACTGCTTGTCTTTCCAGACATGCATGACAATGTGATCCCACCTCTCAGTGCTTGTTTTCCGAGCCCAAAAGCGGCTTCCACTGTGGTCAACACCTCCGTGAATGCCAAGCAATTTCATGTCATAGCTACTATGCATGGCGAGATCAGTGTCACACTCCTCTTGCCTTTGTAGTTTAAGGAATAATGCCACTGCCACTCGTGACGTGTTAGTCAGAGCAAGCAGCATACTGGGCAACAATTCAGGATCCATTCCTACAGCCCAAAGAGGCAGAGTGCGCAGTATACAAACTGTTGAAATATGGTGCCCAATGTGGACAGGAGCATAGGGATTTCTGGGATGCGAAGCAATGCATCACGGGTCTTTGGGACAGGACCCGGGATGCCCTGCGGCCCCCTCTGCCTTCCTACAAGTCTGAGTGGCAGAAGAGAAAAAGGTGCTCTGTGGGATAGCTGCCCAGAGTGCACCGTTCCGAATACTGCTGCAAGTGCCGCAAGTGTGAACATGCTATTGCACAGGCAGCTGACTGTGTGAACACACAACAGTGGGTTCCCTTCAGTGCTCTCTGAGCAGAGCTGTAACTACCAGCACTGTAACTTGGCCAGTGTAGACATGCCCTTAGCTGTGACACTGTACGTTTCTCAGATGTGAAGAGCTCTGTGTAAGCTCAAAAGCTTTTCTCTCTCACCAACAGAAGTTGGTCCAACAAAAGATATTATCTCACCCACCTTGTCTCTCTAAAGTTAACACGAAACAGTTTCTGAGATTTATCAGATGACTCCACCCATCTATTTTTCAAAATTCTGATTGATGATTTCAAGCTTTAGGATCTCTGTCCTGCTCTGATACAAGGCACATTATTTCCACAGAGTTCAGTTCTCCTCCTTTTGGACTATCTAGAATGAGCTTGTCTATTGCAAACCTCCTCATATGCCTCTAAGCGATAAGCCTCTCATGGATCAGTAAGTGGTTAAAACAGGAAACAAAGGGTAAGAATAAATGGTCAGTTTTCAGAATGGAGAGAAGTAAACAGTGGTATCCCCCAGGGATCTGTACTGGGACTAGTGCTATTCAATTTATTCATACATAATCTGGAAAAAGGGGTAAACAATAAGGTGGCAAAATTTGCAGATGATATAAAATTACTCAAGATAGTTAAGTCCAAAGCAGACTGTGAAGAGTTACAAAGGGATTTCACAAAACTGGGTGACTGGACAACAAAATGGCAGATGAAATTCCATGTTGATAATGCAAAGTAATGCACACTGCAAAACATAATCCCAACCAATGTTCCCTATAATTTTTTCCATCTATGTGCAGAATGAATTTTGTTATGTGCACCAAAATTGAGGTAATGTGTGGATGTGCACCACCGGTAGAAACAAAAAGCCTAGATATATTATATATTTTTAAAAAGTTCCCATAGGGATAATTACTCCAGCCAGGATAGGTTAGGCATTTTAGAACTCACTACTCAAGGAATTAAATTTAAGCATCAGAAAGAAGTAAAATTATGAAATGCATAGACCAGTCAAAAAACTAAAATAACAGCACTTTTATAGAATAAAATTACAGAGAATATATGTGCATTTCAGGAAGCACCAAGAAGTAGCAAAAAGAACAATAACACAAGTATGTGTTGGGAGGTGAGTGTGAATGAGACTGTGTGTGTGTGAGAGAGAGAACGTATGAGAGACATAGAGACAGAGTGTGTGTGGGCTGGCTGCTGGGGAAGTCTATGAGACACTGTGAGCTGTCTCTTTAAGCACAGCGGCTTGTTCAGGCTTGTTCAGACTGCAGCAGCTGCCAGTAATTCTGTCCTGATCCTGAGCCCTGTCCCCTTTCTCAGGACCGGCGCTAGGGGTTTGAGCGCCCTAGGCACACGGCAATTTCGCTGCCCCACGTGCTGGTCCCGCAGCTCCGGTGGAGCTGCCGCAGTGGTGCCTGCGGAGGGTCCGGTGCTCCGCGGCTCCAGAGGAGCTGCCGCAGTCATGCCTGCGGGCGGTCCACTGGAGCCGCGCAAGGAGCCGACCGTCCGCAGGCACGACTGCGGCAGCTCCACCGGAGCCACCTGCCGCCCCCTCCGGTAAAACAGCGCCCACCAATTATTCTGGCGCCCTAGGCGATTGCCTAGGCTGCCTAAATGGTAGCGCCGGCCCTGCCCTTTCCCCCACTCTGAGGAGATGTAGTACATGGTCTGGGGGGAGGAGAACATTCTGACATCAGTGCCTCCCTGTCCCCTCCGCTCTGCACAGCATGCAGGAGGGTCCCAGGAGCTGCTGGCCAGGGTCTCCAAGGCAGAGGACAGGAGCAACACAGCAGCACAGCAGGAGAGGGGCATCTGAACACACATCACTGGATGTGCATGTCTCTGCTAATCAAGTGGGCAGCACTTCATTGACTCTTGTGCGGCCACACAGCTTATAGGGAACACAGATCCCAACTACACATACAAAATGATGGGAGCTAAATCAGCTATCACTCAAGAAAGAGATCTTGGAGCCATTGTGGATAGTTCTCTGAAAACATCCGCTCAATGTGCAACGGCAGTCAAAAAAGCGAACAGAATGTTAGGAACCATTAAGAAAGGGATAGATAATAAGACTGAAAATATCATAACACCACTATATAAATCTATAGTACATCCACACGTAGGATACTGTGTGCAGTTCTGGTTATCCATCTCAAAAAAGATATATTAGAATTGGAAAAGATACAAAGAAAGGCAACAAAAATGATTAAGGAGATGGTAGTTTCCATATGAGGAGAGATTAAAATGACGAGGATGTTTCAGCTTGGAAAAGAGACGATTAAGAGGGGATATGATAGAGGTCTATAAAATTGTGACTGGCTGGAGAAAGTGAGTAAGGATGTGTTATTTACTTTTTCACATAACACAAAGACCAGGGGTCATCCAATGAAATTAATAGGCAGCAGGGTAAAACAAACAAAATGCACAGCAAACCTGTGGAACTGTTGCCAGGGGATGTTGTGAAGGCCAAAACTGTAACAGGGTTCAAAAAAGAATTTGATAAATTCAGGAAGGATAGGTCCATCAATGGCTATTAGCCAAGATGGTCAGGGCTGCAACCCCATGCTCTGGGTGTCCCTGGCCTGTGATTGCCAGAAGGTGGGAGTGAATGACATGGGGTGGATCACCCAATGATTGTCTGTCCTGTTCATTCCCTCTGAAGCACCTGGCATTGGCCACTGTCAGAAGACAGGATACTAGGCTAGATGGGCCATTGATCTGCCCCAGTATGGCCGTTACTATGTTCTAACTTGGAGCTTCAGCTTTAGCTATTCTAGTTCCTAAATTCCATCTAACATTCCAATTGGAATCATTCCTCTGACTTAGGCTTCCACTATAGGATGTTTGTTTGTTAATCAAGACTTTAATTGGGGTGTGTTGCAGATCAGGAAAAGAAAAAGCTTTGAAGTGGGTCAGGATTAAAAAAACTATGACCTTGCTTGCTGAAAGGAAGGAGTATACATTACATGTAGAGCTTTCTAAGCTGTGAAGATTTGTGACAGACAGCATTGTCAGGCAATGGCAGACCCAACACTTCCTTCAGACTACCTTAAACACAGATAATACTTCTGGAACACGGGAGCATGTAGGTTAAAAACATGCAGCAATAGGACAGACTAGTAATGTATTAATGTGCAAAATATATTAACATAACATCATACGAACTGTAGCATAAAGAAAACAAAGACTGTCCAGACTGTCACATGCCTTTTATTACTTTAACCAGAGGTTCTGGGGGACGCCACAATAAGAAGCATAAAATACAGAGTGTCAACACAGATAAAAATATGTTAAGCCACATCCCACAAACCTGAACTTCTGCCAGTTAACATCCCACATATGATACACATAGTTAAACAGCTGTTGACTTAATATTTACTTTGGACCCTGTCACCAGTGTACTTCACACACAATTGTATAACTTTAGTCAAAAATAATGCAGGCTGTGAGTGTTAGTGCCCCTTTGGGGATTGGAACCGGGTCTGCTACAGATAATCAAATGCAAATACACTGCTTGCAACCCCGAGACTGAGTTTTTGTGAGAGTGGAAATTGCATTATTCCGGGAAAAACTGACATGCATCATTATGGGGTTTTTCTACTGTTGGACAATAAAACAAAACAGGAAATTGTCTTCTTTCACACTTCATCCGTGGGCACCAGCACATGAAATTGAAACTTCTCTGCTTTATAGCTGATTCCTAGGGGAAAACAAATTCATAGTTAAATGTATTTAGATTACATTTCAAATGAAAATCCTTTTGAGAAAGATGCATATTCTTCTGGCATAAAAAAAACTTATGGGAATGTTCTTTCTGCATATTATTTGCTATAATTATCTGACTCCATGATAGATCCTGCACAGATTAACGTAATACAAACAATTCTCAGCATTGATATAGCATTTTTCATCCAAAGATCTTAAAGAACTGTACAAGAGTGGATGAGCTCTTGTCACCATTTTGCAGATGGAGATATAGAAGTTCAAAATAGTGAAGTGATTTTTCTGGGGCCACCAGCTAGTAAGTCAATGGCAGAGCTGAGAGAGAATCTAAGGCTCAGACTCTCATGGCCCCATACACAGCCCCACTGCTTTGCGCAAATCATTCCTGCAGTAATAGGCTGAGCAAATGAGAATTTATGGGACTGCAGAGAGATCAGGGTGTATATGCAGTGAAAGATGCAAATTACTAGTACGCTCCATGACAGCAGTCTGCTTGGGAATAACACTTCCAGCACTACAAGACAAAGCCACTAATAACCAGCAGAGTGACATGTCTGCAGGTTCAGAGGGAAGCCAGAAATGGATTAGAACTGTAGTCTGCTCTTAACCGACTGGCTTTTCTAGTACAGCTGTGTTCATATACCAAAGCTGGATTTTAGCTCACTGTTTGCTGAGGCATGTTATTTTATCAGCTTGATTACTTCTGGCTATATGGCATGCTATGTTAATAAAACAGTCTGTAGAGTAATGTGTTTGATAGGTCACTGGATGAGGATAGACTAAATCACAAGGTTTGCATAGTTTAGTCCATGGTTGCTAATTCCTTCCTTCTGATCCAATAAATCCATATCTGGTAGTGACCAGGAAGGATCAAGGGAATTCCCAGTCATATCATAGAATCATAGAATCATAGACTATTAGGGTTGGAAGGGACCTCAGGAGGTCATCTAGTCCAACCCCCGGCTCCAAGCAGGACCAATCCCCAGATATGTATATCCTTTGGGTTTTATAAACTTTCTTAAACTGTTCGTGTTAGCAGTTGCCTACTGTTGTGCAAAATGTATTACGTGAACAGGAACTGAGTTGTATTTTACTGCAAAAATTGCCTTGCAAAACTGTCACTGCACACTATGCTTATGCTTTTTAGTCATTAGAAAGAAAAGCAACATCCTGTTGTCCAAAAATACATCTTTCCCTTGTAAAACATGCAATGATTACTACATACTGGTGTTTCCTCAGCAGCCACACAAACAACTGAAAGATATAGATATTTTTACTCTCCAAATTTTTTGTATCATACGTAATAGTGTCATTCCTTTACACACTGTGACTAATAAGAGAAATGTAATAGTTTTGTGCTATACAACTGCTTCTTAGAAAGAAGAGAACATTTTCTTTTATCTAGTAGAATTATATTTTCTTTTTGTTGCATGAACATTAACATAGCCAGTAACTTCAGTGATACTGGAACAGTGTAAACAGCCCTGTTCCATTGTTTAATCA
This sequence comes from Gopherus flavomarginatus, assembly GCF_025201925.1. Lineage (NCBI taxonomy): Eukaryota > Metazoa > Chordata > Testudines > Testudinidae > Gopherus > Gopherus flavomarginatus. The sequence goes on along the minus strand of NC_066623.1, from coordinate 81,581,334 downwards.
TAATAGTAATGACCCGATATATAAAACACATGGACATTGTGCAACTGATAATAATAAATCAAATAATAATAATTCTTAGCTCTTATGTACACATCTTTTCTTCTCGAGATTTAAGTTGTATTTCAAAGGGGATAAGTATCATTATCCTCATTTTCCATAATACCACAAAAGTGTTAAATAAAATTACTTATAAATACAAAAAATACCGATATGAATGAACATGAAACTTTCAAGTTTTTTGAGATAAGCCACAGCATGATTCAGTAATAACCATAATGACCACAATATTCACAAGTGAATTATTATTGCAGTAGCAGTGTTAGCATTTGAAAACTTGCCTCAGAGAAATACAGTTCCTAAATCTCAGATTAAAAATAAAACAATTTTAGTGACAATACCATACAAATAGTACATTTTAATTTTACTTCTATAATAGGAAATCTGATTTTTTCTTTCATGTTTCAACTGACCTTTTAACAGACATTGAAAGCTATATAAAAGTTATATTTGAAATTACATGAGTGATATTCTTACAAGTACTTTGTTAGTATTTGGAGTACACCTGGACAACTGAACAGAATCATTAAGCAAGAACCCACGTGGCCACTAAAGTGAAACTGTAGGTCTTCCTCTTCTGCCACCCAGTGGCAATAACCATCTGAACCTGATATATATAACTGAGGATAAGCAACTTTCACCATTAGGTGTGTGACATTTAAATGTAGCAATGCTGACAATATTATTTGACAATAGAGATTATATCAGTTAAGATATGGAAAAGACCTATTATATCCTAGACCCCATCCGTCTGCAAGAGTAGCACATAGGGTCAGAGTAGCCCTTATCCTTAAGTGTTGGGACTACTATAATGAGATTAATCCTCTGAGTAAGAACGACACATATGACTAAGAGCTGGCAGTAGTAGTCCATAGTTTTCTGACAGGGAACATATCAGAGTCCCACCCTGCAAGTCCTTGCTCATGTGAGAAGACACATTGAAGTCTCCTGTGGATAGAACTACTCATGTGAGTGAGAGCTTGTAGTTTTGGGCCTTTGCACTGATTCAGCAGAATTTTGAACAAACAAAATTAACATTTTAAAAAATAACTAATTCCCTCACACTCCACCCCACTGCCATTCTGTTAATTCCACAGTTACATTCCTTTTCCTTTCACAAATCTTGTGAGTAATTAAGGAGCAAGACAGTATTTTCTCTTTTGTTTTAAATACAGCGAGGCATAATTTATGAGACATCCTGACTGTTATATGAAAAACATTTCTATAGAAAGGTTTGGCAAGGTAAATCCATAGTAGATTAGGCAACAAGTCAGATAAATAGATCAGAGGTTCTCATATTTCTTTGCACCATGACCCACTTCTGACAACAAAAATTACTGCATGACCCCAGGAGGGGAAACTGAAGTCCGAGCCCCACCAACCTGGGCAGGAGCAAAGCCCGAAGCCCAAAGGCTTCAGCTTCAGCAGGGCTGGCTCAGGCTTTTTTGCCACCCCAAGCGGTGAAGGAGGGAAAAAAAAGCCTTGTTCGGCAGCACTTTGGTGGCAGCTCAACCATGCTGCTTCATTCCTCAGTGGCAATTCGGCAGCGGGTCCGAGAGGGACTGAGGGACCTGCCACTGAATTGCCACTGAAGACCCAGGCGTGCCGCCCCTTCCCATTTGCCTCCCCAAGCACCTGCTTCATTTGCTGATGCCTGGAGCCGGCCCTGAGCTTCAGGAAGGGGGCCTGTTACCTGAGGCCTACCACCCAGGGCTGATGCCCTTGGCCTTTGGGTCAGCCCCAGGCAGTAGGGCTCAGGCTTCAGCTTTGAACCTGCACAGTGGAGTTCAGGCTCCAGCTTTGACCCCCAGCAAGTCTAATGCCAGCTCTGGTGACCCCATTAAAACAGGGTTGTGACCCAGTTTGAGGTCCCGACCCACAGTTTGAGAACTGCTCAAAAAGATTATCTATTAGCCATGAACCAGTTCATACTGAGGAGCCACTTGCAAATGTTGATCAAACATCTTGATTCATCACTATTTTTAAAGCAACTTGCCACTTCCTTGTAAAGGGAGCATATCATCACTGAACAAATATAATGTTACATTTACTTCCACTAATAACAAGTGATTCAACAGAATGTCATATATGATGTTCTATTTTCAAGCACTAAAAAGTTTATGCCTGTGATTTCCTCTAACCTCCACTTCAATGAGATTTTGGATCTACTTCTTGTATTTTACATTCATTTGCATAAGTGATACAGAAAAACAAAAACAAAAACTACAAACTACAAACTAAAAGCTGTATCCTGCATTGAGGTACTGCTCTCATTAGTAACTGTTGGAGGCTCAAGCCCACACTGTAGTTTGACTTGCAATACTGATATAATAAAATCTATAACACATAAAAGGAATGCCTTGCACAAGGTTTTCCCATCTCCGTTTATTTGATGGGATGGGATTTTCAAATATGAGGAAAACAATTTGGGTTTCATTCGTCTGTCACTTACCCAGTGTAAACCTGGAGTAACTTCATTAAAGTCAATGGAGTTACACTAGTGTAAAACCAGCATAAGCAAAGACAGATGCAGGCCCATTATGATTTAATATGCACTTTCATTTATTTAAAGAACATTTTGTTAGCTAGCATCATAAACCACAGTACTTTAAAGACCATGCAAAAAGGCCAGGGTCCTACACCCAGAGTACTTACATTCTCATTCAGACCAATATGCTACTCAGCACAACAGATCTATCTACCTAGGCAGCTATAGGTTGTTCATCAATACATTGTCCCAACACTAGTTCAGTATGAAACAATGCAAAGACATAGGGCAAATTCACTTTTGCCAGGCAACGATATTCACAGACGAAGAACTACATCTCTATACTCAATCAATAAGAATGTGTTCTCGTTACCAGTTCCAAATTGAGGGCCTAATGCTGCAAGTTCTAGTGTAAGTAGTTTCATTGACTTCAATGGGATAATTTGTGTAAGGACTCCTCACATGACTAAGGGTTTGCAAGATCAGGCCCTAATTCATAATTACGTCTTTGGCAGAAGTCAGACATAAAATTAGAGGAGTTCAGTGTTTTTCTATACCTTATCAAAAACATCTGAAGTATCAAAGCTATGCGTAAGCTTTGAAAAAAGCTGGCAGAAAATGTGCTTCACATTTTCATAAGGACCCAATCCTGCAAGTTGCTAAATGCTTCCTTTAGGTACTGGTCCAATACCCATTGAAGTCCAGTGGAAAGGTTCCCATTGACTCCAGCGGGCTTTGGATTAGGCCCTTAAAGTGCTGAGTACCCACATCTCTTACTGGCTTTGCCTCATACGAGGTGTTCAGCACCTTGTAGGATTGGACACACACTCAGATACATTTATTTTGTGTTTCTGAATGTGCATAATTTCCTCTTCCAAAAGAGAAAAGGAATTGGCAACAGTGATATTTTGTAGTTACTGTATTACTTGAAATTGCACCTCACTGGGATATCAGGAGAGAAATTTAATATTTTCTTAAGCTAGTACTTAATATTTTGAACTTAATATTTTCTTAAGATAGTACTAACTATGCAGTTGAGCCACTGGAAAGATCAACCGTGACAAAAGCGTAATAAAAGTTAGTGTACAAATTCAAATGTTATTGATGTCTATTCCAACAGGGATGGTAGCACAAAACATCTTCACAATTCATACAGTTCTGCCAATCAAATAAAAGTCAGGTATTTACAAAGGGAAACTAGGTGCATCAGATGATATACTTCCATTTCTCTACTCCAGAAGGATTCCAGTTAGGTATTTTTATATATTTACACAATATAATACCGAACTGGAATCCTTGTGGAGTAGAACAGGTAGCAGGTTAAGTTGTGCCAAGTGGCAATAGTTCCCGTATAATGAGGAGTGAGGACATGTTTTATAATAACCTACACCATAATATGTAGTATATAGTTGTGCCAAGTTGTACATAGTTATTTAGACATACATCTATTCTATACTATTTTAAAATTTTGGCATAGGTTATTACAAAACATGTCCTCATTCCTCATCATAAAGGAGCTGTTGCCACTTGGCACAATTTAATGTGCTGCTGGTTGGAAACCATATCTGTCTGTACAAGTACTACAAATACAGGCAGCCTGCCCATCTGTAAACAGCACATATATTTTCTTAGTTGATCAAATAAATACAGTATCTGTTATTAGGTTAGTAACTAGTATAGTCCCTAGGCTGAGGACCTGTGCTGTGCTGTGCTAGCAGAAGGTGACTAGGTCTGTGACTCAAAACCTTTTTTCCCATCTACATCCACAAGAGAGCCAAAAAATCATCTTGAAACCTATGACATTTTCAAAGGACAATTTTACATCTGTTTTGTGAGTCATTTGATCAAAAAAACTGTGGGACTTGGGGGGGAGGGAAGAGAGATGGGAAGAGCAGTACTGTGCCAGCTGATAGTGTGCCTCTCCCACACAAAAGAAATTGATTCTGTGCCTCAGCCATACAAGATCCCCTCCGCTCCCTACCTGTTTTCCCCTCCCAAGGTCCCATCTGTTCCAATCCATCCAGATATCCTCTCTCTCCCTCAGAACTCTGCCTTTACACAGCTGGATTGGGGGAGGGCTGGTGTGTGTTTTCTCTTCCTCCCCTATTTGCATCCAGGCACTTCCTTCCTCCTACCTGGGTGCGGCCCACAGCCTTAGGGAGGGAGTGCCCAGTGCTGCTGCAACAATACAGCTCTCCTGAGACTGCCCTCCTACTTCCTCTCTTGATTCTATTGCAGATCCATAGCCACTTGAGGCCCCTTGACGATCTCCCTGGGGGCTGTGACCAACAGGTTGGGGAATCCTGAATGGACTAGGTGATCTAACTCAATAGGTCTTCTCAATTTATCATTTTGAGTATTTATAGCAAGAAAGGAAAGAAAAAAGACAAGCTGCTGCCCAAACATCACTATATGTTGCCAGGGCTTTTATTTAAAAAAAAAAACACTTTGTGAAAATGTGATTTACATGCTTCCAAAGCCCCACATGGAGGAAACAAAATCTAGATGCATTCCTTCATGCTATGGGATGTGAATAAATACAGGGAAAACAGTCCTAAGCAGCCACCAAAGGAATCAGCAAAAATCAGTTGCCTGGTTGGCCTATAACTAAAAATTAAGCAAAACTGTACTTAAAATCACTTGGTGATATTTAAGCAACCACTTTGAAGGGAGTTAGTGCTTAGTCCTTAGTGCTGAAATCACTGTAATCACACAATATGACTGATGAACCTACCTTACACTGACACCTTCTGGGGGAAATCGGTAACCATAAAATTCTAGGCAGACTGATTTCAGTGATTCTACTAGTGCACCAGCCTAAAGTTGGAACTCCAACCTAACTCTTTGGATTCAACATAGCTACTTTTCATAGATAAACATAAATTAGTTAAACCCACTTAATTAAAGTGAACTGCTCTTAAGAGAAGGAAATTACTTATGAAAGATCTCATGTTTGGACAAAGGGCTTCCCCCCCTTCTTCGATAAGATTAATTTGTTTGTTACTCAGTAATAACCTGCCAGTCATTTTGTTTAAAGTTTTCCAGGTTCAGGTAAATTCCTTTGAAGTGGACGCAATATCGGTACAAATGCTGGTTGCTATGATTTCCATCCAGTTAATGGACTAGAAAGCCTCAGTCCCTTTCACACATATGGTTATAGAGGCTAGATCATATCAATGTTGCTCTTTACTAGCTGGCTGCCTGATTTGCCTTGTCCCAAGTCACCCTCCCATATCACCCTGTTCTAAAAGTTTCTTCCATTCTCTCCTTCTTTCATATAATTTACAGAGAAAAGTGCCCTATGGGGACCTCCGACCTAATGCAATTCCCAAACTTCACTGTATTTGTGGGTCAGTTTCCTTGAAGCCGTGAACAATTCACCTCCATCTCCTTTGGAACGGCCAGGTACAATAGCAAATAGAGCACCATCCTATTTCTCTGGACTTGAGATGGATATTGATAATCTTAACATTTGGAAAGCTTAAAATCAAAGTTCCTTTTCCCCTGTTGCCATAAGTGTAATATATTGTTAAAGATATTTCATATACTCTAAATCTGACATTTTGCAAAGCTACAAGATCACTCTAATTCTTTGTCTAGAGTTGTAATTAACATGGCATGTAAGACAGAGAGCAGTAATCCTGAGACACTAAATTCCCTAGAATGTTACGAAGGGCTTGAAGAGAGTCAGTTTAAAGGTAAATCACTTTCAGTAAAATGGATGTATTCCAACAGTGTCTTAGGTCCAAATGGTGCCCTAGAGGTTTGGATGGTGAAGAGGGATCCCTCATGAGTGAATCTGCTTTTTCCTACGTAGAAACAGGAAATCAAAAATAAACCTCTCTGCAGCACGGTATCCCCCATTGCTTTCCTGAATGTTTGATGAGATGATAGGGAATCTGAATAAGATGCCAGCAGTGGTCAGCTGGGATGGGGCTGGTCTATAGGTAACACACATTGTAATCCCTCCAGCCCCTTAGGGAACCTGCTCAGAAGTTAATACGTCCTGAAAATGAGGACTCTTAGTGCTGTGTAAATCCACATTAAGGAGGATGGGATGATGTTGCAGAGGCAGCTGGTAGCAGTGTGGGATTATTAACTGAAAATTGTTACATATTGACTATTACCTGTGTATAAAAAGTCAACTGGTGAAGACTAGCAAATAGTAGAGTATGCATTCATTACAGCAGTGTTATGAGGCAGTATATATAAACAGATGTGGCATTATTATACATGAGTGGTGTAAGATAGTGTATTCACCACCACGCATCCCCCTGTGTCAGAGCACTGCATTGCAAGAAGTCCTCTTTGGCACCCCCCGGTAGCCACTTCCTTGGCCCTTCCTAGCTAGTGTGGTCTCCCTTGAGATGGTCTGTGGCAGGGCCAGCTCCAGGGGTTTTGCCGCCTCAAGCAGCCCCCCTCCCCCAAAAGCCGCAATTGCGATCTGCAGCAATTCAGCAGGAGGTCCTCGCCCTGAGCGAGAGCAACAGACCCTCCGCCGAATTGCCGCCGAATAGCTGGACATGTCATCCCTCTCCAAAGTGGCCGCCCCAAGCACCTGCTTGCTAAGCTGGTGCCTGGAGCCGGCCCTGGCCTGTGGCCTGGCCCTCCACCTAAATTACTTAAAAGTTTCTTCCCTTTCCAAGGTAGAAAAAGGTCCAACTGAAAGTCCAAATAAATGTATAAACTAATAACTCTTCCACCTCTATCAGGCTCGACTGAAGTTCTCCTATTGGCCCTACTTCAGGGCTTCCCACACAGGAGCCTGACTTTCTCCTGCAGAGTTCCCCTTCTGCTGCTTCTTTGTCTTAACAGAATTCCCTCACTGCCTCCCCTTCCCAGGGACTCTGGCAGCTTCCCTTAGGGATATCCCTGGCACTTGTGGGCCCTAGCTCAGGGCTTCCCCCACGGGCGTCTATCCTGCTTCCTGTTGGCTTTCCAGCCTGGCTTCCCAAGCCTTTCCCAGAGAGAGAACTCCCCTTGCTCCTGTCTCCTGAGTCTTTGCTCCAAATTGAGTTTGGCAGTATGTTTGAATAGTCTTTTCCTGCCCCCCTTTCACAGATGGATCACTACTCATCATTCAGTTTCCATATAATCATAAGCTGGGGGCTAGCTCCTAGGTCACAGCTAAGGCTGAACCACACTTGCCTTAAAAGACCAGCCAGTCTGTGATCAAGTAAGTAAGGCTTGGGATGGATAGATATTTCAATGTTGTCATGTCATGTTCCACTGGAAAATTTTATGTGTGGAGCTACATTTGTTCAATATACAAGTGATTGGTATTGGCTGCATAAACAACTGTATAGAAACAGAAATATATGGAATGTGTTCTCTATAATTCTGTAATTTCTGGGAGGCTGAAAAAATAGATATACAGTTTAAGCTCCTAGACAAACATTTCCAGTATAAAGATTCAGTTTTCAGAGGTGTTGAGTAATCTCAGCTCCCACTGAAATCAAAGATTATGCCCTTACAAAGTACAGTATCATTAATGAAATAAGAGATCAAATTAAAATAATTGTATTAATTTAAGTTTTCTCTTTCTTTGTCTTAATCATATGTCACCTACAGAATTCATTTCCTTAATCAAATAATCAAATTCCAAATTAACTACTAAATAATTCATGGAAAGGAATGTAGCAGATATCAACAATTTTCTATTGTATTTTAAAGATTATCTTATCTCTGCTATTTCTCTTCAAGTAATGTGGGATCTTACACAACAAATTTCCCATATTACAACATATGTGATGCAGGAAGTCTTTCAAGTAACTAAGATTCCAGGCCAGGTGTGAACATGTTGGAAAACAGATTAACTGAAAAGTTAACTTCCACTTTCTGACCCTTAATATTCTGTGGTAATATGAATAGTCTCCATAATTCTTACACACACAAAAACTACATTAAAAGAACATTTTTAAGGTTGCAAAGTCAAGCACTCAAAAGTTAAGGAAATTTGAGAATTAAAGTTGCCTTAATTCAGCATCCTTATGAGCATGCATTATGATACAATCTTTAATTATATGATTATGGGGAAAATAAATTGAGGGCTTGACCTGGCAAACTTAATATTGTTTTAATATAGTTTTTGTGTGTCATTTCCTACATTTTTTAAAAACAAACTGAAAAAACAGAAATTTCATCATGTGGCATTATATTCACACTCACATGGTTCATTAGTAGTTTGGAACTTTTAGAACCATTGCACAGCCATCTGCCAATTAAGCTAATGGTAGCAGTAATAGCATATCATCCTCTATGTCAGTGGTTTTCAACCTTTCTTCATTTGTAGACCCCTAAAAAATTTCAAATAGAGGTATGGACCCCTTTGGAAATCTTAGACATAGGCTGTGGACCCCCAGAGGTCCATGGACCACAGGTTTAAAACCACTGCTCTACCATCAGCAATATTATGGGATGAGACACAACTTTGCTGATGGGGTCAGGTCCAGTCCATGCAGTTCAGATCCAAATTTCCTCAAAGTCCAAAATGTTTAGAGCTGGGGATTTGGTTCATCTCTAAAAATAAGTACTCCTATTATAATTTGGCAAGGGACTCTAGATAACTTCCTGGATATTCTCTTCAAATCAGAGTACTGAGATGCCCAAGATATAGCCATGCTGCGACGTGTGTCTGGAGCAGACTCTAACACCTGCTCAAGCTTTGGAATGTAATACTGTAAGGAAAGCGATGCTCCTTAGATTTGACACATTGGATCAAGCCCTCATTTAGTTACCTGCAAATTCAAATGTGAGGTCTCATTCTGCAAGTACTTACTATCAAGTAGAGTATTTGCTACCATGATTGAAGTCAAGTAAGCACTATGTTCTGTAGTGTTTACCAGAGCAGGTCCTAAATTACTGATTTGGGAGTCTTTCCATTGACTTCAGTTAGCTTTGAATTAGGTCCTTATTGAAAAATCATTGTTCCATTGCTATTCTTTTTTCTTCACCTAAAAAATGTAACATAACACTTCAGGAATATTGCTCAAAAAAAAAATTCATGCCTGCTATGAAATCTAAAATTGGAACCTGATGAAGAAAGGCAAAATAAAACATACATAGCTATACCAGACACAGGATATTAGTAACCTTTGCGTCAAGATAAGTCAACTAATTGTTATTAATATTCTCCTTAATAATTTTCCATGAGGAGATACATTTTCAAAATATTAGCAGCCTCTTAAATGCACACTTGTTAACATTACCTTGTGAACTTTCATTACAAATTTATTATTCAAAGAGAAGCTAATCTTTTTCCAGGTTTTACTGCTTATTTTGGAAGTAGGAGAGTGCAAGACTATAGACAAGTGATTGTATTTCCTCTAGTTATATTTAATTTATCCATCTAGAAAAAATACAATAAAGACAAAATTCCTTGTGCAAAATCCCCTAGCCTAGAAGATACAGATATAAAACTTTTTACAAATGATGAAAACAGCATACAATAAATTGACAATATATATTTGGAAAACTACAAATAGATGAAAATAAAAATGGTTGACTGATAACTGCATTATTTAGTGTGTCCTTTGTAAGGCATTTTCAGTTAAAATTATTTCCATTGAGCAGGAGTTATTGTTAGAAAATAACACACCTTTTATTCAAGGTTGTAGCACCTGGTAGCAAAAGCTATAGCTATGGTCAAGCTTTCATTAGCTGTTCCTTCAAAGTTGGTTTTCCCTAGGAAAGGGATTGGGCAATGAGGTTTCAATCCATATTTCAAACACCATATGTTTTGCAGGTGAGTGTGTCCAGGAGTTTAGTTTAACTTATCACATAGAAAAGGGCCAATTTCAAAATTCAGAAATGGACCTGTCTTTGCGTTCCAAACCACCTGAATGTTTACCTGGAGTCAGATCAGGGTTTTAGCTTTGGCTCCCTTTCTTCCCGAAATATTCAGAAACAGCCTGGGAAAAATACAACTTCTATTAATTTAATTGGAAACTAATCAGTCAGTCTCACAAACCATGAATCAGATCAAATGTTGACACACACAGTTAAATAAAAACATGCCTGGAGGCTAACAGAGCAACCAACCTTTGTGACTTACAAAGCCAACAGCCACAGGTCCCTCTGATTTGGGGAATTAAAAGTTCCCTGTATTTCTGCCTCTGGGCATGTGCACTGATGCCTCACTCCAGGTGCCTCTCTCAGGCCTATGCCCCAGCACAATCTACAAACCAGGGGAAGATAGGCCTGTGGGGCCCATACAATAGGTGTACTCTGTGTATACTTAATGGATTGGGACCATTCAGAATCAAGGAGGAGGTGGTAACCCCTTATAACTTTTAGCCCAGTGGTTATTAGAGCACTTGCCTCCAAAATGGAAGACCTGGATTCAATTTCCCCCTCTGCCTGATGGGGAGAAAAGAGTTGAACCAGGGTCTCCCACCTCTCAGGTAGGTGCCTTAACCACGAGTCTAAAGTATAGAGTAATTCTCTCTCTGGCCTAATGACTATTTAAGTATTTATCCAACATATAATAGCCACCATCACCTTCTCCTCCATCCCTTTTGTGTGTAGTTAGGCAGGTGCCTAACTCATTCTTGCAAGAAAGAGCTTAGGCACTTAAGCCACCTGACTCCAAGAGAAGAGTTCCCAGCTCTGGCTCACAAGCAGAAACAGGTGCCTGTCTACAGCCTGGATTTAGGCACCTAACTTCTATGAGAGGGGCAGAACACAGTACATACCCCTTTCATTTGCATCTCCCATTGGCTAGCTTAGGTGGCTCCTCACCTAGTGTGCTGGCTTTGGTAGATCACATTCTTAGGCGCCTATCTCTCCGCGTGCAATGTGTAGGGAGCCTAAATGCCTAACTTAGGCTTTGTGGGCCCCATTGTTGTTTAATTGACTTTTTAGGCGCTTGAAAATTAGGTGTTGCAACTGTCATAAACAGATAGTTAAGGGTTAATGTCTCTTTTACCTGTAAAGTGTTACAAGCAGTGAACCTCGACCACCTGACCAGAGGACCAATCAGAAGACAAGATACTTTCAAATCTCGATGAAGGGAAGTCTTTGTTTTGTGTTGTTTGTTTGTCGGTTGTTCTCTCTGGGTTCTGAGAGCGACCAGACATACCTACAGGCTCTCTAATTTTGTGTTCACATAGTAAGTACAAGTAGAAGGGTGGTTTAGTCTTTTTGATTGTTTTCTTTATTGGCAAATGTGTATTTTGCTGGAAGGATTTTAATTTGTATTTGTGCTGGGGGGAAGGCTTCTCTCTAGTGTCTATAAGCTGAAAGACCCTGTAACCTTTACCATCTAAATTACAGAGACAACTTTTACTTTTTTCTTTCTTTTATTAAAAGTTTTTCTTTTTAAGACCTGATTGATTTTTTCCCCTTGTTGAGGATCAAGGAAATTGAGTCTGTACTCTCCAGGGAATTGGGTCTTAGGGTCCCCAGGGAAGGTTTTGGGGGGACCAGAGTGTACCAGGCACTCAAGTCCTGGTTGGTGGCAGCACTACAGAATCTAAGCTGGTAATTAAGCTTAGGGGGATTCATGCTGGTACCCCATCTTTTGGACGCTAAGGTTCCGAGTGGGGATTTATACCATGACAGCAACACTGAGTACTGCCCCGTCTAAGTCCCTTTGTGGATAAGCCTTTGAGCACCTACATCAGCACAGCAAGGGAGGGATGCTGAATCTGCTGTCATTACATTTCTATAGTTTTTGATGTAAGGTCATAGAACCTAGAATACTTCAGTGAAACAATGGTAAAGCAAATAGATTTCTCACAGAATACTTTAGTAACATCCTGAAGTTAAGCAGGTAAACAAATCTTGTAGAGTTTAAAAAAATACCGCATGTCCAAGTGTCAATGCACCTGTAATGTTTTGAGGTGCAACTCAGACCAGCAAGAGGTTGCGTCACTCCCTTCGGTGTAGTCCTAAGTGCCTTAAATACTCTGCTGCTGCGGCTCACATCCCGGATACCAACAGCCAACAATCAAGCATGCAGTTCTGTAAGTGTCTGTGTGCTGTGTAACCTGGTTCCGTGTGCTGTGCAGCCCTGGTTCAGTGTTCTGACCCCAGCAGTCTGCATGCAACATAACAGCCCCACTCTGTTCTCCACCAACCTAGGTTGCTACTTGCATGGTGATCCCAACACATTCCCAGTCCTGAATTTCCCCAAAACTGTCTGTTCTGAAGTGCCCAGCCCTCTCTTGGAACACTCAGGGAAATAACAAGGTTTGCTCCCCTAAGGAGAGTACAGCTTATTACTGTAACTTCAGTTAACAATCACTTCAATTCAAATACAGCATGAGTTGGTTTAGATTAAAAGTCAAACACGTTTATTGACAAAATGACATAGGTTAAGTGATAGACTCTCTGGCCACGACCCAACACAAGGAGAACAAAGTGCTTGGGTCCTTTGTCTTCCCAGGTGAAGGATAAGATGGAGTCTAGCTCTGTCCCTTATATTCCCAAAGAAATTGTCTTTATCCTAAAAGTCAGGAAGGCCTCCTAGGGATTTAGTCTCCTGTGTTTCTCCAGAGTGCAGGAGCCATATTCATTTTCTGTTCCTGTAGTTCAGTCTGAGAGTAACCCCTGATGGTGATAGTTGAGTCATTACCTGCACCCCTTGTTAGCTTGATGGCTTTGTTTACTTTTTATGTAACTGCACCCTCACTGTCTCTGCCTGATGACCAGGGTGGTCTGACAAACAAATACCAATTCCTTTGTATAAGGCAGGCTGGACGTATACATTGCTTCCAAACACATTTGAAGAACATAATTCTAGCACATATCCATAACTCTTTGTGCACACCCCAGGTGTGCATCGCACAAGAATATTAATCATCAGTGAGTTATTAGTTTTCCAATATATATTACTTGCCCCCTTGTGGGTATCATGACAAGTGTGTTAGGTGTGGTGAGTATGTCAGGCCTGATAAGTGTTGCTGACACAGAGTAGTGAGCCATCAATAGGCCTCTGTGTCACAGTATCTATATTAAAGTTCTGTAAAAACTGCAATAAGTGCCTCACATTTGTATTTTTCTTCATAAACATAATGTAGAAATGTACTAAGTCCTGTAAAATACAGCAAAAAGGCCTGTTTATTTCCATTTAAGAAACACCACACTTAGGTAACAAACTAACTCTTTTTCTAAAAAGTACCTTTTTAATTTAGCTTTTAAGGGGTACCTAAAATGAAATCATCTTAAAAAATGATTGTGTGGTCATTTGTTCCCTCTCTCTGTTTCTGACATTAGGAATTTACCCCTAAAATTTGGCTAAGGATCCCTCAACTCGGGGGTCATGGCATCAGGGTAATCCAATGTTGAATTCAGGCAAATTTAATAAACTATGAAGAAAAAAACATACATAAAGTAAATATTTAAAAATGTAGAAACCTGAAAGCATCACTGTAACAGTCATTTAAGTAAGAAAATTAATACATCTCTCATTAGTTATATTCTGTGAGCTACAGTGACCCTGCAGTCACATTCTTGTTTTTCAGCTGGGCGTTGAACTAGAATCTTTTTCATGAAAGCTTCTAATCCAGCATAAAATAGCCACTATCTTCTCTGCAAGATGTGCCATAACAGTTTCAATTTAACATTGTTTCGCTACTACCACAGATGGTATGTTACTTTTCAGATTGTTTTATTAAAGTGTTCAAAATAAGATCTCCAGTGAAAAGATATTTTATGACTGGCTAGCACTAAAGGGAAGAAAGAAGTACTGTCAACACTGTTATTTAATAATGTGTTGCATAAATCTTCTTTAATCTATATTAGTGAGCAAGACATAGTAAACATTTAAAAATGCACCCAGGACAGCACACTGAAAAAATAGGTCAGTAAAGTTGGCTGGCTATTTCAGTACTCATTGGCCATTCAAATAACAAACAGTGGATCATGGTTGGTGCTGAGCACATAAAACTCCCATTGTCTTCAATGAGATCTGAAGATGCTGAGCACCTTACAGGATCAAGCCCTAATATAATAACCTAAATAATTTCCATGCCATTTAGGGTACAAAACCCAAGCCTGACAGGGATCAAACTGATGTGATCGTTGGCATTTTGACAATACATAGGTAATTACCAAATGCATGTCAGTGGGTTATTCATAGTGAAATAGGAAACATTTTGTATTTCAAATAGCTCTGCAAATTCTATGGTTTAAACTAACAAATAAACTAATTGTAACTTCAAAACCCCTATCCAGACTAGCCAGTGTATATCTGTAAACCCTGAGAAGTACAATTGTGAATGAACTCAAAGTTAGCTCTCCAGAACTGCACTTCCAATGGCCGCCAGTTACTTGTTGCACTGAAATAAAAGAACAAGCTTCTTGCTGTAAACAGCTCTCCAATTTCTAATGGTTATCCCATGGATTTAATACAGAATATCACATTCAGACTGGACTGTAACTCTTTCTGCAACTTTGCTGGCATCCTTTTAACATAAAATGATCCAGAATGCTGCAGTGAGATTATTTCTGACACATGCTGAAATGTCACATTTGGATATCAGATTCGATAATGCATTTGGATACTGTTAAGACATGTGTCGTAAGATTGAACTGAGAACCTCCCCGTCAAATGAATTTTTAAAATGATTCTCATTAGTCAAGAAAGTGATTTGATTTATTCAAATAGAACCATTTTGAGGCTTTGGAAAAGTGAAATACCTCTTTGCTATTCCAAAAGGATTCAGGAAATTACCCACAGTTTTCCTTCTCAGATGGGCATATTTTTCCTTTAACAATCTTCTTATCCTGGATCCACTTACACTATTCAATAGCACATGGATAGCAGCTCTACTACATCAGTCTCTCTCTTAGTCCAAATCAACTACACCAATTTTCTATGGCAGCAAAAAATATAATAAATTCAAATATGTCTGCCAGTTGAAATATTTCATCTGCATAAGATAAGGAATTTAACTCTAGAAAAAACTTGACATTTGATACCAAAGTAAAAATGTATTAAACCAATGTTCTAACAGGTTACTCCATGGTCTGGAAGTAGCTGCATTAAATGAAACAGATATCAAAAGGCTGGAGGCAGTAGAGATGAGAGTTCTTCAAAAGACGGCAGGTGTAAAGGGAAGAAGTTAGAAGGAGAGTAGGATGTGAAATCAGTATGGGATTGTCTACAATAAAAAAGATGATGATGGTGGGGACACTGCAGAAGACAAACAGATGTTAGGATGCCAAAGAAAATAATGCAAACATAGTCAATATCAGTCTGAGCCAGAGGGTGACCATCCTCTAAATGGCAGGACATCCTATTCAGGGAGAGATAGGACCAGGTTGGGCTTAATGGAGGAACAGGTCATGGACAGCATATGAACTTATTCCATTTAAACTGTTTAGTGAAATCATTTGTGCAAAGTCCCGTGTGGACATTCTTTTTTTCAATTTAAGAGTGGCTTATTTTGGTTTAGCATAGCCTGTAAATTTACTAATGCAAGCTAAACTAATATAAGCCTGATTTAAACTAGGCTTGTCCAAACACAGTTTTTACCCTGATGTTACTATACAAACTATACAGTGTATGTAACTTTAGAAACTGTTATAGTTAAAGTGAACTGATATAGTTAAATTAGTGCAAGGGTTCTCAAAATGGGGGTTGGGACCCCTCAGGTGGTCACGAGGTTACTACATGGGAGACGGTCATGATCTGTCAGCCTCCACCCCAAAGCCCGGTCTGCCGCCAGCGTGTATAATGGTGTTATATATATGAAAAAGTGTTTTTAATGTATAAGCAGGAGGTTGCACTCAAAGGCTTGCTATGTGAAAGTGGTCACCAATACAAAAGTCTGAGAACTCTTGAACTACTGCAACTCAGGGCCACCCAGAGGGGGGGCAAGTGGGGCAATTTGCCCCAGGCCCCACACAAGAATATAGTAGTCTATAGCATTGCAACTTTTTTAATGGAAGGGCCCCCCAAAAATTGCTTTGCCCCAGGCCCCCTCAATCCTCTGGGCAGCCCTGCTGCAACTCCCTAGTGCAGATGCATTTAATCTGATATAGAAGTATTTATATTGGTAGGCTTGTTTTGATCCACACTAGGGGGTTGCACTGATTTAACGGTATCAGTTTCTAAACTGATGCAAAAACTGTGTGTAGACGAGGCTTAAGAGGCCTTTTGCACTGGTTTAAGTACCTCACTTTAACATCACACGTTTTAAAGGGGTGCAACTCGGAGAAGCCCTGAAGGGGGCGAGGAGCACGCACGTCTGTACTGGGGTTTTGCTCTGATTTCAGCCAGGCTCTCGTGTCGCTGGCTGCGACTGTACAATGCAAACCCTTAGGCGAATGCGTGCAAGTGTGAAGCTTGTGCCCCAGCAGGGGAGAAAGCTCTGCTCGCAGGTGGCACCTTTTCCACCCACGCTCGGGCTGCCACCTGCGCAGCTGCCTGCGCGGGGAACACGCTCCCGCCTTGGCGGCCCTGGCAAGAGGTGAGGCGAGCACGGGTCCGCCCCGCGCTGGGCTGGAAGCCGGGAGGAGGGGCCCTGCCTCTGCACCGCACGGCCGGAGCCCCAGGCACGGCGCCGCGGCTGGACGCCCGGCAGGCAGGCTACTCTGAGCGCGGCCCTGCACTTGCTGCACCGCTCCGGGCAGGCCCGAGCGCGAGGAGCCCCCTCCCGGCTCGGCTCGGCATGGCGTGCTGCTGGGGCGAGTACCAGGTAAGACCCCGCTGTCCGGTCGGGAAGGTGGCCGGCAGCAGCTGCAGCCTCCTTCCCCCCTGCCTCCCCCCAACTTCTCCGTGGGACCCACCAAGGGCCTGGGCTGCACTGACCAGCTGTGAGCCCCGCGGAGGAGCGATAGGCTGGTGCCCCCGCCCGCAGTGAGGAGTTGCTGCCTTTCCCGCCCGGGAGGTAAAAGTCTCCCCCTCTCGCAAGAGCGTCTGTGGCAGAGGCAGGGAGGAGGCTCCGAGGGAGAGCACGGGAGTCCCCTGTCCAACACGCTGCCCCGTCTCCCTCGCTCCCCGGGCAGGCAGGGAAGGCTTTGTCCCCAGTCCCCTCCTCGCCCCTTTTTTTTCTGTGCGGGTTCTAGCTCTTGCTAACGGAGATCCCATTTACCTGGAGCCTCGGGGGTCCTTGGGTGGCTTCCCCCCGCCCCCCAGAACTCTCTCAACTCCTGCTAGTAGTTAAAGATGGGAAAGACCCGTCAGGAGCCAGATTCTGGTGTCTGCTACAGCCGTGCCAGTCCGGATTGACTCCATTGATGCTGGAATGACCGAGATCAAAAGCTGGCCCTAAATGGAGTCCAGCCTCTGGCTGGCACAGACTACAGCCCCCCATAGAGCTGTTGTTGGATACTAGACTGATTGCTATGACACTTGAGTGAGTCGAAAAGGCTAAGAAGCAGCAAACTCGCCCACTACATCAGGGGGAAAAGTACTTAGTAAAAAGGAGGAGAGAAGGTGCTGGCTTAAAGTCGTTTGACAATTCTTTGCCCAGTATAGTCACATGGAAGCGCCTCCCAGGGTACTCTGTGGGCGAGGTCTTGTGCAGGAGTAGATAGTAGTCTCTGGATGGTGGTATCAGTGGATAGCTATCATTTGTCTGGGTGTGTCCCATTTTCTCTACTCTCTAATGTACTCCCCATTATTTGAGGACAGTTAGGTTGTTTAATATAGTAATATTGTGCAGTACATGTAAAATAAATTCACTATTGTTAAGACTACACACATTACCAAATGTTTGACATTTTGTGCACACTAAAGTTACTCTTTCACTGCTTTTCAGATGTTTGAAACTGAGAACTATAACTTTAATTGCACTTAAAAATTATTTTTAATTTTAGGTTTCTGTAGATGGGATTTCTGGACAAAGAGAATGGAGACCTCTAATTTATAGAAAATGCACAGATGTACTCTGGTTGATTTTATTCTTTCTTTTTTGGGCTGGTTTGGTAAGCATGCTATCTGTTGAAAGAGAAATCTTACTTAGAACTACTGTAAGTTTAAAGTGATTCTGAATAATTTAAAAGCAGCAAAGAATCCTGTGGCACCTTATAGACTAACGAATGCTGACGAAGTGGGTATTCACCCACGAAAGCTCATGCTCCAAAACGTCTGTTAGTCTATAAGGTGCCACAGGATTCTTTGCTGCTTTTACAGATCCAGACTAACACGGCTACCCTCTGATACTTTAATAATTTAAGTGACCTCACTGCAGAAATTATACGGCCTTGATCTTGTGACCAGATAGGACAACCTTTGTGCTTGTGCAAAGCCACAATGAAATGAGTTTAGCTCCACACACCTGATCAGAGAGTTTGCTTGCAAGGATCCAATGGCAAGCTCAGCTTCTTGTACTTAGAACACGCTCTTTGGGGCAGAGTCTGTCTTTTTGTTATGTTTATGTACAGTGTCTAGGACAGTGGGGCCACTAGGCATTACCACAATGCAAATTAATAATCATAGTCTCTTCAATTTTCTAACATCTTTTTAAAAACTTACAATTAATGTAAAAGAACTCTGCGTAAGTCTCCGGCACACTTTATAAACTAAACTGACTTGAGAAGCAGGATGAGTTTTGTATGCCACCTTGTGTTTAATGCACATGTAGATGTCAAACCATGGTGGTATCCAGCAATTTTATTCTTTCATTATTCTTATTGCTTACACTCTGCGATATATTTTATTACTCACATTTGAATTATGATTTCCTTTAGTTTAAAACACATTTGTGGTGACATCCAGTGTTATTTATTCACACTGGCTTTGTTTCAGGTTGTTTCATGATCTGGAGGTGCACATTATTGGTGCATACATGTTGGCACACCCTCTTGTAATTATTTAATGTTTGCGGCTAGCATTTGTTATCAATAGTCTTAGATCAGATTCGGTGTGCTGAGCTTTTGTCTTAGTTTGCAGTTGGTGTGGAAGCAGTATGGACCAGCTTAGCAAATAAAGTTCTGTTGGACTTGTAACTTCCATCTGTCAGAATTTTTCATATTTAGAAGTAGGGTCACAAAAGACTACTGCATCCTTCTTGCTACTTTTTGAGGTAGCTGTCCGATTGCTGGAAGTATATTTACTGTATAAATAAACTAGATCTAAAATATTTTGTTGTGACAGAGTTGAGATGCACATATACATAGCAGCCTTGACTATGGAGTCACTACAATGCCATATTAAGATAAATTAATATATAAAAATTCAGGCATCACAATAGTCAAGTGATATAAATCAGAGGTTCTCAACCATTTTTTCTTTCTGAAGTCCTGTCCACCTCCCCCCCAACATGATATAAAAACTCCAAGGTCCAGCGAGGGGGGTCTTGGGGTTTTGGCCTATAGCCACTGGTGGGGGTGGAGATGTGGACTTGGAGTATTAGCCCAGCAGGGCACCGTGGCTCCAGGCTTTGGCTGTTGGGGTGGGAGGGGGAGGCTTGGGCATAGGTATAGTTTGACTTCTCATTGGAGAGGCATGGCCTAGCAGGGCTTAGGCCAGGTCTGTACGGTGGGCCCTGGGGAGGAAGCACCACCTCCACCCCCTGACTTGCCTCGGCAGGCCACCCAGCCTGTCTGGGTTGGGAGGAGAGTGCAACAAAAAATGTATAATTCAGCTCAGAACACTTGAAAACTGCTCAGGATGCAGGCAGAGGGCATCCAGGAGTGTGTGCAGCAAAGATTGTAGCTCAGGGAGGAGGTAGCAAGGGGCTTTGTGTGGACAAGGGTGTAGCTCAGGGTACAGGGAGGGGGTAGCTAGGAGCTGTGTGCAGTGAGGAGTATAGCTCGCTGCAGGAGGGTTAGCTACAGGCTGTGTGCAGTGAGGGGTGTAGCTCAGGTGCAGGGGGGTTAGCTAGGGGCTTTGTGTGTACAGTGATGTGTAACTCAAGATGCAGGGAGGGGATAGCTAGGAGCTCTGTGCGAGCAGGGGTGTAGCTCAGGGTGCAGGGAGGGAGTAGTTAGGGGCTGTGTGCAGGCAGGGGGTTAGCTCGGTGCAGGGGGAGTGTAGTTAGGGGCTGTGTGCGGGCAGGGGGTAGCTCGGTGCAGGGAGAGTGTAGTTAGGGGCTGTGTGCGGGCAGGGGGTAGCTCTGGCTGCAGGAAGATGGGTAGTTAGGGGCTGTGTGCGGGCAGGGGGTAGCTCTGGCTGCAGGAAGATGGGTAGTTAGGGGCTGTGTGCGGGCAGGGGGTAGCTCTGGCTGCAGGGAGATGGGTAGTTAGGGGCTGTGTGCAGGCAGGGGGTTAGCTTAGAGTGCAGGGACGGGGTAGCTAGGGGCTGTGTGCAGGCAGGGGGGGAGCTCAGAGTGCAGGGGGAGTGTAGTTAGGGGCAGTGTGCGGGCAGGGGGTAGCTCAGGCTGCAGGGATTGGGTAGTTAGGGGCAGTGTGCGGGCAGGGGGTAGCTCAGGCTGCAGGGATTGGGTAGTTAGGGGCTCTGTGCAGGCAGGGGGATAGCTCAGAGTGCAGGGACAGGGTAGCTAGGGGCTGTGTGCGGGTAGGGGTTAGCTCAGGCTGCAGGAAGATGGGTAGTTAGGGGCTGTGTGCGGGCAGGGGGGTAGCTCAGGGTGCAGGGACGGGATAGCTAGGGGCTGTGTGCTGGCAGGGCAGTAGCTCAGGGTGCAGGGAGATGGGTAGTTAGGGGCTGTGTGCGGGGAAGGGAGTAGTTCAGGTGCAGGGAGGGGGTTGGTAGGGGCTCTGTGTGGGCAGGGGGGTAGCTCAGGGTGCAGGGAGGGCTCCCTTCCTGTGGTCGCTGCTCCCCGAGGGCTCTGCTGGCCCCAGAGCTGGGTTCATCCACCGGGCAGCTCTTACTGGCTGCGCAAGCAGTCTAAGTGGGCTGGGAGCTGAGGAGCAGCTGCAGCCCTAGGCACTAGCAGCAGCAGAAAGAGAAGGTGGGAGAGTGCCAGAGTTTTTCACTGCATGGGACCAGCCAGAGAAGCAACTGCCTCTGACCTGGCCAGGGGGCGGAGCTTTGAATGAGGGGAGAAGTAGTGTGGAGGAGTATGGAGCTGCCCATGGTAGTACCTTGCTCTAGCACTTCAGTTTGGGTGGGCCAGTGCCTCCTAAGCTGCCTCAACTCCACCCATGGGATCGGGGCTTGCGGACCCCCCAGTTGAGAACTGCTGATATAAATCACTAGATTCCGAACACCTAAGTACAAATCTGATTATTCATATGATTAAAGTAATAAATGTACTTAATTCCTTGCAGGATGAGGCTCAGTTCTGCACAGACTAATTACATATAAAAAAACCCCAAAACTACTTAAAAGAATATTTAAGTTGAAAGTCAAGCTCTCAAAATTTAGGAAATGCCATAAGTAAGGTTGCCTGTGTAACCTTAATTTGGTGTTTTTATGCATATGTATTATGCTGCAGTCTTTAATTACATGATCACATATTATTGTTTTTTGTGCTGGAGCTCAGCCTCCTTCAGCGAATGGCTAGTTAATCAATATTTCTTTTTTTATCCTTCTCATTCAATGTCTGTCCCCAAGAGCACAGTATTTTCATTTTTACATCACTTTATATATTCAAGCATAGCTCTAATTGACTTCAGTTGCTGCTGTGAGTGCTCAGAGCTTCTGCAAATCTGGCCACAGGTGTCCCTCATTGGGCACCCAGAAAATGAGGAATACGTGATTACTGAACACCTGTGAAAAGTTTGATGGACGTGACTTGTGCAGCATTATATAGGAACTCTGTTGCAGGCAGGGTTAGAATGCAGGATGTTCAGCTTCTTTAAACACAAGACTATTTTTTCTGTTCCTGTACTACCCTGCCTCATTAACTACACACCTTCCAAGTTCTGTAACAAATGTGGAAGCATCCTAAAGTCAACATACTCTAGGGCCTAAGTGGTTCAAAGTCCTTGCTCTGGCCTTCTAGGCAGTGGTGAATTTCACTCTGAAATATTCATTACAGTGTAAACAATGTTTGAAAATTTTGTCTGGTTTTTCGAGCACCGGACAAAAATTATGTAGGTTAAACAAGGAATGTTCATTGTATGGGGGAGGGAAAAAAGCATAGTATTCTGTGTATCGTGAATTCAAAAGAAAAAAATAATATAATGTATATTTTTAATAGATGTTTATAACTGGCTATGCTGTAACAGCTGGAGCTGCAGAAAGACTTGTATTTGGGTATGACAGCTATGGAAATATATGTGGTAGGAAGAACACTTATATTCAGGGTGCACCTCTTTCTGGACAGGATATGACAAATAAAAAGTAAGTATTTCAGATTTTTAAATGAATTAAACACTTGAAATTTGGTCACTTTGGTGCATATAGCCTCTAAAGTGCATATAGGCATTTTGCTAAGAGATACATATGAAAGAGTGCAAGAATACTAAACAGAAGCAATTCCTGATCCTGCCTGTGGATTCACATACCCCAGGAAACTCCACAAGATGTAATGATGGTCTACCCACGTGGGTTGATTGCATGTTTGGGGCTTGCAGTCTGATTTAAGATGAGGCAAAAATATGGTGTAAAATGTAGCCTATGCTAGAATCACTTTTTAACTTTTAACTTCAAAATCCAGGTGTTCCAATTTTGTGTGGAAGAACACATTACCAATTGTCATGTTTTGTAGTGTTTTTAAAGATATTGAGCAGGTTCTAAATGATATGAAAAATAGAAAGCTTGCCTTAAAAGTGAATTCTCTGCCTCCTTCCTAGACATGTGTTCTTTTTGAATTCGTGCAGTCTGGAAATTAAAAACCTTAAAATCAATTCAGTCGCCTTGTGTGTATCTAGCTGTCCTCAAGAGCAACTTAACTCTCTGGAAGACATCCAGCTTTTTGCAAAGAACAATGGTATGTAGTAAAGAGTATGGATTCCTTAATCTGTGTCTGGAAGAGTTATGCAGTTTTTAATTCTAGAAAATGTACTCCTGTTTGAAATATGTTGCATTGGATGTTTATTTCTTTATCATTAATTGATTTGTTTAAGTCAATGGAAAGCATGTTTTAGTTCATGCTTATTTAAATGTTTTAGTTATCAGAAATTTTATGGATCTATTGTGTGTATAAAACTGTTGTATGCAATTCTGCACAGGACTGGATTGTTCAGCAGAAAGGTGGCTATTGAGGACAAACTAGTTCAGATTGGAGAGGGAGTTAGTGAATGGATGCTGTTTATATGCTTGAGAAATCTGCGTTGACTTTGAATTGGATCCTTCAAATTCAATTAAAACTATAGCAAAACACTATTATTCCATTGGCGAATCAGATCTGTGAGCCCTTTATATGTAATGAGTTTTGTTTTCAGAGCCAAAGCAAAGTAGAATCATTTTGATTTTATTCTGATATTCTAAATAAGCATAGACAAGTAGCTATTGTGCAAAAGCAGTTACTTCTTTTGCATTGCTTTCCAACATTTAAATAGAGTAAGCTAAAATTGATCCTTACCTCAGTGGTACATTACACAGCTAAGACTCCATACTCAAGATACCAGAGAATTGAGACAAATTACCTGGCCTCTACCCAGTGTTATCCATGTATAGAATAGAAAGCTGAATGTGGAAATCTGAAATGCTCCTTGGCGAACCCCATGAGGCACAATTAAGAAACCATTTATATACTTATCCAGAGCATTTTGTAAAAAAGCCCAGGGTTTGAGTTCTCTGGGTACGAAGCAGGGAAGTTCTGATTCTAAATCTGGTTCTTTTTCTTTTTCAAACAATAAACTACATAAACCTGGCCAACACTGCTCTCTGAATAGGGTGTTTGGCATTTTGCAGGCAATAACTAGCGCTCTGAGAATTGTTCTTAGATTGGATGGCAAGCATAGCTATTTACAATGAGTTTATGTAATTTTGAGATAATTTGATTATTATTTGGTGCTTTTTTATGTACATAAAGACCTGTGTACCCCAGTGATGCTCCTTAAATAGTCTCAGTATAACTGAATTACATTAAATGTCGATGGAGTTCCATGTAAAGAATTTGCATATCTGTCTTTAGAGAGCTGGCAATATTGCATTTTAATTGGTTTGAGTACATCCAAGCATTGCTTTTTCACTAGCATTATGATGTAGTGTTTTACCAGCAGAGGGCCTGAAGATACTGGACTAAAGTTCTTAGGTCTGAGGCTGGATAATATTTTATTCCATTCTAAATCATTAAGGGCCCAGTCATGCTTCAGTTTACATTAATAAGGTTTTTGCCATTATCTTAGTGGGAGCAAACAAGACTCTAAATGCCTAAATATGTGGGTATTTGTGTGCCTCCAGTCTGGAGGATTGGTGATAGATGATGACAATGAAATGCAGAAGGTAAGGCAGAAATAAAGCTGTGCTCGTTTCCCTTAATAAATTCACATAGCTTTGGAATCTAAATTTTAAAGATTCAGTATTAATGAAAATGAGAATTAGAGCCAAATTCAGAGGTGACTCAAGAGGGAGCAGAAGTTGGTGTACTGTTATTCCACCATCTTCCCAACCCTCCAACATGTATATTGCTCCAACGTAAATTCTCCTAAGGCTCCCTTAGACTTACATGTAGTAATGTATAATTTACATTCTCACTTAGTATGACGAACGGAGTCTAAGGAAATGTAAATGAGTGAAACATGTACACCAAAGAGAAGTGTGTAGCAAGAAAAAAAGCCTTCTCCCCTTCTTGAACATACACATTGATACACCACCTTCTGTCTCTGTAGCATTTAATTTACACCAGTGTAGACTCCATTACATTGTTTTACACATCAGCAGCTGCGCGGTGATGATGCTAGTCACCTGGATTTTCAGGATGACTGTGACAATTGTAGTTTTTACTAATGGGTCTTTGTGTGACTCCATGGACGAATTTGGGAAGAACATTTACAGTGCTGGCCACAGAGCTATTTGCCTGGTTGTATTGATTGAGCTGCACCTTGTTTCTGTGCCTGGGACTGTACTTCCAGTTCTTAGCATGATTCCTCTCAAAGTCGAGGACACATTGCCTTATGGCGTGGTACCATGTAATATGATTTAAGGTTACGATTCTGTCACAGATATTTTTAGTAAAAGTCAGGGACAGATGCAGGCAATAAAGAAAAATTCACAGAATGCCCTAACTTTTACTAAAAATACCTTGAGTGGGGCAGACTAACAGTAGAAGCGCTGCCAGGAGGGCTGTTGGGGCCACTGCTGCAGCAGCCTGGGGTCTGGCTGCTGCTCTGGCAGCCCTGGGGCTGACTCCGGCAGCTGTTCCAGCCCTGTCACTGCTCCTGTGGCAGGGGCTGGCCCAACCCCTGTTCTGCTCCCCACCTTGACTTCGGCTGCTCCAGCCCTGGGGCCGCTGCTCCAGTCCTGCCACTGTGGAAGTCTTGGAGGTTCTGGAAAGTCACAGAATCATAACTTTAAAAATGCTCAATCACCAGTTATCATAACTCTAGTCCCAGATTTGGACCTTAGCGTCCAAAATATGGGGGTTAGCATGAAAACCTCCAAGCTTAGTTACCAGCTTGGACCTGGTACTTGCTGCCACCACCCAAAAAATTAGAGTGTTTTGGGGCACTCTGGTCCCACTGAAAAACCTTCCCTAGGGACCCCAAAACCCAAATCCCTTGAGTCTCACAACAAAGGGAAATAATCCTTTTTCCCTTCCCCCTTCCAGGTGCTCCTGGAGAGATACACAGACACAAGCTCTGTGAATCCAAACAGAGTGACTCCCCCTCTCCGTTCCCAGTCCTGGAAACAAAAGCACTTTCCTCTTCACCCAGAGAGAATGCAAAATCAGGCTAGCAAATCCAACACACACAGATCTCCCCCTGATTTCTTCCTCCCACCAATTCCCTGGTGAGTACAGACTCAATTTCCCTGAAATTTCCCAGTAAAGAAAACTTTAACAGGTTTTAAAAAGAAAGCTTTATATAAAAAAGAAAGAAAAATACATACAAATGGTCTCTCTGTATTAAGGTGACAAATACAGGGTTAATTGCTTAAAAGAAATATGAATAAACAACCTTATTCAAAAAGAATACAAATCAAAGCACTCCAGCACTATATTAATGTAAATACAAAAGAAACAAACTCTTTGGTACTCACAACTTGGAAACAGAAGATTAGAAAGCAGAAACTACTTCTCCAAAGCTCAGAGAAAGCAGGCAGACAGAAAACAAAGACTCAGACACAAAACTCCCTCCACCCAGAGTTGAAAAAAAAAATCCTGTTTCCTGATTGGTCCTCTGGTCAGGTGCTTCAGGTGAAAGAGACATTAACCCTTAGCTATCTGTTTATGACACCAGTTGCTCAAAATTCAACTCAAAATGTTCATTTTGCGCAGATTTTGTTTCAGGGTGTCTTTTGAAGCATTTCATCTGCCCTCCACGCTTAAGATTGCTGGAGCTTAATTTGGAATATGAGACTTGTTTTGGTAGATGGATCTCAGGCATACAAATTACATCGCCAGTCCATCTCCATTGAGCACTGATCAAATGAGCCTTGCTGCCAACTGAACCAGCTTTTGCCAGGACTTCAGTGTTGGAAGTCCGGTCTTGCCATTTGTTGCCCAGCAATCATTGTAGGTGTCACAAATAGAAACTGTCGAGATTTTTAATGTACTGTTGTTAACAGGTCCATGTTTTGCACCTATAGAACAATGTCGTGAGGACAACAGCATTATGGACTTTGATTTTTTTTGTCTGTAGACATATTCCATATTGCTTCCAGATTCAGTGATAGAAGTGACCATATACAGTACTGGCTTTCTTAATTCACGCATCCACATTGTGGTCAGTTGTCACTTGGTTGTTCAACATGCTGCCGAGATAAGTAAACTGTTTGACGGCTTGGAGCCTCATACCTTCCAAGCTTATTGATGGGTCTTAGTTAGGCTGTGGAGGAGCTGGCTGGTACATAAACTTGGTTTTCATTGGGCTGATGGTGAAGCCGAAGTTATGAGCTGCCTCAGCAAAACAATTTGTAAGATCTTTTACTGCAGCTTCAGAGTATGCCATCAAAACCCAGTCATCAGTGTAGAGCAATTCTTGGATCAATGTGTCTGTCGCTTTGGTGTTTGCATGTAGATGGGAAAGATTGAAGAGCTTACAGTGTAAAGCTCGTAAAGATGCCACTTGAAGAGTCACAAAAGGCTTCTTCTAGCATTGCAGCAAATAATACAAAAAGACTGGGAGCTAGGATAAATACTTGCTTCACCATATTTGTGATTAGAAATGAGTCTGTTTAGATCACCATCAACGCTAACTAAGACTATGTTTTAATCACGGGTATTTTGAGTAAAAGTCATGGACAGGTCACGGGCAGTAAAATTCATGGCCAGTGACCTGTCCATGACTTGTACTATATACCCCTGACTAAATGTGGGGGGTGGCGGGGAAGGGCAGGATGACGACAGGGGGTGCTGTGGGGGGGGCAACCTGCGGGGACACCACGGATGCTTGGGGAAGGCAGCCCTGGACCCCCACTAGTGCTGGGAGGAGGGGTTTGTAGGGCTGACAGGCTCCCTACCCAACTCCTCGCGGATCTCTGGAAGTGGTGACGTCCCTCCCTCCCTCTCAGCTCCACACGCTGCCCCTGCCCCAAGCACTGGCTCCGCAGCTCCCATTGGCCGGCAACCTCACACGGAGCTGGCCAAACCCTCCTCTCCCTGCGCAGAGTTGGCTGAACTCCCTCTCCCTCCCCTCCCACCCTCCCTGTGCAGAGCTGACCTGAGCTCTCTTTCCCTTCCACCCCCTCCCCCTGCTTGGAACTGGCCAAACCCCCTTCCTGGGGGAGGGTCAAGGGAGCTGACCCAAGCCTAACCGTTGCTCCGGTGGGCTGAGGGCCAGTGCTCCAGCAGGTCCAGGCCAGTCAGCTGTTGGGTAGCCCTAGGAGCTGACCGCCAACTGGCTCTTTGTGGAGCTGCTGTTCTGGGACTGGCTGGTGCTCCAGCAGTCCCAGAGCTTACCGTGGCTGCTGTTCCTTCGACCCCAGGGCTGGCCACTGGCCAGCTGTTCCGGGGTCTGCTGCTCTGACCCTGCTCCAGAAGAAGTCATGGAGGTCCCGGAAAGTCATGGAGTTCATGATCTTTATGACCTCGGTGACAGAATTGTATCCTTAATCATGATATATTCCCCAAAGTTAGCGTATAATGTATCATCATTAATATTCTTGTCTGACTTGTGTGGGCTGTGTACAAAGAGTTATAAATATACACTAGAAATATGTTCTTAAAATGTGTTTGGCAAGCAATGCATAAGTACAGTCTGCCTTAGAAAAAAGAATGTCATTTCCTTATCGGACCAGCCTGATGGTCAGGCAGACAGTGAAGGTACATTTAAATGCAGGGTTTAAAAAAAAGTGTCAAATTAGCAAGTGGGGAAGGTAGCCTCTTAACAATAAAGACAAGGGTTCTTAACCTCAAATGATAAGCAATTGAATCAATTGATTGTATACAATATTACTATATTGTAAAATTGTATCAAGTAAGGTTTTCTTATGAAAGCCAGTGACATTCTGGTGATTAATATCATTGTGAAATGTATGTATTAACACCCTAGGAGGAATCATGGATACTCACTGATATTATGCTTTCAAGTCTGTGCTCAAACACAGGGAGAAACAGGTTTTCTTCCAGACAGGAGGAAAGGCGGCTATCTACCTGTCTCCAATGTAAATTAAGCAGTTTGGAGTCAAAACAATGGAAGCGCTGTTTAAATACAAATTAACATGAAGATAGAAAATCCACAAGGAGGAAAGAGCAGCAGGAAGCCTTCTAGGCTCTTGAGACGAACACAATGAACTTTGTGATGATATAAGGAGGGCAAAAAGATGTGAGTTGTCCATCACTTGAGGGATTCAAGGGGCGAGAGCTGGATCCTTTAGCCAAAGGGGTTGAAGTCTCTGGGAAATGAGTTTGGTGAGAAATCTGCTTAAGCAAAGATTGTAACTTGCTTCTAAGACTAAAAAAATTTTCAGCATATTTTTACTTTTTTTTTTGTAGCCTTTTCTGTCTTTATTCCTTATACTGGATTTCACTTAATCCTATGCCCTTTTTTAAATAAACTTGTTTAACTTTTACTATAAACCAATTGATGGCTGTGAGTGAAATTAGTGTGTTTGTCAAACCCTAATTAAATTAGTGAGCTGCATTGTCTCTTTGAAGGAGCAAAGAACTTACTAAGTTCTGTGAGTGTTCCAGGAGAGGGCTGCATGCTAGAGGGAGACATTTCTGGGGAACTTGGGAGTTGGGGTTCACTGTTTGTTACTTGTAGGGCAAGGTTTGGGCTGACAGAGCCCTGAAGAGTTTGCTGGCAAGGCATGCAAGCTGGTGTGTCAGGAAGTTGTCATACAACTTAGCAGCAGCAAAATTCTCACTTGCTGAGTCAGAGAGGGTAACACAGTAACTCAGTTCTGGGGCCCTCAGCAGATTGGCAGATGATTTTGGGGAAATTCAGGACTGGGAGGGTATTAAGGTTATTCTACAAATAGTAAGTGGGCAGTGGAAGCCAGGGTGTGACCGGTATGTTTGTGTGCAGGCTGTTGGTGTTAAGGCTGTGAACCACAGAAGCATAGTTTTGAAAGCACCCAGAGGTGCAGGGTAGGTGGTGACACAACCCGTTACTGGTCTGGGTTGAACTCCAAAATGTCACACCCTCATCAGAGTTAATCACTGTCAGTATGTAAGACCTGATCAGTGAAGCGTATCATTCAACTCGGGGGCAGTCAGAGTTCCCAGTCGGTTGTTCATACCGACGGATAGGCTCCCCAAACAAGAGACACGATTCCATCTGATTGCAAAGCCAACACCTGTGTTGTGGGGCTCATTGTGTGGGCTTCCCTTCCAGAAAAAAAGTACACCTAGCATGCTTCTCAGCCAGTTGACCCTCTTCAGCAAGGCACATCTCTCTCAGAGCTGCAATGTGAATACAGTATCTTTCAAGCTCTTGAGCAACTGAAGCAGTCCACTGGGCAGGACCATTAGTTTGGTTTGGACAGTTAAGGGGTGTACGAACAGTCCACCTTACGACATTGAAACAAAGGAAACTTTTCAAGGCTTGTTTGAATTTTGACTGCGTGATGGGATGCCCTCCAGCTTCAATGGGCTGTTCACGATGAGCAATTTTCAGGAGAACTTTTCTAGCACCCTCCTTTGATTGAGATCAGCTGTGCTATTCCTGAGTAGAGCAGCTGAGTCAATCAAGATGCTGCTGGACTGTAGTATCACTCCAAGTCAACGCAGAATCTTGACCTGCCCACGTGCAGTTTCACAACTATGACTCCCAGTGATGACCATCACTCTCACTTTCACCGTTACCCTATCACTCTGGGACTTATTAAGCTGTCAAAGGCTGTGCCAGAAATTGTGTAAGGTGGAGGAGCAGCTGCATACCAACTCACATACTCTCTCGATCAACAAGACCATTTCCAACGGCAATGTAAATCGAGACAACTGAAGGACTTGCTGATTGCATGTTTATTTTCAGAATGACCTTCTCTTAGATCAGTGGCCCAATTTCCCAGGTTAACAAACTTGATCTACCCAGCAAATTGGTATAAGTAAGTCTAATTTACACCATATTACACATCGTCTCTGAATTTGGCCCAAAGGGGAGGCTTCTCGAGGTATGAGAAATGAGAGAAAAGAAATTAGTGTAATCATCTGAGTCTAGAGAAATTTGGATTTTTCCGGTGTTTCAGTTAGCTGTACTTGCATTTTCTAAAAGAAGTTACAACAGTGTAGTGATAAAAGTAGGAAAAATGGAAAACAGTACTCTGTAGAGAGTGGATAGGGGTTTGATCTTGATTCATGAAACTGTTATGTGGACTGTTTAGGAGACAGATTAAAATCTTAAACATAAGTGTTTAGCATCATGGGGTTTTTTTAATTTAAATACAGAATTATTGAGGAAAAACACTGTAGTTTTGCTAATTAATATTTATTATGCTGCACAAAATCGTCAAAACAACGATTTATTTGAGCAGCCATGCAATTAAGGGCTATTTATAGAGATTTTTAGTATTTTTAAGAAGTGTGTTTTCTGCCCAATAACGGATGTGAACTAATAAGTTACCATTTGTGGGTTTTTTATTCTTAGGTTCTTCCCTTTGTATTTATAACGTGAACATTTCCAGTTACACACTAAATCCAAAGGCATCTGAGCTGTGTCCCACACTGCCAGTTTCACCAAGGTAAGAATTACTGTATGCTTTACTGCACTGTTTGTTCAAGACAGCTTTTCAAAGACTGTTCTTCCCATTTTGTCTTTGACTTGATGCATAACAATCAGACTTATTTTACTTTAATATCTTTGATATTATATTTTTGAATTCTCATGTTTATACACACACAGTTCATACCCCTGTTCAGCAGAGATTGTTAAGCATGTGCTCAAGTGAAATCCCATTGCCTCCTGAAGGCACAGAACTGGACTCTTTATGCTTACCTACTCTGCTGCACAAAGGAAAGTGAAGAAAAGAGCATGAGAGACCTTTCAGAGGTGAAACGTTAAATGAATTGAAAAGAGGGCACCTCACGCTTATTGCTTTGACAATCTGTATTTTCTCTCTGCAGTGTGAAATCCTTGAGAACAGTCTCTTTATGTATGTGATACCTCCTCGTAAAAGCAAAACTGGTCGAATCAGTTTCCCTAGTAATAGTCACCATTTACTTATTAATTAGGGAGGCGTACTGTGCTGATGGACTGCTGTCTCCTTTTATACACACACATGAGTTTGTCTGAGATCTAAAAACCTTCTTGCTGGCTTAGTGTAGCAGTGCCAAGACTAGAAAGATAATATATTTAAGACACTTGGCTAACAGTGCCAAATAACATTATTTTTATATGTAAATATTTGACTGGCCTACCTGTTTTCTCAAGCTGGTCAGTTCTAGTTTAATATACCCTTAAGAATGTTGGAATATCTTAAACACCATGAAAAATGTGTGTGTATTAAAAATACCTACAATGAATAATAATATTGATATAGCCTACAGCCATACTAACTTGTGCATTGATCCCATCCATTCTTGCAAATTAAGCAAGTCAAGCCCAGTTCATATTTGAATAGGAGCCCAAAACAGAGCAGAAACACTGTTGGTGTTTAGTAGATGGCACTCTTCCTGAGTCAGTAGTGAACCAATACCTCACATGGAGGCACTATGCTGATAGAAGTGCTGTCTTTCAGGTGAAATATAACTGACCTGCTCACTATTTGTGGCCATGAAAGATCTTGTGTCTCTTTTCCTAAGAGTAGTGGTATTAATCACAATGACCTGGGAAAATTCCAATTTGCCTGAATATGTTCTGCCTTCCTAAATCTCTCCTGCTGTTTTAATCAGATAGAGATACTCACTTTCCATTATAAACTGCTGTGCAGTGTTGCTGTGCATTGTTAAATTTGCTGTGCTATTTTATTCCAGAAGTGGCTACAGTTTAGTGGGTAGGAAGAAATGATCTCCGTATATTGGTTTAAGTTCTGGAAAGTGTTTTGAGACAACCTGAAATAGTTCAGGGGAACCCTAAGTTCAGTCTAAATATTCCAAATTCAGCATAAACTGCTTACTTTAATTTGGAACTGTTTCTTTATTTTGGTGGCAGTGTTAATATATTTAATTTTTACTAAAAAGGAAGAAAACATAATAGTACATATAAACAAAACAAGGGAACTTGATTGGGAGTTGCACTTGTTTTGGGACTGCGGGATTGATCCCTGAATGTATCTGAAACCTTACTCTCCAGTAATCAATCTTTTTCTCCCACTTCTGTTTTTTTTTAATTTTCCAGCAAATCCTTTCCATTGTTTAATCGATGTGTTCCACAAAACCCTGAGTGCTATTCGCAGTTTGCATCCATCTTGATAAATGTGGTTAATGAAGTTGATGTTTTTCATCGTATTCTGAGTGGAATAATGGCAGGAAGAGATACTGTCATAGGACTGAGTGTCCTTGCACTAGGTAAAGTTATGAATAGAAGATGGATTTTAAAAAAAATTATTAAAACAGAGTCTCATGTTTCAGATCTTTGTAGAGAGAACTCACTTTTTAAAATATTGAATCTTGATATTTGCTGCATAGACAAGTTTGTTCTGTTAAGAGAGAGAACTGCTGTTTGCTTTCACAAGACATTTGGTAGACTAATGAAATTCAGACTTATAGAAACCAGACTAGAAACTTATTCTGTAGCACTTATTTGGTTTTTGTCTGACTCCATTTATAACTTTGTCACCTAAAGTTTTTAAATCAGAATTTATCCTAGCATGAGGTATGTTTTAATGATATTAAATGATACTAATGATGATGATACTATTTCCTCTTTTCTTGCCATTCTGAGGGGGCCATCGAGGTCTTAGAAGCTAGTTTCTCCTTTGAGTGATTGAAGATCTGTATTTTCCTTGGGCATGAATGTGCCGCGCACATCAAAGCCAGAGAACCTTACCTAGCAGTACCTGTAGGGATGGCGCTGATGCCTTCTGGCCATTAGCTCCTTCCCAGGCTGTTTAAGAGCACTCTGACCCTTCTCAGTTCCTTTACCAAACATTAAGAATTGAGACTCGGCTGCAGAGGGGATGGAGCGTGGGTCAAGGAATACACTTCTGCACCTATATCTTGAAGAACAACACTTATCTGTACTGTGACTAACAGTCTTTTCTTCGAGTGACTGTAGGCGTGTGCTCCACTCAGGTGATTCACAAGTAGTTTCAGAAGGAAGTAGGGCTCAGAGTCTTCTCAAGACTACCTTCCCAAAATTTGCATCTGATCTGCACTCAGATGTATTAACATAATGCGTGGTTAGAGTACTTTATGTATGAAAAACCAAGTAGAAGCTGTGCAAATGTCCAGTGTCAAAATGCCACTGAGAAATGTGACCAATGCCACTGGAACCTAGTTATATAGCTCTTAACCTGTGTAGAGGTGAAGTCTGAGCTATCCCATAAGCTATTGTAATACAGGATGTTATCCACCTGGAAATCAGCTGCATGGAAACCAATAGACCCTTCATGCAGTCTGCAAAGGAAACAAAAAGATGAAGTGATGAACAGAATAGTTTAGTTTCCTTCCAAATGAAAACGCTGTTTGTCAACACTTGAATGAGGTTTGGGAAAAAATACAAGTGAGTATTGTCTGAGTAAGATGAAATTGTGACACGACCTTTAGACAGAAACTTAAGATGTGGCACCAAAGCGACCTTGTCTTTGAAAAACTGGTTATTCTAGGTATACGCTTAAGGGCCTGCAGGTCACTAACTCAGCTCACCGATGTTATGGCCACAAATAACTCGTGCTCTGTCTCTACTATAAGAAAAGACAAAGTTGCCAAGGGCTCAGATGAGGACTCATGAGGGCATCCAACACAGTGCTAAGGTCCCATTGAGGAATCACTTCCTGCACTGGTGGGAAGAGACAAGGGATCCTTTCAGAAATCTGACTACCATGGAGTTTGAGAAGACTTTGATTTGCCTTGGATGGAGGATGAAATGCTAGAATCACTGCCAGGTGGACCCTCCACAAACAGAGACGGACCACAGGACTGAAGGTGCAGCAATTACTCCAGAATGTCCTGAATGCAGGATTGTATTGGTAGAATCCTGCAGCCTAGGAACCAAATTGAAAAACATGTCTGTTTAGCCAGATAGGCGGCCCTTAGTGTAGAACCTGTCAAACAGCTTCAGAACAGCACTCCTGTTCTGTGTCTATCCATGCAGCATCCATGCTGTGAGGTGCAGGCTGTTCAGTGCTGGGTGCGAAATCTGACTGATACTGAATCAGTAGATTGGGACCACAGGGATGAAAAGAGAGACTGAGGAGATCGCCCTTACACTAGCACCACCCCATCAGTGTACTGCTAGCCAAAAGTTCTCCGGCTTTGGTGCGCTCAGCATGGACCTCTGAGTGGAATATAAATGTGCATTCTCACCCTGAAGAGCAATAGCTACAGTACAGGAAGATAACTGTCTTACTCATGTAAACTGAAAATGTTTTATATGCTTATAAATATTAAAGTAATTAAGTTAGTTATTAATAGGTAACGGTAATTTTACATTTTCAGTATAAAAAATCAGTTTGATAGCTTTGATTTCATGTTTCGTGAGTTGAAATTAACAAAAACTAGCTTCAGGATGAGAGAACAGAGGGTAAATCCATCCTAGAGAGAATGGACTTCAGAAGTCAAGGGTTATACCCGTAATGAATTTACCTTACGAACCTGACTACTCTACATAATTACTAATTCTGGTCATTTTAGGCTCTGATTTTGAAACATTTCTGGTCAAAACAGAATCTCTTCAGTTTTAAGGCCTATTGGTCTCTGCTTTTGAGATCAGTGTTTACAAATAAAAAATCAGGACTGTAGAAAAACCTAAATTTTCCATGTAAAATAATTAGTTTGATTAAATAGATCATAACTTCAGATGACTGTTAACTCTTTCTATATATATGTATATATTTTTTTTATTTTCCAGCCTTCTCTTTAATAATGGTTTTAACCTTCAGATTCATCACCACACTTCTGATCCATATTTTCATTACACTAGTTGTGTTTGGATTGTTATGTAAGTATATTTATTTATAATGGATGTTTAAGTAGCACATTATTTCACCGAATTGAAGGAAAAACATAAAGGAATAAACAGCAAACCTGTTTTTCCTCGGCTATCCTTCAGTAAGCTAAATTGGGTCCCAATCCTGCAGTCAGATCTATGCTGGATTCTTTCTCTGTGGATGAAAAGGCCTGGCTGTGCAGGTCTAGCTGTAGGATCAGAGTGTTGAGAGGTATGTTTTGTTTTAATTATTTATAGACGTCTGCAGATTGAATTTCTTTTGACAAATGATTTGAGTATGAGCAGTGTTAACGTTTCCAACAAAGTTTTAAATAGAGAATTGAACAATGCATCCTTTATAAAGAGAAAACTATTAAGAATGATCAAAGCCTGAAATGTGAGCTATCTTATAAGTTATGTTTATCTTCTGCAATGATGCTTAACTTCAAGGCTGCGAGAAAACCAGACTTAATGTTGGCTTTGACCTCAAAATAGCAAACCAGCCACACAGTTTCATTCTGTGAGCACAGATATGTGTATTTACTCCTAATGTTTCTCATTCTGTGCTACACTACTCCATTCTTCAGTTAATCTGTAATTCAAGAGAAGGTAACAGACCTATAACATGTACACATTAGCTTGCCAGTCACTTGTGAAGCGCTGTCTGCACCTTCATGGATTTGTGTTTGTTCTAGTTGTCTCAGGTGTTTTGTGGTGGCTCTACTATGACTACACTAATGACCCAAGCATAGAACTGGAAACTGAAAAGGAAAATGTAAAATTTTTACTTGGATTTGCTATCATATCTACCATCATCACGGTGAGAAATTTTACAGAATGATTATTAGGGAGTTTAATGTTAGAGATGGTAATCTGAAACCTTGAAATAAAACTATATTGCAGCAATGTGAGTGCACATGCTCCCTCCTTTATTTACACTTGACATTGAAAAGGAGAAACTCCATTGTAGAGGGTAACTGAGGCTGTGTGGTGATGTTTCAACCTTGACATGGTCAGTTTATCTCTCTGTGGATTGCACTCTAGTGCATTCTGCTTTCCATTTGCAGCCAAATAAGATCTGCTTATAATTATTGAATCCTTTTCTTACATTTTATGGTGACATTCAGCTGTATTCACTTGTAGAGTCTGTACGAGTCTCTCGACAAACTTAAACCCTGTGCTAGGGGTATAGGATGATGCCAGCAGAGCAGCTGTGCTGGAGGACTTTTTCGCTGGGCACACTGCTGAGGTGTGGGTCTATAGACCATCCTCAGTTAAGCTAATGATGAGGTTGAGTGAGCAGAGAGACACTGGATCCATGGAAATGTGAATCCTGTGGACCCAACATACCTTGTAGGTGGCACAAAGGGGCAACAGCCATTGCAGAGGGGTGAAAGGTCTGTGCTGCAGTTTAGTTTGTTGGCCAGAAGCTGTAGTGCTGAATTTTTGCCTTCCTATCATCCACCTCCTGTTCACCACACAACCTGATTACTATGGCTTTATGCTGTTGAAATGAATGTTTCACCTTATTTAGCACTGTAGCCCAGTATGAATGTGTGAACAGGTCATGTATTGTTGGGAAATGAATCAGTTACATTAATATTTTTTTAAAAGAAAATGTGGTTGTCCACAATCGACAGTCTGTATTGTGTTAAAGTGACTAATATAATTGTGATACACACTAGAGATTGCTTGCATATTCTCTGTACATTATCAGACAGTCGACTCTGCACCTCTTCTCTTCCTAAATAAAAAAATAAGAAAAGGTTTCTTTGGATGCAGATTTGTTCAGGTGCAATGCATTTGCCATTTGTAGAATTGCAAATACATCATCTGCTCCCAGTGGCTCTTCTGAGAGCATCTGGCATCTTTGTAGAGCAGGCTAGAAAAGTGATGAAGCAGCTTCTATTGTGAATATTTGTTGTTTTGTAGTTTCCAGTGTGCATGTCTTTTAGATGATTGCAGTTCAGTGTTAAAGATTTAGTGCATAATAGTTTTATGAAAAGACATGTTCTGCTGCAGTTCCTTTGTGAAATCAGTACCACGCTCCCCCTACAAAATTTGACAACTTCTGATAATTTAAGAAAGAAATTCCTAGTTTACTATTTTTCTGATTTGTTTTTCATCTCTTTTAATAGATGGTTCTACTTTCCCTCATATTTGTACTAAGGAAGAGGATTCAGCTGACTATACAGCTCTTTTGGGTTGCTAATAAAATAATTAGCAGAGTCCCTTCCCTACTGTTCCAGCCACTGTGGACTTTTTTGATTCTCATTTTCTTCTGGGTGTTCTGGGTTGCTGTGCTACTTAGCTTAGGAACTGCAGGTAAGTAGTTGTATTTTATCATGGTCATGGGTGTACACTATCTTGTTTTAAAATTTGGTCTTTAAAATCAGAACCCGTTGGTGTTAGTGTACAAGATGTAATATATGTTGTAATATATCTACGTTATGATCTTGTTTTCTGTTTACTTCACCTTTGCATTTCTAGGAGTACTGCAAAAGTAGCCACTGTTTTATGAGGCAAAGACAATACAGCCTGTACACTTGTGCACTCTCACAGAGACTTAACTTCTGTTCTTTCTTTTTAGTTCTCATAATATAAAATGTCATTCCAGATCCAAACTATGTAGTTGCTTTTTGTAAATGGGGAGCATAACAGAAAGGGGGAGTGTTTTGATTTAGTACAGCGGTTGTGAAATTAATGCGTTTCTACTATGGGAACAACAGGAAGGAGATGTAAAATTATTCGGAATATCTCTTCCCAGCATTTGATGGAAAGCTCTGCAGGTTTGTGGAGAGATTCTCTTTCTTCCTCTTCCATCCCCAACTGTTAAGGTATTTCAGAAGCACTTGCTTGAAACATTTGTCTGAGAGGTGACTTGCTGCTTCTCCAAGTTGTTAGGCACAGTGGCACCAAATTTTCAGCCCCCGTAGCCTCTTCATGAATCTTTCCTGCCTAACTGAACATCAGTTCTTGTGGAACAGATTTACTTTGCTTTGAGATGTCATGGATGCTTCTTCAAAGCACTGTTATTAGCCTGTAATTTTTGCCCCTTATTGGTGCTGGTCACATGTTGCCTGGGTATGCCAGATGCTGCAGAATCACGAATGGTCAGTGCAGTGGTATAGTTCAGGAGGCCATTGGAGCTTCAGTTAGTGGATTGCTTTCATCTGGTTAAGGCCTTTTATTAATCTGGATAAAGGTTATGCCTTAAAGCTGTATGGGTATAACTGCTCATTTTTAGGTAGTATAGGAGTGCTTTTCATGTAGTTTTTGAACAGCTCTATTTGGTCAGAGGTTAGATCTAAGTACAAGATATCAGTCACATAAATTACAGTAACTCTAGTAAAGCTGGTAGCAGTTAGTAGAATGAATCTGAACGAACTAAATTGGAAATACTAATTTTCAGGAATGCTGGCTAGAGGAAACAACACAGACATTCTTCATTTAAGCAGAGTTGACTATAAGAGACTGCACAAAAACCCAAAGGAATCTTCACTGTAATTCTCCAATGCAACAAAACACGGTGTGTGAAGTTTGTCCTTATTAAATCTAAATTTGGAAAATGCCAAGTGAGCCCAAAGTGTTCAAAAAGGTTATTAGTCTCTTAGGGATACAAAAGAGTTAGAGGTTATAAATATTTTGGGTAGTGTAACAGAATCAATTTGATGAGAAGTGCAAGATGATATAGTTGGGTGTTTCCTGAGTATTGCTGTATACTTCATTAGGAGTTTGTTTTCAATCCTGTGCCTGGGTTGTTTTTAGCAGATGTGTCAATAGTTGTAATTTTCTGCCATTTAGTAAGTTAAAGTATAAATATTTATAGTGAGAATGTGCATGTTACTTAAAACAAAACAAAGTAAAGTGAGAATATGAGTGTTAAAGGAAGTGTTAGAGTAGATACAGAAATATCAACCCATGTGTTCATTTGTTTTCCTTATTGCAAGTGAGCTTTTATGAGCTTTAATTCTGCTTCTAATCAGGTTATGGCATTAGCGTACATCAAAGTTAAACAGTGGCTTTTGTTAATAATTCAAGTGATACTTGTTTGTTATTACCAGTTGAGTAAAAGAAAACTGTAATAACACCCATAATCCACTAGATGCCATTAATGTAGTTTGAAAAACTTTCTGTTGAGTAACTCATTTTCATTCTTCAAGTGCTTGCTCATGTCAGTTCCATTCTAGGTGTGTGCGTGGTCTTTGGAGATTTTTACCTTAGCAGTATCTGTAGAGTCGGCAATGTCGCCCCCTTGAATGCCATGCACATGCACTGGTATATCAGCTACTGCCAAATCTAAGCCCTCTGTTCCTTCTTACCGCCCATGGTGATTAGTCAGAGTGCCTTTCCTTGCATTGCAAGGGCTAGCTGTTTTTTTGTCTACTGACTTCGGGCCTTGTAAATAGTTTGTTTATAGTAGTTAGTGTTAAGTAATTAAGTGTAGTTAATAGTTAGCAGTTAAGGTCCTACTGAATACTTTGCCCCAGGCGGTGCATGCCCCATCTCCTAAGTAAATAGATCATAACAGTCATCTGAAGTTAACACACTCTCTCTCTATATATGTATATATAATTTTTTTAATTTTCCAGCCTTCTCTCTTAATAATGGTTTTAACCTTCAGATTCATCACCACACTTCTGGTCCATATTTTCATTACACTGTATGGTCTTCTACAAAGATAAAGTCCAGATGCTGCTGCACCCGGCATTCCTGCCCAAGGTAGTTTCCATTCCATACTGGCCAGGATGTTTTCTTCCCTGTCTTCTTTCCGAAGCCCCGTAAATCCGAAGAGGAGCACAGGTTACATGCCCTGGACATATGGAGGGTGCTGGCCTTCTATATCAATAGGACACCGCCATTCTGTAAACCAACACAGCTGTTCGTGGCGGTGGCAGACAGGATGTCTGTGCCTGTGTCTGCTCAAAGGATTTCATCCTGAATCAGCGTGTATCCCTGATACTGCTATGAGCTGGTGAGTGTGCCTCCATTGGCAGTAGTCAAAGCGCACTCAACTCGAGGCAAGCATCATCTGCTGCCACTTTAGCCCAGGTGCCGATCCAGGAGATCTGTAGAGTTGCTACCTGGTCGTCTGTCCACACATTTATGTCCTATTATGCACTGACCCATAGGCCTGGGACGATGCTGCAAGGTGCAAGGCCATGAACTCCGAGCCCATCTGCATTGGCACTGCTTGTGAGTCACCTAGAGTTGAATCGACATGAGCAAGCACTAGAAGACGAAAAACGGTTACCTACCTTTCGTAACTGCCGTTCTTCGAGATGTGTTGCTCGTGACCATTCCATTACCCGCCCTCTTGCCCCTCTGTTGGAGTTGTCAGCAAGAAGGAACTCGGAGGGCATAGTGATAGCGGTACCTGATGTACTGATGCATGTGCGTAGCACTCAAGGGGGCGCCACTGCTGACCCTAGAGATACTGTGAAGGCAAAAATCTACGAGTGTGCACATGGGTGTGCATACACCTAGAATAGAATGGACATGAACAACACATCTCAAAGGACAACAGTTATGAAAGGTAGGTAACTGTTTTTTCATCTTTTGTCATTGCTCGAACTGTCACAATTGTCATACTTTATTAAGATTAACATAAGTGCACAATTAATGTACTGTCATCAGAGGTGTTCAAAGTGCTTTACAGAGAACAGCTGAGCCTCTCAAAATCCTTTTTACATAGGAGGATAGTCAGAATAAGGAATATAATAGTCATTGTGACTCTCAGTCCCATGCTCTAACCATTAGGTAACTGTTCAGGTGTTTATATTTCAAAATCTTTAAGTCCTAATTGTCTAAATCCATATGATGCTCTGTAAGAACCAGTTTCTGATGCTGTTACTCATACTGGCCCTAATTCAGAAGGGCACTTAGGCGTGTGCTTAAGTCATTCGCTGGATCATGCTATGTAATAGTTCTTCACAGGGAGTATTGATTTAAATCAAGATGATCATGATTTAAGTGACTAAGGGGAAAGCCTTGACTTAAATAATTGATTTGAATCAACTTTTCCATTTGTATTGTAGCTATTTTCTAAGGTGCATTCTCATTGGTTGATGTTACCATTACAATATGTTGATTTACAACTAACTGGAGCCTTTACACTAAATTTGGTAAATTTTTTGCTACCTAGGAGGGTACACTATAACTGTATACATTTATGTAAGCAATTATATAGGTTAATATTTTCTGATTCTTATTAATTGTACATTTTTAGTATGTTAGAAAATAGTGAATATTTTTTATTTACTAAATTAAATTTTTCTTCATAGTTTGCATCAGGCTGCGTAAGGATGATAACTGGAATTTAATTAAACACACACAATAGCATATAAAATTTATTTTTATTAGATAATATTGCACCCAGTGGCACAGCCTGTGGGTCCCCCAAAGGCTCAAACCATTAGTATGGTACACAACCTGTTGTCAAGCTTTGTAAAAATAGCACCTCAAAAATTAGATGTTTTTCCCTGCTTTCTTTCTCTGTATAGAAAAGTAACCTTTAACTGAAAGTTTTTGGCTCATGGATTCAGCATATTTGTTTTTATTTAAATATGTTAAGAGATTATAATAATTTTAGGTCTTAACATGTTTTGTATTAAATTCAGATTTCATTTTAAACAGTTTTATTTTAATAATAAAGCTAATTTAAATACGCAAATCAAAATTTGATTTGATTTTTTTCCCAGAGAATCACTGATTTTTATCCACCCTTGTTCCTCACTGTGCAAGTAGTCCCTCTGATATCAGTAAGACTGCTTGACTAAAGGTGTGAAAATCTGCATTAAATGGAATTAGGGGTTGGCAGAAGTATATCATCATGCTGTCCTCTATTTACCACCCTCTGTAGTTCATAAATGTTAAAGCTTATATCATATTTGATAAATATCTCATAGACTCAGACTTTAAGGTCAGAAGGGACTATTATGATCATCTAGTCTGACCTGCACAGTGCAGGCCACAGAATCTCACCCACCCACTCCTGTAACAAACCCCTAACCTATGTCTGAGTTACTGAAGTCCTCAAATTGTGATTTGAAGACCTCAAGCTGCAGAGAATCCTACAGCAAGTGACCCGTGCCCCATGCTGCAGGGGAAGGCAAAAACCTCCAGGGCCTCTGCCAATCTGCCCTGGAGGAAAATTCCTTCCTGACCCCAAATATGGCGATCAGTTAAACCTTGAGCATGTGGGCAAGACTCAGCAGCCAGAACCCAGGAAAGAATTCTCTGTAGTAACTCAGATCCCACCCCATCTAACATCCCATCACAGACCACTGGGCATACTTACCTGCTGATAATCAAAGATCAGTTGCCAAAATTAGGCTATCCTATCATACCATCCCCCTCCATAAAATTATCAAGCTTAGTCTTAAAGCCAGATATGTCTTTTTCCCCCACTACTCCCCTTGGAAAGCTGTTCCCTCCTCCAATGGTTAGAAACGTTCATCTAATTTTAAGTCTAAACTTCCTAGTGTCCAGTTTATATCCATTCTTGTGTCCACATTGGTACTAAACTTTAAATAATTCCTCTCCCTCCCTAATATTTATCCCTCTGATATATTTATAAAGAGCAATCATCTCTCCCCTCAACCTTCTTTTGGTTAGGCTAAACAAGACAAGCTCTTTGAGTCTCCTTTCATAAGATAGGTTTTCCATTCCTCGGATCATCCTACTAGCCCTTCTCTGTACCTGTTCCAGTTTGAATTCATCCTTCTTAAACATGGGAGACCAGAACTGCACACAATATTCCAGATGAGGTCTCACTGTATAACAGTACCAGCACCTCCTTATCTTTACTGGAAATACCTCGCCTGATGCATCCTAAAACCACATTAGCTTTTTTAACAGCCATATCACATTGGCAGCTCGTAGTCATCCTGTAATCAACCAATACTCCGAGGTCCTTCTCCTCCTCTGTTACTTCCAACTGAGGTGTCCCCAGTTTATAACTAAAATTCTTATTATTAATCCCTAAATGCATGACCTTGCACTTTTCACTATTAAATTTCAACCTATTACTATTACTCCAGTTTACAAAGTCATCCAGATCTTCCTATATGATATCCCGGTCCTTCTCTGTGTTAGCAGTACCTCCCAACTTTGTGTCATCCGCAAACTTTATTAGCACCTTCCCACTTTTTGTGCCAAGGTCAGTAATAAAAAGATTAAATAAGATTGGTCCAAAAACTGATCCCTGAAGAACTCCACTAGTAACCTCCTTCCAGCCTGACAGTTCACCTTTCAGTATGACCCGTTGTAGTCTCCCCTTTAACCAGTTCCTCTAGCCACCTTCCAATTTTCATATTGATCCCCATCTTTTCCAATTTAACTAATAATTCCCCATGAGGAACCATATCAAATGCCTTATTGAAATCGAGGTAAACTAGATCCACTGTGTTTCCTTTGTCTAAAAAATCTGTTACCTTCTCAAAGAAGGAGATCAGGTTGGTTTGGCACGATCTACCTTTTGTAAAACCATGTTGTATTTTGTCCCAATTACCTATGACATTAATGTCCTTAACTACTTTCTCCTTCAAAATTTTTTTCCGAGACCTTACATACTAGAGATATCAAACGAACAGGCCTGTAGTTGCTCGGATCACATTTTTTCCCTTTCTTAAAAATAGGAACTATGTAAACAATTCTCCAGTCATACGGTACAACCCGAGTTTACTGATTCATTAAAAATTCTTGCTAATTGGCTTGCAATTTCATGTGCCAGTTCCTTTTAATTTTCTTGGATGAAGATTATCTGGGCCCTCCAAATTTGTCCCATTAAGCTGTTCGAGTTTGGCTTCTACCTCGGATGTGGTAATATCTACCTCCATATCCTCATTCCCATTTGTCATCCTACCATTATCCCTAAGCTCCTCATTAAAGACTGAGGCAAAGTATTTGTTTAGATATTGGGCCATGCCTAGATTACCCTTAA
This sequence comes from Gopherus flavomarginatus, assembly GCF_025201925.1. Lineage (NCBI taxonomy): Eukaryota > Metazoa > Chordata > Testudines > Testudinidae > Gopherus > Gopherus flavomarginatus. The sequence continues at coordinate 81,536,470 of NC_066623.1, read as the reverse complement.
CCTCCACTTCATCCTCAGTGTTTAACGGTCCCACTTCTTCTTCTTTCTTTGTTTTCTTCTTATTTATATGGCTATAGAACCTTTTACTGTTGGTTTTAATTCCCTTTGCAAGGTTGAACTCTACATGGCTTTTGGTCTTTCTCACTTTATCTCAATATGTTCTGACCTCTGCATAGTCCATTGAGAACACTACTGGGGGGATTGACTTGCTTGCTCCATTAATGTCTCATAATAAGCTAAATTGTTAATTTAAAAATTACACTTTTGTCTGAATACTTTCTTTGCCTTTTACTCTGTTTCAAATAACACCTAAGATTATTGTATCTGAAAAAGATTAGAGTAAAATGGGTTTACTTTGTGCAATTGACAGCAAATTTTGTATAAGCCAGTTTCACAATTTTCCCTGGTAATTCTGTATTATTCTTGCATGGGGGGTATGAGGAGAAAAACACTTAAAAAATTATATTGTAAAATGGCAAAAAGTTAGCAAAGGCTTCTGGGGGAGGAAGAGAACCTGAAACTTCCATACAGTAGCAGGACATCTTCCTACTCTAAAATAAATAATATTTTACTTGACAGTCTGCAAAAAAACATTTTTTTTTAGTTTTAAATACACTCTTTAACATAAAATCTCATCTAGGTTTTACAGGGTTCATATTCCGTAATATATTATCAGAATAGCTTTTGGGTTTTCCACTCTCTCTGGAATCAGCTGATTGTGGAAATGGAAGAAAACTTTTTCCTTCTCTCTGATTTTTCTGGGCTCTTTGAGGGAAATCAGAATACTGCTCTGAACCTCCATGTCCTGGTTATTTGAGAACTCCAGCCTGCTCAGAAGGGGCTCAGTTTGTAAAATCTTTACCTTTCCGTCATAGCAGTTTCTAATTTTTGGCTAAACACCCACTTAATTTTAGTTTGGGCTTGTCAGAAAATATTTTGAGAATGATGTTGTTATACATATTTAATTTTTTTCAGCAAATAGCTATTTTTAGTTATGTGCAGCAAGAGGAGATGGGCTAGTGAAATTGAATTGCTACTGTGCTGCACCTGTTCTTAATGTTTCCCTTGTGCTTCTTGTAGTTCTGTAATATTTACAGCCTGTGTGCATCTTGTAACTCTGAGGCACCTGATCCATGTTTCATCTGTGATGTATCTGATCTTTATACATCCATGCAGATCACCTTGTTTATGTCATTTTTAATATCTATTGTTACATTGAGAAGAAGCTAACTCCTTGGGAGGATCAGATAACTGTAGCCCCAGTGGAGCAAGGTACTTCAGCCCATGCCTAACTTTAAATATACAAGTAGTCTCACTGAAGTGAGGCAGCTTATGTATTCAAAGTTACGCACCTGCTTAACTACCTTGCTAAATCAGGGGCTGTAAGAGTAGCAGAAGCCAAGTGTATTGCAAATCTATATGTCTGGGACAAATGCCAGACATTAGCCAGGAGAGATGCCAAATTGCAAGAGACTGGAGTTAGCACAAAATCAAGTGGCACCAGTTGTAACTATGTATTCTAATGGGACTGGAGCTCAGTGAGGATTTGGAAAAGCCAATAGAACTAGATGTGGCCTTGTGGTATTCCAGTAGTGTCACTGTAATGTGTGTCCTCATGTATGAATCTGGCAGAAACAGTGAAATCCACATCAGGAATAGGATACAGAGTATAAGTGTAAGATGGGAGTGCTAGGCGAGATTTTCACATAATGAAAATATATCTCTGAGTATAGTGAGGAGTAAAACTATTACAGTAAAGATGTGCTGCAGATAAACCAGTGAAAGCAAATTTCTTGAAGGGTCCAAGATATTCCAACTAAATCTATCTAAGTTAATTGTAAATTCTCATATGTGAAAAAGGAGCAGTTACAAAGGAAATTCAGTTGGGAGGAAACACAAATTTTATAGAACAATGGTTTATAGAAACTTTCTGACTCTGCAGCAGGAAGCATTAAAAGTGGCAAATATTGTCATACTAGCAAGAACTGGGAAATTGGTTCTGAGTTAGTACTTTCTGGCCAATTGTTCTTTGTTGCCCACAGTGGAATTGATAAATTGAAGAAAATATGATTTCCAGTTCCTAGGAGTTCCAACCACTTAAAACTTCTGGTTGCTCCAGATATCAGTAAAAAAAACTCCAATAGCCACTCCCGTAGAATGTATGGCACAAGTCTGCAAGTCACAAAATATACTGTATGATATTGATATTGTGCATCTCTTTGGCTGTGACTGATATAAGGCTGTAGTATTGGGCTAATGAATCTGATGGAGAAACTTTTCAGTCTTACTAAAAATTCTGTGGCAGCATCTTGGTATCTGACCAACATTTTTTTGAAGTATTTGCATCACAGTAACAAATCTAAGAAAAATATATATATAGTAGGCAGCTTTCTGCAATGTCATGGCTCAACAATGGGGATTTTAGTCACTTATTAACCACTTGGAATTGGCAAATGGCTGCACTGGCAGGATTGATTTTCGGTGAATGACTTCTTTCCTGTGATGATACTGCTGGAAGAAAAATGTACTGCAGACAAAGTAGAACCATATTCTGAGGTTTTGTTCTGTTTTTTGTGGCTCCATGACCAGATCACACTGGAATGACAAGGAAAGGAAATGTATTTTTTATTAGGATGTCAGAGTGATCCTTGCAGTTTGATCCATGCTACCAATATACTTATCTTTATATGTGAAACATAATATAATGCATTATTCTGTCATCAGATTTGTATGTGCCTGGTAACCATAGACACAAAGGGTATCAGACAGGCACACATGTACACCGTGAGGGAATGCAGCACATAATCTTTGGCTCCTATTACTTGGGAAATAAGGTGATCACTGTCACACGATGACATCCAGCAGAGGGCAGTGATACACATGCACGCAATACCAGCCCATGACAATTTCTGTTTAGCCAAGGCTGTTACTGTTAATCATTATTTTAAATGGCTGTGGCTTGTTAAGAGCAATGGAATTACAGTTTGTGCTGCAGAGATTCATTAATCATTTTAACCAGTCTATCAGTGCAGAAGTAAAATATCTTAACAATTTGCATAATAGGAATGTTCATAAGTAAAGGTTGCACACCAGGAAAAAGTCCTCACTTCTGCTACTGAAGGAAATGACTTCTTTTCAAATGATATTGAAGGCTGAAGAGACCTCCATTTATCTTATCCAATGTATTGTTTGCACTGTTGCTGCTGGTAATGATTACAATTGATGTATGAGCATGTTTGGCTAGTTGTACATGCTGTAAGAACATAGGAGCCTAAAACTGCTGGAAGAGTTAAAGGAGTTGAGAAATGCTCAGAATACAAAATGAGACACAAATGTACAGTGCAGCTGATGAAATTTACTTTGGTAGTATGTGGAAATGTGCTCCACTTCAGAATTCTCTGAGGAAGAAAAATAACTCTTGGGTCTGCATTTTTAAAAAAAGGGGTTAGAGTGGGGGAAAGAGGGAGATGGTACGTGTCATAAACAGATAGTAGGAGTTAATAGAACAGAAGTACTTTATATCTCTTTTGCCTGTAAAGGGTTAACAAAATCAGTGAGCCTGGCTGTCACCTGACCAGAGGACCAATCAGGGGACAGGATACTTTCAAATCTTGAGGGAGGGAAGTTTTTGTGTTTGCTGTTAGTTTTTGGTGGTGGTTCTCTCTGGGTTCTGAGAGTGACCAGACGTGCAACCAGGTTTATCTCCAAGCTCCCTGATACAGGTTCTTATAGATTCAAAATAGTACGTACTAGGTGATAAGGCGAGTTAGGCTTATGGTTGTTTTCTTAATTTGCAAATATGTATTTGGCTGGAAGGAGTTCAAATGTGTATTTTGCTGAAAGGATTTTAATTTGTACTTGTATACTTAGGCTGGGAGGGTATTCCCAGTGTCTATAGCTGAAAGACCCTGTAACATATTCCATCTTAAATTTACAAAGATAATTTTTACTGTTTTTTCTTTCTTTAATTAAAAGCTTTTCTTGTTTAAGAACCTGATTGTTTGTTTGTTTTTATTCTAGTGAGACCGCAGGGGACTGGGTCTGGATCCACCAGGGAATTGGTGGGGAGAAAGGAGGGAAGGAGGAGAGAGAGGTTAAATTTCTCTCTGTTAGGATTACTTTCTCTCTCAGGGAGAGTTTGGGAAGAGGAGAGATAAGGAGAGGGGAAGGTGAATTTTCCTCTCTGTTTTGAGATTCAAGGAGTTTGAATCACAGTGATCTTCCAGGGTAACCCAGGGAGAGGAAGCCTGGGAGAAGCAATGGTGAGGGAAAGGGTTTACTTTCCTTGTGTTAAGATCCAGAGGGTCTGGGTCTTGGGGGTCCTCGGGCAAGGTTTTAGGGGGACCAGAGTGTACCAGGCACTGGAATTCCTGGTTGGTGGCAGTGCTACAGGTTCTAAGCTGGTAATTGAGCTTAGAGGAATTCATGCTGGTACCTCATCTTCTGGACGCTAAGGTTCAGAGTGGGGAATTATACCATGACAGTACGAAAGGCTTTTCCACTCGTAAAGTAACTTGAATTTTTACAGGCCTAAAAAGCATTAGAACCAAATTTCAATAGCAGTGTACTTACAGCAGTACACAGTCCTAACCTCTCTTAAATGCCTGCAGCTCATGACAGTGCTTTTCTGTTGAGACATCTTTCTGATCATGAAGTAACCAGTGCATGCATCAGTGCCTTCACTTCAAAGAGGATTACCTCATGGCAACAATTAACTAGTCTATGTTACAACCTATGAACTTTTTTTAGTAGTCTAGTCCAGCTGCATCGTGGTGCAGGGTATGACTCTTGATCCAGGGAACAATGAGAACAAGGTCTACCTGAATTTGAGAGAACTCGTTTGTTTTGACTTGCAGTTCTCAGCTCTACCCACTAGACCAGTGGTGGGCAACCTGTTAGGGTAATCCGCTGGTGGGCCATGAGACTGTGTTTACATTTGCATGGCCACCCACAGCTCCCAGTCTCTGTGGTTCACTGTTCCTGGCCAATGGGAGCCGCGGGAAGCAGCACAGGGACATCAGTGGACAGTTCCTTATCCTGCCCCCTACTCGCATAGTTGACATTGACAGCACCAATGCTGTACTGGAAGTTAGTACCAAGGAATATCCACAGCTCGTCCTTAGAGAATTCCTCTCTTTTTTGAACAGATGCATCCTTAAGGTCAGCAAATTTGAGCCCTGGCAAACTGGTTAAGAGAGTAAGTTCCAGATCCAATGACCTGCCACAAAAAGTATCCTGCCTCTGTCTGCCTACCCCCAAACAAAAGTTCAAATTCAGGAATTATAAATAGGAGTGTCTAATTTGAACTCAGCAATTGGGACTGTGCATCACAAATTTTGTGTAGCTACTTTTAGGTTAATAGGGAAATACGTTCATGTCTTGTCAACATAAGTGGAAATACAATTCGCTAGCATAATTAGATGTAAATGTGTGTTCACGTTCAAGAATACACATCTGATGCAAACAGCCTTAGAGTTCTTGTTACCTTAAAGATGTCTACATTCTGTTTTTAAAAAGAAGAAAGAAAAAAAGACATTGAATTTGGATTGAATTTTGTTAATTTTGTCTGTTTAATGTTCTAAAACCTAGTTTTGTCACAGCTATAACATATACTTTATTCTGTTTTGTTTCAATGGTACATATATATCCTTAATCTTTTCCAGCAATCTTTCTCTCTCTGCTCTTTTGGTAGAATCATAGAAGATTGGAGGGTTGGAAGAGACCTCAGGAGGTCATCTAGTCCAACCCCCCGCTGAAAGCAGGACCAATCACCAACTAAATCATCTCAGCCAGGGCTTTGTCAAGCCGGGCATTAAAAACCTCTAAGGATGGAGATTCCACCACTTCCCTACGTAACCCATTCCAGTACTTCACCACCCTCCTAGTGAAATGGTGTAATAACCTTAGTCCCAGTTCTGGACCTTAGCGTCCAAAATATGGGGGTTAGCATGAAAACCTCCAAGCTTAGCCACCAGCCTGGACCTGGTACCTGCTGCCACCACCCAAAAAATTAGAGTGTTTTGGGGCACTCTGGTCCCTCTGAAAAACCTTCCCTGGGGACCCCAAGACCCAAATCCCTTGAGTCTCACAACCAAGGGAAATAATCCTTTTTCCCTTCCCCCCTCCAGGTGCTCCTGGAGAGATACACAGACACAAGCTCTGTGAAACTACACAGAGGGACTCCCCCTCTCCATTCCCAATCCTGGAAACAAAAGTACTTTCCTATTTCCCCAGAGGGAATGCAAAATCAGGCTAGCGATTCAACACACAAATCTCCCCTTGATTTCTTCCTCCCACCAATTCCCTGGTGAGTACAGACTTAATTTCCCTGAAGTAAAGAAAAACTCCAACAGGTCTTAAAAGAAAGCTTTATATAAAAAGAAAGAAAAATAAGTACAAATGTTCTCTTTGTATTAAGATGATACAACACAGGGTCAATTGCTTAAAAGAATATTGAATAAACAGCCTTATTTCAAAAGAATACAAATTAAAGCACTTCAGCACTTATATTCATGCAAATACCAAAGAAAAGAAACCATATAACTTACTATCTGATCTCTTTGTCCTTACACTTAGAAACAGAAGACTAGAAAGTAGAACTACTTCTCCAAAGCTCAGAGAAAGCAGGCAGCCAGAAAACAAAGACCCCAGACACACAATTCCCTCCACCCAAAGTTGAAAAAATCAGGTTTCCTGATTGGTCCTCTGGTCAGGTGCTTTTGGTGAAAGAGACATTAACCCTTAGCTATCTGTTTATGACAAATGGATATTAGGAAAAACTAACCTACACCTCCCACACTGCAAACTTTAGACCATTGCTCCTTGTTCTGTCATCTGCCACCACTGAGAAGAGCCTAGCTGCATCCTCCTTGGAACCCCCCTTCAGGTAGTTGAAGGCTGCTATCAACCCCCACACACTCTTCTCTTCTGCAGACTAAATAAGCCCAGTTCCCTTAGCCTCTCTTCATAAGTCATGTGCCCCAGCCCACTAATCATTTTTGTTGCCCTCCGCTGGACAGTCTCCAATTTGTCCACATCCTTTCTGTGGTGGGGGGCCCAAAACTGGATGCGGTACTCCAGATGTGGCTTCACCAGTGCTGAACAGAGGGGAATAATCATTTCCCTCAATTTGCTGGCAGTGCTCCTACTAATGCAGCCCAATATGCGGTTACCCTTCTTGGCAACAAGGGCACACTGTTGACTCATATCCAGCTTCTCATCCACTGTAATCCCCAAGTCCTTTTCTGCAGAACTGCCGCTTAGCCAGTCAGTCCCCAGCTGTAGCAGTGCATGGGATTCTTTCGTCCTAAGTAGAGGACTCTGCACTTGTCCTTGTTGAACTTCATCAGTTTTCTTTTAGCCCAGTCCTCCAATTTCTCTAGGTCACTCTGAGCCGTATCCCTACCCTCCAGCGTATCTATCTCTCCCCTCAGCTTAGTATTATCCACAAACTTGCTGAGGGTGCAATCCATCCCATCATCCAGATCATTAATGAAGATGTTGAACAAAACTGGCCCCAGGGCAGACCCCTGGGGCACTCCACTTGATACTGGCAACCAGCTAGACCTTGAGCCGTTGATCACTACCCGTTGAGCCTGATGATCTAGCCAGCTTTCTATCCATCTTATAGTCCATTCATACAATCTGTATTTTTTTAACTTGCTGGTAAGAATACTGTGGGAGATGGTATCAAAAGGTTTGCTAAAGTCAAGATATATCACGTCCACTGCTTTCCCCATATCCACAGAACCAGTTAGCTTATCATAGAAGGCAATTAGGTTGGTCAGACATGACTTGTCCTTGGTGAATCCATGTTGACTGTTCCTGGTCACCTTCTCTTCCAAGTGCTTCAAAATGGATTCCTTGAGGACCTGCTCCATGATTTTTCTAGGGATGGAAGTGAAGCTGACTGGTCTGTAGTTCCCCAGATTCTCCTCCTTCCCTTTTTTAAAGATGGGCACTATATTTGCATTTTTCCAGTCATCCGGGACCTCCCCCAGTCACCATGAGTTTTCAAAGATAATAGCAAGTGGCTCTGCAATCACATCAGCCAACTCCCTCAGCACTCTTGGATGCATTAGATCCAGCCCCATGAACTTGTGCATGTCCAGCTTTTCTAAATAGTCCTTAACCTGTTCTTTCACCACTGAGGGCTGCTCACCTCCTCCCCATACTGTGCTGCCCAGTGCAGCAGTCTGGGAAATCACTTTGTCTGTGAAGACCAAGGCAAAAAAAGCATTGAGTACTTCAGCTTTTTCTACATCATCTGTCACTAGGTTGCCTCCCCCATTCAGTAAATGCCCCCCACTTTCCCTGACTACCTTCTTGTTCCTAACGTACCTGTAGAAACCCTTCTTGTTACCCTTCACATCCTTTGCCAGCTGCAACTCTAATTGTTCTTTGTCTGCATAATAATGCTGTTGTCCTCATAAGTGAAAACATTTAATTTTTAGACATTTCTGTAATTGACCTTAATCTGATTTCAGATTTTGATAACAAAGATTTTTTGTTTATTTCTCAAACATTCATTTTGGAGGAAATCCTGAAGTTGTAACCTGGTTTATCCTAAATCCTTGCTCAAACAGTCCCTATTGACTTTACTGGCAACTGTAAAAATGACCTGATTTAAAACGGAGGCATTAGGCCCTATAAGAATATTTTTCTCAAAATTAGTTGTTTGTTTTAGTAAATATTTGATAGAATTAAACAACAGCTAGATTCTGTTTTATAACTTTACTGAAAAAAGTGAATACATGGGATATATGAGACATGTTTAAGTTCTGTTTTGTTTGCGGAGTTGTGATTAATATTCTGATATCTTTGACTTCTCAGGGAGTGCACAAGTCATTTCAGGAGGACAAGTAGAATATAAAATTCTGTCTGGCATTCGCTACATGTGGTGGTACCATTTAGTCGGCCTTATCTGGACTAGTGAATTCATCTTGGCTTGTCAACAAATGACTATCGCTGGAGCAGTGGTTACTTGCTATTTCAACCGGTATGTGTAAAATTTACCTCCTTATATGGTTGGTGTTTTCTTAGCATTGACGTTGTCTATTTTTAGGAAAACCGCTATAAATGCCATGGATATATATTTTGGATAGTATCTTGGGAGCTAAATTATTCTAAGAATGTGTGACTAGGAAGTCAAGCAGCTCATTGCAAGGCTTCGAACGCGATCTCATGTGACATTAATTTGTATCACCTCTCTTTAAATCCTAGAAAATTTTGAGCCAAATTAAGCCCTGGTGCAAGCAAAACCCAGATTAAATTTTAACCTTTTCTCAGTAAGTGTCGGTAGTTCTAAGTAAAGGTGTAACACATAGCCCCAGAGTAATTCTAAAGTAGTGTGACTTGATCTCCTTTCCGTCCCTCCCACCAGGCTTTAGTCTGGTATGGCTGAATAAGCCTCTAAAGTTTACTGTAGAAAACAACTGAAAATCATGTAATGCCGTGCAAATATTTTTACTGGAAGTGTTTTACTTTGTGTTACCAAGATACCACCTTAGCTAGACGTGCAGGAATTGTAAAAATCTCATTTGCTACTTACTATTTATCCTGTTTTACGTTTTTCACTTCCTTCATATTGGATAGTGAAATAAGATGGGTTTCATGCAGTAAATCAGTGCTGTTTTTGTTTCAATTTCCAACACTGCAGAGGAATGTTTTGATCTTCCAGCCACATTGCTGTGTTTCCTCTGCTCCATTTCATGCAAATATGGTAACATTTTCTGTTCTGTGAAAGTCTGAGACGTTGAAAAAATTCTTGTTCCGCAGTGGAACAAAGAAAACGAATAAATGGATTTATTTTTTCCCCCCAGAAAAGCTGTATGGCCAGTGGAGGGTGGGTATCCATGTGAGCTACAGTTTTGTAGCAGTTTGCTATGTGAAGAGTCTGAGAGCACAACAGCCCACCTGGCAGGTTGCCCTAGAGCTGGGGACCCGGGTTGTGTGGGAGCTGTGGTTCCCAGGGCATCCAGGCTCTGAGGCTGACAGGGAGCTATCAGACAAGCTGTCAGGAAACCAGCCTGGTTCCTGCTGGAATTTCATCCAAATCGAAACAATCCCACAGAACATTTTGATTTTGACAAGTCAGCACTTTTGGATAGGAAGTTTTCTTTTGGAAAACTCCTGATGAACTCTACTCTCCTCTCTTCCTGCAGGAAAACCAGCTTAGACCTTTTCTATAATTGGGATTTTTTTTCCAAAAATTTTCCACTGTTGGAACACTGGTTTCACTCCATTGGTGTAGCAATGTTGGGAGCCCAAGAGTAGACAAGTTGCCGGCTGCCACCACCATTTTAAGCACTGTGTTCTCTGTCCCTGGTCAAAGTAAGTCTAATCAACACAGCACTTAAAACACTGTCAGAAGCGCATCTACTCTCGGGCTCTCAATAGAGCTCAGGCTGAACTGGTTTTAGCCAGTGGACTTTTTAAAAAAAATATTCCTAGCGTAGACAGAATCTAAAATGCCCATTTTTTAAAGGGTTTGGGGAGAGGATCAGTGTGCTGACATAATCTTTTACCATTTCACCACTATGTCAGGACTAGAGGTTCACACTTCATCTCCTTTCTCTGATTGAAGGATCAACACAGGTAACTGGAGCCCTACAGAGCTATATGTAGTTAACTAGCCCTTTGCACCTGAGGCTACAGCATGGCATCCATTCAGTGCTCCGTTTCTGAAATCTGAATTTCTCAATCTTAAACAATGAAGAGTTATACTAGAGCAGTGGTTCTCAACCAGCGGTATGCGTGCCCTGGAGATACACAGAGGTCTTTCAGGGGATACATCAACTCATCTAGATATTTGTCTAGTTTTACCACAGGCTACATAAAAAGTACTAGCAAAGTCAGTGCAAACTAAAATTTCATAGAGACAATGACTTGTTTATACTACTCTATATTCTGTACACTGAAATGTAAGTAGAATATTTATATTCCAGTTGATTTATTTTATAATTATATGGTAAAAATGAGAAAGTAAGCAATTTTTCAGTAATAGTGTGCTGTGACACTTTTGTATTATGTCTGATTTTTGTAAGCAAGTTGTTATTAAGTGAGGTGTAACTTGAAGGTATGCAAGACAAATAAGACTCTTGAAAGGGATACAGTAATCTGGAAAGGATGAGAGCCGCTGTACTAGAGGGCCAAATCCTGAGACTTTTTACTCCATTAATTTTGAGTAGCAATAGTCATTGGGAGTTTGCCTGAATAAGACACTAAAGATTTGGTCCAAACCACATTGCATCAGGAACTGGGGAGTTGGGGAGTGGGGAGGGAATCTTTCCACATTTTTCAGGGATGTCTGCTCCAGTGCTTTTTCTGATTTGACACCTATACTGAAGCTCGCAGTCATTAAATTGCCATTATTTGTTGAGCATGGACAGTTTGCGCAGTGCTGCATAAAGCACTGACTCAGATACTACAGTGCTCCAAGGTACACATGGAGTAGTTCGGTGGTGAGGCAGGTAAAGATGATGATAAGCTACTCTCTCATAGTGCGCGCACACATCTGATCTTTAGAGCCCAGCGGATCTGCAGATATCTACATCCGTGATTTTTGCGGATCGGATGCGGATACAAATTTTGTATCCACACAGGGCTATACTGATCTTAGGGCTGTTAAGCCAGTCCCCGGGGTAAAATATAGTGCAGCCTCTGAGCTCTTGTACTTTGCACTGGCTGCCAGCAACCTGAAGGACTGTTCTGGAAGCTAGGGACCCCCAGGACATGGAGAAAACCTGGCCATGCCTCGTACAATCAGGGCTGGAAAGGTGGCATTGAAGCTGCTGTGCTGGCTCTCTACCCTCAGAGGATTAGGTAATTCTCGAGAGACCAGACCCATCAGCTTTCCAGCTACTTTCCACCACCGTTGTCACGTCCAGGATTGGGTTCTTGGAATAGACAAGTTCTGTGCTCCAAATTCCATTGAAATCTCTCTCCTTAAATGTACTTCATTTGCTTGGCAGCTGACACTCGTGTTGAGAGAGTTGTGCATGGGAAGGGAAATGCTATATATATTTTTAATGATGGTGATTCCTCTTCCTCTCCCTCAATCTGTCAGTACAAATAAGTAGATAAATCAAAGCAGTGAAGTAAGGGTGATAGAAAGGTGAAATAGCAATAGTATTGATCTCAGAGGGCAGTGAACTATCTTAGTTCTGATTGACAACAATGAATTTGTCACCAGGAATCTGCAATTTAATGTGTTCTGTGATGCAGCTTCATAAATGCTTGTCACAATTGCTTTGTTTATGATACCCCATGGAGAGGTTTTCCTTCTAGCTAGTGAATGGCCACAGGAAATGGAACAGCCTTTCCCTGAGGAAACTTGCTTCCTCAGTACACACAACAATCCATTAGGCACTTCTCAGCCACTGTCCATAAGTGGAATTAAAAATGTGGAGGGCAGAGAGTTGTTTCAGCTGGATTAGCTTTACAGGTGACATCTGTTTGACCTGATATAATTATACTGAAACTACACTTTGCTTTCTTTTATTTCAGATAAAAGATAAATTCCTAAGAGGCCTTATTAATTTAATTAAAGAAATTGTGGTTCATGTAACGGCTACTCTTTTATAACTTGCAAAAAGAGATTGCGCTCCTGACGGGGCCCCTTTCCTTCCCCACCCCACCCCCCTTTGTGTGTGTGTGTGGAGAACGCTCGTCATGGAAATCTTGTTAGCTTGGTTTGTTTTGTATAAGGATTTGTTTCCATCATGTGTTGAGGGGTTAAGTGCATAGCTGCTTTCCTCCTCACTGTGATCAGATGTTCCCCCTGCCATTGATTTTAAAGAAAAAGGTTTTGTGGATTTGACTAGTTACCCAAAATTATTTACTGAAGGCCCAATTCTACAAATGCTTAAGGATGTTGAATAGCTGTTCTCATGCAAGTAGTCCCATAGTACTCTTGTGAGTAACGTTACTCACCTGCTTTAGTGTTTGTAGGATCAGAGCCCTGAGCCTGCAAACCCTTACATGTATTACTTCTGGGGGAATTCTGTGCCACTGCGCAATGCAGAATTTTGCAGAAATTAACGTGCGTGCAGAATTTCCTTTCCCTCACAGAAATGGGCTGCAGTGCTGCTAGCTGCCACTAGGAGCCAATGGACTTGGCAGAGCCCAGCTTGCAAATAGAAGACAGTGCTGGGGGTGGGGGAAGGAGCTAGAGGGTTCCTGGCAGCTGCAGTTCCCAGCATGCCCCGAAGGAAGGAGACAGCAGTGTGCAGGAAACTCTGTGCTGGGGCGGCTCTAGGAATTTTGCCGCCCCAAGCACGGCAGACAGGCTGCCCTCCGCGGTTTGCCTGCAGATGGTCCGCTGCTTCCGCGGACCTGTGGGAGGTCCGCCGAAGCCGTGGGACCAGCGGACCCTCCGCAAGGCAAACCGCGGAGGGCAGCCTGCCTGCCGCCCTCACGGCGCCGGCAGAGCGCCCCCTGCGGCTTGCCGCCCCAAGCACGTGCTTGGCGTGCTGGGGCCTGGAGCTGCCCCTGCTTTGTGCAAGCCTGGAACCAAACATCAGGCTGTTTCTCCCTCTGGATCCCTGGGCTCTGGGGCCGGAGGTGGATTGGTGTCTGGGCTCGAGGGGCCCTGCGGTTGAGCTCTGGGACAAGGGGGTTTGGGTGTATTGGCTGGGGAGGGGACCCAGAGATGGGCTCTGGGGGTAAGGGGTTGTAGGTGTCTGGCCCCCCAGCTGGGCTCTGGGGGGCAGGAGGAAGAGGGAAGCGAAACAGGAACTGGGTTGTCATAGTGGCTCTCATCCTTTCCTGCTTTGATCCATGATTAGAAGGAAAATCAGATTCCAACATGCCTGGAACTATAATGAAATCTCGTTAGAACATGACAATTCTCAGCTAGACCAAGGCGGTTTGCAACAGCCTCCAAATTTGTAGAGGTTTATGCAAGCCAAACTTAACTTATTAATCAGTACTGTTAAAGTAGAGAAGGAAAATTTATACTTTATCTCTTCAGCAGCAAGTGAATTATTAACAGAATTGTAAACCTTGTCCTCTATATTTTCTAAACATGGTTAATATTTCAACTTGCTGTTCTTTAATCTTTAATTTTCCCAGGTCTGAGTGTAAGCTATCATGAATAGAAAAGAGCAGTAGTACAGGGATGAAATCATTAAAGTTTATCAATACATATGTATTTCTGACATCTAAAAATGATGTTTTTAAGAGAGTCTATCAAAGTACTCGCTCTACATAAAAAATCACCATCCCTCAAGCTGTTCCCCTGGCAATAAGATCAAAACTGCTGCATACTCGCAACTGCTTTGCTGGTATTTCCTATTTAAAATAATGTGGTACATAGCATATAGAAATATAACTTTATAGATGCAAAGTAATTATTGCTATGAAAGGACTGCAGTGATATACTCAGGATTATTGGAGCACTATGATACCTATCTTAACTTAGTTGTGTAAATCCCTGCTGTGGTGAAGATTTAATAAAAATGTGTTTGCAGACCTTCCTTTTCAAATCCCACCCAGCTGCTCTGTCTCTCACACACATACACACAAACCCTTTTTATGCTCTGTTTTTTCTGTAAACTCTTCATTTTAAAGGCAATAAATGAATCCTTCAAAAGCTCCTTATGAAGAGTGAACATTTTAGTTCTGATTTGGGGTCTGATTCTTACTTAATTCCATATTCAATGTATTTTCACTTGAGTAAATATTTCAGCATGAGCCTATTATTTAGGGTTTGCTAATAAAAGGGTCTCCTTGCCTTTTTATGCTAGTGTAACTACAGTGAATAGTAATCAGTGTATTTGAAGACCCCAGAATGTTTTTTGGGGGATTTATTGTGCTGAGAAGACTGATTTCAGTGTAGTTCATTTCCTGGTTTTGGAGAGTTAATAAGTATAAATTCTTCAGAGCTGTGTCATGCCATTTCTTGTATCTAATTCATATTAAGGTGATCTTTAAAATGCAAACAAAAAAAACCCCTTCATGTGGCATTCTGACATCACTTATAAGACAAAACATGAAGTTAATTTTCATGTGTATACTTAGATTTTAGAACATTTGTTATTGCCTCAAAACATCACAGCTAAAATGCAGTAGAACAGTATATTTTCAGTTATGAGTAGGTCAGATAATATTTTAAACACATTAGACCAAATTCTGCTCTGACTTGAAATAAACCTTTTGAAATAAACCTCTGGAGTTAAATCAGCAAAATTGAGAGCAAAATTTGCCCCAATCATTACAGTGACATCAGAGAGTAAATCTTAGTTTTGCATGTAAGATCTTGCCAGACTGTTTATTTTTGTTTGACCACTGATTCAGAGCAAGTGGACCCAGTTCTGCAGACTGATCTCCTATTGTAATATCATCAAATAGGGAATGCAGAGGGGCTAGAAAGATGTCAGAAGCAAGGTAGAGGCATTCAAAGGAAGTATAATTCTCATACATTGTTTGTTTACTTAGAACATTTCCCCTCCCGCCCCCACCAGTTTTCCTGTTGTGATATCTGTTAATGAATGCATGAAAATAGTCATTGCCTATGTACTTAATTAACCCAGTAAAAGATTTAAACTTGTTTTCCTTCATCTGGACTTAGGGCTTGATCTAGTTCCCAACTGGAGTCAATAAAGTCTAGATTGATCATAGAATCATAGATATATAGGGCTGGAAGGGACATTGAGAGGTCATCAAGTCCAGTCCCCTATGCTGAATCAGGACCAAGTAAACCTAGACCGTCCCTGACAGGTGTTTGTCCAACCCGTTCTTAAAAAACCTACAATGATGGGGATTCCACAACCTCCTTTGGGAGCCTATTCCAGATCTTGACTATCCTTATACACCGCTACCTCGATATAACGCCACCTGAAATAACAAGAATTTGGATATAATGTGGTAAAGCAGTGCTCCGGGGAGGTGGGGCTGCGCACTCCGGTGGATCAAAGCAAGTTCAATATAACATGGTTTCACCTATAATGTGGTAAGATTTTTGGCTCCCAAGGACAGCATTATATCAAGGTAGAGGTGTAATTAGAAAATTTTCCCTAATATCTAACCTAAATCTCCCTTGATGCAGATTAAGCCCATTACTTCTTGTGTTACCTTCAGTGGACATGGAGAACAGTTGATCCCCATCCTCTTTATAACTGCCCTTAACATATTTGAAGACTCTTATCTTCTTTTCTCAAGACTGGACATGCCCAGATTGTTAACATTTCCTCATAGGTCACATTTTCTAAACCTTTTGTAATTTTTCTTACTTTCCTCTGACTCTCTGGAATTTGTTCACATCTTTCCTGAAGCATGGCACTCAAGATTGAACACAGTTCTCCAGCTCAGGCCTCACCAATGCTGAGGAGAGCAAGACAATTATCTCACGTGACTTTTGTACAACACTTCTGTTAATACACACCAGAATAATATTAGCTTTCTCCGCATCACATCATTGACTCATATTCAATTGATGATCCATGATAACTCCCAGATCCTTTTCAGCACTACTACAATGTAGCCTGTTATTCCCCATTTTGTATTTGTCCATTTTGTTTCTTCCTTCCTAAGAGGTAGTACTTTTTAGTTATCTTTATTGAATTTCATCTTGTTGATTTCAGAGCAATTCTCCAATTTGCCAAGGTTGTTTTTGATTTCTGAGCCTTTCCTCCAACATGTTTTCAATCCCATCCACCTTGGTGTCATCTGCAAACTTTATACGCATACCCTCTACTCTATTATCTAAGTCATTTAATGAAAATATTCAATAGCACTGGATTCAGGAGTGACCTCCATGGGATTCCACTAGATATGCAATCCCAGTAATATTTCAGTTACAAGAAACTGAAACAATAAAATATATTAATTTGTTTAAACAGCGGTAGAATCAGCTGTATTTTCTGCTTCTATAACATTTTAAAATACTGTTTGTTTTTTCCCCCTAGAAATAAGAGTAGCTTGCCACGACACCTGATCCTGTCTTCAATATCAGTTCTTTTTTGCTATCATCAAGGAACAGTTGTAAAGGGGTCGTTTTTAATCACAATAGTGAGAATTCCAAGAATTATTCTTATGTACCTTTATGATGCTCTAAAAGAAAAGGTGAGTACATACTTGTGTAACACAATAATACAGTGGTTAAGGGGTGAAGTCAGGAAAGAAATGTACTGAAAAACTAACCTCTGTGTAAGAAATAGAAATGTGATCTGTAGTGTGTTTTATTTTGATTTCTTCATGAAATAGTTTCTTCTCTGTATCTATTCCTTTCTGCCTCAGATCAGATTTTTTTTTAACTTCAAATAAGAAAATCAAAGGTGATTTATTTTTACTTTTTTAATGTAAAATCTTATATGAGGAGTAAGGAACAATTTAGAGTTGGCAGAAGGATTTTTTTTTTAAAACTCTCACATCATAATCATTTTTTTAAAAATCCAACTTACCAAGAATGTCTTTATTCTGAGCATGAAAGCTCTCTTCTCTAGGTGATTTCACCTGCCTTGTGATGGGAGACTCAAGAGTACACCTCTACCCTGATATAACATGATCCGTTATAACATGAATTCAGATATAACTCAATAACGCAGTGCCCTGAGGGGGGAGGGCTGCTCACTCTGGCAGATCAAATCAAGTTTGACGTGGTTTCACCTATAACGCAGTAAGATTTTTTTGGCTCCTGAGGACAGCGTTATATCGAGGTAGAGGTGTGGATACAAAGAATAGCCCACTTTCTTGTCCAGAATTTCAGCATATCTTTTAAAGTATAAAGAAGTGTGGTTAAGTGTTTCTGTTGTTTGTCTTTTTAATTTTCATGGACCTCTGCATGTCTGGGCTTCTGCTGGAAACAGAAGTACCATAGTAACACAGGAATGCAAATTGTGTTTTTTTTCTGGAAATCTCATGGGAGCGGCTTGTTCTTATGAGATGTGAAGCTCTTTTTCTTAATCTGCAGTTTGTAATAAATTAGTAGCAGTAGTGGGTCTGTGTGGCACTGCACTGACATCACTGGGGCTCCGTATGAGTGCAGGAATCCACTTGCAGGCACTCTGTAAGTGCCTAAATAAGAGGGATTTGATGTTCAGAGGTGCTGAGTACTCAGAACATTTTCTGAAGTCAATAGGAGCTGTGGGTGCTCAGCACCTCTGAAAATCAAGTTACTCTTTTTAGGTGCTTAAACTTGGATGTAGTTGCTTAACTTTAGGCACCCATTTGTGGAAAATTTTGCCCTTAAACCTTGGGTGTTTGGTTCAGTTAAACACCTTGAAGCTTGCATTTTGCCAGTAGATATGACATGATGGATAAGAAGGGTTTTGTTACTAGGAAGAATATACGTTTTGTTTTCCAGTTGTGAAGGAGTTAAAACCACAAGCATACAAGACCATTCACTGGAGTCTGTGTAAAAGTCACAAATAATGCATAAGAACGAATGGGATATTACAGATTAATGACAAGATTCAACTACTCAGAAACTTTATGGTCGGCTGCTTTTGTTGTGCATCTGAAGCAGATGTGCTAGTTGCTGGAAATTCTGGATAAATGTTGAATGAGCCAATATTGTCTAGCAAAGAGGGTTTATTTGTATCCCTAGGTGTATCCTCCACGTCATCCTCTTCTTTTCTACCTCCCATGGCCAGCATACAGCCTTCCAGTTGAGGAGGACTTGACAGGACTTCCTCTGAAGTTAGGCAGTGCAGCTCCTAAACAGGCTGCGGGGCACCTGCTAACAGTGGGCCAGACTGTTCCCCCCAAATCCATGGAGGAAGACCCTCCACACAGTGATTCCACTCCGTTCTGGCATACCAGAGTACAATCCCCCATATCCCTGGACTCTGCAGACTCCTTTCCACAAAGTACAGGGGCCAACAAGGTGGCAGTGGTTGGGGAGTGGGCAGACTGGAAGGGATGCAAATCATCCCTCCTGTGGTCTCACAGGACGTAACTAGACTGTATTGCCTTTTCCATAGATGTCCCTGTTCCCTCTGGAGACAGGGGATCCTTTGCTCCACTGCAGCCATGCTGTCTGGGAGAGGGGAGGTATTGCTAGAGGCCAGAGCATCTGTACAGGTGTCCCTGGAGTTTTGTGGGTTTGTAGGAGGACATCCAGGCCTTTTCCACCAGGCAACCCCCTCCCTTCCTCCTGACAGAATTACCAAGAGGAATCGCAACCTGCAGAGTCTCCTCCTCTGAGTTTTAATGTGGAAGGGGATGAATATTGTCCATTGTGAGGAAATTAGCATGCTGCTTTTATAATAAACACAGCTCTCCATCGAGACATGGCAAAGTATTGCCATTTATCGTGGCTCAGAGTATATTATTCTTTGGTGACACTTAAAAAAAATAAAATTGAATGCTGGAAAATTTCCATGGATATTAAACTCCAGACTAAACAATTCTCACCTTCACTGCTTCCATACAACTCCACCACTATGCATGTGACCTGAAGATTTAACACAGCCATTCTAAGAGCTTTACTTTAAAAAACAAACGAACAAAAAAAACACCTTTCTGAGCCCTGAAGATAGAGGATAAAAAAGACTTTTGATCAAATATCACCACATGGAATTTGCTTTTAAATACCATCTGGGGGAAATGGCCATGCCACAATGGCACTCAGGATGTAGGATTTCATGATTATATATTAAAATACTCTGTAGGATTAACAACTTTGGTTTTTGAGGTAATGTTAGATATTTTTCCCTGTTTTGTTTTATGTTTAATGTAAAGTTAATATTCATCAAAGTCTTTGTAAGAACTTCAGACTGTTTCCTGAAAGGAGTGATCTCCTTGAGAATTTAAGCCTGTCGTTTTTACCTTTCTTAATAAATTAAAGTACTTTGTGGGTATGTCAACATAGCAGCTGCCGGAAGTGTGCTTCCCAGCACAGATAGACAAGACCATGTGCTAGCGTCACTTGAGATAGCCACAGGGCTATTTTTAGTATGCTATGGTGGCATTGGGCAGCAGCTCAGGCTAGCCATTTGAATACGTACCCAGGGGTTTAGACGGGTTTGTGCTTTTGTGGGTAGCCTGAGCCACTGCTAGTGCTGCCATAGCCATGCTGCTATTTTTAGCACACTAACTTAAGCAGAGCTAGCATGTCCGTCTATCCATGCTAGGAAGCATGATCCCAGCTGCTGTGTAGACATTTCCTGTGTGTGCATGCACACATTTGTATAAATTTCTATATTCTTTTTATTTCTGTCACGGTTCCGGTTATTTCAAACACTTGAAAAACAACCCAAAAATAAAACTAACATTTGTATAAATTACAAAGAAAATAAATACTGTATATACAGTAAAAAAAAATTGTAAATAGACTCTGTTGGTCATCGATCATTACACTGACGGTTACTGATTTGCCTGAATGCTTTGTGCTACATGCAGCTATTAGCAAACCAAAGTTGCTTACGTCAGTTATTTTCCTTCCAGAGTAAAATCTTCCATCCAAAGGAAAAAAATGTTCAGCTCATCAATCATTAATACTGTAGGATCTGAATTAAAAACAATTCCCATAAGCAGGAAGGAAATCTCTGCTGTTTAAATGAATACTTTGTTAAAAGAACTGCAGTGTCCTGTTAAGCAAGTTGATGTAAAATGTCAGTTTTATATAAAATCTGTCCGCACTAACTGGTTACTTCATTTCCTTGCAGGAGAGTGCATGTGCAAGATGCATGTTCAAATGCTGTTTCTGCTGCTTTTGGTGTCTAGAAAGATGCCTAAGATACTTTAACCAGGTACAATACATTATATCAAGTGCATATCTAAAGTAATCTACAAGTAAAGTTATTCAATATAGTGAAGGCTGTATATAAATAAATTGTACTCTGCATCCTAGAGTTCATTTCAGACTGAGTCATTGTCTGCATTGTGTCTAGCTATGTTAGTTTAAATATTATAAAATATTGTCTACAGTATGGGAGAACCCTGTCAATCACAGGCACAATCTTGGTGTGTAATATCAGGAAGATTTAATGTAGACATGCCAGATGAGTGATAAGACTGTTTTAGACAGCTGCAGCTGCACGGGAGCCAGCAAACAGAGCTGTAAACAGGGGAGTTTCAGTGGGAGTTTGCGGGGGAGACAAAGAGAGCTGGGCCGAGGAATAGACAGGCTAGTGAAGGGAGTGGATGATGATCTGGTTCCCCTTGGGGATTTGTTTTGCTGTGGGTGGTGGTGGTTTGGTTTGTGTTTCCTGGACTAACAGATTTTAGGTGGGAAGGCTATGACCAATACAGAGGCAGCGGTGGAAGACACAATGAAGATGACCGGATGTGGAAGCTGTGGCATGTACATGATCCTGGAGGGGGCATCTGATAAGAGTTTCATCTGCACGAGGTGCCTCCTGATAGAGCTGACGGTTGAGTTTAGAAGGGGGTTCGAGCAGATGGTGGAGCAAAGACCTGAGGAGGCTGAAGGGAAAAGCTCAGACTTGCAGATGGAAGCAGGACCAAAGAACTCTGAGGGACTGCTGGGTGAGGAAAGTGGACGGTGTAAGCATGTGACTAAGAGAACCAGGCAGGGGAAAAGACGGGCCAGTGAAGGAGAAATAGAACTCAGGAAACAGGTTTGTGGAGTTGGAAAATGAAGAAGGGGCACAGCAGGTGGTTGCTGAAGGTGAGAGGGCAAGGAAGAAGAGAAGAGCAACTAGTCCTATAGAAAAGAGGGGAAGAGTCAGTGGAGATGACAACACCAAATATGAGCCCCAGGAGATACGGGATGGGTTGCAGAGGACAATAGAAATCGAGAGGACTTGGAGCCAGAGGGAACGGGATAGACCAGATAGTTGCACCATCACCAGGAAAAGGCAGGTCTATGTGATTGGAGACTCCTTACTGAGAAGAACGGACAGGCCTGTAACCAGAGCTGATCCAGAAAACAGAAGGGCTTGCTGTCTGCCGGGTGCTAAGATACGGAATGTGCACCTGAGGCTGAAAAGGATCCTAACGGGAGCGGGAAAGAATCTGCTGATTGTCCTTCATGTGGGAACAAATGATATGACTAGATTCTCGCTGGAACGTATCAAGGGAGACTATGCCAGATTGGGGAAGACGCTTAAGGAAATCGAGGCTCAGGTAATTTTCAGTGGGATTCTGCCTGTTCCTAGAGAAGGGCAACAAAAGTGTGACAAGATTATGGTGCTCAACAGATGGCTCAGGCAGTGGTGCTATAAGGAGAGCTTTGGGATGTGTGGCCACTGGGAAGCATTCATGGACAGAGGACTGTTTTCTTGGAATGGACTTCACCTGATTAAGGAGGGAAATAGATTTCTAGGATGGAGGCTGGCACAACTGATTAAGAGAACGTTAAACTAGGAATTTGGGGGAGATGGTTGGGAGATGTCCAGGTAATCTTCACACCAGAATTTAACACTGAGAGGGAAGAAAACAAAGAAAGAAAGGATACAGCTGTGGGTATGAGAATGGACATAAGGAAGAAGGGTAGTGTAGATACCAGTCTAATAGGTGATACTAGTGGTAGAATGTCTGTGTCTAATCGGGTAAAGAATGTCAGTGAAACCAAACGGCAAAAATTTAAGATGTTTGTACGCTAATGCGAGGAGCCTAGGTAACAAAATTGAGGAACTAGAGCTGCTGGTGCAGGAAATGAAACTGGATATTACAGGGATAACAGAAATATGGTGGAGTAGTAGTCATGACTGGAGTACAGGTATTGAAGGCTATGTGCTGTTTAGGAAAGACAGAAATAAAGGCAAAGGTGGTGGAGTAGCATTGTATATCGATTATGAGGTTAACTGTCAAGAAATAAGTGATGGAATGGATAAAACAGAGTCTGTCTGGGCAAAAATCACATTGAGAAAGAAAGAGCCTCCCCTGAGGCTTGAGGTGTGCTACAGACCATCGGGATCCGATTTGGATATGGATAGAGACCTCTTTATGTTTTTAATGAAGTAAACACTAATGGGAATTGTGTGATCATGGGAGACTTTAACTTCCCAGATACAGACTGGAGGACAAGTACTAGTAATAATAATAGGGCTCAGATTTTCCTGGATGTGATAGCTGACGGATTCCTTCACCAAATAGTTGAAGAACCAACAAGAGGGGATGCCATTTTAGATTTGGTTTTGGTGAGTAGTGAGGACCTCATAGAAGAAATGGTTGTAGGGGACAGCGTTGGTTCGAGTGATCATGAGTTAATTCAGTTCAAACTAGATGGAAGGATAAACAAAAATAGATCTGGGACTAGGGTTTTTTATTTCAAAAGGGCTAACTTTAAAGAATTAAGGAAATTAGTTAGGGAAGTGGATTGGACTGAAGAACTTGTGGATCTAAAGGCAGAGGAGGTCTGGAATTACTTAAGTCAAAGTTGCAGAAACTATCAGAAACCTGCATCCCAAGAAAGGGGGAAAAATTCATAGGCAGGAGTTGTAGACCAAGCTGGATGAGCGAGCATCTCAGAGAGGTGGTTAAGAAAAAGCAGAAAGCCTACAAGGAGTGGAAGATGGGAGGGATTAGCAAGGAACGCTACCTTTATTGAAGTCAGAACATGTAGGAATAAAGTGAGAAAGGCCAAAAGCCGTGTAGAGTTCGACCTTGCAAAGGGAATTAAAACCAATAGTAAAAGGTTCTGTAGCCATATAAATAAGAAGCAAACAAAGAAAGAAGAAGTGGGACTGCTGAACACTGAGGATGGAGTGGAGGTTAAGGATAATCTAGGCATAGCCCAATATCTAAACAAATAGTTTGCCTCAGTCTTCAATGAGGCTAATGAGGAACTTAGGGATAATGGTAGGATGACAAATGGGAATGAGGATATGGAAGTAGATATTACCACATCCAATGTAGAAGCCAAACTCAAACAGCTTAATGGGACTAAACTGGGAAGGCCCAGATAATCTTCATCCAAGAATATTAAAGGAATTGGCACATGAAATTGCAAGCCCATTAGCAAGAATTTTTAATGAATCATTAAACTCAGGGGTTGTACTGTACGACTGGAGAATTGCTAACATAGTTCCTATTTTTAAGAAAGGAAAAAGAAGTGAGTAACTATAGGCCTGTTAGTTTGACATCTGTAGTATGCAAAATCTTGGAAAAATATTTGAAGGAGAAAGTAGTTAAGGACGTTGAGGTCAGCGGTAATTGGGACAAAATACAACATGGTTTTACAAAAGGTAGATTGTGCCAAACCAACCTGATCTCCTTCTTTGAGAAGGTAACAGATTTTTTAGACAAAGGAAACACAGTGGATCTAGTTTACCTCGATTTCAGTAAGGCATTTGATGCGGTTCCACGTGGGGAATTATTAGCTAAATTGGAAAAGATGAGAATCAATATGAAAACTGAAAGGTGGATAAGGAACTGGTTAAAGGGGAGACTACAGTGGGTCATACTGAAAGGTGAACTGTCAGGCTGGAAGGAGGTTACTAGTGGAGTTCTTCAGGGATCGGTTTTTGGACCAATGTTATTTAATCTTTTTATTACTGACCTTGGCACAAAAAGTGGGAATGTGCTAATAAAGTTTGCGGATGACACAAAACTGGGAGGTATTGCTAATATAGAGAAGGACCAGGATATCATATAGGAAGATCTGGATGACCTTGTAAACTGGAGTAATAGTAATAGGATGAAATTTAATAGTGAAAAGTGCAAGGTCATGCATTTAGGGATTAATAACAAGAATTTTGGTTATAAATTGGGGACACATCAGTTGGAAGTAACAGAGAAGGAGAAGGACCTTGGAGTATTGGCTGATCACAGGTTGACTAAGAGCTGCCAATGTGATATGGCCGTTAAAAAAGCTAATGCGGTCTTAGGATGTATCAGGTGAGGTATTTCCAGTAAAGATAAGGAGGTGTTAGTACTGTTATACAAGGCATTGGTGAGACCTTATCTGGAATATTTTGCAGTTCTGGTCTCCCATGTTCAAGAAGGATGAATTCAAACTGGAACAGGTACAGAGAAGGGCTACTAGGATGATCCGAAGGATGGAGAACCTGTCTTATGAAAGGAAACTCAAAGAGCTTGTCTTGTTTAACCTAACCAAAAGAAGGCTGAGGGGAGAGATGATTGCTCTTTATAAATATATCAGAGAGATAAATATCAGGGAGGGAGAGGAATTATTTAAGTTTAGTACCAATGTGGACACAAGAACACATGGATATAAACTGGACACTAGGAAGTTTAGACTTGAAATTAGACGAAGGTTTCTACCCATTAGAGGAGTGAAGTTCTGGAACAGCCTTCCAAGGGGAATAGTGGGGGCAAAAGACATATCTGGCTTCAAGACTAAGCTTGATAAGTTTATGGAGGGGATGGTATGATGGGATACCCCAATTTTGGCAATTAATTGATCTTTGATTATTAGCAGGTAAATATGCCCAATGGTCTGTGATGGGATGGGATCTGAGTTACTACAGAGAATTCTTTCCTGGGTGCTGGCTGATGAGTTTTGCCCACATGCTCAGGATTTAACTGATCGCCATATATGGGATCAGGAAGGAATTTTCCTCCAGGGCAGATTGCCAGAGGCTCTGGAGGGTTTTTGCCTTCCTCTGCAGGATGGGGCACGGGTCACTTGCTGGAAGATTCTCTGCTCCTTGAGGTCTTTAAACCATGATTTGAGGACTTCAATAACTCAGACATAGGTTAGGGGTCTGTTACAGGAGTGAGTGGGTGAGATTCTGTGGCCTGCCTTGTGCAGGAGGTCAGATTAGATGATCATATTGGTCCCTTCTGACCTTGAAGTCTGAGTCTGCATTCAAATTAATTGATTGCTGATTAACTTGAGTTAGCTAGCACATTTGTCCATGCGAGTCTGGATGCACCACAAACATTTGTGAGGTGTCCCAACTAGTATGTACACGTGTACCAGCTAACTCCAGTCAACTGGCAATCAATTAACTTGAGTTTTAAAAACAAAGTTGTGTAGACAAACTGAAGGTAAGTGTTGGCAGCATTTCTCCAACTATATTTGGGGAGTTTGTGGGTTGTTTGTTTCACTAGCGTATCCAGAGGTGCCTGTGGCAAAGCAACAGAGAGATTACAAATAGCTATAAGTAGCTGGGTGTAAAGGATGGTTTAGCAGTGGTTCTCAAACTTTTGTACTGGTGATCCTTTTCACATAGCAAGCCTCTGAATGTGACATTCCCCCCCCCCAAATAAAAACACATTTTTAAATATATTTAACACCATTATAAATGGTGGAGGTAAAGTGGAATTTGGAGTGGAGGCTGACAGCTCACGACCCCCCATGTAATAACCCTGCCACCCCCTGGGGGATACCAACCCCAAGTATGAGAACCCCGATTTAGAAAGATCTTATTAGAAAAACTACAGTGGCCCTTCCCCGTCTTCTTCAAGGTTTAGAAAGCCAGAGGGTTCTATGAGTCAGGTGACAGGCTGTTGAGATGTCGAGGGCCCAAATGGAGGATCTAGAGGATGCAAAAAGCCGAATAGAAGATGATGTCCAGCTCCTGATGGCTCATGGACACTGTGTGGCTTATTATTTATTACTGTGTTTGTAGGACAAACAGTACCTGGAGGCCTTATTCATTCAATATAGGGAACTAATTGTGTTGGGCACTAGACAAACAGTAAAATACATGGTGCTTGCCCTGAAGAGTTTATAATACAATCTAGATAGAGAAATAACTGTCCACCCTGGGAGCTTTCACTAACAGAAAAAACTCTCTTATTGGTCTTTTCCGATTTTCAGTATTACTTTATCTGGAATATAAACCAAAATGGAGCATCCACAAAATACAGTATTCCCTTTCTTAGAAAGACAACTTTTTTAGCTGTTATTTTCCAAGGTGTTTTTATTGGAAATAATTGATCTTCTACATACTGCCAGTTTTCAAATACTTGACTTCTACTCTTTTCTGCCTGGTCCTTTCTTCCACATTTCCCCTAACTCCATCTCCATTCTTGTCTATATTTATTTCTTGTGTTTTTACAAAGTCCCTTCGTCATCTGTGGTGGCTCTGACATCCTTTGCCGTTAGAGTGGAAACAGTAAGAAGATCTTCTTCACCCTAAAGATTATGTATGGTGTTCTTCAGGGTTCTTGTTTCACTCCAGTCCCCTTTAATACTTCGTATGCTACAGTTCTGAAGATGCCATTGGGCAGTACAAGTTGAGCTTTGATAACTCTTAAATCAGATTCTGCTAGAGCTGCACTTTGCTATTTTAAAGTGGCTGCATAAATGAAAATGAATGCTGAATGGCTTGAAAGAAATAGGATATGTCTTAGTCCAGACCACACTAAATTCTTGTTCAACAAAATCATGAGTTCCGTGGGATGAACTTTCTCGGCTCACATTCTGGGTTAGATCTCATGGTCACTGACTTGGTTAAGAGCCTTGTAGTTAGTTTGGACTCCAAGCATGTTATTGTCACCCTTCATCTTGGCTTCCTGCCCTTCGAAGATGATAGCCAATATAAAAGCATTTGGTTTCGCCAGCTGCTGTTGTATGTTATTTATGTTTTTGTTACAAGAATGTCTAATTATTGTAATGCTGTCTGCTTGGGTCAAAGGCTTGTGCTTCAGTTCTTACTTTGTTAAAAGATTTCCTGTTATTTTCCTTGGCCATTGTAGTAAAAAATAGATCTTTAAAAAAAAACAACCAAAAAACTGAGGGTTGTGTTTTGTGTGGGTTTTTTTGTTTTGGTTTTTTTAAATTCAAGATCATATTACTGTGCCTGTTGTTTAAATAATTGTTTGTTTGGATATGTTTTTGGCAAAGATGACCATGGCTCCAGCTTTGTAAACCAGAGCAACGTAGCATATGGGAGAAGGTTAGAAAAGAAGATAACCATAAACCTTTTGTAAGGTAACCTATAGAAGTTATAGCTATATGAAAAAAGTTAGAGCAAGCACAGATGAGTGTATTATGCAGGATAATCAATTTGTCTAATCCTTCCCCCCTCTCCTCCCACAAAATAAGGTGTATGCAGGTTTTTGGGGGGTGATTAGGTAAATAAATCAGAACCAGGCTTCAAGTTTGCAAAATTATGACCAAGATTTTCGAAAATACAAGCCCAATTTTAGGTGTCTAAATAAGTGGCTTGATTTTCAAGAGTGCTGAACAGCTACTCTCACTGAAATCCATAGAAGTTGCTGAGTGTTCAGCACTTCTGAAAATGAGGCCACCTACATAGTTTCTGAATTTGGACTTAGGTTCAGAGCTGCCCAGAGGATTCAGAGGGGCTGGGGTCTTCAGTGGTGAGGGTCCCCGCTTTGGCAGTAATTCGTCGGTGGGGGGTCCTTCCGCTCTGGGACCTGCCGCAGAAGTGCCCCAAAGACCCGCAGCAGGGGCCCTCCGCCACCGAATTGCCGCCGAAGACCCGGCACTTCGGCAGCAATTTGGTGGTGGAAGGGACTCCCTACAGCCGAATTGCTGCCGAAGACCTGGAGCGGAAGAAGCTCTGGGGTCCCGGCCCCGCGAGAGTTTTCCGGGGCCCCCGGAGCAAGTGAAGGACCCCGCTCCAAGGGCCCCAAAAAACTCTCGTGGAGGCCCCTACGGGGCCTGAGGCCAGGGGCAAATTGCCTCCCCCTCACCTCTGGCCAGCCCTGCTTAGGTTTGAACCTAACTTTAAGAACTCATTTTTAAAAATGTGACCTGTCTGTATATTTCTGATATTTTTAAAAAAAATCTGAAAAGTACTAAAAGCTTTAAGAGGGGTTTAAGTTACTCAAATGTAGAACAGTTGTCATTGAAGTTGATCCTAGAGTTACTGCGTGTACTGACATTTTCCATTCTCTGTTTGTCCTTTGTCGCAGTCTTGTTCATCGGTGATAATATTCCCTTAGCAAAACCTGGGAATTCTAAAAAGAAATCCATAGAGAACTCTGATAGGTGGGAAGAAATCACATTTTAAAAAAATGATTACAAATCTCTCCTCATCATTCCAACACTGATATTTTCTTCTCCTACCTGTCTCTGAGGAGGAATTAAGTAATCTGATTGACACAAATTCTGATCTCGCAAGCTAAGCAGGGTTGAATGGATCAGTACTTGGATGGGAAACTTGCAGAGGAATAACAAGTGCCCCAGGAAGTAATGTTGGTGATTCAGACTATAGCACTCTTATCTGTGAGATAGTATCAACCCAGTGGCACATTATGTTGTGAGTGGGCACTATGCAGCTGGATATCCCATCTTTCAGATGAGATTTTAAACTTGGGCCCTGATTTTCATGTGCATCTCCTACAGGTGGAGAATTAGCCCATTGCCAACGTGGGGTATTTTACTATGTTGTTTTAACTGTCCAGTGCTGTGTGGATTTGGTGATCCCCCTTAATCATCTGTTACAACATAATATTGTTCAAGTGTGGATCCATTTAGGTTTCTTATTCTGCCTTGTTTTCCTTTTATCTATATGGTACAGTCCAAAGGATATTTGTTCACATGCTATATCTAAAAACCTGCAAACGCTGCATGTGGAATAGAAACAGTAGCTTGGATGTGCAGAACAGCATGACATTAATATTAAATATACCAAAACATGAACAGGATGCTAGATCTCTAAAGAATGGAAAGAGGTTATAACTGCCCTTTCACTCATCCGCAGATTTCAAAAGTGGCTCAGGCAATAAGAACCTCTTGCTGATTACCTTCTCCCTAGACTTTCCATTAAGGCCTGTTCACTGAATAAATGTCCCTTGTCTGTGGATTTTCAGAATTATCTGCACTTCTGTATCTCCACTCTTCTGTCTTTAGTTCACTAATTCAAAGCATCAGGTCCTAGGCTAGAAAACAGCTGGTATATAGTAATATCTTCTGTTCTTCTCCCCTCAGCTCAGTTCAAACACAGTCTCCTGGAAGTGAATCATAATCCCAAAGCACTCATCTGAGACTCATACAGATCTCTAAGGACCTTGCTCAAGAGATGCCTAAGGGGATATCTACACTACAATAAAAAACCCACTGGTGGCCTGTGCTAGGTGATGGGGGTTCGCAGGGCTCAACCTAAGGGCTGTTTAATTGCAATGTAGATGTTTAGGCTCGGGCTGGAGCCCAGGCTCTAATATCCTGCAAAGTGGGAGGATCTCAGAGCTCAGGCTGCAGCTTGAGCCTGAACGTCTGCACTACAGTTAAACAGCCCCGTGGGCCAGCAGTGGGCTTTTAATTACAGTGGAGACTTTCTTTCAAAGACATCCTGCCATTACCTGGGTTACTTGTTAGTCACTAATAGTTATAACATGTGCTGACTATAGAGTTCTGTTGCAGTGGCTGCTTATAATCATTAAAGATTCAGTGACACTTCCCGCATAAGCAGCAGTGTTACCCCAATGTTCTGTTTGGACTACAATTTGGGTAATTATATTCTGCCTGCCTAAATTCCCTCTGTACTTGCAACTGGGTCCTGTCCTGTGGCATAACATTACTATGTTAAACAGCTCACCCCAAATCTACTGTCTTTCTGATTTGTATGTGTATAATACATTAGTAAAACTCTCTGGGATCTATCTGGATGAAAGGTGCATTATGAATACAAAATCATTATCCTTCTGTTTGCCAACATTTGTTAGAATTACCATAGATTTTTCATCATCTTGCATTCATGGTTTCAGTAAGGCCCAGATAAACCTATCCAAATCATCTCAAGTAAAATCCGGTGGATTGGAATTTCTCTTCCATATAAATAATCCCTCTTTTTTTTGGTTTGGTAGTCACAATTTCTGCCTCCTCTCTTAAATAGTTGTGGCAGTTCCTTAACTTTGAGTATTTCAAAGACATCTCTCCTTCCTTAGTCTTGTTTCAATAAATGTATTTTATAGTACATCACCAGAAGTATAATTTTGCTTTTCTATGTCCGGTTTGGGTTGATCTGCAGCCAACTGGCAAGCACCCATTCCAAAGTGCAGCACATAGGTTTCTGAAGGAATTTCTGAGGAGCGTGTGGTTTCTTTATTCTAATCTGCACCATGATTTTGAGGCTGCAATGGCATATAGAACCTTGTGGTGGCCATTAGTGATAATAGCCAGTGTTATGGCTCACCATTTATTGGTACTGAAATTCAGCAAAATTATGAAATTATTTTAACTGCCTTATTATATAAATATAAAAGTAATAGTAACCCTGGTTAACAATCATATTCATGTCTACTGGTGTGCTTTCTTCCGTAATTTAAACCTTTGGGTGGCAGTCTGGCAAGAGCTTTGTGGTCATGGGATTGAAATACGTTGTGCAAAAGTGATGTGGATGCAGACAAAATCGAGAAACGCTGATATAAATACACTTTCTTCTGCAGACTGCCAAACATTCTTACTATCTTACCCCATCAGATACCTCTTCCCATCCCCATCCTCCCAAAATTACTGTATTTTAATGTTACTGACAGATTTGCTACTAGATGGTCGGCTAGAGTTTTCAGGCATCTCAAAAACACAGTCAACTAAAAGAATGAATAGTTTCAGTTAAATCATATTTTTTTTAAAAAGCTTGTTTGTTTTCCCTAAGGGCCTTCTTAAATGCCTCAACAGGAAATAAAAACTTCGGTTTTATATATTCTATTGTATGGTTAACCATGTGGGAATTAGAGAACAATTATACTGTACTGGCCTATGATTCCATTGATGCAGGTTGAACTGAACTTTTGACTCCATAATAAGCTCTCAGTTAATAGCAAGTGTAGTTCATAGACCTGACTGTGATCTGTGATTGTCCATTAGTGTCTGCCAAATGAAACTTCCTTTTTAAAACAAGGAAGCAGGTGCCAAGGAATTCAGAAACAGTGCTTTTGAGACGGGTAACTCCTGAGCTATGCTGGGGCTCAGCACAGGTTTATTTGAGAACATCCAAATGAAAATCAGTGTGGCACTAACTATATAGAACATACATTATGGCTACGGGGTCAATAGAGGCAGAGTCTTTATGGTTAGGTCCCATGGTTGAGAGGAAACCCAGATGCAGCAGTGAGTTCTGAAGGAGAGGAATGGGGCTGAGACAGAGAATGTGCTGCTAGTACCAGTCTGTCTTTGATAGCCTGGGAAGGACTAGATTACATGCATGGAAAAGAACAAGAAGACAGTGGAGGGGCATGCGTAGTCCCTTGAGCAGGTCAAGGATTCAAGGATGGAAAGGGCTGAAGATCAAGGAGTTGAGAAAGGTAAGCTTGTGAGTCTGTGTAGGGCACATCAGGAAAGTTGTTGGAGGGCTGCAATATTGGTGGACTGGTGTTTTAATGTAGCCCTTTGGATGAGTAGCACTTTTTTAAATTTCCTGAGACTTCAAGAGATGGTATTTTCCAAGGCACTGAAGGAGTCCTGCATTTCCTCCCTGTTGCAGTTCTCACAGGCCCCATGTTGCTCTGTTTCGTCCCTCTATTCAGAGGTGGCGTGACATGGCTTCCTCCAGAGTCTGCTCTGATACTGTTCTGTAAGCTAGCCAGAATTACATTATAGTCTCTTATTTATCCAGCTTTCATTCTCTGAGCATATCTCTATGGCACTCAGGATTCAAACTCAGATCCACCACATTGCAGGCTGGCCCTCTAGAGTCTGCGGCTCTATTGAAGCAAAGAGAAAATCAGGCCAGGCTGGGCAGAAGAAGCTGAAGTGGGATATCTAAGCAGCTTGGTTTTGGCTTCTTTTTTAAGATGACTCTGTTGCTATGGCAGTTCTTTTTCACTGAGCTCATTTTGTTATAGCCAATCCTTCAATGGAGGACTGTGTTCAGCTGTTATACAAAGTAGCAATTATTCTCAACAGACAGAGAATTTATGGCCTGGATCTCTGCCACAGTGCTTTTCTCATGAAGCTAGCAGGTCAGTTTTTCCAAGACCCTTGACATTCTGTGTTGTGAAATATAGAAGGATGTTTTTTCTAAGTAGTTTTCTTGCATACTGTGGTATTAGAAAATATGTAAACATTCACATTCCTTATTTATCTGTCCTGATACTGAGAAATATGTCTGGTTCCCAGGCTTCAAAGCAAAGAGGGCTGTGTTCTTCACAAAGGTGGTTTTGGTACATTAACTCTTTTTAGTGAAGGAGTGAGGTTGTGTTTTATCTACTGCATCCCAGGCCCTTTGATTTATGGCGCAGCTCTGATGTCATAACTGCTTGCCTGTAGTCCTTTGGGAAAGACTGCGCTAGTGGAAAATCACTAGTATATTAAACAGAATCTAGTGACTAAGGGAAAAGTTTAAAATCTATTGAAATCTATTTATATTGCCTGTTTCCAAATGAAAGCAAATTCTAAATTGACTTTGATTTACCTTCCCTTACTCAGCAAATATATCTTTCCATGAAAGGAAATGAGTTAGTGAATTCTCCCGCTAACTAGAAAACAATGGAACATTTAAGATTTCATAACACGTTAGAAATGCTCCTTGTGATTTAGGATTTGGGACGCTCTTTCCAAATAGGTGTTAGGCTGAGTATAATGTGGTGTGTTAACGATTGTATCTGCTCAGTTTGGGGACACTGATTTAGCTATTGTCTGTCTGTGTTGGTTGCTGGTGATTGTTGCAGATCCTAGCAAGTGACCCTTTTCAGTCACTCACTAGTACTTTGTGAGGGAAATCCAAGCCTCTTTCGCTCTAGATTCCTGTGTGTTTTAAGCCCCTGGTGTATGAATGGAGTCCAGCCATTTCTCGGTCCCTAGGCACATTTTCAGGGCTCAGACCTTCCATCTAGTACCCCCTTGTGATCTGGAACTTGCTGTCCAGCTGTCTAATCCCTCTGGGTGCAGTGGTGACCCCTCAAGCTACCTTGTAGTTAAACACACCCTCTCCCAAGAACTCCACCCCAAGGGGTTAAGTTTCTGGTTTATAGTTTAATTCTCTAAGGTGCATGCAGCGGTTGTGAAGCAGTTAACATGCACACAGAGTCTGCACGTCTAACACATTTATTCTCTTTTATACTTGATCCTAAAATATCAGGGTTGGGAGGGACCTCAGGAGATCTAGTCCAAAACCCTGTTCAAAGCAGGACTCATCCCTAGACAGATTTTTGCCCCAGATCCCTAAATGGCCCCTTCAAGGACTGAACTCTCAATACTGGGTTTAGCAAGCCGGTGCTCAAACCACTGAGCTGTCCCTCCCCCATACAAAATAATAAACACTAAATTCACATCTCTGTCTCAGTTTCCTCATCACTCCAAGGCATTCTTTTGGACTGGGGTCGGAGTCCCATGGGTTTTCAGAGGCCTTGGGGCCAGCTGGGCATAGGAAAGTGGTCAGAGCACCTTGCCCCATGATGCTGCCCCATCCTGGGTGACCTTGCTTTCTCCTCCCCCTTGCCGCTTCCTCCTGTCTGGCTCTCATATTCCTGTGTGGTTTGCTTTTTAAACCCTGCTGGCTTCCTTTGTTCTGCCTTTTAGGTAACTTTCTACTGCTCCTTCCTTCCTTATTTCTTTCACTCCTCAGGTGATTGAGCCAAAACTGGTTTTGTAAAGATGCAGCTCATTCATTGTACCTGACTAGGATCGCTGAGGGTATGTCTACATCTACAATTTTGCAGCGCTGGTTGTTACAGCTGTATTAGTACAGCTGTATAGGGCCAGCGCTGCAGAGTGGCCACACTTACAGCAACCAGCGCTGCAAGTGGTGTTAGATGTGGCCACACTGCAGCGCTGTTAGGCGGCTTCAAGGGGGGTTCGGGGAACGCGAGAGCAAACCGGGGAAGGAGACCAGCTTGCCCGCGGTTTGCTCTCGCGTTCCCCGAACCCCCGAGCAAGCAGGTCTCCTTCCCTGCGGTTTGCAGGGGGGTTCGGGGAACGCGAGAGCAAACCGCGGGGAAGGAGACCAGCTTGCCCGCGGTTTGCTCTCGCGTTCCCCTTACCCCCGAGCAAGCAGGTCTCCTTCCCTGCGGTTTGCAGGGGGGTTCGGGGAACGCGAGAGCAAACGGGGGAAGGAGACCAGCTTCGCCGCGGTTTGCTCTCGCGTTCCCCGAACCCCCCTGCAAACCGCAGGGAAGGAGACCTGCTTGCTCGGGGTTCGGGGAACGCGAGAGCAAACCGGGGAAGGAGACCAGATTCGCCGCGGTTTGCTCTCGCGTTCCCCGAACCACCCTGCAAACCGCAGGGAAGGAGACCTGCTTGCTCGGGGGTTCGGGGAACGCGAGAGCAAACCGGGGAAGGAGACCAGCTTCGCCGCGGTTTGCTCTCGCGTTCCCCGAACCACCCAGCAAACCGCAGGGAAGGAGACCTGCTTGCTCGGGGTTCGGGGAACGCGAGAGCAAACCGGGGAAGGAGACCAGCTTGATTACCAGAGGCTTCCTCAGGTATGCTGGGATACCTGCTTATTCCACGAAGGTCAAGAAAAGCGCTGGTAAGTGTCTACACTTGATTACCAGCGCTGGATCACCAGCGCTGGATCCTCTACACCCGAGACAAAACGGGAGTACGGCCAGCGCTGCAAACAGGGAGTTGCAGCGCTGGTGATGCCCTGCAGATGTGTACACCTCCTAAGTTGCAGCGCTGTAACCCCCTCACCAGCGCTGCAACTTTGTGATGTAGACAAGCCCTGAGTCCTAATAACCTCCATTGTATCACTCTGGCGTGTACCTGCCAGCAGTGGTGGATCCACATACATTTAGACACCTGTGATACAGCAGTTTTTCCTAAATCAACTTCACAATACCAACCAGAACTCTTATGTACAGGCATAATAGCCCCAGTTCTTCACAGTGGCTAAGGCCACCATCCAACAAAACCCTCCAATAGTGTGCTTAATGTCAACCATGCTGGTAGTCCTGTTTATTTTGGTAGGCCTGTTCATATGCTTTAAAATTAGGCAGGTACATAAGTGGTTTAATGGATTAGGAACATAGAGACCTGAACTGTGAGACTGAGGTTTTAATATGTGTGGAACCAGTGTGTTATTTCATTGTTTGTATAATAAACTAGTAAAATGTGATTGAAGTGCATGGAATTGCTCTCTAAACCATACATTTTATCTTGTACCTGTAAATTTGTTCAAAGCATGGAGAGAGCTTGGTTTAGGAGATTTAGCCTGCACTGTGAAAGCCAGGAACTCCTGAGTTCTAATCCTGCCTCAGTCACTGACTGCTTTTGTGACATTGATCAACTCACTCAATCTCTTAGTGCTTCTTTTTACTCCCGTAATATTGTATTATTACTTACCTGTCTGCCTTGCTGAGTGTTGTGGTGATTTGGTTAATGTTTATATGGTTTGAAATTTCAAAGCGTTGACTAAATGCTGCTGCTGCTTCTGTTTCTGCTTTGTTTGCTTGTAGTACCACAAATCATCATGCAGGTGCTATTCGCATCCCAACATAGCTGGCAAGTGCATTTTTGTCTTTTGAAGGATGGAAATAGTGTTTGTACAAAAGTACATAGTATTCTCTTGATATTCAAGAGAAGAGACTGTGCCAGTTATATAAGTAGAGTCCAGTCCTGCTTTCATTGAAGTTAATGGCAAAACTCACATCCACTTCAGTGAAGCAGGACCAGGTACATAGCCTTTACGCTTAGGATACTGAAGGCAAATAATGTCTCAGAGTGTTAAATAAATCCATCAAAGCTTGTAAAGTGCATTGAAATCTTCAGATGGAAGACATGCTATGCCCATAGTATTACTAATCATTATTACTAACAGATACTTTAGCTAATATTTTTATACCCTGCACAGACATTGTTACGGTACTGGCAAGGAAAAGGAGCAGCTTGAGTAGAAATGAAACTGTCTAGTACAGGAGTCTGTTTTTCTAACCACCTTATTTAAAATAATATGAACAAGCAGATCTACATTCTACATTCTGTGTCCATTCCGCTGTCTTATGTATGTATTGCCTAGTGCTGTAGAAATCAGTCTTGACATTAATTATTTTAAGCTCTGTGGAAGCACTTGGAACACATTTGGTGCTATATAATAATTTCCCAATGAAAGAGCATCATTGCTTACATGACCCCACTGTGTGATTTCACTGATTTAGGAACTGAAACTATTTCCCTTGTCTCATCAGATAAAATGAATATTCTGCTACTACAGTGTTTCTCAAACTGGGGTCGCTGCTTTTGTAGGGAAAGCCCCTGGCGGGCTGGGCCAGTTTGTTTACCTGCCCCGTCTGCAGGTCCAGCCGATCGCGGCTCCCACTGGCTGCGGTTCGCAGCTCCAGCCCAATGGGAGCTGCTGGAAGCGACGCGGGCCGAGGTACTTACTGGCCACTGCTTCCAGCAGCTCCCATTGGCCTGCAGCGGTGAACTGCAGCCAGTGGGAGCCACGATCGGCCGGATCTGCAGACAGGGCAGGTAAACAAACTGTCCCGGCCCGCCAGGGGCTTTCCCAATACAAACGTCGACCCCAGTTCGAGAAACGCTGTACTACTACGTTTATACCAAAAGTCTTAATTGCTTTTATGAATTCCCTTTTAAAAATATTTTAAAATATAGTCATGTCATAGTTTATATTATACCAGGACTTGGTGCCTAGATGTTAGTTATCCAGTCATGGAATATAACTGGGCATTCTAGGAATATGTAAAGTAGATAGATGCTGTACTGGGCAGTTCTGTATTTTGATTTATAATAAGAAAAAGTGGAAAGTTAGACCAGAAATCCAGAAAGAAATATTTCCTTCAGCAGATGCTGAGAATTTTTTTCATTCGCAAGCAAAGCAGAAGGTGTTCTAATCCCTAAATAAACGGTGAGGCCATCAAATTCCTTTTGCACAAAAACTCTTGCATTCTGTTAGTCTTAGTGAGCATGCCAAACTTAACTAATGTTTTTAATACTGTATAATCTGGCTTCTTTTTTCAAAAACTAGTATAGTATAATTATATTTTATATATCAAGTGACATTTTTCCTGCTCCTTATTCAGATATTAATTCAACTCCTCATTGATGATTTCTATCCATTATGTTGATATCAACTATTTTGAAAAGATGCTAGAAGAATCCTATAGAAGTAGATGATAAGGCTATCCTCCAGTCTGCCTTTGCAAAACTCCACTTGAAGACAAATAAT
This sequence comes from Gopherus flavomarginatus, assembly GCF_025201925.1. NCBI lineage: Eukaryota > Metazoa > Chordata > Testudines > Testudinidae > Gopherus > Gopherus flavomarginatus. The sequence goes on along the minus strand of NC_066623.1, from coordinate 81,498,611 downwards.
AGTAAAATCTTGCAAAAATCTCGGTACCTACTTGAAAATCCTGAGTGCCCGCAATTTCCACTGAAATCAACATATATTTTCCCCACATAAGACCAACTGATCTAGTCCCGACACTCCCTGCCACTCTTATTATTATTTTGTCTTTCTGTGAAGTAGTTTTTTTATGGTTATGGGTCAATGAAAATTCAAAAGCTCAATAGTAAGTGAAAGGGTCAGATACAAAACTTGTTTAATCATTGATTTTTAAATGTGAAAAGTTTAATAACAAGTGTTACTTTTTGTTTCATTTGTATAATTTACCAAACACAACACTCTAGCTGGCATATACATCGAAAAGGTGGCCAGCATGGCATATGTCCAGATACGAGTTTCATTGTAGTTTACATGTCATATTAGTTATTCGTTACCAAAGGACATGGGTGTGGCTCTGCAGTGTTCCAAAAGAAATTGGAAAGAGGTAGTTTCAGAAACACAAATTTTACTTTTGTCCTTTTTTACCCAGCGCAGAAGTTATGTGAAAAGTCAGTTTGAAGTTACAGGCATAGTTAATATACTTGCTTGAAATTAAACTGCAAGACTATGCAAAATAACTCTTGTATGTGCAAGCACAACATCGATATTTCCAAAGATATTTTAAGGCTTTCCTTTTCCCATAGTAAATTCCAGATTAAAAGATTTCTACCTTTTTATTCTCTCATTTCAGCATGTATACACCACAACGGCCATAAATGGGACAAATTTTTGTACCTCGGCAAAGGATGCTCTCTCTATTTTAGCAAAGAATTCTGCTAATATAGCATTCATTAATTGCTTTGGAGACTTCATTATTTTTCTAGGAAAGGTAAGAGACTGTAATTTACAAAGTCCATGTATAAACTCCTAATTATAGACTAACTATAGGCCCAATCCTGTAATAATGAAGACAAAGATTTGAGCCTGATTCTCTTTTCACATACACTGAGTAAATCGGGAGTATGACTCTGTTGAAGTCATGGAGTTACACTAATGTAAAATGAGCTTGATGAGAGGAGAATCAGGTTCTTGCATTTTTGTTGGAGGAACTTCATTATTATCATTAGTATTACAGAAGCACCGAGAGGCCTCATTGCACTAAATGCTGCACAAACACATGGTAAGAGAGAGTTAATGCCCGTTAGAACTTAGTCTAATTTAAGACAAGGCATGACAAGTGGGTATAAAACATATGGCAAGGACATGGATGGGAAGACAAGAATAACTGATAGTAAATCTGTGTATCCACATGTGTCCTGTGTGAACAGCTAGATGGTTTCAAATTGATTGATCTCAAGTCTTCTCTCCCGTTTATGAAATAAATTGTCTTTAAAAGATTAGCCAATAAAATATTTGCCATAGCTTTGGTGCATATTGTAATATAGCTGCTTCCTTTTTTCCCCCTTTATACAGGTGTTTGTTGTATGTTTCACAGTTTTTGGAGGGCTAATGGCATTTAACTACCATCATGAGTTCCATGTATGGGTAGTTCCTCTGTTGCTAGTTGCACTTTTTGCCTGCTTGGTAGCCCACAGCTTTTTGTCGGTTTTCGAAGTGGTCATGGATGCCCTGTTCTTTTGTTTTGCAATTGATATGGAAACAAATGATGGATCTCCGGAGAAGCCATACTTCATGGATCAAGAATTACTGGTAAACTCTTGTAGACACAGCAGACAGATAAATTCAGTAATACGTTTTAATAGTGTATTGATCAAGTGGTGTTCTAGTGCCTAAGATTCACTTTCCCCTACTCCCCCACACCCATAAAAACTAACCCACAATAAATGCCTTCTCCAGCTCCTTAGAAGATGTGGACTAAAGGATACAAATTATATAATAAAGTTAACATTTCCCATTGGGTCTCCCAGTGCATCTGCTTTAGTCTTTTAGACCCAGTCTCTCTGGATAAAGACCACCTTCGTTTGTGTTTTTCATAGGTTAAATACATTTATTGGTGCTTAACAAATTAATAGGTGACCCAGTATGTAGAGTCCCCATCTACATCATGAAGACCTAAAACTAGAAATGTAGATGTAATGTATCTTAACTTGCATCCAGAAATGTTCCCTCTAGTTTTCAGCAGTTGTTCAGGTAGCTATGGTAAGCCCTGAAGACACTACAATTTTGAACAAACCTCATCCTTGTCTGGCAAACTTAATCAGTCTCTTTCCACTGGGTTTTTTATTTGTATCATGAGAATTCCTGTGCCAGACTCCTGATGATCCATGATGGAGAATCATTCGAAAGATTAGGAAGACAGTTTAAGTTTAAACAAATATTCAGTAGTTAGTGATCGTAAAAGGTACTTTAGTTACAGAGGCATGTGGAATGTTTAAATGTACATAGACCTTTTCTTTCATATGGAGAGGAAGGTTAAAGAGACAGATGTTCTTTCCTTTCATGCTGCTTTCTGACCAGGTCTGCATTTTTCCTCACATGCCATGTGACAAAGACAGTATTACTGGTCCATGAAAAATAAATTTAGCAGCCAAAATAACCCATACAAAATGGATGCTCTTGATGGATTTCGTCAGAAAAGATGCCATAATAGCTGATTTGAAATAGTACATGTTCCTTGTAATGTTCACAGAATTCAGTTTTTGGGGTGGGGGGTTTAAACACCCAAACTTCCTATAAATGAATATAACCCTTTGGCCAAAAGAAGAGTTACACCTCTGCCTCGATATAACACTGTCCTTGGGAGCCAAAAAATCTTACCGTGTTATAGGTGAAACCATGTTATATTGAACTTACTTTGATCCACCGAAGTGCACAGCCCTGCCCCCTCGGAGCACTGCTTTACCATGCTATATTCGAATTCATGTTATATCGGGTGGTGGTCTATCGAGGTAGTGGTGTATTTGGTTTTTTGTTCCCATTCAGGACAGCACTTAACCACATGCTTAAGACTATGCATGTGTTTACGTTCTGTCATGAATAGAGAGAGATTCTTGAGCATGGAATCTTTTGGAGTCTTGCCCTCCAAACTTTTCCTTCTTCAAATGAGAGACTTCTCCTTCTGTCAACCACAAACTATTTGCCAAATGCCAGAATGTGTCTAACTTTAATTTGTGCCTCAAGAAGGCAATTTATAGCCACTCCCTGTCTGCACTGCACTGCTGTGTATATTCTTTCCTAATCCCTACTACCAGGCTCTCCAACTCTGGCCTTAACTCCCTGTGCAACTTGCCGTGCCCTTGAGGCGAGAGGGAAATAAAGCTTTCCAGTAAGGGAGGTTGTAGAGAGAGTGCTCTCTCCTCAACAGTTGTAATCATCCCACTAGACATAGCCAGTTTCCAGTGTCATCCACTTGGGAACTAGCTAGTTGAAGGGTTTAACGCTCCATGCTAATTGTCCTCCTTTTCAGTGTTTCACCAGGTTGTTGATTTATGTAACAGTTTAAATTTCTGGATGACCTTGTCCTTTATTTCTGCTTTGTAGAGTTTTGTGAATCACAGCACCAAGCTAACAGAGTGGGAGAAAAACAGAAAGCAAAAGACCCCCCAAAACAATGAAGATGGTACAGAACTACAGCCTATGGTGAGACGGGAGCAAAGACGATGTGATGAGGACATCAAATAACATGTCTCCCAGGTGTACTACAGGAATGGGGATAGACTGTAAATATTTATTTTTCTACTTTATGATTTCTTGCAGCAGCCAAATTGTTGAGCCCCAGGGCTTTCATCCTTTCACGCTAATCATTGTTACTAACACTGGAAGCTCAGGGCCAGATTGTGGCCATGAATGGCCAGCAGTGAACTCTTCTGGTATAAAGCAGGCACAGCTGGCTTTTGTGCCAACCACCCTTCCCATCCCCAGCATAGAGAGGGATGAAGAGGCACAGAAAGAGCTTGTGGCGGGATTCCTCGCAGCCACATTGATCCTCCATTGGCGTAAAGATTCAAAAGGCCTTAAGTGTAAATTTCTGTAGTGCTAGGTTGTTCTAATTCACACTGGGACTGGTATAGATATCCTGCTTCCATGCACAGAGCAGTACTCAGATGTGGTGGAGACTCTGGCACATGTTTTAAGCTGATATTTTTGTTTGATTGTGCTTTACACTATTTTAAAATTATGAGGTGAAAGAAGGGAGATGCCCCCTCAAGATGCAGTTTCAGACTTAAAGACTAAGGGTGTGTCTTCAAGCACAATTAACTCAAGTTATAATTTGTGTTACCCCTAGACTCTCATCCATACTCAAATCTCTAATTTGAGTTAGGCCATGTCTACACTACATAGTTTTGTCAACATAAGGCAGCTTATGTTGACCTAACTAGAGGTGTACACACTGCAATGCTCCTCCCGCTGCTTTAACTGTCACATAGCAACTGCCCAGCATGCTGGCTCCATGGAGTACCCTGCCTTGAGTACCCGGGAGGTGGTGGATCTCCTGGATCTGTGGGGAGAGGAGGCTGTGCAGGTGCAGCTCTGCTCCAGCCTCAGAAACTTGCTCGGGGCATGAAGGAGAAGGGCTACGACATACAGCAGTTCAAAGAGCTGCAGAAGGCAAGGGAGGCAAATAGACACCTCTGGTACGGAGCCACAGACATGCCGCTTTTACAAGGTTGAGGCTGGGGTCAGTGTTGGTGAATAGCTCCCCCACTTGAGCTCCTCTTATAGCCTTGTGTTTATAATGCCAGCACAAGACTGAAGAGCAGTACAGGATCCATGCGTTCTGCCACACATGGCTGGCTCACAGGTGACCAGGGCGGTTGAAAAGCAGCTGGAAACCTAGTAGGATGCCCATGGAATGATGGGATTGAGAAACCTGCATCATGTGACATTGAACCTGCCCCCATAAGGCATTGCAAACCCTTTCCAAAACACTCTGTGGCCAGTTGCACAGTGGGATAGTTATCCACAGTGCACTGCTCTCTGTGTTAATACAAGAACGGCAACTGTGGATATACTATGCCCATACAAGGAACGTAGTGTGGATGTGCAACAGCTGTTTAATTACAGCAATTTAACTTTGTAGTGTAGACATTAGCCTGAAATGGTGTTTTATGCTCGAACCTGTTTGGGTGGGGGAGGAATGGGATAGTTTGAGACTCAAGTAATGCTGAAGCTCAAGCTCCTACTGCTGTGAGGATGTAACAGCTTGAGTTACAAATCATTAGCAGCTAATCCAATCACTCTATTAACCCAATTACTCTGTACTGCTAATCATATCACTCTGTAAATCCAGTTTTTTTTTGTAGTGTGGTTGCTCTCGCTTGAGGTAGACTAGCTCAGATGCAGTTTTTTGAGTGTACAGACTCGAGTTATGTTGCTGTGAAGACAAGCTCTCAGAGAAAAAGGTTGCCAGTTGACTTTAATGGAGCTATGACAATTTACGTCAGCTGAGAATCTGACTCAGTGTGGTTAGAACTCAGCATGATTGTCACTCAGGCATAAAATCTAATTCTCAGTAAAGCCCAGGGTTTGCTGATAAATGGTCTGCAGCAGCAGCCATTCCATGTCCTGCTAAATTGTCATGCACAAAAAAGAAGTTGGTATTGTTGCCCCTTTTTGACTCAAGTGGTTAGTCAAAGTTTGGGGGCTGGTAAGAGTTCAGATGGGAGTACAAATTGGTGAAAGTCAAGTGTTTCTTTGATGCAGTTTTGGTTATTTACAACGAATGTACAAAGTTCTGTCTTTCTGAACACGTAGGCAATCAAATAGCAGGAAACAACTTCTTTTGCTAATAGGACCAAGAGCATTTGTCAGGCTGCACCTGACCCCAAAACCTCTCCCCACGTGTCTTCCAGGGTGAGCCACCCACTTTCATCTGCTTCTTTAGCCTGTCAGTGTCACTCACTCAGGCTGTATGCATGCAGCTGCTCTGTTGTAAGATCTCTAGTGGAGCCACTCTAAGCAAACAGGAGAGCTCTCCCGCCTACTTAATTAATCCACCCCAACAAGTGTCAGCAGCTGTGTGGACAGCAGCTCTCCTGCTGACATAGTGCACACCAGGCTTAGGTTGGTGTAATTTATGGTGCTCAGTGGGTGGCTTATTCACACCCCTGATTAACATAAGTGATAGTGTAGACATAGCCTCAGTCCATTCTCAGTTTCTGTGTGTTCTGTCTGCCTCCGACTTACCCATGATCACAATACCGAGGCAAACCTTCTGTCCACCTGGGGCCAGTGTCTGGGCAGACTTTATTAGGCTTTGTTTTAGGTGTGGCCTTTTAACTGTTTCTTACAGCTGGCTTAAATGGGGGACCAGTTAAAGAAGTCTTAACTCATCCCATAACAAGGTTTTATCCAGCTCATAACAATATATTTTGGTGATTATTACTTGATTTATTTTTCAAGAGGTTGCAGACTGAGGGTGTGTCTATGCTACAAGTGCTGAAGTGGTACAACTGCAGTAGCATTGTAGTGTGACACTACAGCAATGGAAAGGGGTTTTTCTATCACTGTAGTAAATCCACCCCCTCTCAAGAGATGGTACCTAGGTTGGTGGAAGAATTAATCCTTTGACCAGTCTACATCTACGGTGAGGGTTAGGTCAACCTAACTACACACAGCGTGCAAACTTTTTCCTAGCTCTGAGCAATGTAGCTAGGTTGATCTAAGTTTTAGGTGTAGACCAGGCCTGAGGCACTTACACTTTTTTCATAGCATTATTGTATAGAGAAATAACCTAAGCTCTTAGGTTAGAATTCATGGTTTTAAGTTTATTATTCTGATTATGAATGGCTGTGCTTGGTGTCTTTGTTACTTGTACTTTTGGTGAATTTAGTAAAAAATTATTGAAAAGCGCAAAAGGAATACAAAATAGTTCTTTGTACCCTTACTTTCCCCCACCAAAGAAAATCCTGGATACACAGATATAAGAGTGCACAATCCCCCTTTATTTTCTTGGAAGATCACATTTTACAAATATTTTGATAAAGATGTCAGGGCCAGTGCTATGTATTTGACTCCCCCTTCCCCCTCGATTGTAGACTTGAACTTGAGATTGACCTTGAAAGCATACAGGATAAACAGTAATAGAAATTCAGACAAAACAAAGTGAAGGTTACAGATATGTTGCAACAAAGTAATTTTTAGATGTGTAAACCCTGGTTTGTACCTCTTACACTGAAGAAAAAATTAGATATTTAATTATTGTTTAATTTTTTATGTACAATAATGGATTTTTCCAGCATATCTGATTTTATTAAAAAATGGAAAAGTATTTGAGGTTTTATAAAATTTGAATTAATAAACAAATCTCCTGTAAGATTTGTGGTGCTGCTTGAAAACAGTAAGTTGACTAAATCCAAGAGTTATCCTTTTGGTATCGGACCCGCTTGATAAGTCAGCTGACATGATCCAGCAGTAATTCTGTATGCACCTATCTGGAAAATATTGGTCAGTAGTCCCTGAGTCAATTGATGCACAGAACTGTAAAGAAGATTCTTTTAGATCATTCCCATTTGGACTATTTAATATCCTTAATAACCACTACACCCAATTAAGGAGCAACATTCAAGCCATTGGAAGGAAATTATCTCCAGTTTCCCTCAGCCAAGACAATAGCTACGAGGTATGTGGGGTTTGTGGGAGGTCGGTCATTTTTTGGTTTGAGGAGAGTTTTTTTTTGTACAGGTGGATGGGTGGTCTTGGTGAGGAGGAAAATTATGAACAGCCCTTTTGTTCCTCTCTGCAGTGCAGAAGAGGGATAAATCCTCTAGATGTACTAAGGTTTGTAAATTAAAATGAACAGACATTTAGTATGTGACAGAAAGCAGGGAAAATAAGCTGGGCACTTGATGTTGATCTGAGATCACAGGATGAAATGTTAGAGAGAGGCAGACGTAATTGGACAGAGGTTGAGACATTGGGGTGAAGAAGTAGATGTGGAAGTTTCTGGCATAGAAGTGGTAGTTTGGGAAGTGAAGAAAATTACCTCATGGGGAGAGAGTGAAGAGATGACAAAGGATGGAATCCTAAGAAGACTTGGGGGGAGAGGAGGAGCCTCCAGAAGAGATGCTGAAGGGGAAGACAAAAAGTTTAAATAGCAATAATAAAACCCTCGAAGAGCATCAGGGAATGTCTTTATGCACAATTGAAATTTTGTTGAGCTCGGGGGTGGGTTTGGATCTTGGATGTCATAAATTTTCATGAGGTCAAAATTTTCTCATTTTGTGAGATACATGGGTCCATTTCTCTATCTTTTGGGAGGAAATTGGAAAAGATTTCAAAAGAACATGATATAGTGAGGCTTTGTTTTTAATTCATCTAGATCTGATAATCGATTTTTACTTAGTGCTACACAATCCTTTTTTTCCCCCCCAGAGCTGCTTTAACTTCCTGTTTGAAGGCAGGATTGAGTGGGAGACCAGAAGATGTCTCTAGCAGAGATATACATGTAGTACAGATGGTTTCAGTCTATGAGCTGGAACATTTCAGCAGGTAAGAGAAAGTTCCTGTCTTTGCTGCCCTAAAGAACAAACTCAGAGGTGGAGGAGGACAGAGTTTGTTTAATAACTGAGGAAATATCAGATGCAGCAAAGACAATTAATGACAATTCTCTTGTCTTCTAATAAAAATTGGTCAGACCATTCTATTGAGATCTATGGATTCCCTCCCTCCTCCCCCCGCCATGTGAAAAGGAGGTTTAGACATTTCTGTGTCAGCATTTCCTTATCCCCCATGTTTTCAGCCAGACATTAACACTCTATAGATGTGGTGATCCATGCAGGGGAGGGCAGTGGGTGGGATCATCTCCAGAGGCTGTATATAAGGGATTGCAGGGACAGCCACTGGCTGTGAAAACCCTATTGCTACTGGGATGGCCAGAGACACAGGTCCTCTATAAGGATAGACCCAGTTTCTTGCTTGTCCCAGGAGAACTGAGCATTTGGGAGCAGGACCTGCAGCCTTTTCCACATGAGCCGCAAGCCCAGCCTGAAAACCCAAGCACTGGGGAGACAATTCCACAAGGGAAACATTATGGAGATTTCTTCCCCTTTAGCCCCCCCACTGAGGTTCTTCCCATGGGCCAGGGCAATTGGGTCCAGCATTGAGAGAATTTAGTATAATAGAACCTCACAGTTACGAACTGAACAAAATGTTATGGTTGTTTTTTCAAAAATTTACAGCTGAACATTGATTTAATACATCTTTGAAACTTTACTATGCAGAAGGAAAATGCTGCTTTCCTCTTATTTTTTTAGTAGTTTACATTTAACACAGAACTGTATGGTATTTTTTTTTGTGTGTGGGTGTCTCTCTGTCTCTCTCTCTCTCTCACTGCTGCTGCTGCCTGATTGCACATTTCTGGTTCCAAATGGTGTGTGGTTGACTGGTCAGTTCGTAACTCTGATCATATTTCCGAGGTTCTACTGTAAAAGGAGAATGACCCAAGTGGCACATAGCTCAGCCAGACACTGTGAAAGCTTCTCCAGTCATGGCTACACCTATGTTCAGCGGAAGTATATTAAACTGTGGTGGTATTTTGTGAGGGGGACTAAAATGAGTTCACTTACTTTGCTTCTGGCTCCCAGAAGTGAATTCCTACTGTGTGAGAGCCTGAACATACTAATAGCTGCTCTACCCAATTGGCAAGGACAAGGTAAGAAAGTCTGTTAGCCTAAGCTATTATTAATGATTCATTTGTATTCCATCTTTGTCTGTTTTGAGTATCTACCCTACCTTTAGACACTGTCAGGACAACTTATATAGGTCAGTCCTATGATCCAATATCCTCATTGTTAGATCAGCAGCCTTCAAGCCAAACAGAGGACAGCATGTGATGTATTTCATCCACTCGGAGTCCTTCCTAATTAAACCAACAGCAGAGACTTATTTTAAAGGCACATAGTCATCTTGAAAATAGTCCTTTACTGAAAATTTAGTAGCCATGATGGATGCAATCCATAGTGTGACTTTAAAAAGTTGGATTTTTTTTTGTCATGTAAGTTTTTGTGCATTTGATAGCACTTCATGTATAATCAGTTTCTCGGTTGCTGAAGACTTCTAAACACCAAGAGGGAAGTAGGAAATCATTTATAAAACTTTAGTTCTATTTTTAATTTTCTTGTAAAATAAACTTATAGTATCGTTTAAGTGGGAGGTCATGTCAGAACCTGGAGTATAGTTTAGAATGGTAAATTTAAAGCAGTGGAGGAACCCTAAAGCCAAAGAGACATGATATTTAAGTACAGTATCTTCCATAGTTGTTGGCAGTGGTGTTGAAGCCATATTGGTCCCAGGATGTATGAGACACAAGGTAGGTGAGGTGGTAATTTATGAGACCAACTTCTGTTGGTAGAAGGTACAAGCTTTTGAGAAATGCAGAGATGGTCTTCAGGTCATCTTCAGAATCATTGTGCACATTCCTACACCTTTACCTCAATATAACGCTGTCCTCGGGGGCAAAAAAATCTTACCATGTTATAGGTGGAACTGTGTTATATCGAACTTGCTTTGATCCACTGGAGTGTGCACTCCCCCCCCCCCCCCCGCCCGGAGCACTGCTTTATTGTTCTATCCAAATTTGTGTTATATCGAGTTGTGTTTTATTGAGGTAGAGGTGTATATTAAAAATCTGAGTGCTCTAGCCCCTGCCAAAATTACAGAAAATCTTAAGACTTAAGTAGGATACTGAATGGCCATGGCCACTTATCAGGTTTCTGAACAGCATCTCTTTTCTTCTCAAAAGAAAGTCCTGGATTTTCAGTTCTTGTCTTACAATAATGTGTATAGTCCCTTAAACTTGTACAGTGTTGTTACAGAGGAAAGATTTTTCCTTGACCTGAAAAACTTGAGTATGTTAAGAAAATCATCCCAGTGTGTAGGAGGACAGTTAACTTGGTCTGGGAATTAAATGCAATATAGCTTAACCATAGTCTTTCATCATGGTTTCATCTCCATGTTCTCCCACATAAATCTTTTAATGGTTTCCTATTTGAGTTTTTGGTTTATTTTAATGCAGTTGTGTCATCTTTCCATATTTACTAATACATTGCTGCATCTGCTAGAAGTGGGAAATTAAGCATTTAAATAGGAACATGAGCTTGTGCGTGAAATAGACACTTCCCAAATATGTTTAACTACATCTCTTTCAAAGAATGCCTAATTGATCATTTTAAAAGGTACTTTAGAGTACTTGAATATCAAATGTTGTCAAGTGCAACTGCCAACTTAATGCATTTAGTCTTTTGATGACCTATATTCAGTTGCCTTTACTTACTTTCACCATTTATGCTGTTTACATGTTGCTGTAAAACTAGGTTGGTCAGTTTCACTTTTTGCAGGCTCTTAAAAGTAAAATCTGATCCTGACATGTCTTAGCTCTTCATTCCTCTGATTTGCAACCTTAAAGAGGCAGGACCAAACCTGTTGTGCGTTTCTAGAGTGGGGTTGGGCCTCCCCTCTAAAATGACTGTCTTAAGAATTGTGATAAACAAGTTATAGTAACAAACATCCCCTCAGTTTTATCTACAGAGCATAATGGACTCAGATTAAGAATTAAATCACAAAGTTAGGAGGTATCAGTTACTGCTCAAGAGTAGCTTTTTCCTCTGTGCAAAGCCCGTGCTGCTAAATGGAATTTCAATAAGTCTTTCTAGAAGGGTAGAGGGAAGGACGGTCATACCTTCTCATCTAAGACCAGCTTTAACACATTGTGGTAAAGGCTGCAATGCCACTGCCCTTACAGCACCTTTTCTGTGGATAAAGGTCTTTATAAAATTTGGCAGTTTGACAGGCACTCACACTTCTTAGTGAAGAACTTCAAAATCAGAAGGGATGTTGCAGGTAAGAATCAGGCTGGAGTATGTTTCAGATGTACAGCACTAGTCTGGCGTGTACAGGTCTGCCCTGTGGAAGTCATGAGCATGACAGTACAGCATTAAGTAACTGACATCAAGATTAGTGTATATTTCAAAGAACATGAATTTGAAAAACTGTACACAAAGCATGGGCTTTTAAGAAAACAGGTAATGACATTTGTGACTGTATGTACCAACTAGTATGACATTTAGAGAAGTGTATTTTTAAGCATTATGTTGGTATTTCCTCATGCCTACAGTGGGACTGTCCACTGAATTCAGAGTCATGAGGCCTAAACCACTGAAAAATGAAAACTTGTGTTCATAGATTGAAGAAAGTGATTTGCACATTTCATGCTAACTAACTTGGTCCATGTTGCATCATAATGGGAAAAATAATTGACTTCAGTTGGGCCAAGATCGTGGTCCTAATGAGCAAGAGTAGTTTAAACTACTTTCCTGGAGCTTGCATTTTTTTTAAATAAACTTATCAATATGGGATAAGTGACACAGTAGTAACAAACAAAATGCTTAAGAGCAGTATTAACACCATAGGTGGGCCCTGAGATTAATTACCTTCATAGGGATTTAACTCCATGTTGTCCTATACAGGACTAACTGCAATAAAATATAGTTCAGATTTGATGGACAGTTCCTTCCCCCCCCCCCCCCCTAAATATGTGAAATGGTTATTTTAATTCTGTTGACACAGGCAGCTAGTTCAGGATGATTTGTTAGACATAAATAGCTAAGCTACAGTCAACAGGCCAGCTGAAGATGTCTGATATCAAACCGTATCAAAAGCAAACAGAAGGAACTCGGTAACAAACAGGCAGTTTATTTATCTTCCTGAAGGAAGGGCCCTCCACAAGCTCAGGATGCTTTGCTATTAGCATGACTCCTTAAGTACTTGCTCACATCAAGGGCCCCACCTACAGTTGTTTTTAACTGTCCCCCTTCCACTGCTAACAGCTTTGTTAACATCTCTGGGAACTCTAGTGTTTAGGCTATTGTTAAAGTGGTTAGAGAAGGCAAATAAGATAGGCCTGGTCTACAGCTCCCTTGCTCCAGGGGTTGAGCAACACTTGTGGCCAACCTAACCCCCAGTGTAGACAGTGCTGGGTTGATGAAAGAGGTGGATTACCTACACCAACAAGTGAAGCTTTCCTGTCAGCATAAGTAAGTATGTCTATAAACCCTTAGGCCACGTCCAGACTAGGAATTAAAATCGATTTTAGATACGCAACTTCAGCTACGAGAATAACGTAGCTGAAGTCGAATTTCTAAAATCGAGGTACTCACCAGTCTGGACGGCGCGGCATCGATGTCCGCGGCTCTCCGCGTCGATTCCGGAACTCCGTTCGGATTGATGGAGTTCCGGAATCGATGTAAGCGCGCTCGGGGATCGATACACCGCGTCCAGACTAGACGCGATATATCGATCCCCGAGCAATCGATTTTAACCCGCCGATGCCGCGGGTTAGTCTGGACGAGGGCTTAGTGTTGCTTCTCAGTAGTCCACACAGAGGGAGACAGCCTTCTAGTCCATTCACAAAGAATGCCCTTATTTTTTGTTATGTGCTGGCTGCTGCCTGAAACTTGTAGTTTTTGAATGCTAGACATAATGCTCTGTTAAGTGTTAGTTGAAGCACCACCTCTGAGTAGCAGAGATACTATAAATGTACATACTGGCCATGTCAATGGTGTAGGCGAAAGCAGAAGCTCGGTAGTAAATCTGCAACTCCTCACTGTGTTAACACATGAACTCCTCCTGTTTCCCAAATTGTAGGATTCTGGATTTTGTAATTGCATTTTAGTCATAAACCGCTGTTCTCACCAGGGTCAGTACAAACTCCATGTTTCAAGTTGGTCTGTTTCTTACCTACAGATGTCTGGGGGAATGAGAGGGTAAGCAGAGCAGGTTCCTGCAGATTGTGGAGTTAGACCAGTGGTCCCCAACCCTTTTTGTCTGGCCGGCACCAGACGATGAGCTGTGGAGGACGAGCACTCACCAACAAGCTGCCTCTGGATGATGCAGCTTGTTGGCAGCATTTCGGCCAGTACGTGGGTGCACTTAGACACACTGGGGACAATATTACTCTCAACATTAGGGAGGAGGACCTAGTGATACTCTACAGATGCTTCACCTATGCTCCAGGTAGCTCATGGGATTGGAGAGAGTATTCTCTTATGTATGCTACCCCCAGTTGAGATCTGCAGGGGATCCCCTCCCTTTCTAGGACTTGGATGTTGAAAAGAACATTTCATACTGTGGCCTGACCCAGGTACACTAGAATTTTTTTCAGAACCATTCTCACATTTCCTGAGCTGTGGGGGTTCTAGATTACCTTGCCACAGCCAAGAATAAGATTTGGGAATAATTTCTGTGATAACTAATGTTCAAAGCATGGTAATGTAATAAATGAATGAGACATCCACATCATAGACCTTCAAGAAAAATATTTATAAAAATACAATGGGATCAGTTTATGATAAGAAATGTGGCAATAAATACAGTTCAAGGAAGAAAAAGCGTTTCTAC